>NC_139816.1:6089369-6810869 GCF_963457635.1 Microchirus variegatus | reverse complement strand
AGGTTTTTCAAAAAAATGGTCAGATTTTGGACGACATAGTATAGTATGTCGTTTTTGTCAAATTTTGGACCAATTTTTTATTTCAAAAAATGGTTACATTTATGACGACATAGTATAGTATGACGTACGACATAGTATAGTATGACCTTTTTGTCAAGTTTTGGACCAAAAAAAGGTTTTTCAAAAAATGGTCAGATTTTGGACGACATAGTATAGTATGTCGTTTTTGTCAAATTTTGGACCAATTTTTTATTTCAAAAAATGGTTACATTTAGGACGACATAGTATAGTAGGACGTACTACATAGTATAGTATGACCTTTTTGTCAAGTTTTGGACCAAAAAAGGTTTTTCAAAAAAATGGTCAGATTTTGGACGACATAGTATAGTATGACGTTTTTGTCAAATTTTGGACCAATTTTTTATTTCAAAAAATGGCTACATTTAGGACGACATAGTATAGTAGGACGTACTACATAGTATAGTATGACCTTTTTGTCAAGTTTTGGACCAAAAAAAAGGTTTTTCAAAAAATGGTCAGATTTTGGACGACATAGTATAGTATGTCGTTTTTGTCAAATTTTGGACCAATTTTTTATTTCAAAAAATGGTCACATTATGGACGACATAGTATAGTAGGACGTACTACATAGTATAGTATGACCTTTTTGTCAAGTTTTGGACCAAAAAAAGGTTTTTCAAAAAAATGGTCAGATTTTGGACGACATAGTATAGTATGACGTACTACATAGTATAGTATGACCTTTTTGTAAAGTTTTGGACCAAAAAAAGGTTTTTCAAAAAATGGTCAGATTTTGGACGACATAGTATAGTATGTTGTTTTTGTCAAATTTTGGACCAATTTTTTATTTCAAAAAATGGTCACATTATGGACGACATAGTATAGTAGGACGTACTACATAGTATAGTATGACCTTTTTGTAAAGTTTTGGACCAAAAAAAGGTTTTTCAAAAAATGGTCAGATTTTGGACGACATAGTATAGTATGTCGTTTTTGTCAAATTTTGGACCAATTTTTTATTTCAAAAAATGGTCACATTATGGACGACATAGTATAGTAGGACGTACTACATAGTATAGTATGACCTTTTTGTCAAGTTTTGGACCAAAAAAAGGTTTTTCAAAAAAATGGTCAGATTTTGGACGACATAGTATAGTATGACGTACTACATAGTATAGTATGACCTTTTTGTCAAGTTTTGGACCAAAAAAAGGTTTTTCAAAAAATGGTCAGATTTTGGACGACATAGTATAGTATGTCGTTTTTGTCAAATTTTGGACCAATTTTTTATTTCAAAAAATGGCTACATTTAGGACGACATAGTATAGTAGGACGTACTACATAGTATAGTATGACCTTTTTGTCAAGTTTTGGACCAAAAAAAGGTTTTTCAAAAAATGGTCAGATTTTGGACGACATAGTATAGTATGTCGTTTTTGTCAAATTTTGGACCAATTTTTTATTTCAAAAAATGGTTACATTTAGGACGACATAGTATAGTAGGACGTACTACATAGTATAGTATGACCTTTTTGTCAAGTTTTGGACCAAAAAAAGGTTTTTCAAAAAAATGGTCAGATTTTGGACGACATAGTATAGTATGTCGTTTTTGTCAAATTTTGGACCAAATTTTTATTTCTAAAAATGGTTACATTTAGGACGACATAGTATAGTAGGACGTACTACATAGTATAGTATGACGTTTTTGTAAAGTTTTGGACCAAAAAAAGGTTATTAAAAAAAGGGTCAGATTTTGGACGACATAGTATAGTATGTCGTTTTTGTCAAATTTTGGACCAATTTTTTATTTCAAAAAATGGTCACATTATGGACGACATAGTATAGTAGGACGTACTACATAGTATAGTATGACATTTTTGTCAAGTCTTGGACCAAAAAAAGGTTTTTCAAAAAAATGGTCAGATTTTGGACGACATAGTATAGTATGACGTACTACATAGTATAGTATGACCTTTTTGTAAAGTTTTGGACCAAAAAAAGGTTTTTCAAAAAATGGTCAGATTTTGGACGACATAGTATAGTATGTCGTTTTTGTCAAATTTTGGACCAATTTTTTATTTCAAAAAATGGTTACATTTAGGACGACATAGTATAGTAGGACGTACTACATAGTATAGTATGACCTTTTTGTCAAGTTTTGGACCAAAAAAAGGTTTTTCAAAAAATGGTCAGATTTTGGACGACATAGTATAGTATGTCGTTTTTGTCAAATCTTGGACCAAATTTTTATTTCAAAAAATGGTCACATTATGGACGACATAGTATAGTAGGACGTACTACAAAGTATAGTATGACCTTTTTGTCAAGTTTTGGACCAAAAAAAGGTTTTTCAAAAAAATGGTCAGATTTTGGACGACATAGTATAGTATGACGTACTACATAGTATAGTATGACCTTTTTGTAAAGTTTTGGACCAAAAAAAGGTTTTTCAAAAAATGGTCAGATTTTGGACGACATAGTATAGTATGTCGTTTTTGTCAAATTTTGGACCAATTTTTTATTTCAAAAAATGGTTACATTTATGACGACATAGTATAGTATGACGTACGACATAGTATAGTATGACCTTTTTGTCAAGTTTTGGACCAAAAAAAGTTTTTTCAAAAAATGGTCAGATTTTGGACGACATAGTATAGTATGTCGTTTTTGTCAAATTTTGGACCAATTTTTTATTTCAAAAAATGGTTACATTTAGGACGACATAGTATAGTAGGACGTACTACATAGTATAGTATGACCTTTTTGTCAAGTTTTGGACCAAAAAAGGTTTTTCAAAAAAATTGTCAGATTTTGGACGACATAGTATAGTATGACGTTTTTGTCAAATTTTGGACCAATTTTTTATTTCAAAAAATGGTCACATTATGGACGACATAGTATAGTAGGACGTACTACATAGTATAGTATGACCTTTTTGTAAAGTTTTGGACCAAAAAAAGGTTTTTCAAAAAAATGGTCAGATTTTGGACGACATAGTATAGTATGACGTACTACATAGTATAGTATGACCTTTTTGTAAAGTTTTGGACCAAAAAAAGGTTTTTCAAAAAATGGTCAGATTTTGGACGACATAGTATAGTATGTCGTTTTTGTCAAATTTAGGACCAAATTTTCATTTCTAAAAATGGTTACATTTAGGACGACATAGTATAGTAGGACATACTACATAGTATAGTATGACGTTTTTGTAAAGTTTTGGACCAAAAAAAGGGTTTTCAAAAAATGGTCAGATTTTGGACGACATAGTATAGTATGTCGTTTTTGTCAAATCTTGGACCAATTTTTTATTTCAAAAAATGGTTACATTTAGGACGACATAGTATAGTAGGACGTACTACATAGTATAGTATGACCTTTTTGTCAAGTTTGGAACAAAAAAAGGGTTTTCAAAAAATGGTCAGATTTTGGACGACATAGTATAGTATGTCGTTTTTGTCAAATCTTGGACCAATTTTTTATTTCAAAAAATGGTCACATTATGGACGACATAGTATAGTATGACGTACTACATAGTATAGTATGACCTTTTTGTAAAGTTTTGGACCAAAAAAAGGTTTTTCAAAAAATGGTCAGATTTTGGACGACATAGTATAGTATGTCGTTTTTGTCAAATTTTGGACCAATTTTTTATTTCAAAAATGGTTACATTTAGGACGACATAGTATAGTAGGACGTACTACATAGTATAGTATGACCTTTTTGTCAAGTTTGGACCAAAAAAAGGTTTTTCAAAAAATGGTCAGATTTTGGACGACATAGTATAGTATGTCGTTTTTGTCAAATCTTGGACCAATTTTTTATTTCAAAAAATGGTCACATTATGGACGACATAGTATAGTAGGACGTACTACATAGTATAGTATGACCTTTTTGTCAAGTTTTGGACCAAAAAAAGGTTTTCAAAAAAATGGTCAGATTTTGGACGACATAGTATAGTATGACGTACTACATAGTATAGTATGACCTTTTTGTAAAGTTTTGGACCAAAAAAAGGTTTTTCAAAAAATGGTCAGATTTTGGACGACAGTATAGTATGTCGTTTTTGTCAAATTTTGGACCAATTTTTTATTTCAAAAAATGGTCACATTATGGACGACATAGTATAGTAGGACGTACTACATAGTATAGTATGACCTTTTTGTAAAGTTTTGGACCAAAAAAAGGTTTTTCAAAAAATGGTCAGATTTTGGACGACATAGTATAGTATGTCGTTTTAGTCAAATTTTGGACCAATTTTTTATTTCAAAAAATGGTCACATTATGGACGACATAGAATAGTATGACGTACTACAAAGTATAGTATGACCTTTTTGTAAAGTTTTGGACCAAAAAAAGGTTTTTCAAAAAAATGGTCAGATTTTGGACGACATAGTATAGTATGTTGTTTTTGTCAAATTTTGGACCAATTTTTTATTTCCAAAAATGGTTACATTTACGACGACATAGTATAGTAGGACGTACTACATAGTATAGTATGACCTTTTTGTCAAGTTTTGGACCAAAAAAAGGTTTTTCAAAAAAATTGTCAGATTTTGGACGACATAGTATAGTATGTCGTTTTTGTCAAATTTTGGACCAATTTTTTATTTCAAAAAATGGTTACATTTATGACGACATAGTATAGTATGACGTACTACATAGTATAGTATGACATTTTTGTCAAGTCTTGGACCAAAAAAAGGTTTTTCAAAAAAATGGTCAGATTTTGGACGACATAGTATAGTATGACGTACTACATAGTATAGTATGACCTTTTTGTAAAGTTTTGGACCAAAAAAAGGTTTTTCAAAAAATGGTCAGATTTTGGACGACATAGTATAGTATGTCGTTTTTGTCAAATTTTGGACCAATTTTTTATTTCAAAAAATGGTTACATTTAGGACGACATAGTATAGTAGGACGTACTACATAGTATAGTATGACCTTTTTGTCAAGTTTTGGACCAAAAAAAGGTTTTTCAAAAAATGGTCAGATTTTGGACGACATAGTATAGTATGTCGTTTTTGTCAAATCTTGGACCAAATTTTTATTTCAAAAAATGGTCACATTATGGACGACATAGTATAGTAGGACGTACTACAAAGTGTAGTATGACCTTTTTGTCAAGTTTTGGACCAAAAAAAGGTTTTTCAAAAAAATGGTCAGATTTTGGACGACATAGTATAGTATGACGTACTACATAGTATAGTATGACCTTTTTGTAAAGTTTTGGACCAAAAAAAGGTTTTTCAAAAAAGGTCAGATTTTGGACGACATAGTATAGTATGTCGTTTTTGTCAATTTTTGGACCAATTTTTTATTTCAAAAAATGGTCACATTATGGACGACATAGTATAGTAGGACGTACTACATAGTATAGTATGACCTTTTTGTAAAGTTTTGGACCAAAAAAAGGTTTTTCAAAAAATGGTCAGATTTTGGACGACATAGTATAGTATGTCGTTTTTGTCAAATTTTGGACCAATTTTTTATTTCAAAAAATGATTACATTTATGACGACATAGTATAGTATGACGTACGACATAGTATAGTATGACCTTTTTGTAAAGTTTTGGACCAAAAAAAGGTTTTTCAAAAAATGGTCAGATTTTGGACGACATAGTATAGTATGTCGTTTTTGTCAAATTTTGGACCAATTTTTTATTTCAAAAAATGGTTACATTTAGGACGACATAGTATAGTAGGACGTACTACATAGTATAGTATGACCTTTTTGTCAAGTTTTGGACCAAAAAAGGTTTTTCAAAAAAATTGTCAGATTTTGGACGACATAGTATAGTATGACGTTTTTGTCAAATTTTGGACCAATTTTTTATTTCAAAAAATGGTCACATTATGGACGACATAGTATAGTAGGACGTACTACATAGTATAGTATGACCTTTTTGTAAAGTTTTGGACCAAAAAAAGGTTTTTCAAAAAAATGGTCAGATTTTGGACGACATAGTATAGTATGTCGTTTTTGTCAAATCTTGGACCAATTTTTTATTTCAAAAAATGGTCACATTATGGACGACATAGTATAGTAGGACGTACTACATAGTATAGTATGACCTTTTTGTCAAGTTTTGGACCAAAAAAAGGTTTTCAAAAAAATGGTCAGATTTTGGACGACATAGTATAGTATGACGTACTACATAGTATAGTATGACCTTTTTGTAAAGTTTTGGACCAAAAAAAGGTTTTTCAAAAAATGGTCAGATTTTGGACGACAGTATAGTATGTCGTTTTTGTCAAATTTTGGACCAATTTTTTATTTCAAAAAATGGTCACATTATGGACGACATAGTATAGTAGGACGTACTACATAGTATAGTATGACCTTTTTGTCAAGTTTTGGACCAAAAAAGGTTTTTCAAAAAAATTGTCAGATTTTGGACGACATAGTATAGTATGACGCTTTTGTCAAATTTTGGACCAATTTTTTATTTCAAAAAATGGTCACATTATGGACGACATAGTATAGTAGGACGTACTACATAGTATAGTATGACCTTTTTGTAAAGTTTTGGACCAAAAAAAGGTTTTTCAAAAAAATGGTCAGATTTTGGACGACATAGTATAGTATGACGTACTACATAGTAAAGTATGACCTTTTTGTAAAGTTTTGGACCAAAAAAAGGTTTTTCAAAAAATGGTCAGATTTTGGACGACATAGTATAGTATGTCGTTTTTGTCAAATTTAGGACCAAATTTTCATTTCTAAAAATGGTTACATTTAGGACGACATAGTATAGTAGGACGTACTACATAGTATAGTATGACGTTTTTGTAAAGTTTTGGACCAAAAAAAGGGTTTTCAAAAAATGGTCAGATTTTGGACGACATAGTATAGTATGTCGTTTTTGTCAAATTTTGGACCAATTTTTTATTTCAAAAAATGGTTACATTTAGGACGACATAGTATAGTAGGACGTACTACATAGTATAGTATGACCTTTTTGTCAAGTTTTGGACCAAAAAAAGGTTTTTCAAAAAATGGTCAGATTTTGGACGACATAGTATAGTATGTCGTTTTTGTCAAATTTTGGACCAATTTTTTATTTCAAAAAATGGTTACATTTAGGACGACATAGTATAGTAGGACGTACTACATAGTATAGTATGACCTTTTTGTCAAGTTTGGAACAAAAAAAGGTTTTTCAAAAAATGGTCAGATTTTGGACGACATAGTATAGTATGTCGTTTTTGTCAAATCTTGGACCAATTTTTTATTTCAAAAAATGGTCACATTATGGACGACATAGTATAGTATGACGTACTACATAGTATAGTATGACCTTTTTGTAAAGTTTTGGACCAAAAAAAGGTTTTTCAAAAAATGGTCAGATTTTGGACGACATAGTATAGTATGTCGTTTTTGTCAAATTTTGGACCAATTTTTTATTTCAAAAATGGTTACATTTAGGACGACATAGTATAGTAGGACGTACTACATAGTATAGTATGACCTTTTTGTCAAGTTTGGACCAAAAAAAGGTTTTTCAAAAAATGGTCAGATTTTGGACGACATAGTATAGTATGTCGTTTTTGTCAAATCTTGGACCAATTTTTTATTTCAAAAAATGGTCACATTATGGACGACATAGTATAGTAGGACGTACTACATAGTATAGTATGACCTTTTTGTCAAGTTTTGGACCAAAAAAAGGTTTTTCAAAAAAATGGTCAGATTTTGGACGACATAGTATAGTATGTCGTTTTTGTCAAATCTTGGACCAATTTTTTATTTCAAAAAATGGTCACATTATGGACGACATAGTATAGTATGACGTACTACATAGTATAGTATGACCTTTTTGTAAAGTTTTGGACCAAAAAAAGGTTTTTCAAAAAATGGTCAGATTTTGGACGACATAGTATAGTATGTCGTTTTTGTCAAATTTTGGACCAATTTTTTATTTCAAAAATGGTTACATTTAGGACGACATAGTATAGTAGGACGTACTACATAGTATAGTATGACCTTTTTGTCAAGTTTGGACCAAAAAAAGGTTTTTCAAAAAATGGTCAGATTTTGGACGACATAGTATAGTATGTCGTTTTTGTCAAATCTTGGACCAATTTTTTATTTCAAAAAATGGTCACATTATGGACGACATAGTATAGTAGGACGTACTACATAGTATAGTATGACCTTTTTGTCAAGTTTTGGACCAAAAAAAGGTTTTCAAAAAAATGGTCAGATTTTGGACGACATAGTATAGTATGACGTACTACATAGTATAGTATGACCTTTTTGTAAAGTTTTGGACCAAAAAAAGGTTTTTCAAAAAATGGTCAGATTTTGGACGACAGTATAGTATGTCGTTTTTGTCAAATTTTGGACCAATTTTTTATTTCAAAAAATGGTCACATTATGGACGACATAGTATAGTAGGACGTACTACATAGTATAGTATGACCTTTTTGTAAAGTTTTGGACCAAAAAAAGGTTTTTCAAAAAATGGTCAGATTTTGGACGACATAGTATAGTATGTCGTTTTTGTCAAATTTTGGACCAATTTTTTATTTCAAAAAATGGTCACATTATGGACGACATAGAATAGTATGACGTACTACAAAGTATAGTATGACCTTTTTGTAAAGTTTTGGACCAAAAAAAGGTTTTTCAAAAAAATGGTCAGATTTTGGACGACATAGTATAGTATGTTGTTTTTGTCAAATTTTGGACCAATTTTTTATTTCCAAAAATGGTTACATTTACGACGACATAGTATAGTAGGACGTACTACATAGTATAGTATGACCTTTTTGTCAAGTTTTGGACCAAAAAAAGGTTTTTCAAAAAAATTGTCAGATTTTGGACGACATAGTATAGTATGTCGTTTTTGTCAAATTTTGGACCAATTTTTTATTTCAAAAAATGGTTACATTTATGACGACATAGTATAGTATGACGTACTACATAGTATAGTATGACCTTTTTGTAAAGTTTTGGACCAAAAAAAGGTTTTTCAAAAAATGGTCAGATTTTGGACGACATAGTATAGTATGTCGTTTTTGTCAAATTTTGGACCAATTTTTTATTTCAAAAATGGTTACATTTAGGACGACATAGTATAGTAGGACGTACTACATAGTATAGTATGACCTTTTTGTCAAGTTTGGACCAAAAAAAGGTTTTTCAAAAAATGGTCAGATTTTGGACGACATAGTATAGTATGTCGTTTTTGTCAAATCTTGGACCAATTTTTTATTTCAAAAAATGGTCACATTATGGACGACATAGTATAGTAGGACGTACTACATAGTATAGTATGACCTTTTTGTCAAGTTTTGGACCAAAAAAAGGTTTTTCAAAAAAATGGTCAGATTTTGGACGACATAGTATAGTATGTCGTTTTTGTCAAATCTTGGACCAATTTTTTATTTCAAAAAATGGTCACATTATGGACGACATAGTATAGTATGACGTACTACATAGTATAGTATGACCTTTTTGTAAAGTTTTGGACCAAAAAAAGGTTTTTCAAAAAATGGTCAGATTTTGGACGACATATGTCGTTTTTGTCAAATTTTGGACCAAATTTTTTATTTCAAAAATGGTTACATTTAGGACGACATAGTATAGTAGGACGTACTACATAGTATAGTATGACCTTTTTGTCAAGTTTGGACCAAAAAAAGGTTTTTCAAAAAATGGTCAGATTTTGGACGACATAGTATAGTATGTCGTTTTTGTCAAATCTTGGACCAATTTTTTATTTCAAAAAATGGTCACATTATGGACGACATAGTATAGTAGGACGTACTACATAGTATAGTATGACCTTTTTGTCAAGTTTTGGACCAAAAAAAGGTTTTCAAAAAAATGGTCAGATTTTGGACGACATAGTATAGTATGACGTACTACATAGTATAGTATGACCTTTTTGTAAAGTTTTGGACCAAAAAAAGGTTTTTCAAAAAATGGTCAGATTTTGGACGACAGTATAGTATGTCGTTTTTGTCAAATTTTGGACCAATTTTTTATTTCAAAAAATGGTCACATTATGGACGACATAGTATAGTAGGACGTACTACATAGTATAGTATGACCTTTTTGTAAAGTTTTGGACCAAAAAAAGTTTTTTCAAAAAATGGTCAGATTTTGGACGACATAGTATAGTATGTCGTTTTTGTCAAATTTTGGACCAATTTTTTATTTCAAAAAATGGTCACATTATGGACGACATAGAATAGTATGACGTACTACAAAGTATAGTATGACCTTTTTGTAAAGTTTTGGACCAAAAAAAGGTTTTTCAAAAAAATGGTCAGATTTTGGACGACATAGTATAGTATGTTGTTTTTGTCAAATTTTGGACCAATTTTTTATTTCCAAAAATGGTTACATTTACGACGACATAGTATAGTAGGACGTACTACATAGTATAGTATGACCTTTTTGTCAAGTTTTGGACCAAAAAAAGGTTTTTCAAAAAAATTGTCAGATTTTGGACGACATAGTATAGTATGTCGTTTTTGTCAAATTTTGGACCAATTTTTTATTTCAAAAAATGGTTACATTTATGACGACATAGTATAGTATGACGTACTACATAGTATAGTATGACCTTTTTGTAAAGTTTTGGACCAAAAAAAGGTTTTTCAAAAAATGGTCAGATTTTGGACGACATAGTATAGTATGTCGTTTTTGTCAAATTTTGGACCAATTTTTTATTTCAAAAATGGTTACATTTAGGACGACATAGTATAGTAGGACGTACTACATAGTATAGTATGACCTTTTTGTCAAGTTTGGACCAAAAAAAGGTTTTTCAAAAAATGGTCAGATTTTGGACGACATAGTATAGTATGTCGTTTTTGTCAAATCTTGGACCAATTTTTTATTTCAAAAAATGGTCACATTATGGACGACATAGTATAGTAGGACGTACTACATAGTATAGTATGACCTTTTTGTCAAGTTTTGGACCAAAAAAAGGTTTTCAAAAAAATGGTCAGATTTTGGACGACATAGTATAGTATGACGTACTACATAGTATAGTATGACCTTTTTGTAAAGTTTTGGACCAAAAAAAGGTTTTTCAAAAAATGGTCAGATTTTGGACGACAGTATAGTATGTCGTTTTTGTCAAATTTTGGACCAATTTTTTATTTCAAAAAATGGTCACATTATGGACGACATAGTATAGTAGGACGTACTACATAGTATAGTATGACCTTTTTGTAAAGTTTTGGACCAAAAAAAGGTTTTTCAAAAAATGGTCAGATTTTGGACGACATAGTATAGTATGTCGTTTTTGTCAAATTTTGGACCAATTTTTTATTTCAAAAAATGGTCACATTATGGACGACATAGAATAGTATGACGTACTACAAAGTATAGTATGACCTTTTTGTCAAGTTTTGGACCAAAAAAATGTTTTTCAAAAAATGGTCAGATTTTGGACGACATAGTATAGTATGTCGTTTTTGTCAAATCTTGGACCAAATTTTTATTTCAAAAAATGGTCACATTATGGACGACATAGTATAGTAGGACGTACTACAAAGTATAGTATGACCTTTTTGTCAAGTTTTGGACCAAAAAAAGGTTTTTCAAAAAAATGGTCAGATTTTGGACGACATAGTATAGTATGACGTACTACATAGTATAGTATGACCTTTTTGTAAAGTTTTGGACCAAAAAAAGGTTTTTCAAAAAAGGTCAGATTTTGGACGACATAGTATAGTATGTCGTTTTTGTCAATTTTTGGACCAATTTTTTATTTCAAAAAATGGTCACATTATGGACGACATAGTATAGTAGGACGTACTACATAGTATAGTATGACCTTTTTGTAAAGTTTTGGACCAAAAAAAGGTTTTTCAAAAAATGGTCAGATTTTGGACGACATAGTATAGTATGTCGTTTTTGTCAAATTTTGGACCAATTTTTTATTTCAAAAAATGGTCACATTATGGACGACATAGTATAGTATGACGTACTACAAAGTATAGTATGACCTTTTTGTAAAGTTTTGGACCAAAAAAAGGTTTTTCAAAAAATGGTCAGATTTTGGACGACATAGTATAGTATGTCGTTTTTGTCAAATTTTGGACCAATTTTTTATTTCAAAAAATGGTTACATTTATGACGACATAGTATAGTATGACGTACGACATAGTATAGTATGACCTTTTTGTCAAGTTTTGGACCAAAAAAAGGTTTTTCAAAAAATGGTCAGATTTTGGACGACATAGTATAGTATGTCGTTTTTGTCAAATTTTGGACCAATTTTTTATTTCAAAAAACAGTTACATTTAGGACGACATAGTATAGTAGGACGTACTACATAGTATAGTATGACCTTTTTGTCAAGTTTTGGACCAAAAAAGGTTTTTCAAAAAAATTGTCAGATTTTGGACGACATAGTATAGTATGACGTTTTTGTCAAATTTTGGACCAATTTTTTATTTCAAAAAATGGTCACATTATGGACGACATAGTATAGTAGGACGTACTACATAGTATAGTATGACCTTTTTGTAAAGTTTTGGACCAAAAAAAGGTTTTTCAAAAAAATGGTCAGATTTTGGACGACATAGTATAGTATGACGTACTACATAGTATAGTATGACCTTTTTGTAAAGTTTTGGACCAAAAAAAGGTTTTTCAAAAAATGGTCAGATTTTGGACGACATAGTATAGTATGTCGTTTTTGTCAAATTTAGGACCAAATTTTCATTTCTAAAAATGGTTACATTTAGGACGACATAGTATAGTAGGACGTACTACATAGTATAGTATGACGTTTTTGTAAAGTTTTGGACCAAAAAAAGGGTTTTCAAAAAATGGTCAGATTTTGGACGACATAGTATAGTATGTCGTTTTTGTCAAATTTTGGACCAATTTTTTATTTCAAAAAATGGTTACATTTAGGACGACATAGTATAGTAGGACGTACTACATAGTATAGTATGACCTTTTTGTCAAGTTTTGGACCAAAAAAAGGTTTTTCAAAAAAATGGTCAGATTTTGGACGACATAGTATAGTATGACGTACTACATAGTATAGTATGACCTTTTTGTAAAGTTTTGGACCAAAAAAAGGTTTTTCAAAAAATGGTCAGATTTTGGACGACATAGTATAGTATGTCGTTTTTGTCAAATTTTGGACCAATTTTTTATTTCAAAAAATGGTTACATTTAGGACGACATAGTATAGTAGGACGTACTACATAGTATAGTATGACCTTTTTGTCAAGTTTGGAACAAAAAAAGGTTTTTCAAAAAATGGTCAGATTTTGGACGACATAGTATAGTATGTCGTTTTTGTCAAATCTTGGACCAATTTTTTATTTCAAAAAATGGTCACATTATGGACGACATAGTATAGTATGACGTACTACATAGTATAGTATGACCTTTTTGTAAAGTTTTGGACCAAAAAAAGGTTTTTCAAAAAATGGTCAGATTTTGGACGACATAGTATAGTATGTCGTTTTTGTCAAATTTTGGACCAATTTTTTATTTCAAAAATGGTTACATTTAGGACGACATAGTATAGTAGGACGTACTACATAGTATAGTATGACCTTTTTGTCAAGTTTGGACCAAAAAAAGGTTTTTCAAAAAATGGTCAGATTTTGGACGACATAGTATAGTATGTCGTTTTTGTCAAATCTTGGACCAATTTTTTATTTCAAAAAATGGTCACATTATGGACGACATAGTATAGTAGGACGTACTACATAGTATAGTATGACCTTTTTGTCAAGTTTTGGACCAAAAAAAGGTTTTTCAAAAAAATGGTCAGATTTTGGACGACATAGTATAGTATGTCGTTTTTGTCAAATCTTGGACCAATTTTTTATTTCAAAAAATGGTCACATTATGGACGACATAGTATAGTAGGACGTACTACATAGTATAGTATGACGTTTTTGTAAAGTTTTGGACCAAAAAAAGGGTTTTCAAAAAATGGTCAGATTTTGGACGACATAGTATAGTATGTCGTTTTTGTCAAATTTTGGACCAATTTTTTATTTCAAAAAATGGTTACATTTAGGACGACATAGTATAGTAGGACGTACTACATAGTATAGTATGACCTTTTTGTCAAGTTTTGGACCAAAAAAAGGTTTTTCAAAAAAATGGTCAGATTTTGGACGACATAGTATAGTATGACGTACTACATAGTATAGTATGACCTTTTTGTAAAGTTTTGGACCAAAAAAAGGTTTTTCAAAAAATGGTCAGATTTTGGACGACATAGTATAGTATGTCGTTTTTGTCAAATTTTGGACCAATTTTTTATTTCAAAAAATGGTTACATTTAGGACGACATAGTATAGTAGGACGTACTACATAGTATAGTATGACCTTTTTGTCAAGTTTTGGACCAAAAAAAGGTTTTTCAAAAAATGGTCAGATTTTGGACGACATAGTATAGTATGTCGTTTTTGTCAAATCTTGGACCAATTTTTTATTTCAAAAAATGGTCACATTATGGACGACATAGTATAGTATGACGTACTACATAGTATAGTATGACCTTTTTGTAAAGTTTTGGACCAAAAAAAGGTTTTTCAAAAAATGGTCAGATTTTGGACGACATAGTATAGTATGTCGTTTTTGTCAAATTTTGGACCAATTTTTTATTTCAAAAATGGTTACATTTAGGACGACATAGTATAGTAGGACGTACTACATAGTATAGTATGACCTTTTTGTCAAGTTTGGACCAAAAAAAGGTTTTTCAAAAAATGGTCAGATTTTGGACGACATAGTATAGTATGTCGTTTTTGTCAAATCTTGGACCAATTTTTTATTTCAAAAAATGGTCACATTATGGACGACATAGTATAGTAGGACGTACTACATAGTATAGTATGACCTTTTTGTCAAGTTTTGGACCAAAAAAAGGTTTTTCAAAAAATGGTCAGATTTTGGACGACATAGTATAGTATGTCGTTTTTGTCAAATCTTGGACCAATTTTTTATTTCAAAAAATGGTCACATTATGGACGACATAGTATAGTATGACGTACTACATAGTATAGTATGACCTTTTTGTAAAGTTTTGGACCAAAAAAAGGTTTTTCAAAAAATGGTCAGATTTTGGACGACATAGTATAGTATGTCGTTTTTGTCAAATTTTGGACCAATTTTTTATTTCAAAAATGGTTACATTTAGGACGACATAGTATAGTAGGACGTACTACATAGTATAGTATGACCTTTTTGTCAAGTTTGGACCAAAAAAAGGTTTTTCAAAAAATGGTCAGATTTTGGACGACATAGTATAGTATGTCGTTTTTGTCAAATCTTGGACCAATTTTTTATTTCAAAAAATGGTCACATTATGGACGACATAGTATAGTAGGACGTACTACATAGTATAGTATGACCTTTTTGTCAAGTTTTGGACCAAAAAAAGGTTTTCAAAAAAATGGTCAGATTTTGGACGACATAGTATAGTATGACGTACTACATAGTATAGTATGACCTTTTTGTAAAGTTTTGGACCAAAAAAAGGTTTTTCAAAAAATGGTCAGATTTTGGACGACATAGTATAGTATGTCGTTTTTGTCAAATTTTGGACCAATTTTTTATTTCAAAAAATGGTCACATTATGGACGACATAGTATAGTAGGACGTACTACATAGTATAGTATGACCTTTTTGTCAAGTTTTGGACCAAAAAAAGGTTTTTCAAAAAATTGTCAGATTTTGGACGACATAGTATAGTATGACCTTTTTGTAAAGTTTTGGACCAAAAAAAGGTTTTTCAAAAAATGGTCAGATTTTGGACGACATAGTATAGTATGTCGTTTTTGTCAAATTTTGGACCAATTTTTTATTTCAAAAAATGGTCACATTATGGACGACATAGTATAGTAGGACGTACTACATAGTATAGTATGACCTTTTTGTCAAGTTTTGGACCAAAAAAAGGTTTTTCAAAAAAATGGTCAGATTTTGGACGACATAGTATAGTATGTCGTTTTTGTCAAATTTTGGACCAATTTTTTATTTCAAAAAAAATGGTTACATTTAGGACGACATAGTATAGTAGGACGTACTACATGGTATAGTATGACCTTTTTGTCAAGTTTTGGACCAAAAAAGGTTTTTCAAAAAAATGGTCAGATTTTGGACGACATAGTATAGTATGACGTTTTTGTCAAATTTTGGACCAATTTTTTATTTCAAAAAATGGCTACATTTAGGACGACATAGTATAGTAGGACGTACTACATAGTATAGTATGACCTTTTTGTCAAGTTTTGGACCAAAAAAAGTTTTTTCAAAAAATGGTCAGATTTTGGACGACATAGTATAGTATGTCGTTTTTGTCAAATTTTGGACCAATTTTTTATTTCAAAAAATGGTCACATTATGGACGACATAGTATAGTAGGACGTACTACATAGTATAGTATGACCTTTTTGTCAAGTTTTGGACCAAAAAAAGGTTTTTCAAAAAAATGGTCAGATTTTGGACGACATAGTATAGTATGACGTACTACATAGTATAGTATGACCTTTTTGTAAAGTTTTGGACCAAAAAAAGGTTTTTCAAAAAATGGTCAGATTTTGGACGACATAGTATAGTATGTCGTTTTTGTAAAATTTTGGACCAATTTTTTATTTCAAAAAATGGTCACATTATGGACGACATAGTATAGTAGGACGTACTACATAGTATAGTATGACCTTTTTGTAAAGTTTTGGACCAAAAAAAGGTTTTTCAAAAAATGGTCAGATTTTGGACGACATAGTATAGTATGTCGTTTTTGTCAAATTTTGGACCAATTTTTTATTTCAAAAAATGGTCACATTATGGACGACATAGTATAGTAGGACGTACTACATAGTATAGTATGACCTTTTTGTCAAGTTTTGGACCAAAAAAAGGTTTTTCAAAAAAATGGTCAGATTTTGGACGACATAGTATAGTATGACGTACTACATAGTATAGTATGACCTTTTTGTCAAGTTTTGGACCAAAAAAAGGTTTTTCAAAAAATTGTCAGATTTTGGACGACATAGTATAGTATGTCGTTTTTGTCAAATTTTGGACCAATTTTTTATTTCAAAAAAAATGGTTACATTTAGGACGACATAGTATAGTAGGACGTACTACATAGTATAGTATGACCTTTTTGTCAAGTTTTGGACCAAAAAAAGGTTTTTCAAAAAAATGGTCAGATTTTGGACGACATAGTATAGTATGTCGTTTTTGTCAAATTTTGGACCAATTTTTTATTTCAAAAAATGGCTACATTTAGGACGACATAGTATAGTAGGACGTACTACATAGTATAGTATGACCTTTTTGTCAAGTTTGGACCAAAAAAAGGTTTTTCAAAAAATGGTCAGATTTTGGACGACATAGTATAGTATGTCGTTTTTGTCAAATCTTGGACCAATTTTTTATTTCAAAAAATGGTCACATTATGGACGACATAGTATAGTAGGACGTACTACATAGTATAGTATGACCTTTTTGTCAAGTTTTGGACCAAAAAAAGGTTTTTCAAAAAATGGTCAGATTTTGGACGACATAGTATAGTATGTCGTTTTTGTCAAATTTTGGACCAATTTTTTATTTCAAAAAATGGTTACATTTAGGACGACATAGTATAGTAGGACGTACTACATAGTATAGTATGACCTTTTTATCAAGTTTTGGACCAAAAAAGGTTTTTCAAAAAAATTGTCAGATTTTGGACGACATAGTATAGTATGACGTTTTTGTCAAATTTTGGACCAATTTTTTATTTCAAAAAATGCTCACATTATGGACGACATAGTATAGTAGGACGTACTACATAGTATAGTATGACCTTTTTGTAAAGTTTTGGACCAAAAAAAGGTTTTTCAAAAAAATGGTCAGATTTTGGACGACATAGTATAGTATGACGTACTACATAGTATAGTATGACCTTTTTGTCAAGTTTTGGACCAAAAAAAGGTTTTTCAAAAAATGGTCAGATTTTGGAGGACATAGTATAGTATGTCGTTTTTGTCAAATTTTGGACCAATTTTTTATTTCAAAAAATGGTCACATTATGGACGACATAGTATTGTAGGACGTACTACATAGTCTAGTATGACCTTTTTGTAAAGTTTTGGACCAAAAAAAGGTTTTTCAAAAAATTGTCAGATTTTGGACGACATAGTATAGTATGTCGTTTTTGTCAAATTTTGGACCAATTTTTTATTTCAAAAAATGGTCACATTATGGACGACATAGTATAATATGACCTTTTTGTAAAGTTTTGGACCAAAAAAAGGTTTTTCAAAAAAATGGTCAGATTTTGGACGACATAGTATAGTATGATGTACTGCATAGTATAGTATGACCTTTTTGTAAAGTTTTGGACCAAAAAAAGGTTTTTCAAAAAAATGGTGAGATTTTGGACGACATAGTATAGTATGTCGTTTTTGTCAAATTTAGGACCAAATTTTCATTTCTAAAAATGGTTACATTTAGGACGACATAGTATAGTAGGACGTACTACATAGTATAGTATGACGTTTTTGTAAAGTTTTGGACCAAAAAAAGGGTTTTCAAAAAATGGTCAGATTTTGGACGACATAGTATAGTATGTCTTTTTTGTCAAATTTTGGACCAATTTTTTATTTCAAAAAATGGTTACATTTAGGACGACATAGTATAGTAGGACGTACTACATAGTATAGTATGACGTTTTTGTCAAGTTTTGGACCAAAAAAAGCGTTTTCAAAAAATGGTCAGATTTTGGACGACATAGTATAGTATGTCGTTTTTGTCAAATTTTGGACCAATTTTTTATTTCAAAAAATGGTTACATTTAGGACGACATAGTATAGTAGGACGTACTACATAGTATAGTATGACCTTTTTGTAAAGTTTTGGACCAAAAAAAGGTTTTTCAAAAAATGGTCAGATTTTGGACGACATAGTATAGTATGTCGTTTTTGTCAAATCTTGGACCAATTTTTTATTTCAAAAAATGGTCACATTATGGACGACATAGTATAGTAGGACGTACTACATAGTATAGTATGACCTTTTTTTCAAGTTTTGGACCAAAAAAAGGTTTTTCAAAAAAATGGTCAGATTTTGGACGACATAGTATAGTATGACGTACTACATAGTATAGTATGACCTTTTTGTAAAGTTTTGGACCAAAAAAAGGTTTTTCAAAAAATGGTCAGATTTTGGACGACATAGTATAGTATGTCGTTTTTGTCAAATTTTGGACCAATTTTTTATTTCAAAAAATGGTCACATTATGGACGACATAGTATAGTAGGACGTACTACATAGTATAGTATGACCTTTTTGTAAAGTTTTGGACCAAAAAAAGGTTTTTCAAAAAATGGTCCGATTTTGGACGACATAGTATAGTATGTCGTTTTTGTCAAATTTTGGACCAATTTTTTATTTCAAAAAATGGTCACATTATGGACGACATAGAATAGTATGACGTACTACAAAGTATAGTATGACCTTTTTGTAAAGTTTTGGACCAAAAAAAGGTTTTTCAAAAAAATGGTCAGATTTTGGACGACATAGTATAGTATGTCGTTTTTGTCAAATTTTGGACCAATTTTTTATTTCAAAAAATGGTTACATTTAGGACGACATAGTATAGTAGGACGTACTACATAGTATAGTATGACCTTTTTGTCAAGTTTTGGACCAAAAAAAGGTTTTTCAAAAAAATTGTCAGATTTTGGACGACAAAGTATAGTATGTCGTTTTTGTCAAATTTTGGACCAATTTTTTATGTCAAAAAATGGCTACATTTAGGACGACATAGTATAGTAGGACGTACTACATAGTATAGTATGACCTTTTTGTCAAGTTTTGGACCAAAAAAGGTTTTTCAAAAAAATGGTCAGATTTTGGACGACATAGTATAGTATGACGTTTTTGTCAAATTTTGGACCAATTTTTTATTTCAAAAAATGGCTACATTTAGGACGACATAGTATAGTAGGACGTACTACATAGTATAGTATGACCTTTTTGTCAAGTTTTGGACCAAAAAAAGGTTTTTCAAAAAATGGTCAGATTTTGGACGACATAGTATAGTATGTCGTTTTTGTCAAATTTTGGACCAATTTTTTATTTCAAAAAATGGTCACATTATGGACGACATAGTATAGTAGGACGTACTACATAGTATAGTATGACCTTTTTGTCAAGTTTTGGACCAAAAAAAGTTTTTTCAAAAAATGGTCAGATTTTGGACGACATAGTATAGTATGTCGTTTTTGTCAAATTTTGGACCAATTTTTTATTTCAAAAAATGGTCACATTATGGACGACATAGTATAGTAGGACGTACTACATAGTATAGTATGACCTTTTTGTAAAGTTTTGGACCAAAAAAAGGTTTTTCAAAAAATGGTCAGATTTTGGACGACATAGTATAGTATGTCGTTTTTGTCAAATTTTGGACCAATTTTTTATTTCAAAAAATGGTCACATTATGGACGACATAGTATAGTAGGACGTACTACATAGTATAGTATGACCTTTTTGTCAAGTTTTGGACCAAAAAAAGGTTTTTCAAAAAAATGGTCAGATTTTGGACGACATAGTATAGTATGACGTACTACATAGTATAGTATGACCTTTTTGTCAAGTTTTGGACCAAAAAAAGGTTTTTCAAAAAATGGTCAGATTTTGGACGACATAGTATAGTATGTCGTTTTTGTCAAATTTTGGACCAATTTTTTATTTCAAAAAAAATGGTTACATTTAGGACGACATAGTATAGTAGGACGTACTACATAGTATAGTATGACCTTTTTGTCAAGTTTTGGACCAAAAAAAGGTTTTTCAAAAAAATGGTCAGATTTTGGACGACAAAGTATAGTATGTCGTTTTTGTCAAATTTTGGACCAATTTTTTTTTCCAAAAAATGGCTACATTTAGGACGACATAGTATAGTAGGACGTACTACATAGTATAGTATGACCTTTTTGTCAAGTTTTGGACCAAAAAAAGGTTTTTCAAAAAAATGGTCAGATTTTGGACGACATAGTATAGTATGTCGTTTTTGTCAAATTTTGGACCAATTTTTTATTTCAAAAAATGGCTACATTTAGGACGACATAGTATAGTAGGACGTACTACATAGTATAGTATGACCTTTTTGTCAAGTTTGGACCAAAAAAAGGTTTTTCAAAAAATGGTCAGATTTTGGACGACATAGTATAGTATGTCGTTTTTGTCAAATCTTGGACCAATTTTTTATTTCAAAAAATGGTCACATTATGGACGACATAGTATAGTAGGACGTACTACATAGTATAGTATGACCTTTTTGTCAAGTTTTGGACCAAAAAAAGGTTTTTCAAAAAATGGTCAGATTTTGGACGACATAGTATAGTATGTCGTTTTTGTCAAATTTTGGACCAATTTTTTATTTCAAAAAATGGTTACATTTAGGACGACATAGTATAGTAGGACGTACTACATAGTATAGTATGACCTTTTTATCAAGTTTTGGACCAAAAAAGGTTTTTCAAAAAAATTGTCAGATTTTGGACGACATAGTATAGTATGACGTTTTTGTCAAATTTTGGACCAATTTTTTATTTCAAAAAATGCTCACATTATGGACGACATAGTATAGTAGGACGTACTACATAGTATAGTATGACCTTTTTGTAAAGTTTTGGACCAAAAAAAGGTTTTTCAAAAAAATGGTCAGATTTTGGACGACATAGTATAGTATGACGTACTACATAGTATAGTATGACCTTTTTGTCAAGTTTTGGACCAAAAAAAGGTTTTTCAAAAAATGGTCAGATTTTGGAGGACATAGTATAGTATGTCGTTTTTGTCAAATTTTGGACCAATTTTTTATTTCAAAAAATGGTCACATTATGGACGACATAGTATTGTAGGACGTACTACATAGTCTAGTATGACCTTTTTGTAAAGTTTTGGACCAAAAAAAGGTTTTTCAAAAAATTGTCAGATTTTGGACGACATAGTATAGTATGTCGTTTTTGTCAAATTTTGGACCAATTTTTTATTTCAAAAAATGGTCACATTATGGACGACATAGTATAATATGACCTTTTTGTAAAGTTTTGGACCAAAAAAAGGTTTTTCAAAAAAATGGTCAGATTTTGGACGACATAGTATAGTATGATGTACTGCATAGTATAGTATGACCTTTTTGTAAAGTTTTGGACCAAAAAAAGGTTTTTCAAAAAAATGGTGAGATTTTGGACGACATAGTATAGTATGTCGTTTTTGTCAAATTTAGGACCAAATTTTCATTTCTAAAAATGGTTACATTTAGGACGACATAGTATAGTAGGACGTACTACATAGTATAGTATGACGTTTTTGTAAAGTTTTGGACCAAAAAAAGGGTTTTCAAAAAATGGTCAGATTTTGGACGACATAGTATAGTATGTCTTTTTTGTCAAATTTTGGACCAATTTTTTATTTCAAAAAATGGTTACATTTAGGACGACATAGTATAGTAGGACGTACTACATAGTATAGTATGACGTTTTTGTCAAGTTTTGGACCAAAAAAAGCGTTTTCAAAAAATGGTCAGATTTTGGACGACATAGTATAGTATGTCGTTTTTGTCAAATTTTGGACCAATTTTTTATTTCAAAAAATGGTTACATTTAGGACGACATAGTATAGTAGGACGTACTACATAGTATAGTATGACCTTTTTGTAAAGTTTTGGACCAAAAAAAGGTTTTTCAAAAAATGGTCAGATTTTGGACGACATAGTATAGTATGTCGTTTTTGTCAAATCTTGGACCAATTTTTTATTTCAAAAAATGGTCACATTATGGACGACATAGTATAGTAGGACGTACTACATAGTATAGTATGACCTTTTTTTCAAGTTTTGGACCAAAAAAAGGTTTTTCAAAAAAATGGTCAGATTTTGGACGACATAGTATAGTATGACGTACTACATAGTATAGTATGACCTTTTTGTAAAGTTTTGGACCAAAAAAAGGTTTTTCAAAAAATGGTCAGATTTTGGACGACATAGTATAGTATGTCGTTTTTGTCAAATTTTGGACCAATTTTTTATTTCAAAAAATGGTCACATTATGGACGACATAGTATAGTAGGACGTACTACATAGTATAGTATGACCTTTTTGTAAAGTTTTGGACCAAAAAAAGGTTTTTCAAAAAATGGTCCGATTTTGGACGACATAGTATAGTATGTCGTTTTTGTCAAATTTTGGACCAATTTTTTATTTCAAAAAATGGTCACATTATGGACGACATAGAATAGTATGACGTACTACAAAGTATAGTATGACCTTTTTGTAAAGTTTTGGACCAAAAAAAGGTTTTTCAAAAAAATGGTCAGATTTTGGACGACATAGTATAGTATGTCGTTTTTGTCAAATTTTGGACCAATTTTTTATTTCAAAAAATGGTTACATTTAGGACGACATAGTATAGTAGGACGTACTACATAGTATAGTATGACCTTTTTGTCAAGTTTTGGACCAAAAAAAGGTTTTTCAAAAAAATTGTCAGATTTTGGACGACAAAGTATAGTATGTCGTTTTTGTCAAATTTTGGACCAATTTTTTATGTCAAAAAATGGCTACATTTAGGACGACATAGTATAGTAGGACGTACTACATAGTATAGTATGACCTTTTTGTCAAGTTTTGGACCAAAAAAGGTTTTTCAAAAAAATGGTCAGATTTTGGACGACATAGTATAGTATGACGTTTTTGTCAAATTTTGGACCAATTTTTTATTTCAAAAAATGGCTACATTTAGGACGACATAGTATAGTAGGACGTACTACATAGTATAGTATGACCTTTTTGTCAAGTTTTGGACCAAAAAAAGGTTTTTCAAAAAATGGTCAGATTTTGGACGACATAGTATAGTATGTCGTTTTTGTCAAATTTTGGACCAATTTTTTATTTCAAAAAATGGTCACATTATGGACGACATAGTATAGTAGGACGTACTACATAGTATAGTATGACCTTTTTGTCAAGTTTTGGACCAAAAAAAGTTTTTTCAAAAAATGGTCAGATTTTGGACGACATAGTATAGTATGTCGTTTTTGTCAAATTTTGGACCAATTTTTTATTTCAAAAAATGGTCACATTATGGACGACATAGTATAGTAGGACGTACTACATAGTATAGTATGACCTTTTTGTAAAGTTTTGGACCAAAAAAAGGTTTTTCAAAAAATGGTCAGATTTTGGACGACATAGTATAGTATGTCGTTTTTGTCAAATTTTGGACCAATTTTTTATTTCAAAAAATGGTCACATTATGGACGACATAGTATAGTAGGACGTACTACATAGTATAGTATGACCTTTTTGTCAAGTTTTGGACCAAAAAAAGGTTTTTCAAAAAAATGGTCAGATTTTGGACGACATAGTATAGTATGACGTACTACATAGTATAGTATGACCTTTTTGTCAAGTTTTGGACCAAAAAAAGGTTTTTCAAAAAATGGTCAGATTTTGGACGACATAGTATAGTATGTCGTTTTTGTCAAATTTTGGACCAATTTTTTATTTCAAAAAAAATGGTTACATTTAGGACGACATAGTATAGTAGGACGTACTACATAGTATAGTATGACCTTTTTGTCAAGTTTTGGACCAAAAAAAGGTTTTTCAAAAAAATGGTCAGATTTTGGACGACAAAGTATAGTATGTCGTTTTTGTCAAATTTTGGACCAATTTTTTTTTCCAAAAAATGGCTACATTTAGGACGACATAGTATAGTAGGACGTACTACAT
Source organism: Microchirus variegatus (assembly GCF_963457635.1). Classification (NCBI taxonomy): domain Eukaryota; kingdom Metazoa; phylum Chordata; class Actinopteri; order Pleuronectiformes; family Soleidae; genus Microchirus; species Microchirus variegatus. The sequence goes on along the minus strand of NC_139816.1, from coordinate 6,786,105 downwards.
AGTATAGTATGACCTTTTTGTCAAGTTTTGGACCAAAAAAGGTTTTTCAAAAAAATTGTCAGATTTTGGACGACATAGTATAGTATGTCGTTTTTGTCAAATTTTGGACCAAATTTTTATTTCAAAAAATGGTTACATTTATGACGACATAGTATAGTAGGACGTACTACATAGTATAGTATGACCTTTTTGTCAAGTTTTGGACCAAAAAAAGGTTTTTCAAAAAAATGGTCAGATTTTGGACGACATAGTATAGTATGTCGTTTTTGTCAAATTTTGGACCAAATTTTTATTTCTAAAAATGGTTACATTTAGGACGACATAGTATAGTAGGACGTACTACATAGTATAGTATGTCGTTTTTGTCAAATTTTGGACCAATTTTTTATTTCAAAAAATGGTCACATTATGGACGACATAGTATAGTAGGACGTACTACATAGTATAGTATGACATTTTTGTCAAGTCTTGGACCAAAAAAAGGTTTTTCAAAAAAATGGTCAGATTTTGGACGACATAGTATAGTATGATGTACTACATAGTATAGTATGACCTTTTTGTAAAGTTTTGGACCAAAAAAAGGTTTTTCAAAAAATGGTCAGATTTTGGACGACATAGTATAGTATGTCGTTTTTGTCAAATTTTGGACCAATTTTTTATTTCAAAAAATGATCACATTATGGACAACATAGTATAGTAGGACGTACTACATAGTATAGTATGACCTTTTTGTAAAGTTTTGGACCAAAAAAAGGTTTTTCAAAAAATGGTCAGATTTTGGACGACATAGTATAGTATGTCGTTTTTGTCAAATTTTGGACCAATTTTTTATTTCAAAAAATGGTCACATTATGGACGACATAGTATAGTAGGACGTACTACATAGTATAGTATGACCTTTTTGTCAAGTTTTGGACCAAAAAAAGGTTTTTCAAAAAAATGGTCAGATTTTGGACGACATAGTATAGTATGACGTACTACATAGTATAGTATGACCTTTTTGTCAAGTTTTGGACCAAAAAAAGGTTTTTCAAAAAAATGGTCAGATTTTGGACGACATAGTATAGTATGTCGTTTTTGTCAAATTTTGGACCAATTTTTTATTTCAAAAAATGATCACATTATGGACAACATAGTATAGTAGGACGTACTACATAGTATAGTATGACCTTTTTGTAAAGTTTTGGACCAAAAAAAGGTTTTTCAAAAAATGGTCAGATTTTGGACGACATAGTATAGTATGTCGTTTTTGTCAAATTTTGGACCAATTTTTTATTTCAAAAAATGGTCACATTATGGACGACATAGTATAGTAGGACGTACTACATAGTATAGTATGACCTTTTTGTCAAGTTTTGGACCAAAAAAAGGTTTTTCAAAAAAATGGTCAGATTTTGGACGACATAGTATAGTATGACCTTTTTGTAAAGTTTTGGACCAAAAAAAGGTTTTTCAAAAAATGGTCAGATTTTGGACGACATAGTATAGTATGACCTTTTTGTAAAGTTTTGGACCAAAAAAAGGTTTTTCAAAAAATGGTCAGATTTTGGACGACATAGTATAGTATGTCGTTTTTGTCAAATTTTGGACCAATTTTTTATTTCAAAAAATGGTCACATTATGGACGACATAGTATAGTATGACGTACTACAAAGTATAGTATGACCTTTTTGTAAAGTTTTGGACCAAAAAAAGGTTTTTCAAAAAATGGTCAGATTTTGGACGACATAGTATAGTATGTCGTTTTTGTCAAATTTTGGACCAATTTTTTATTTCAAAAAATGGTTACATTTAGGACGACATAGTATAGTAGGACGTACTACATAGTATAGTATGACCTTTTTGTAAAGTTTTGGACCAAAAAGAGGTTTTTCAAAAAAATGGTCAGATTTTGGACGACATAGTATAGTATGTCGTTTTTGTCAAATTTTGGACCAAATTTTTATTTCAAAAAATGGTTACATTTAGGACGACATAGTATAGTAGGACGTACTACATAGTATAGTATGACCTTTTTGTCAAGTTTTGGACCAAAAAAAGGTTTTTCAAAAAAATGGTCAGATTTTGGACGACATAGTATAGTATGTCGTTTTTGTCAAATTTTGGACCAAATTTTTATTTCAAAAAATGGTTACATTTAGGACGACATAGTATAGTAGGACGTACTACATAGTATAGTATGACCTTTTTGTCAAGTTTTGGACCAAAAAAAGGTTTTTCAAAAAATGGTCAGATTTTGGACGACATAGTATAGTATGTCGTTTTTGTCAAATTTTGGACCAATTTTTTATTTCAAAAAATGTTCACATTATGGACGACATAGTATAGTATGACGTACTACAAAGTATAGTATGACCTTTTTGTAAAGTTTTGGACCAAAAAAAGGTTTTTCAAAAAATGGTCAGATTTTGGACGACATAGTATAGTATGTCGTTTTTGTCAAATTTTGGACCAATTTTTTATTTCAAAAAATGGTTACATTTAGGACGACATAGTATAGTAGGACGTACTACATAGTATAGTATGACCTTTTTGTAAAGTTTTGGACCAAAAAGAGGTTTTTCAAAAAAATGGTCAGATTTTGGACGACATAGTATAGTATGTCGTTTTTGTCAAATTTTGGACCAAATTTTTATTTCAAAAAATGGTTACATTTAGGACGACATAGTATAGTAGGACGTACTACATAGTATAGTATGACCTTTTTGTCAAGTTTTGGACCAAAAAAAGGTTTTTCAAAAAATGGTCAGATTTTGGACGACATAGTATAGTATGTCGTTTTTGTCAAATCTTGGACCAATTTTTTATTTCAAAAAATGGTCACATTATGGACGACATAGTATAGTAGGACGTACTACATAGTATAGTATGACCTTTTTGTCAAGTTTTGGACCAAAAAAAGGTTTTTCAAAAAAATGGTCAGATTTTGGACGACATAGTATAGTATGACGTACTACATAGTATAGTATGACCTTTTTGTAAAGTTTTGGACCAAAAAAAGGTTTTTCAAAAAATGGTCAGATTTTGGACGACATAGTATAGTATGTCGTTTTTGTCAAATTTTGGACCAATTTTTTATTTCAAAAAATGATCACATTATGGACAACATAGTATAGTAGGACGTACTACATAGTATAGTATGACCTTTTTGTAAAGTTTTGGACCAAAAAAAGGTTTTTCAAAAAATGGTCAGATTTTGGACGACATAGTATAGTATGTCGTTTTTGTCAAATTTTGGACCAATTTTTTATTTCAAAAAATGGTCACATTATGGACGACATAGTATAGTATGACGTACTACAAAGTATAGTATGACCTTTTTGTAAAGTTTTGGACCAAAAAAAGGTTTTTCAAAAAATGGTCAGATTTTGGACGACATAGTATAGTATGTCGTTTTTGTCAAATTTTGGACCAAATTTTTATTTCAAAAAATGGTTACATTTAGGACGACATAGTATAGTAGGACGTACTACATAGTATAGTATGACCTTTTTGTAAAGTTTTGGACCAAAAAGAGGTTTTTCAAAAAAATGGTCAGATTTTGGACGACATAGTATAGTATGTCGTTTTTGTCAAATTTTGGACCAAATTTTTATTTCAAAAAATGGTTACATTTAGGACGACATAGTATAGTAGGACGTACTACATAGTATAGTATGACCTTTTTGTAAAGTTTTGGACCAAAAAGAGGTTTTTCAAAAAAATGGTCAGATTTTGGACGACATAGTATAGTATGTCGTTTTTGTCAAATTTTGGACCAAATTTTTATTTCAAAAAATGGTTACATTTAGGACGACAAGTATAGTAGGACGTACTACATAGTATAGTATGACCTTTTTGTCAAGTTTTGGACCAAAAAAAGGTTTTTCAAAAAAATGGTCAGATTTTGGACGACATAGTATAGTATGTCGTTTTTGTCAAATTTTGGACCAAATTTTTATTTCAAAAAATGGTTACATTTAGGACGATATAGTATAGTAGGACGTACTACATAGTATAGTATGACCTTTTTGTCAAGTTTTGGACCAAAAAAAGGTTTTTCAAAAAATGGTCAGATTTTGGACGACATAGTATAGTATTTCATACCTGACACAAGAGAGCCGGTCAGAAATCATCAGCACATGAAATTTCAGTCATGGGCATAGTGCCACCTGATGATGACTCTATCAAGAGTCAATTTCACTGCATCCCACCCTGATGATTGTGAGACCTGATTAGTTCCAGTAAACACAGTTCACCCCCCACACACACACTGCTGGAGCTGATTAGCCCAACACAGACACAAAGTCTGATTAATGGAATGAGAGTCCCTCCCAATAATAACCTGATAAGACCTGTGAGAAAGTCCTTGTATCTGTTAATGTCATCTTAAATACCTCCCGTTTCTAGCATCAAATGCAACTACGTCCCCAAATATCCTTCCAGTTAAAGTCAGTCATACTGATATTTTTTTAGAAAAAGGGATGTACCTAATTCGAGTCGCTCAGGAGGAAATTCCCACTGGTTGGGATCATACTGCAGTCTCTCACACTGGTCCTCTGTTGTGTCCACAATGATTGACAGGTACTCTGGTTTGGTGTTTGAGTTGCTGGGCTTCAGAGAGAGAAGAAAGAAGATTATTCTGTTAAACACACAATATATATATATATATATATATATATATATATATATATATATATATATATATAAAGCATTGGTTTAAAATGTGGTTGTCTTCAAAGGTAAACCAACATGTTGCATATATAGGTGGAAAGAGGACCACTATGGTAAAAGTACCACTATTTTCATGAGGTTTTACTTAAGTACAAGTAAAAGTACTGCTCTAAAAATGTTTAGTTAAGTAAAGTAAAGTTATAGTAAAAAGAAGTAGATTGTTTAAAATGTACTCAGAGTACCTGTGTCCTCATCATTCACCTGTCCTCATCATTCACCTGTCCTCATCATTCACCTGTCCTCATCATTCACCTGTCCTCATCGTTCATCTGTCCTCATCATTCACCTGTCCTCATCGTTCATCTGTCCTCATCGTTCATCTGTCCTCATCGTTCACCTATCTGTCCTCATCATTCAGCTCTGTCCTCATCATTCACCGGTGTGTCCTAATCATTCACCTCTGTCCTCATCGTTCACCTATCTGTCCTCATCATTCACCTGTCCTCATCGTTCACCTATCTGTCCTCATCATTCACCTATCTGTCCTCATCATTCACCTGTCCTCATCATTCACCTCTGTCCTCATCATTCACCTGTCCTCATTGTTCACCTGTCCTCTCATGTGTCCTCTCACCTGTCTCAGTTTCCGTATGAAGAGCGTGAGCAGCAGCCAGAGCAGAGTGGCCACCACACAGGTGCAGGTGAGGGTGGGGATTTCAAAAAATGATGCTTCTGAGGCACCTGCACAAACACAAGGGCACACGGTCAATTTGAACTTAATTAGACTGCAAATATTATTGAACACAGAGCTTTTTCTATAGATGTTTATTCATCTCCCTTATTTTAACACTCACGTGATTGACTTTACCGACACAGAAGAGACAGAAATGACATCATATGTTATTGCACATATGATTGATATTTTAGGATTTCTCAATGGGGACAATGCGTTTCCTATATCCACACCATGATCCAGAGTCATGGCCCGACCGTCCTTCTCAAACTTTATTGTTTCTTTTCTTAAGGACGTAGAAGTTAGCGATGCCCAGCACAGTGCAACACAGAGCCTCTCTGAGATACAGGCCGGGCCCTTTCCGGAGGAAATAAAAATGGGAGACATTTTCCTTCCTGATGGATCAGAACACAACAACAAAGCACATATATATACAAACACACACACACAGCCACTCCTCTGTCCAGAACCAGACTGGGAAACACATCCACCACTCCTGCCAGGAAATGGCACTCAAACTGGGGTTGTAGAACCACCACAAGACCTTCCCTTCTCTGACACCACCGGACATGAATGAGTGTGTATTTGTGGGAACTTAACAAAGCCACAATCAAGTCAGACCTGAAATGTAGTTTACAAAGAAAAACTGATCAGTCATCGTCCGCGAATAGACCTGATACACACACAGCTCAATGTATAAATACTGGGGCCGTGAAAACAATGCGATGCACCGACATATAATGCGTCTATTTAAAGAAGTGAGAACAATGGACGTTCAAGACAGAGCCATATATGGAGGTTCCTCGTCTTAGAGCACAACCAATGAAAGGCTGAGAGGTGTGTGAGGAACACATGTGGTGGTCAGACACTTACTGTTGACCCATATGTACGCAGAACTCTCCACTGATCCCCTCTCATTGGTGGCCTGGCACGTATACAGTCCCCTGTCCTCCACTGTGATCCGGTCAATATGCAGAGACCCATCATCTGGTGATATGATGATACCTTGAAGACAAAACAGACACTGGATCAGCAACAGTTTACATGTGTATTGTTGTTTTTTTGCGTGTGTCTTTTATTGTTTTTTTTAGTTTTTTTTACCTGATCCTCGTGAAAGAGCACGTTCGTCTTTGTACCATGTGACGGTCGGGGGTGGGACGCCTTGAGACGGACAGCTGAGGGTCACTGAGCTGCTGACGTTGACCGTGCAATCGGTCAAATTACTGAGCAGCAGCGGAGACTCCAGCACTGAAGGACGACACACAAACACACCATGAGCAGTGGAAACGCTTAAGTATCATCAAGGGGCCATTTTGGCTCATAAAGCTTGAATATTCAAGATTCAAGATTCAAGAGGTTTATTGTCATATGTTCAGTTAAGACAGACGTCACACTGCACAATGAAATTCTTACTTTGCACATCTCCCTGGTCACAAAAAAATATAAAAAAAAAAAAAATATATATATTTTTATAAATTTTGGTATGATATTAATATTTTACCCTCCAGGTTCATACAACTTCTCTAAATGGAAGCACTGTTCAATGTTACAGCTCTTACGGCTGTCGGAAATTCCATTTTTACACAAATATATACAGTATTTATGTGATTATTTCACTTTTAGAATCACAATAAATAGACGGTGTTGTGCCATACACACTCTTAGAAATAAAAGTGCTAAGTAGAACCATATAAGGTTCTTCGGCTTGTCCTCACAGGAGAACCCTTTTGGAGGGTTCCACCAAGAACCCTTTTAAAACCCTTTATTCAGGAATGGGGTTTTAAAGGGTTCTCTGGATCAAAATGGTTCTTACTGGAACCATTAGTGTTACCAAGAACCCTTGAAAAACCCTTTCCCAGAAGCAAATGGTTCCAGGTAGAACCTCAGCCCTTGTAGAAGGACAAAGGCAAAATTGCATTTTTTTTTTAAATAACAGAAGGATAAAAAGTTGAAAGCATTTCATGAATCCATCTAATATGCTGTCAGAACACTGTGTTCAAACACCTGTTCTGTACAATAAACTTTTTTTTTAATCCACTTTGGTGGAATCAATAATAGAATAAAATACTATATATCTTTATTTAGTTTTCTTTAATTCCAAAAAGGGACAATTTGTTGTGCACTAGTCAAACAACACTATCCAACAACATATGTACAATTAAAAGGATAATTATTAATAATGTATATAAATATATATATACATACACAACATCTAATGTTGATACTATGAAAACTTTGAATAGAGGATGTAACACACGTAACAGAGTGTGTTTCCGATATTTCATCAGCAAAGGATTGACATGGGAAAAGTCTTTGCCTCAGCGCAGCTGCAGTTATTTATAGAACGAGGAGAGATTTGTGAAGTGAAGTGAAATCAGACGGTTTTGCTGGACCAGTGCCACGATAACTGCAGTGCACGGTGACACATTTCTGCAGAGGCTCAACAGCCTGTGAGTCAGCTCGTGTCTGGAACCCGACAAATGTCACAACACGAAACTGCAAAGACCGCACACAATGAGTTGTGTGTGTGTGTGTGTCCAGTTTTCACTTTCATATTCTATAATTAGATCAGATGGATCCTTGAAGTTCCCTGAATATCTATAAGCCCACATTTTAATCCCCCCCTCGCCTTAATTCCCCCCCTCTTGAATCTCTGCCTGTCTTTCTAGTGATTCCCTTGTGGGGTCCCGCGGGAGGAAGTTGTCGTGTTGAGGCCTGATTGTATAGAGAACAGCGGTAAAGGACATGAAGAGAAGTCACTTAACCAAGGCGACGGATTGTTGTTTCCCCTATCTTCCTCCTGGACAACAATTGATGATTGTCTGCGGGGGCTGGGGCCCTGACAGTGTCTGATTGGCTGATTGTTCCTGCGGCCTTGTGTAGGGGCCTGTAAATGTGGCATTGTGGGGAAGTGCCATTGTGTACTCTTCCTCCAGACAAGAGCGCATTCCCACGTGAAAGAGGTGCTGAGCTGGAGCGCGAGAGCAAAGGCAGGGTGGGGCCCCAGGAAGCTGTGGGGGCCCAATTCCCAAGCAGCAGGACCACGGTGAGAGCGTGTAGGTGTTTGTGCACATGCATGCATCATGGATGTATATATATTTCAGGTATGTGAAACAGATCGTACGTGCACCGCAAACATGAGGATGCTGACAGTACATATAAACATATATATATACATATATATATATATATATACATATATATATGTATATATATATGCAGAAACAGGAAGTAAATGAATCACCTGCAGAACAGTGTGTCCTAAACACTGTGACTCATTTCACAAAATAACTCCCAACAAAAGCAAAGTAACCTCACGTTTCTAAGTGATATATTTGATAAATTATTCACATGTTATTAAGACCTACCTACCACGGTCTCGCATATCAAGTTTCGAGCCAATCGGTCAATGTACGGCAAAGTTATAGCGCACTTCCTGTTTCATGGCGAATGGTCGAAATTACGCCAAAATTCCGATAGCTGCCGTGGCCACGCCCTTTTTGCATCTGCGAAACATTTAATTAACTTTTCATATTGGATGGGTCGAGTAAAAATTGGCGCATTTTTGGTGTTGCTAAGAGAAACGCCCTCAGACGCCAAGATGGACGGCAGATTCAAAATGGCCGACTTCCTGTCGAGTTGATGTCATGGTCCCAATGGGATTTTTTGTTCGTCTTGGGCCTATACCACTTTCGAACCAAATTTTGTGAAATTCCGCGCAACTAAGTTTCGGCCTGCTCCATAGGCGTTTGACCTAAGGGGGCGCTGCTGAGCCATTTTGCATTATTTTTTCGCATTAACCTTATTTTATCAAATTTATGGCCAGTTCTGATTTGCGCGCCAATTTTTGTCCATTTTCACGCTCGTCAAATTTGAAAAATAATAATAGGTCCTTGCATCAGTGTGTGAGCGTGAGATATCTCACATATCTCGTTAGATATGTGAGATATCCACTTGTTTTGAGGATGAGGACGAAGAGGAGAAGCTGAGATTACTCACTTGTGACCACCACCTGAGTGTCCAGATGCGTTTCCTGCCCGGTGACGAGGTGGCGAGCAGAACACCTGTAAGTTCCAGAGTCTCCGGTCGTCAGGTTGCTTAGCAACAGGACCAGAGAGTTGGAGAACTCCCCCGATGTGAGCCGCCTCCGGCTCCCCCGGGCGGTGCCGCGTGGTTGCACATCCTCCGTGTTATTCACACGTTGCCACGACAACGCCGTGTACAGGTATTTATTGGCGACGCAGGTGAGATGGAGGCGCCCGCCCTCTCTGGGCTCCTCCTGCTGGGTTACACTGAAGCCTCCTGGGACATCTGAGGGGGAGGGGGGGGACAGAAGGAAGGAAGACGTGGATTGAAAGGGAAGAAGAAGAAGTTAGGGAGTAGGAACATGAAATATAAACCTCCTGATCTTCATGAATAAACCGAAACATACACGTTGAGAGCTGATTCCAGCGAACCAACATTTCAGTCACCTTTAGATGACAGTGTTGAATGGCTATTGTCGGTAAAAGCAGCGAGTAGAATATAGTGAAAAGGCTTTTTTTTTTATTTACTTAAGCCGTTCGAAACTTCCCATGGAAACGGCTCGAGAGTTTCCTGATGGCAGATAGTGTTTATCTTTCCCAAACACCCCAAGGCCTCCCGAAATAAAGTGGACCTGCCAGTCCAAGGAAGTGCACTGCGCGGGGAAGTGGAACGATAAGAGCTCCAGCTTCCTGTTTCGCTCTTGTGCGCAGACACATACATACGCGTGCACACATTCAGAAAAAAGAACACATGCACACACGAGAACTCTTAACCTAGTTGTTGGCTTAGTTAAAAGTCTAACGCTCAATCAAACGTACACAAGTGCAACACTGAGCGTGTGCACGTACGACAGCGCCTGTGCCGAGTGTTGTGGTGTCACAGCGTCATTATTCTTTGTCCTGTGTTACTGTATCTGCTGTAGAATCATACAAATAGTTGCTTATCCCCAAAATAAAAGTGTCAACACTCCAGGTTCATCTATCCCGGAGCATCATGCACGCACTTCCAACTGACCTTGCAAGAACCTCCTCTTCTCTGGAACAGCACCCCCTGTCTATTTGACAGTGAAATGACATCAACACAGTTGGAACTGCTTCATGCTTCCCCTTCTCTTTCCACACTATCTTACATTTACAGTCCTCTTACTGTTAGAGTGTGGCTGAATACAGTTGATGTGCGTGTTCATGAGCTTGAAGACAAATCAGTTGAAGACGAATTAAGAATTGGTGACACAATAAAATGTCATTTTTGGGTAAAATATCAAATTGTGATTTTTTTTTACGAACATGTATCCATGTAACATATAATATTATTTACTATACATGATGACAGCGTGGTAGGGCCAAACAACAAAGAGGAATAAAGTTGTAATATTACAACATTTTGTATCATTATTTCATTTTATTTTGAAATTTATCAGCCAATTTCCTCCTCCAGTCCAAAAAAAGAGATGATTGCCTCCAATTCTGTGTGATTCTTTCTTCGAAAACAAGCTAATTTTCTTTCAAAGTCCTGATGCTAAAGTTAACGTGGTGCTGATGTGCCAAAAAGATAAAGTATGTCCTTATTTGTGAAGAATAAACTTAAATATAACTTCACAAAATGTTCTGTTTCTCATCTTGTTGCAGGTTGCAGCTGATCGCGCGACTCGTAATATTACGACTATTTTAATATTGTGGTACATTACCAGAATATACCATCAAAATATGAGCTGCTATACTCTAATACTCAACAGTATGAATTGGTAACCTTTAGAAAATAGAATGGAATACAGACAATTTGACCTTAACACCTTGGGTCTAATGGATTCTGAGTAGAATATATAAGTTTATAATGTAAACAGAAACTGTCTCATGTTTAAAGACGGAGGTGAAGACATAACCTGAGTATTTTAGTAAGACAATACTGAGGAGTGCCAGATGTTGTCGTTATTATTATTGTTAAACAAACAAAAAAGTGTGGGTTATAAATGGTCATTTATTTTTGGATCACCTGTGATGTAGAAGTGGACGTCTCTCTGGTCTTTGCCTACAGAGTTGGAGGCAACACAGCGATACACTCCAGACACAAAGGCTGCTGCCACAGTCAGGACCCCCACTGTCTGTGGAGAGCACAAACATCCGCATGAACATTTAGCACACTATAAAACACACACACACACACACACACACACACACACACACACACACACACACACACACACACAGTTTCATCAGGCTCGTTACCTCTGCCACTGATGGCAGGAATCGACTTTTTCCACTCAGCAGACAATAGGGGTTTGTGATCCAAAGCTCCTGCCCACTTCCAACCCAGTGGGCAGCTCTTCACGTAGGCGGTCGATAACTTTTAATGTGAATGTGTGTGTGTGCGTGTGTGTGCGTGTGTGAGCGTGTGTGTGTGTGTGTGTGTGTGTTCAGTTATTTAACCTTTATTTCACAAGGAAGAGACACTGAGATTCGCCAGTTTGTGGCGTCGTACGTGCAAATTAACGACTGTGTTAAAGAGACACAATGTAGGATTTAAACTGTCATAATTCAAGAATGTTTTGATGGTATATCAACTAACAATGGGGTGAAGAGCATCTAAGCTAAAGCCTGAGCTAAAGCTGAAATAAAGCCTGCTTTAGTTGGGCCTGATCTAACAGGCCTGATCTAACAGGCGTTAGCCCAGCTGAGCTAGCGCCTGAGCTAACGCCTGAGCTTTAGCTGGGCTAACGACTGCGCTAACACCTGATCTAACGCCTGAACTTTAGCTGGGCTAAGGCCTGAGCAATCGCCTGATCTAACGCCTGAGCTTTAGCTGGGCTAAGGCCTGAGCTAACGCCTGAGCTAACCCCTGAGCTAACGCCTGAGCTAACGCCTGAGCTTTAGCTGGGCTAAGGTCTGAGCTAAGGCCTGAGCTAACGCCTGAGCTAACGCCTAAGATAACACCTGAGTTTTAGCTGAGCTGCAGTAATTTAGTGAGTAATTTCCAGTTTCTGGACCTAGCCAAAAAAATGTCATAACCTGAATATAAACAGTGGACATAATCTTCTAATTTGCCCGTTGAGGCCAACCCAGAAGTAACAATATACTGAACAGCCACTAAGGGGCAGACTCCGCCAGTTGCAAAATAACATCTCTCTATAACAGTAAACATCTTTCTGAGGAGTCGATCAATCTGGGTCTTTTTTCAGGGGTATGTGATGCGTTGCAAAATGTCAGCCATCAAATTGCAAATGTGGGAGTTCAGATTCTTTTTTGTCCTATCGTATCACTGTAACTTTATTAAACCACCAGTTTTCTAATCCGCCGTGCTGCTGCTGCTGCTGCTGCTGCTGCTGCTGCTGCTGCTGCTGCTGTCAAGTTTGTGTGCGTCGCTCACCTTTTTCTTCCCCTGAAGCACTTCCTGTCTGTGAGTGACACTCAGGATGTGGTTGTGTGCGGACATGGCGGGGACACTCGCCGTCACAGGACGCCATAGTGGGGAGGACGCCGGACACACACACCTTGAAGGAGGAGGAGGAGGAAGGGGAGGAAGAGGGACAGGGACTCAGCTGTGTTGCTACAAGTCACTTTACACTGACTCCAGGTGTGTTTGTCTATTTATTTTCTCAGCTGTGTTTGTCAGGAGGAAGACGAGACGTCCAGGAATAATCCTTTATCTGCTTCTATCTGGATGATATCTTCATTTACATAAGCCCCATCATCATCATCATCATCATCATCATCATCATCACCACACCATTTTTTTTTTTTTTTAAATCAACGGCATCACATCCTCTTTTTTTTGGTGGACAATGGTGGATCTTTGCAGTGCTGTGTAACGCAGGGATTGTTCATCAATAGAGGAAGCAGAGGTGGTTTCTGTCATCCTGTGGACCGGCTTCCTTCCATTCTTAACAAATCATCCCAACATTTCCAGGACTGGAGTTCCTGTCCCTGTCAATGACTCGCACAAAATCCAAATCAATAGATTACGCGGGTGCGGGTGGAGCTGTGGGAAACCGCGGCGTACACAAGACGCTTTGTGGGTTATTTTTTGCACAAACTACACCCGGGGGGGCTGAGGATGAGAACTCTCTCAGTACATAAATAAATAGATTCTAACAGCTGACTGTGGCAGAATTTAGGATAAGGGTTAATTATAGTAGTTAGTTTAAAACCCTTTATTGGGCAAAGAACTATATAAGTTAAATCCTGCAGATTTCTAAATATCTAAGGTAATATCTCAGAAACGTATGATGGTAAAATTATGAATCAATGACGTGTTGGAACATCTAAAACATGCAAGAAGACCCCAAGGACCAGGATGGGAGGACACTGAACTCTAAAATGTTCTAAAAAAATAATGTTCCTTTCATTATTTATTTGTGTTTTTCTTGTATATTCTAATATGTTCTCATATATGGTCATATATGGTACCTTCATGGACCTTGATTTGATGAAAATAAAACATTTTAGGGGGTAAAAAGAAGCCTTATATATCCTCCAATAAACCAAATCCAGCCAATTGTAAAGGTTAAAGGTTAGACCAAGTCTTCAGGAAGCTGATATAATGTATGTATATATATATATATATATGTGTGTACTGTGCAAAAGTCTTTCTACGTGTTGATTAGAGTTGTTCCAGTAATGCAGTATAATTATTTCTTCTCAATCTCTCTTTTTTTTTTAGAACACATGCAGGTGAAAGTGTCAATTATTGAGTGTGACACAGAGAGGAACTTTAATTAATGTTATTTCAGGTTGTGAAAAATGTAATTTACACCAGGTTTATTGGAGACGTGCGTCTGAGGATGAGTTTGTTTAAAAAAAGACGGTTAAAACTTTCAGTCACGTCACTCCAACGATGATGGAGTTTGACAGACATGAAAACATCAACGCTGCTGGTGATGCCCTGAGACTTTTACACAGTACTGTGTTTATGTATGAATATATGTGTCTGTCTATTATACTGTAAAAGGAAGCTTTATTTTAGGACATTAACCCTAAGAACATTAATATGTTTAAACTTACACTTTCTTCACTCTTAGAAATAAGGGTTCCAAAGGGGTCCTGTGGACCTGGAACCATTTGCTTTGGGAAAAACCCTTTCCCCTTTAACACTAATGGTTCCCACCAATGGAACCCTTTAAAACCCCTTTCCTGGATAAAGGGTTTTGAGGGGGTTCTACCTGGAGCCAAAAAGGGTTCTGCTATGAGGACAAGCCGAAGAACCTTATATGGTTCTACTTAGCACTCTTATTTCTAAGAGTGTACAGAGACTATAAGAATGTGTATAATATGCTTTTTTTTTTCAGTTTCACCAACTATAGGAGATAAACGCTCTGCACAATTATTACTGCTTTATATCGAAAGGGAGAAAAAAAGCATTTTAAAGCCTGAGTATGTGACTTATAAACACACCGTCAGGATGCCCATATAAGGAGTTATGGTGTATTATTCCCACTACAATTTAACATGGGTGCACCTGCGGCACAGACCCATGCCACGTGAGCACTGAGGGTTAACCTGTGTTCTTCTTTGTGAATAAGATACTGTCCCTATCCTCTGTATGTGTGTGTGTTTGTATATGTCTGTGTGTAAGTGTGTGTGTGTGCGTCTGTCTGTCCTGAGGTGGGTTCCTCCTCTGTGCTTGCTTGATTGCCCTTCCTCTTGGAATCTAGATAATGTGCGGGCCCACCCTGTGCATGAAGTCTGACACACACACACACACACACATACACACAAATGGCTACACAAATGCACAAAAACAGACATATTATTTGCACACAAAAAAAAAATCACACACACACACACACACACACACACACACACACACACAGAGAGAGAGAGACTGCAACACTCCCACGCTTCCCAGGAAAAACCTTTTTCAATCAAAGAGACACGCAGAGATGTGATTAGTTCCATGGATGTGGACGTAAACGTGGTTAAACACAGAAAATGAACACACACACACACACACACACACACATTCACACAGTGTGTGCCTGGTGACAGGGTGAGCAGCATGTGTGTAAATGTGAATGAACTGTTCCAGGTTGTGTATCAGTGTCTGCCATCTTTCTGTCCTCAAACTAAACCTGTCCACTGTCCCGAAAACAAACACAGCGCGGCGTCAACCAGTAACACATGTATAAGCAAAGTTTAATGGACAACAAACAAACAACAAAACAAAACAAAACAAAAAAATAATCCCACAGACAACTGATATAACAACGTCTTAACAGATTCATACAAAGTTGGCAAATATTGTCATTCATCATATGTAAGTTAGTTGTATAAAATTATTAAATATTAGATTCATATATTACTCATAAAACATCTGTATACAAAGGAATGAGTCACATTGGGAGACACCCGTAGAATAGGACACACACACACACACACACACACACACACACACACACACACGCACACACACAAATGAAATGTACTTAAACAGGAAACCACTCATTCTATTAAACTAGCATCACACGTACAGTACATTTATATTCTTGACTTTTGATCACAAAGACGACAGGGACTGTTACTACATCATGTGACACACACACACACACACACACACACACACACACACACACACACACACACACACACACACACATAAACGGAAGACACTTTGCCGCGGACACTGCACTGTAAAAAAGTTGAGAAAACTCAAAATTTCAAGGCAACTCACTGCAATCAATTTTTGAGTTTACAGAAAAGATCTCAGGTTTTAAAAAGTTCCATCAACTAATATTATTTTGTTTGACAAACTTGTAAGTTGGAGTTGTGCCAACTCAAAATTAAAAAAATTATTTTTTAATAGATTTTTTTTTTTTTTTTAACAATATTAGTTAGCCAAACTCTTTGAAAAGAGAATTGCAGCAAGTTGCCTTGAAATTTTGAATTTTCTTTTTTTTTACACTGTGGACAACACACTGTAAAAAAAAAGAAAATTCAAAATTTCAAGGCAACTTCCTACACTGTAAAAATAAAGTATACATTTTCAAATCAATTTTTGAGTTTACAGCCCGACAAAAGATCTCAAGTTTTTAAAAAGTTCAATCAACTAATATTATTTAGTTAGCCAAACTGTTTGAAAAAATTAACTTACAAGTTTGTCTAACAAAATAATATTAGTTGATGGAACTCACAATCTTTTGTTGGGCTGTAAACTCAAAAACTCTTTGCATCAAGTTGCCTTGAAATATTGAGTTTTCTCACCTTTTCTTTTTTTACAGTGTGGACACTACACAGGATGACATAATAACAGCGGGCAGTCATAGTCTCTGGTCTGTGGAGAGACGTCCCTACATGGTAGGTTGTCTGCTTCAGACCTTCAGTCTTTTCTTTTTTTCCTTTTCAATAGAGAACTGTGGGCATCCCATAGTGATCAACACAAAGCTTCATCCTCTCTCGTTTTGCCCGTCCAATGCTGAGCACACTTTGACCTCCTGCTAAAATTCGGCTAAAAAAAAAAAAAAAACTCGGAACAGAAACTCACAGCTTTGGTGGATGTCAGAATCAGATGGTGGGGCTTGAGACATGCGTGGTTCATGCACCCATTATACAGTAGTACCACTCTAGGACACAAAAAACAAGCAAAGCAGCTCCAGAAATGTGGCTGGTGGACGGATGGATGGACGGATGGATGGATAGAATTGCACTTCTTCTGGCTCAAAATGTCTGTGTAATGTTATATATATATAATAAAAAAAGAGCATAAACAACTACATGGTGACTGGGTGCGAGGGGGAGGGGGGGGAGGAATGAAGTGAAGTGAAGACAATAAATAAATAATAGAGTAAAAGCAGGAGTCCTTATATCCTTAGTGATGTGACTCATATGTTCCTGTGTCTCCATGTGGTCACTGCTCAGCAGTGTTCAAAGTCTTTCTACAGCAGATGAACAGGCGGCTTACAGGATCACCGGTGATGTCACTGAGAGTTCTGGATGGAGTTTGTGGAGGTGGAGGTGGGGGGGGGGGTGAGGAGAGGTGCAGGTATGGGATAAGGAGAGAAAACGCTGGTGGAGGGCAGTGCCGGCGAGGGAAGGGTTAGGTGAGGTATGTGTGGGGGCAGCAGAGATGAGGGGGAAGGGGAGTGAGATGCTGGGATAGAGAGAGGGGGGGGCTCTCAAGAATAGATCAAGCTCTTGAGGAAGTGGACTGTGCCACGTTTGAAGACGAAGGGACAATCACGCTGCTGGGAAGCGTCTCGCATCGGAGAGAGGAAGCCAAACAACGAGAGGAAAAGCGCTCTGATTTTTGCACAGGAAGCCACAGTGCGCCTCCTGCTCGGGCCAGATAAGAGCGCCGCGGTTCCCAGGGCCAGACCCAGGAATGGACCCAGGACCCATGAGCGTGATGGGGGGGCCCCCTCCCCGCCACCCCCCGTCAGCCGGGCCCAGCCTGGTGCACAGTCGCTGGGCCTCGTCCTCTGGCGCTGCGTCAGGCTCGTGGTGCAGCCGGGCTGCAAAGAACAAGGGCCTAAGTGAGGATTCCAGCCAAAAAACTGGTGCTAAAGAAACACACTCAAGACATTTGAAGCAGAACCAGAACAGAGCTTTAGAAAAAAAATAAAAATAAAAAAAAGGAGCAAAAGTCTGAGGGGTGAGACTTTGTGTGCACAGCCAATAAATAGTCGAATTATCCGTTTCCTGGTTATAGAATTAAAATCATGTTTCACACACACTCCATGTCTGGTGAGATTTATGTGCAATAGTGTGTATACACTGTTGTTTTTCAAGTGTTTGTGTTGTAAAAATGTACATTTAAGCTCAGTAACAATATGGTAATATTACAGTAATACCATCTTATTTCTAATGCAGTCTTCACGTTGATGACAGTGTTGTGTGAGGGCGAGAATATTATCGTATTATCGTGTTATAATAACCACATGGTAGCTTGATTTTGAGCTAAAATCGGCAATAAGCAAAGAGCAATTCATAGAATAATAAATAAAGTTGCATATCAGGAATCCACTGATCAGTTTTTCATAGGATCTTTGAAATTTTTTGGACATTGTATATTTTAAAACAGCTTCCTGTTTGTGTTCAGACATTCTTTAATTAAGAGTAGAAAGTTATAATTTTTTTATATTAAATTAAATATGACGTGTGTCAGTTTTTGGAGTAAAGTTATGGAACAAACTCAATGATGAGATGGAATCTTTTGGGCTTCAAACAAAGAGCTGAAATCCATTGTTAATAACAGGTTATTTCTTGGTGATTACTTATTGAAATAAGATGGTTATGTCATGATATTTCCGCTCATTTATATTAAAACTGGACTGTGATTTAAAGTTCAACACTTACAGAGACTTGAGAGACAAATAACTTTAGTTCAACTGATCATAAACAGGTTGTAAATCTGATGTAAGATCAAATCTGAATCAGTTGCAGCAGATATTCTAAGTAAAAGCCTCACGTTTCTGCAGGATCAACACACATGTGCATGACAACTGTATCCAGGCGGAAAAACAGATGAAACCACCGCGGAGGCGTCTCGGGCACGGCGCCATGTCAGAGTGTCGGAGGGGTCGAAGGACGGAGTACGCCGATGATGTCAGCGCGTCTCAGAGGGGGAACAGAGCAAAAGGGCGGCTGCCGAGGTTCTCTCAGGTAACACTTAACCTCCCTGACTCGGTCAGAGGCAACACAATACATGGTGTAACCTCCGAGATCGACCCACAATCAGTGATTCTGCCAAGTGTAGAACTCTCTGGTGTGTGAGCGTGTAATGACTGTCCCTCTGCATCACTGCATATATAATGTGAGCAATTACAATAACAAACGCCTCTCGCCCTATGTCCTCCACAGGAAATTCATTAAATCATAGTGTTTGATTTGGAAAACCAACAAATCGTGACTGAGCGCACGAAACTGGCCCTTGATTGAAGTGTGTGTGTGTGTGTGTGTGAGGGTGTTTTTGTCTCGCTGCCCTTTCAAGTCTGAGATACACTGTGTCTGTGAATGGCACACACACACGCACGCACGCACGCACGCAAACACACACAATGACACACACATATGGAAAAAAGATAGTAGTAGAACAAACGTATGGAGACGGACAGAGTTGGACAAATAAGCAAACGTACAAAAACGGACACACGATGAAACGCACACGAGTTGAGTTGAGTTGTGCACAAATAAACACACACACACATTTTTTTCACACATTCCCGCCGACATGAAAGAACCCCCCCCCCCCCAAAGGCATCTGTTCTGGTTACAAGACGGAAACGCTGTCTGAACACATGCTGAAATAGACAAAACATGTCTGGGTTTCGCTAAAAAATCTCTCACACACAATTAACAGAAGAAGAAAAACACACTGTGTTTCTATCATTAAACTTCAAATATCTAATATTTTTTGCAGTTTATTGAATGATTTATAAACCTCTGTTGTGCCAAATCAGGAGTGAATTCCCTATGTTATGTTAAAACTGCAGCGCGTGGCTTTTAAATGTGTACATTTAAACGTTTAAAGCCTTCAGAGCTGCACTGCACACAGGAAGTGACAGCATGGTGGCAGCAACGGCAACACCGCGCTAGTAAAGTCTGCAAAAGAGCGAGTGCAAAAGAGGTTGGAGCGCTCAGAGGAAGGACGCAGAAAAAGTTATGCACTGCAGCTTTAAACTTGTTCTCAGTTACACTCTGATCATTTTCAAATGGTTTTACACTCTTAGAAATAAAGTGCTAAGTAGAACCATATAAGGTTCTTCGGCTTGTCCTCATAGAAGAACCCATTTTGGTTTCAGGTAGAACCTTTTTATAAAGGTTCTTGGTGGAGCCCTTTTGGAGGGTTCCAGGTGGAACCTTTATAAAACCCTTTATTCAGGAAAGGGGTCTTAAAGGGTTCTCAAAATGGTTCTTTCTGGAACCATTAGTGTTACCAAGAACCCTTGAAAAACCCTTTCTTTGGGAAAGGGTTTTTCAGAAGCAAATGGTTCCAGGTAGAACCTCAGCCCTTGTAGAAGAACCCTTTTGGAACCCTTATTTCTAAGAGTGCACAGCTCATTAAAGAGGTGAAATCCTAGTCCGTGAGTCTGTTTCTGGTCTTCTTACCGGCCTTTAGACGGACAGGGATGCCAGAGCCACTGGACGTGAGGAGGCGGGACTCCGTGGGACGTGCAGTGCAGGGCTCGTCTGCTCCCCCGCGGCACAGAACCCGGGTCCTGCAATGACACCCTTTTCTCGCCTATCTGAGGACTCACTGTCACACACACACAAACACACACACACACAAACACACAGTTTAGGACACTGTCAGAGAGCGTATAGCGGACATTTTTTGGGGGGATCTGGATTGTTTGTCGATCCTCACCGTTGACGACCAGTGTGAGCGTGCGGTTCTGGTAGAGTCCGTATTCCTGGTTTTTCGCCAGGACCGTGTACTCCCCTGCGTCCTCCTCGGCGACGTCCCGGATCACCAGGGAATTCCCGTCCATGTGGTATCGGGAGCATTGCTCTGCTGCCACCATGCCGTCCTTCAGCCTGGCAGAATAGATAAATAAATAAATAAATAAAAACTTTTAAAAACTTAAACACTGATTTAAATGGGAAAGGAAGTAGAGCTAAACCAATTCTGAATGATAACAAATGAATCTGCTTAAATAAACACAATCAGGCCTTTCAGGGAGTGTCAGTGATTCAAATGGAGAGGCAAACACGCCTTTGTTTAGTCATGAACAACAGGGAGGAGAAAGGGCAGAGGAACAGTCAGGAGGAAACTCTTCTCAAACATCTTCTGATTTCTTACCAGACGACTTTAGGGGCAGGAAAAGCTTTTAATTTGGGGGAGATTCTGTAAGACTTCTGTCCTGCGTGAACCTCCAGCACGGACTCATTTCTGGGCTTCATGCGGATGAACGGACGGTCTGAAAATGAAAGAAGAGAAGAAGAAAAAAAAGAAATAAACCACACACATCCTGTGACATGATGTAACAAAGAGGGAAATGCAATCATTCTTGGAGGTTCAGATTTTTCTGTCCTCCCATGACACTGACTCAGCGTCTGTGTCACAAGACACAACATCAGACTGAAACTGTATTTATCCGTTGAAATGAACGACGTGTGCGACTCACCGTAAACGGTCACCGCGACTTCCTTTTGTTTGGCGTTGTCGCCGCTGCTGACGCGGCACCGGTAAACGCCCTGGTTCGTCCGCTGCAGTTTGTGGACGGTCAGGATGCTGTAGAACTCCATGTAGGTTCTGTGCTTCTGAAGCCTCTTGATGATGATGGCGTCGTCGTTAACCTGAAGAGGAAGAGAGAGGGAACACCATGTTGTCATCTGTCAGAATTCTCAGAATAAAGTCAGAATTCTGAGTTTAAAGTCAGAATTCTGAGTTAAAAAGTCAGAAATTCTCAGAATAAAGTCAGAATTCTGAGTTTAAAGAGAATTCTGAGTTAAAAAGTCAGAAATTCTGAGAATAAAGTCAGAACTCAAATATTTTTTTCCTGTGTGGCTCAAATCCCCTTCCGTACAAACCACTGCGATTCATCCTCAGACACTTGTATTTTGTCAATTATAGATTATAATTATTATAATCTCAAAAACAGTCATATTGCTGGTGCTTGCTCCGCTGACTGACCTTTCCAGGATAATCCCATTCGATGATGACTCTAGTGTTCAGCTCTGCTGTGGCCGTGCAGTTCAGGACCAGACTTTTCCCCTTCAGAGCCTGCACACGTCCACTGCCGTTCAGATGAACCTCCATGATGTTACTCACTGAGGGAAGGAACGATAGTTATAGGTCAGAGAAGAGTTGCAGTTGTTTGCAAGTGACGTACACTACCGGTCAAAAGTTTGGGGTCACTTAGAAATGTCCTCATTTTTCAAGAAAGAGCACTTCTTTTCAATGAATATAACATTAAATGAATCAGAAATACAGTCTATACATTGTTAATGTGGTAAACAACTATTCTAGCTGCAAACGTCTGGTTTTTAATGGAATATGTACATAGGTGTATAGAGGCACATTTCCACTGTTCTAATGGTACATTGTGTTTGCTAATGGCGTTAGAATGGCTATTGGATGATTAGAAAACCTTTTTTTTTGGAATAAAAATCATTATTTCTAATCTTGTCAATGTCTTGACTATATTTTCTTTTCATTTTGCAGCTATTTTGATGAATTAAAAGTGTGACTTTTAATGGAAAACACACAAAATTGTATTGGTGAGCCCATGTGCTGCAGCAGAGTGGATGCTCACCTGGCCTGTGCACAAAGTACTTTTGCGACTTGTACGTGACGCCGTCGATGATGGTCTGGCAGAAGAAGAGGCCGATGTAATAGAAGGTGGGACTTCGGATGGTGAAGCCCTGCTTGCTGTTCCAGATGATGTTCATCTGGTCTGGTTCCAAGCTCGGGTTGTGGAGCTGTGGGAGAAACTGTGGGAAATGCGTTATTAGTGCATAATAATATCTCCAGGAAACCAAAATGACATTGATGTGAAAAAGAGCTTTCAAGGGAGCTGTTTATATTCCCACGGTGTTTGTTTTATGATACAGTTTTATAGCTATGGACGCATTACATTGTGCAACCTTGTTGTTTTCTTGGAAGTCGCCTTTAAGGAAATGTGACCGTGACACGGTGGAAGCCTCCCACCCACTCTCATGGGATCAGGTCCACGGCCCCTTCACAAACCCACTCCCACATCACCTCTGATATTCGGACTCCTTTGAGCTCCTCCTGCAGAATCAACACTGTGAAATCATTGCTTTCATCCCAAACTCTGTGCACCCTCAGTGCCCTCTCCTCACGACACAGACACCAGGCAAAGGTGGAGGTGGCGGCGTCGCGGTTTGGATAAAACGTTGGGAGGAGCTAATGATTCCAGAGGAGTTAGGATGTGGGGAATAAACGCGCCCTCCAGTCTCTGTCCTTGCATCCTGTTGCTCCAGGATATAGACATTTTGACTGAAAGTCCGTGTCAATCCATCAAGCCGCGCCTCCGGGATCCGCTGGTCACTTTCTTCTCAACGAGCACACACACACAGAGAGAGAGAGCAGAGCATCATGGGTATTGTTCCTGTCGTGAAGGGTCAAGTCAAAGATCCAAGCAAAGTGCAAAAATCCTTCCAGGAAAAAACACTCCAGGGACTGTGACAGTGAGTGGATTCCTGTTCCAGAAGAGGAGGGGAAGCTATATTTAGAGCAATCACCTTTGTGAGGATGAAGGAAGACGTAGAAAAACACGTCTAGTGCTGTTCGACCAGGACTGTTTAGGGTTTATATTTAGACTTTTAGCAGAATTGGCAGGATGCAACATTCCTGGAGACCAAATAGTAAGAATGTCAGGTTCCTCACATTTCCCTCCTGATTCACCGCTGTGGTTCGTCATGTGGTTCCATGGAGTTTTACTCAGATTGTCATGAACCCCTGACTTTCCCTCTGTCAGAATGACGAGGTCGTTCTGTATCTGATGTCCTAAGATTACGAAAAAAACCAACGATCAAAACTCCATGTGCCCTGTAAAGTCCACTGTGAAGGATTTAGAAAGATCTACCAGCAGAGATGTGACATAACATTCACAGTTTGGGTTTTCATTTATGGTTTCCAGGAGTCTCTACATCAGGAGGAGGTCCTCATCTACACAGACTGACATGTTTCTGGAGTGGCCAAGAACAGCGTCTACAAAACTTTAGGTTTTCCTGTGCGTTTAAGGGGTGATAACGCAACAGGTAATTCACGATATGCAACTTTACCACAAGATGATAGACACTGAACCTTCAGTAACTTCAGTGATATTGGCCTACAAACATCTAAGCATCTTCTACCACTTATCTCAGCTTGAGCAGAGAAAACTTCCCAAACTTCCTTCGCCCCGTCCAGTTTCCCCCCCCCGGGAATCCTGAGGCGTTCCCAGGTCAACCGAGATAAGTTTCTCCAGCAAGTCCAGGGTCTTCACTGGAGACCTCCAACCTCCACCAGGGAGGTCGTCCAGGAGGCGTCCTAACCAGATGTCAGAGCCGCGTCATAGGAATAAGAACCCGAGATTCTTGAACTCCTCCACATGGGAATCCATGGATCTCATTCCTGACAGAGGGTATGAAGTCACCTTTTTCCAGGTTAGGACCATGGTCTTGGAATGTGGAGGTGCCGATTCTCATCACAGCTGCAAACCACTCAAGTGACACAATGTGGTGCAAACCAGCGGTAAGAAAGACATTTAACATTTAACACGAAGGCAATGGTCTCAGGAAGATCAAGTTGGGTTCCACGATTGGAAGTAGGACGGCACAGTGGTGCACTGGTTACCACTGGTGCCTCACTGCAAGGATGTTCTTGCTTCAAGGGACTTTCTGTGTCGAGTCTGCATGTTCTTCATGTTCCTCATTCTTCATGGAGACTGGAGTTTGATTAATTGTCATCGCAATACGAGTTGGTCTGTGAAAAGAATGCATATTCACCTAAACCCGTATCCGTGCTGACGGCCGTACAAGATTCACTCCAGGGTAAGTGGTACGGATCACGGGGTCGGGATCCACAGATGGTTTCCCAATCTTTTACTTAGAGTGAATTCGAATTCCTTGCTTAACCCTCAATCTCAAAAATGCGCTCCCTCTAGTGCAAGTGCTGTCCTGATTCTCAGAAAAATTAAGTTGAGGGGCAAGTTAAAGGCTGTATCGCCCTCAATATTGAGATTTTCCGAGACCACCCTTGGGAGCAAGGGCTACCCAGAATGCTTTGCGTGTTTTGACAAAACAAAGATGGCGTCGAAAGCAGCGAAGAGAGTGCAATACAAATTAAGTATATTCTTTGTTAATAGAGATATAAAAATGATGAAAACCATTGTATTATCTTAGTTTAGGCCCATATTATGGATTACTGACGTCATTGTTGCGTAACATTTATTTTTATTTTACGATCTTTTGTCTAATAACTTGACTGACAAACGGATCGTAATAAATAATCCTGACGTAAATGTGTTCTTCTGCTTCTTCTTTTTTGGAGTTGACAGACTGGACGCAGCTTTCGCGTTATTCTGCCCCCTACAGTCTGAAGACGTATCTGCATTTGAGGGGTGTCCCATTTCTAAGTGACAAAATAACCCTCAACACTTGGTTTTGAGGGCCAGTTAAGATTAAGGGTTGAGCTTGAGGGTTAAGATAGGAATTGGAATTGGCCCTTAAACTTTATGTTTATACCTGTATGTTTTAAATGACATGTACATGTACATGTACATGTAAAAATGATATCCCAAGAAAGACGGCTGTAAAGTACTCGTGATTTGCTTCACAATCTTTAAAAGTGGGTCCCGATATAATACATTTGGGGAAAAACGGACGGATAACAGACGGATGCAGGATCTTAGAACTTTAAACTCTGAACCACACGGGGCCAGAGAGGTTAAAAGAATATTTGGTAATACAGAAATAATAACCCCTACTTAACCAATTCTCAGTTGGACTGACAGAGACTTGACAGCTCCTCTATTGTCGTCACAGCACAATGAGCTTCCTACAGTGACGCACAAGGCATCATAATCACCATTAAAGAGAACACGCCGTACTTTGATGTGTCTGCAAACAGCAGCGACCATTGCTTCCTCCAGCAGACGCGGGGCAGCTGTTTAAAGCATCAGTGCAGGAGGGAAGTTGGCAGCCAGGATTCTTACTACAGGAGAGGTGGGAAATGCCCTGGGCTCAGGGCCAACAGGGCACAGAAGATCCCCACGTCCTGTCTCCAGAGGTGAGGGCAGAGCTGCTGCTGTGGGCACGACTGGATGGAGACAGCCATGAAGGAAAAGGGATATCTGGAATCTCAATCACTTTTTCTTTTTTTTTTTTTTTTTTTTTTTTTTTTTTGTGTGTGGATATATTCACTTTTAAGATTGCACGGTAATCCAAAATCCTCCTGCAGGCACTTAGTGAGCGGCGTCTGCTCCGGCTCCCCCTTCACTCAGCACTCGAGCACCAACACTCACAAACATATCCGCACACACTTTCACACATATCCGCACACGGACAAAAAACAAACGGACACACACGCCACAGTGCAGCGGCTGCCAAGATAACAACAATGTGGCAGAGGATGGAGAGAGAGAGAGGAGAGTGCATTGTACGAGCACTTAACGCCATCACGGATGGAGGAAAAGTAGATGAGTAATGATGAAGTCTCTGAGTGTGTGTGTGTGTGTGTGTGTGTGTGTGTGTGCAAATAAAAGACCATTATTTGATTCATATTGACTTACACTGACCTTGACCAGTGTGGTGGTGACGTTGGGGTGAGTGACTCTGCACGGAATGACCAGCGGCTGCTTCTCCATCAGGTACAGAACGTCAGGGCTCGTGTCCGGATGTTCCACAAACGGCTGCTGGCTGTCTGAAAGACAAAGGCTGCGGTCAGGGACACAGAGACTGGACACATGGATGAAGACTTAAAAATACTTCTTAAAAGGGCTTTTAAAAAAGACTTTAAAAAGACTTTAAAAAGACTTTACAAAGACTTTACAAAGACTTTACAAAGACTCTAAAAAAGACTTTAAAAAATACTTTAAAAAATACTTTACAAAGACTTTACAAAGACTCTGCAAAAGACTTTAAAAAAGACTTTAAAAAAGACTTTAAAAAAGACTTTACAAAGACTCGAAAAAAGACTTTTAAAAAGACTTTAAAAATACTTTAAAAAAGACTTTACAAAGACCTTAAAAAAGACTTTTAAAAGACTTTAAAAAAGACTTAACAAAGACTTTAAAAATGTTTATCAAGATTTACAAAGACTTTTAAAAAAGACTTTACAAAGACTTTTAAAAAAGACTTTAAAAATGTTTATCAAGATTTACAAAGACTTTAAAAATGTTTATAAAGACTTTACAAAGACTTTTAAAAAAAACTTTCAAAAGACTGTACAAAGATTTGACAAAAGACTTTACAAAGACTACAAAGACTTTAAAAAATACTTTAAAAAGACCTTACAGACTTTAAAAAAGACTTTTAAAGACTTTTAAAGACTTTGAAAAATAATTTACAAAGACTGAAAAATTATTTACAAAGACTTTAAAAAAGACTTTACAAAGACTTTAAAAAAGACTTTACAAAGACTTTAAAAAAGACTTTACAAAGACTTTAAAAAAGACTTTACAAAGACTTTCACTATGACATAAAACTGCTGAAATCGTCTATTCATTCAAATGATAGAAAAGATGATTTGATTCTGACATTAAAAAGGAAGAATCATCATAATTTATATTCTGTAAATAGATTTATCACTTAATTAATTATCTTATTATTAATATTATTATTTTTATTATTATTTAGCCTGAAATTAGTGGTTTCATATTGCAGACATTAGTGGTTGCAGAGTCCTGGCAAAGTTTATGTTTGTTTGTTCATTTATCATCAGGATTAAGGAGTAAATATGAGGAAAGACGACGGCACACACACGGTTTCAGCTTATCAATTGTCTGATATTTTCTTGTAAAAATTCAACTGTGAAATCACAGGGAAAAAAACTGTGCTGAGATCAGTGAAACAGTTCAGATCAGACGACTTCCTTTTCTGTTTTCTCTTATAAGAGTGATTTAAAGGCCCTGGTGGAGCTTTAAGTGTCATCCTAAGAAGCAGAAGTCTCATGTGTCACGACATTGACTCATAAAATCAGGGTAACAGAAAGGTTATAAATAGACAGTCAAGGGATTTCTTAAGGGAATTTGAGTGGTAAATACATTTTTAATTATAAGTGTTTGCATGTATTACTTTTCATCATAAAGGCCTGATAACCTTCACCACTTCAGTTGCACAAAGCACTGCTCTCTCAGGATATTTACTTTGAGCTCATGAAAATAGAAAGTGACCACATCAACACTTCTCTCTCACAATGAGAGAGTAGAATATTTACAGGAGTCTTTTGTCAGTAAAAAAAAAAAAATCAAGCTGTGTTGTTACAAAGCACAACAAACCTGAGACTGGGTGAGAAAATATGCTCTTTTAAAAAATCACTTTCTGTGAAGTCAGCCTTTAATTTCATGCACAAACAAAGAGGAATGCAAACAATCAAACAAGCAGAGATTATCAAATCTGCACACACACACACACACACACACACACACACACACTCACTGCCCTCCACACCCATTCACTGAAAAACCCATTCAGCAAATGACGACCCCGCAGTCAACAATGATTGTTTAGAAGTAATCAAACGGCCTCCCAGTGTTCTCTCTCCACTGTAACAGCCCTGTGCCATTGAAAGGTGTGGGTGTTGCTCGCTGTATTGTTTGTTACCGTAGGGTGTTATTCAAGGAAAGCAAATCTCTGAACATTTGAACAAAAGTACCCCAAGGACCGGCAGACTTAAGGCTTCCCCTCCGCTCGCTTTGATTTTTAATAGAGGACTCGGGGAGGGAGGCAACGCTTTTTCGGAGTAGAGCCGCGGGCCAAGTCTGCTGCTTAATGGACGTGGCGACCCGAGCGATTGATGGCCCCCAGGAGTACCGTTGGCCAAACAGTAGCATGCCCTGTGACCCTGGCCATCGGCCCGGTTCCGCCCGGCCCAACCCCGACACCGCGTCACCCTCCAGGACAGGGAGGAGCTGGCGAGGCAGACATTGTGCCTCCTCTGCCCCTGGATACGCCGGCCTTCATCCTATCCTTCTTGACTCTTCACACACACACTTCCACATACCTCCCCGTCGCCACCTTGTAGAGAAACAGTGACATCCCCTCCCCACCACCACCACCAACACCACCACCCCTCTTACAAGCCGTTCCCTCCTCCCCCCCAAGCACAGGATGCTTCAAGCAAGGCTGAGCAGAGCAGATAAGGCTGATGCCCTGGGAAACTCTGCCCGAGTCTGAGTCTTTCAGCAGCTGGGCTATTCCTGGCCTCGAGGTAGCACGTAAATGAAAGTTAAAAAAAAAAAGGAGTTTTATATATAGACAAACAGTGATGTTGGAGGCAGGGGAGGAGGGCAATGAAACCGTGCCAGAGTCATCTACACAAGGATGTGTTGTTGAGACAAAGTGTGTTTAGATAGAATTGTCTCGCTGGCATTGGTCTGCATTTAGCAGCCAGTGTATCCTGTTTGAGCTGGAGCTAAAAACACTGTGTGTCTTACCTGTGACATAGACATAGACCGAGGACACTTTCAGGGCTCGGTGGTTGTATCTGCAGCGGTACGCGCCCGTGTTCTGGACCTGGCTGCTGCTGAGCGTCAGGCGGCTGCAGTAGTGCTGGCTCGTCCTCCCACAGCGAGACTCCTCCACTCTCACCTGGTCTCGGTCCACACCTGACGGGTACGACCACGTCAGCTCCCAGCGACCCCTGGTCAGCAGGTGGAAGGGAACCACACCAAAAAATTACAAAACTGTGTTGGTCTGTACGGGAGAGGATTAGGGCCACACAGGAAATACATATTTGAGTTCTGACTTTAAAGTCAGAATTCTCAGGAAAAAAGTCAGAATTCTGAGTTTTAAAGTCAGAACAGAATTCTGAATTTAAAAGTCAGAAATTCTGAAATTAAAGTGAGAATTCTGAGAATAAAGTCCGAATTCTGAGAATAAATTCGGTATTCTGAGTTATAAGTCAGGAATTCTGAGTTTTAAAGTCAGAAATTCTGAGTTTTTAAGTCAGAATTCTGAGAATAAAGTCAGAATTCTGAGTTTTAAGGTCAGAACAGAATTCTGAATTTAAAAGTCAGAATTCTGAATTTAAAAGTCAGATATTCTGAGTTTAAAGTCAGAATTCTGAGAATAAATTTCGGAATTCAGAGAATGAAGTCAGAATTCTGAGTTTTAAAGTCAAATATTTTCTTACTATGTGGCTCTAATCCCCTTCCGTACCTTAA
Organism: Microchirus variegatus; assembly: GCF_963457635.1. Lineage (NCBI taxonomy): Eukaryota > Metazoa > Chordata > Actinopteri > Pleuronectiformes > Soleidae > Microchirus > Microchirus variegatus. The sequence continues at coordinate 6,755,929 of NC_139816.1, read as the reverse complement.
TGTGATACTTGAGAAAAAGTACAAGCATCTTATCAGAAATTCACATTCTTATAATACTGCTTTAGTATCAAAGTACATGACATTTACTGTAAGTATAAAAAATCTTCAGTTTTAGAAGTAAAAGTTAGGCTTGAGCCACGGTGAATCAGTAATACCAACACTTCTTCTGATTCCACCTTTGAATTTGGTAGTAACAAAGATGGCTAGAGGATGAGTAACAGTAGAGTGGAGTAAAAGACGATAGAAATATGAATAATAATGAGTATTTAAGTACAGTAACAAAGTATTTGTACTTTTGTTACGTTACAACACTGTCAATATAATCAAGGATATCTTGAAATATTCTGCTTTCAAATCGTCCATTGTCAGACGAGTTCACACAGCTCTGTCAGCAGTTTGTTTAGATCTCATGTCGCTCACAGGAAGCGATTCTTTTTATGTCGAGGCGGACGGAAGCCACAGCGACACTGCGCTACTAAAGCGAGACGTCTGCAAACACAAAGAGTCAGAGGTGGATTCTATGCCGTCATCCCCCCCAAAAAAGTCGCTCAGGTAAAGGAACGCAACGTACAAACAACGTACAATGTAGAAGAATAACTATAAAATCCAGAAAAGTTGCTAATTTCACGTGAAACTCACCTGCAGCTGAGCGTTAGCGTTTGGTCGGTGTCCACGATCAGCTCTCGAGCTTTCACGTCCAGGTTGGGGACGTTGTATTTTCCCTTTTGTTCTTTATCTGCATTCAGAGAAAAAGAGCATGAGAGAGGAGAACTGTGTAGGATTGTTTTATTGTCAATATTTAAAGGTGCCATATGTAAGAATGTGGCCAAAAACAGTTACTACATTCAAATTCAAAATACAGAGGTCTTTTAGGTTTCGTTTTCTGACATAACTGGCAACCCGTGGTTGCTCGGCAGCTGAGACTCTACTGACTGCAATGATTGGTAGACGGCGGTAGGTGGCGCCACATGCAAAAACATGATTTCAAAACATAAACATGATTTGCAGTCTGCAAATGATTTTTTTTAATGCAAATATTTTGTCTGTACTGTTGTTGTTGGTGAGTTCAGTTTGTTATATTAACATTATTCCTGAGTCTCTGTGACATATTAGGAGGATTTTATGGCCAGTTGATTTAGATTTATTACATAATGCACCTTTAAATGTATTTGCATGATTTGTCCTTCTATTGTGAGGTCAGCAAGGTCAGGAATGGTGTAATGGTGTATTGTATCTGTGCATGTGTGTGTAACTGCACTCTCAGTCCAAACCCTCAACAAAAGTCAACATGTGACTTGTGTTGAGAGGAAATCCTGGACGACAAAACACTTTTCCACTTAATTAATACTTTGAGCAGATCCTGTAAACTGTGGCCACTACAAACTGGACTGAACCCAAGTCTTAACTGATTGGAAGAAGCTGCTGCCTGCTTCGCTCGGGTTAGGCAGCACGTCCTGCATGCAGGACACGGCATCCGTGACCCTCACCGCGTCCTCTCTCCGCCTCAGGCCACTTGACAGGGTCGGCGTGGAAATGCGTAAGCGGCCTCTTGTTTATCGAAAAACGAAAAAAAAAAGGGGGCCACTTCTCTCCACTCCGATCGGCGAGGTTTATTAATGAGAGATAAAGATGTGGCTGTCCGCCCTTCCTTCCTCCAAACAGCAGCGGAAACATCATTCAGGGAAGTCTGTCCTTCACTTTGAGCACTCACTACAGGCCGTGCCAGTGAGCGCTCTCCAAAACACAAAACCAATCCCTGCTGCTTTGTGAGGAGTTAAATCAGTCATAAAGCAGCTATCACTAAAGTCCATTATTCCCACTCAGTGTCAGCATCATTGTTCCCCGTGGATGCCCCATTGAGCAGATCCAGCATTACTCACACTACGAGCACTTCCTATTCCATTTCCTTGAATTTGGCACAGTGTGTGTAGGCAACACACACATACACACACACACACACACACTTGTGCAGCATTCTTAGTGAGGACACATAAAAAATAAACATCACAACTAAATCCCTAACTTTAATCCAGTATTTCTCAGTCTTGACCGTCCCTGCATGTTTTACATGTTTACCCTGATGTTTGAATCAGGTGTCTGGATCAGGAATGAGAATCACTGACTGAGCCTTTAACCTTTAACAAGGTCACAATGTCCTCACAAAGAGGCAAGATTCCAATCCTCACACAATCGCAGCACGGCACAGTGAATAAGGGGAAGTGAGGATCCCTCACAAGGCCGTTTGGGGCTTTCTCCTTTTTTCCTTGTCGGAGGTGTTTCCCCAACAAGCTGCCAAAAATAAAGACTCATGACTTCATCAAACCAAAAGTGAGTGTTTAGTGTAAAAACTAGTATTTATACAAAAGTTATATTCAGTGCTGCTGAGTGTCTGCTGACACTATATCCTCAGTTTGAAGAAATGACAGAAACCAAACAGTATCAAGAACTTTTAGGGAGATTTTTGTTTCCCAAAATATCAAAATAATGTTTTTTCTTCTTAGAAGAAGAAGAAATAAAGAACAAGCTTTGACAAATGAAATAAGATGATAAATGACAGTCATTAATAATCCTCAGTGGCCGCACATGCGAATATATATATATATGTGTGTGTGTAAACTGTGATGCACAAGGTTTCTGTATATTGAAATAATTAAATTATACTTTATGCATTCTTCTGAAAAGAAAAGTGCAGGCAGATGTTCAGGGTTAGTGGGAAAAACATCTAATTATATAACTCGGAGAAAATAACCAAAGAAATTAATTTTTGCAAAGAAAATTATGTTGACTTAATTTCTTTTTCTTTGTTTTGTGATAAATACACTATAAAGTGTAGTTTACACTAATATAGGCTTTTAAACTACAAAAAAGGTATTCTCTGTATAACTTATATACAATATAAGATAAACTTTGCATCAATAAGTGACCAATTACACAGTACGTGGATAGGTTGCGCGCACCGAGGCGACTCCAGTGTTGTTTCTGGCTCCTGGTCTGGGTGTGTTTTTTTCTCTCCTGTTGTTCCCACGTTAATTATTATCAGAACCTTAATTTGACAAACTCCTCATTGTCGGGAAACAACGCCCTGCCTGAGTCCAGCTCTGCAAACAACTTCACCGCTCATCCTCATCCTCACTGCACTTTACAGGGTGAACAAGTGTCAGACGCGCCGAGACAACCATTAAAGCACTTTATGAGCGCGCGCACACCACACAACATGACAGAAATATATATTTTTAGTTCTTTTTTTAAACTGACGTTAAAGAACATGCCTGTGTTTTGGAAGAACGCCAAGATGTAGAAGAAGCCACTTAAAGGCTCATAAAGGCCACACATGACAAAAACCGTGCGTAATTCGTGCGTAAAAGGCATTTTTCCACAGGTTGCAACACGCGCGAGCACTTTCAGTCCACACTTGTGTTTACAAAGTTGAAACTAAATACTTTTACAGTTTTCTTTCTTCAAAAAAAAACAATCGATGGGTGGTGATAAACATGGTTTAAGTGTTAACAGCAGGTGCCCCGCGCGCTCTGAATGAAGGAAACCTGTTACTCACCTTTGGCTAAAACACCATAAAATCCACAAAGCAGGCAGAGGAGAGCAGACTTCATGATGTGCGGCGACTCCGAGGCAGAGAGTAGTCTTCAAAATATAAAAAAAAAATATTCGATTTATTCCTGGTTGTTTTTTCTTTGTTTTTTTTTTCCGCGCGAGGCTGTTGTGCTCCGCGCCGAGGTTTCAGAGAGTGGAGATGGATTGGTTTCCTGATTTAAAAACTGCGGGGAGATCACGCAACAGGAGACCGCGCTTGAACTCCAGTGCAACTTCTTCCCATCGTTGAGCGGTACAGTGGCGCGCATTTATACTGTTCCCACAGTGCAGCCACCGGATAGCGGACTTCCCTGACGTCCGCCGACACACCCAGAGCGCGTAACAGCAGCCCACGTTTAATTCTCCCCATCAACCAAGGGAGGTACTGTTGAAAGAAAAATACTGGAACAGCCAAAACTGTCTTTTCACAACGTTTACGCACGAAAAAGCACTCATTCCGTCTTTTGCGCGTGCCCCAGGAGGAGAGACGCGCACCGAGAGAGCACATGACACAGATGATGCGCAATCTTTGCCTGCTCTCTGGATTGGTACACGGGGTGATCGGCACGTAGGCACCGGGGTGAACGGGTGGTTTTCTCATCAACAGAACCGTCAGTCACGTTCCTCACATTATGGCAAAATCCGTCTTCTATAAATAAACAAACGAACATCCGTGCAGAAAGAAGAGCGTGACACACAATATATTTTCTCAATCAACAAAAAGACATTCTCTCATTCTGATTGCTGTAGTAGTTGCCAATGGTAAACAGCTACTTACTAAAGGTGACGTTTTGTTAATATGTGCCATTATTGTGAAACAGTATGAAATTATATATTAAAAAAATTCACCAAAAATCAACAAATAGACATTTTCCCATTCTGATTTTTGTTCATTGAGAAAATGTCTTTCGAAAACGAATATCCAGCGAATATCAAACCTCCTGCCAATTTATGCACACTCTTTTCACGGCCAAAGAAGCAGCTCACCCTGCGTTCATCAGTGCCAATTATCTGCCCTTTACAGTTAATGTGTATAAAGGTGAGTAAAGTCACAACAAATGGAAATAAAAGGTAAATATTTGATTAGAGAGACATGTTTGACCTGCTGCACCGGAAACAACTAACATTAACACATTGAACATAAAGACATAAAAACCTCTTAGTGAACACTTAAAAGGATGAAGGCGCATCTTTCCTGCAGGAGATACAGTGCTAGAAATCGGCCACTAGGTGGTGATGTGCGTCGAATGAGAAAGAGGGAGCAGGAGACCCAGGAATAAAGTTTTTTTTTTTTCTCGTTTATTCCTCACACAGCAACAGCAGCAGAGTCAGCTTCATTGTGGTCGTAAAAGTAAAGAGGAGAGGAAAGGATGCACCGTTACAGATAAATTAAAAACAAAATATATATTACCACCTCCTACTGTGGGATTATTCACTCTACTATATATATATATATATATATATATATATATATATTCAACATAAGGCTATTGCTTACAGTACAAAAACATCTCACACACACAGCTGTGTCGTATACAGTACGTGGACGCGTGGAGTCGACAGGAGAGAACCCACTGCTCTGACCTTCAGAGCCCAGGTCTGATCTCTGCTTCTTGACCTTTTCATGGCTGTGAAAAGTGTCACTGGGACAGAGAAAGACCAGCAGGGGCAGCAGAGAGACAACAGGGCTGCTACTGACACGCTGGCTCTTTGAGAAACCTTCTGAAAAAGCGTAAAACGTCTGATTTTGCTTCCTACACGTCCTCTGCAAATTGTGCTTTTTTTAAGGTTGAGGACACAGACGTCCTTTTTTTGGGGGGAAACACAAAATAAAGGGAGAGAAATGGAAAATTAAACATGAGTCTCGATTAAAAGTGGTGGCGATGTTCACCACAGTTTTCCTCTAAATGTTTTCCTGATGTATTCTTATACAGATGATGCAGAGGAAATAAAGGCTGACCCACACTTCTGTATACATTCGCTGTGTAGTGTGTAAATCTGCAGAGTCAGTAAATTTCCCTTTTATCCAATTAAAGGCGCCATATGTAAGAATGTGGCCAAAAACAGTTACTACACTCAAATTCAAAATAGCGAGCTCTTTTAGGTTTCATTTTCTGACGTAACTGGCAACCCATGGTTGCTCGGCAGCTGAGACTCTACTGACTGCAATTATTTGGTAGACGGCAGTAGGTGGCGCCACATGCAGAAACATGATTTCAAAACATAAACATGATTTGCAGTCTGCAAAATGTTTTTTTTAATGCAAATATTTTGTCTGTACTGTTGTTGTTGGTGAGTTCAGTTTGTTATATGAACATTATTCCTGAGTCTCTGTGACATATTAGGAGGATTTTATGGCCAGTTGATTTAGATTTATTACATAATGCACCTTTAAATAATCTGTGCAAATGTGTTTTGTGACCAGGTTTGATGGTGAGGTGTATCAGGGATGATGATGATGATGATGATGATGATGATGATGATGATGATGATGATGATGCTCTTTCCCCCGCTGACTGGCAGCGTTGGCAGTGAACGCGCTCGTCTGACCGCGTCGTCACATAACAACCACGACCAGAGCGCTAAGACTCCACGTCTGAAACCTTCCTCTTCCTCCTCCTCCTCCTCCTCCTGCTGCGTGTTAAAGTCATGTGCTCCCCCCAGTGTGTCAGTGTGGTGTTTTTTTGTTGTTGTTTTTTGTTCTCGTCACACCTGTCCTTTAGTCTGCTGGTAGATCCAGTCGCTGAACTTCACCACCTGCGTGTAAACCCCGGGGCGGTTTAGCCGCGCGCAGCCTTCGCCCCAGCTCACGATCCCCGCCAGGAACCAGCGTCTCCCTCGCTCCAGACACACCAGCGGACCTCCAGAGTCGCCCTGACGCCCACACAGACACAGACAAACATCATCAGCTACAATAGTTTCCTCTGCCGGAACCAATGTCCAGAAAGAAAAGGTGTATTTTTACTCTGCTGCAGCCTCGTCTGTGTCACACTGTAGTCCCAGAATGACATATTTGAACTTCCTGATCAGTTTCCAGTCAGAACATTGGAGTTCACGGTGAAATAAAGTGGCTTGAATATGATTTTCCTGGGCAGGACCATGACTCAGACTGGTTCTCGGACCTGGTCGACATTGCTGTGCGTCAGTAGCTCATAAAACAGCACTTCATAAAAGCTCAACTTCCTCTTTGAGCGAGGTTTGGTCGTAGAAAAGCTCACTCTCATATAATGGACACTTTCAACAGTTGAAAGAGAGGCTGCTTTTAACTGATTTATACTTTATTTATATATCATTTTGTGAATTTAGTTTCCAGGTGCTGCACCAATTCATTTTTTATAATACACTACCGTTCAAAAGTTTGGGGTCACATATACAATTATGTTTGTTTTGTTTTCCATTAAAAGTCAGACTTTTATTCATAAAAAGAGTTGCAAAATGAATAGAAAATATAGTCAAGACATTGACAAGATTAGAAATAATGATTTTTATTTGAAGCAGCAAAACCGTTTTCAGCTGTGCTAACATCATTGCACAAGGGTTTTCTAATCATCCAATAGCCTTCTAACACCATTAGCAAACACAATGTACCATTAGAACACTGGAGAGATGGTCATTTACACTCTTAGAAATAAGGGTTCCAAAAGGGTTCTTCTATAAGGGCTGAGGTTCTACCTTCTGCTTCTGAAAAACCCTTTCCTGAATAAAGGCTCTTAAAAAGGTTCTTGGTGGAAGCTTTATAAAAAGGTTCCACCTGGAGCCAAAAAGGGTTCTCCTATGAGGACAAGCCGAAGAACCTTATGTGGTTCTACTTAGCACTTTTATTTCTAAGAGTGTACAAATGTCCTTATTTTTGAAGGAAAACACTTTTTTTTCCAATGAATATAACATTAAATGAATCAGAAATACACTCTATACATTGTTAATGTGGTAAACGACTATTCTAGCTGCAAACGTCTGGTTTTTAATGGAATATGTACATAGGTGTATAGAGGCCCATTTCCAGTGTTCTAATGGTACATTGTGTTTGCTAATCACGTTAGAAGACTATTGGATGATGAGAAAACCCTTGTGCAATGATGTTAGCACAGCTGAAAACAGTTCTTTATTTGGAATAAAAATCATTATTTCTAATCTTGTCAATGTCTTGATTATATTTTCTATTCATTTTGCAACTCTTTTCATGAATAAAAGTCTGACTTTTAATGGAAAACACAACAAATATTTGTATAGGTGAGCCCAAACTTTTGAACGTTAGTGTACGTGACCAACGTAACGTAGTCTGTGACTTTGGGGATGAGTAATAATGCTTTTGTTATCAGCTGTGGTTTAAGGACGGTGTGGGAAATGACAGAAAAACAAAATAAACCACATTTTAATGTGGTTATGACTAAAAGGCGGATTTACAAAACACTGAAAACTCAACTTAAAGGGATACTTCACCGATTTGCATGTGGCTTTGTATTGCTAGAATATGTATCGTATTTATAAAATGTGCTTCCCTCCCTCACTTTTTCACTGAGTTGTAAAAAAAAATCTGTTTTTCATTTTCAAAATGTGCCCTACTGTGATGCGAAACGCGTCATTTGACTCACAGTAGGGCCCATTTGGATAAGGGAAAACAGATTTTTTTACAAGTCAGGGAAAAACTGAGGAAGGGAAGCACTTTTTCTAAAAAATACTACTGCTATTCTAGCAATACAAAGCCACATTCAAATCGGTGAAGTATCCCTTTAACGCACACACACACGCTCACCTGGCAGGCGTCCACCCCTCCCTGCAGGTTCCCGGCACAAAGCATCCTGGGAGTTACGGCGTCATCGTACAGCTTGTTACAGGTGTTTCTGCTGATGATCTTCACTGAGGCCTCCTGTAAGCGAGAGGCCAGTTCACCTGTGGTCAAGATAAAAACACATGAGTGAAGTGTTATGAAAAGTCCGACTCCATCCATCTTGGATTTGTTAGAGCAGCTCCTTTTTACCGTCCTCCATGACGACTCCCCAGCCCGTGACGTAGCAGTTGGTCCCGGTGGTGAAGGTGTGTGTGGAGGCGGGGACGCACACCGGCTGCACCAAGTCACTGAAGAAGACGGGGGCGCTGAGCTCCAGCAGCGCGATGTCGTAGTCAGAGGTGAACTGGTCGTACTGAGGGTGGAGGAGGATTCTCCGGATCAGCCGCGTGGCCGCTCCGTTGTTCCCAACGGTCATCGCGCGCATCCCCATGTGGGCTCGCCACGAGCGAGCGTCCGAGTACCTGCAGACACGCTATACATGAAGAGCACACTCACGTCATTTACGACGCCTGCAAAGAGGCCGTCGGGGCGTCTTTCTTACTTAATCGTGTCCGAGTCCTGGAAGCAGTGAGCGGCAGATATGAGCCAGCGGTTGGCGACGAGCGTGGCGCCGCAGACGTGGCCGTATCGGTCCATCTGGAGGCTGACCTGCCACGGCCACGACCCCGCCGCGGCGTCGGAGCCTCCCACTATCTTAGTGCGCTTCCTGGGCCTGGTGCCACATCCTGAGAGGCAAAGAGACCGACGTGAGGATCCATCCTTATCCGAATCCAAATAGAGGGAATCTGCGAGCGACTTCTTACCACAGCGCAGTTCATCAGAGCCGTCGAAACAGTCTTTAAATCCATCGCACTCCGGGTTGACTTTACTCACACACTTTCCATTGGCACATTTGTACGAGGTCGAGGAGCAGCCTTTGAAATCTGAAGACAAAAAGTATGAATTAGAAATCCTTTTTAAGCAGTGATGGACAAGTTAAGGGGGTAATACGTTACTTAATGTGTTTAAAAAGTAATAATACTACCTTACTAACAATAATACAGTGTTCTTATGAAATTAAATCCACTTTATTCAAGCAAAAACTGTTGTGTCCGGCCCATATCAGCTAATAAGATGACACAAAGACGACCATTTAGCATCCAAGATAGACATATAAACAAGAAAAAGCAGTTGTTAACATCCTTGGTCAAGACAATATTTGCTTCACATACAGCAAATATGTGAAGCATATTTGCATATTCGCTCTCTTTGCCTCTCAGGATGTGGCACCACTCCTCTCATCATTGGAGAGAGGAGGTTTGGAGTAAACCAAAGCTCAGGTGTGCAAATTAAAGAGGATTACTTCACTATTAAAGCTTATTTAACACATCATTTAAGAAGAGGTCAGAGGTCAGAGGTCATTGTGTGCTCAGTGAAGGTCGGGCTTCCTTCCACTGGCAAACGAAAACAGGTACAGGTATATTCAGATATCCGTGACTGTGATAAGTCACTTTGGATATTTAAGAGTGAGATCTTTGCCTTAGCCAGATTTATAAAAATGCATACGATATTAAGGAAGAAGATTATTGTATGCACTTTTGTTATTGCTATTTCTACAAACATGCTACATGGTCATATTTGTATCCTGTTTGCAGTGTCTTATAAGGTTAGGTCTTATTATTACAGTGATATGTATTATTCATAGTACATATATACAGGTACACATATATGTATATATGTATATATATATATATATATATATACATATATGTGATGGCTGATGTGGTGAGTGACGACTCACAGGCTCTGGTGCAGTTGAGCTCGTCACTACGGTCCTTGCAGTCGCTCACGCCGTCACACACCGAGGACTTTGGCAAACACACCTTGTTTGGACACATGTGGTAACATTTTCCCCCTGATGGGAGGGAAAAAAACAACAGTGAGCCTGGTCAACGACGGATAAAACAAACAAACAACAACAACATCGTAACAATGAATGTGTTGTGTTAGGTTGTTAGGTTAGTGTGAACTCACCACAGGTGCCCTCCTCACTGCTGCCTGCACACGAGCTCTGACCGACACACTGACTGCTCTGAGGTTTACACTGACCGTTAGCACACAACACGTCCCCAGGTCTGCAGGACGCTGAAGGATTGGTTTGATTTGGTACACAATGAAACACACAAACACACAAATATGTGAGTATGTAGCCTCAAAATAAATGGCAGAACAGAGAATGACCCAAATGTACTATACATATATATATATTTTATTATATTATATATATATAAATATATATACACACACATATATACACACACTTGTATATACATATACCTATACACACAAACACTCACATATATACACATGTATACTGTATATACATACACATAATATGTGTGTGTATATACAGTATACATATGTGTATACTGTATATACACACATATATATATATACGTATATACACATATATACGTATATACACATATACCTATAAACACACACACACATATATATCTATATATAGATTATATATATACATACACACATATTTACTGTATATACACACACACACATATCTATATATATATAGATTATATATATACATATACATACACACATATATACTGTATATACACACACACATATCTATATATATATAGATTATATATATACATATACATACACACATATACTGTATATACACACATATATATACACATATATACACTGTATATACACACACACACACATATACACATTTATATGTATATATACATAAACACATATACGTATATACACATACCTATACACACACACACACACACACATATACATATACACATATACACACACACATATATATAAGAAAGCCTATTTCATGTTAAAAAAAGATAAAAATTATCTCCACAAACAGCATTTGGCCTCGTCTCGTCCGTCAGAGCAGTCTTTGACGCCGTCGCACACCTTCCTCAGAGGGACACAGCGTCCGTCTCCACAGCGGAACTGACGAGGACAAGCTGGAGGACAGACGACGACGGGGAAACTTAACGCGCCGCGTTTGGAAAACAAACTTTACAGCGAACGACTGAAGAGACGACATCGTTGACATGTTTTCACTCACTGCTCTCCGGGGAGAAGGCTCTGTAGAGCAGGGAGAAGCCTTTGTGAGTGAGGGATTCGTCCGAGTGGAAGTGAAGAGACAGAGGAGAGGAGAAGACTCGCTTTTTGCTGCTGTCCGACACCGGGTTACACAGTCTGCAGAAGTAAAGGAGTGTCACTTCTACTACAAACGCTCCCTCAATTAGGGCTGATAGTATTGCTTGACTGAGATAAACAGCATACAAATCATGTTAAAACTGACCAAATAACATCAAAAATGACTATTAAACTTTATAAAATGAATGATCCCGGTCAGTTCAGTTCCTTGACTCACTTGAGTCCTCCGATGTCCAGCCAGTCCTTCTCACAGCCGTCCGACGACGAATCCTGAATGTCCATTGCCACGATCGTCATGGAGATCAGGTATCCCGGCAACGGCGCCTGATAGGGAAGTCAGAAGAGGACTGGACAATGTTGGAATGTGGACGGTCAAATAATAGACAGATGATTCATTCTTTCACTCCTTTCTTTCCTCCTGTTACCGACACACACACACACACACACGCACACACACACATACTCATGTGACTCACCCGCAGTGTCCACACACAGTCTACATTAGGAGGGTAATAAGCCGGATAGTAGGGTGAGGAAATGGAGCCGTTCCAAGAGGAAATGGATCCTCCACAACCTGCAGAGAGGAGGAGACGGTCACACAGACACAAACTTCAGGAAAAATACATCCCAAGATCCTGTAAAAAACACACAGCTAATTCCACGCTTACCAACTTTTGGGATGGCCTGGAAATAGGCTTTGAATATGGCTCCATCTCTCTGTCTGCTGAAGGAGAAGGTGACCAGCATGACGTTCCCCGACGACGTGAGCCTCATGACTGGAGACGAACCCGAGAGGGGCAGGCCGCACCACCTGAGAGCACGCGTACATCAGCATCATGCAGACTTGAAACCAGTTACACATTTTCTCTGTAACCATGAGCACAGTTTTGGGTCTTCACCTGGCAATTATCTTGTTCTGCAGAGGAAGCAGGAAGTCGTACGCCGACAGCTTGTGGGCGGTGCAGCTTCCCGGCGTGGCGCCGTGCAGCGTGAGGACAACCAGGCGGACCACGTGACCCGACGGCACGCGCAGACGCCACTGGTAGTACGGCTTCTTGGGACTCACGAGGCTCAGCGTGCGGTTGTTGCCGTATTTGGCGTAGAGGTCAAAGGACATCGCTGTTCAGAGGACACATTAACGTTAAAGGCGCCATATGTAAGAATGTGGCCAAAAACAGTTACTACATTCACATTCTAAATACCGAGGTCTTTTAGGTTTTGATTTCTGACGTAACTGGCAACACGTGGTTGCTCGGCAGCTGAGACTCTACTGACTGCAATGATTGGTAGACGGCGGTAGGTGGCGCCACATGCCAAAACATGATTTTCAGTCTGCAAAATATTTTTTTTTAATGCAAATATTTTGTCTGTACTGTTGTTGTTGGTGAGTTCAGTTTGTTATATAAACATTATTCCTGAGTCTCTGTGACATATTAGGAGGATATTATGACCAGTTGCTTTAGATTTATTACATAATGCACCTTTAAATTACATACAATATAAGCTTGTTTGTTGTTTAAATTACTTAGATTTAAATACATCTCTTTCTGGTATGCGTCATTCCATGTCAAAACAAGCGCTTTTACTTTGAAATTCAGTGAAACATCACCAGGATTATTGCTTTCATGTGATATCATGATGGAATATTGCGTTTTGTGAGTTACTGAACAGTCCCAAGGGTTTTATTCTAGACAGCAGTTCATTGAGTTCATCACATCTGGTTTAGATGAAGCTCATATACATTACACTCATGATATTCAGTGACATCTGGACACGTGTCAGCGTTCTCTTCACATTTATCCCCGTCTTTCCTTCACTTACTCACACATTAAGTCAATTAGAACTCCTGCATTCTGCAAAAAACAAACACTAAATAAGCAAAACATCATAACACAGAGACGTCCTTCTCTCACCTTGAAAGCCGAGCTGCCACTTCCCGCTCTGGAAGCCGTTTGGATTCTTAATCTTGTCTGATTTTTCGTCCGATTCAAAGTCGTCGGGGTCCAAACCTGCACAAACAAACACATTATATATATGTAGACCATTATATATGTAGAGTTTGTTGTTGTGTGTAAACTATGACTACTAACAACAACAGTGAGAGCTTGTACCCAGTAGGTGGAGCATGTCTTCGTCCTGCTCCATGTAGTAGCGCTGCTCGTTGAGGCCGTCCCGCTGCACCTTGTTGCTGCCGGGAAGCCTGCGCTGCAGCCTCTCTGGGCTGGACCCCTGCATTGCCATGGCAACATGGTCAGGGCCAGAGAACTGACTCCAGTAGAAGACGGTGAGCCCCTCTGCTCCTTCACTGTCACACAAAGGGTTCACATTGTTGCTGTTCCTACTACAATGTACACGACAGTTGAAAAGTTTGGGCTCACCTATACAATTATTGTTGTATTTTAAATTAAAAGTCACACTTTTATTCAAAATAAAGAAGCAGCAAAACTGTTTTCAGCTGTTTTAACATCCTTGCACAAGGGTTTTCTAATCATCCAATAACACAATGTACCATTAGAACACTGGAAATTGGCCTCTATACACCTTTGTACATGTTCCATTAAAAAACATACGTTTGCAGCTAGAATAGTCGTTTACCACATTAACAATGTATAGAGTGTATTTATGATTCATTTAAAGGTGCATTATGTAATAAATCTGAAGCAACTGGCCATAAAATCCTCCTAATATGTCACAGAGACTCAGGAATAATGTTCATATAACAAACTGAACTCACCAACAACAACAGCACAGACAAAATATTTGCATTAAAAAAAAATATTTTGCAGACTGCAAATCATGTTTATGTTTTGAAATCATGTTTTGGCATGTGGCGCCACCTACTGCCATCTACCAATCATTGCAGTCAGTAGAGTGTCAGCTGCCGAGCAACCACGGGTTGCCAGTTACGTCAGAAAACGAAACCTAAAAGATCTCTGTGTTTTGAATTTGAATGTAGTAACCGTTTTTGGCCACATTCTTACATATGGCACCTTTGATAAAGTGCTTTTCCTTCAAAAATAAGGACATTTCTCAGTGACCCCAAACTTTTGAACACTAGTGTATGTTATATATACATTTATAAACACTTTGTAGGGTCTTTTTTTTTATATACCTGAAGGCGGTAATCCCCGAGCGCAGGTAGTAAGAACTCCACGGAGAGGACTCGTAAAGATCTGAGAACTGTTTTTAAAAAAGGAGAAAGAGCATAAATCACACACTGCACACAGTACAGGTGACAGAGTGACATCACAGCAGTGCAAATGAGGTCACCGCTGCTCCTGCACATGAACCTGTGTGTGTGTGTGTGTGTGTGTGTGTGTGTGTGTGTGTGTGTGTGTGTGTGTTGACTTTGAGCAGCACAGAGCTCTATTGTGTCTGTACCAGGTACAAACCCTGGATGTTCGAAGGCTCCCGCGCCTCGACTTCAGCTGTTCTCTAATGAGCAGATTCCTGCACAGATACTGCAGTGGATTACAGTGGACTGTAAAGATTTCTTTGGGTCATTTTCCACCAATCTAATCGCATAATATCGCAGGAATGTGCGGCAATGCGTTACAAAACTCCACAATGTCACATGTCGCGTCTGGGCCTGCCCCGACTGCCCCGTCTCTCCCTTTCAACCCCCAGTGTCAAACTGAGGTCCTGCTGCACACACACACACACACACACACACACAGACACACACACACACACACACACACACACACACACACACAGACACACACAGACACACACAGACACACACACACACACACACACACACACACACACACACACACACACACACACACTCACACACAGCGTCGCACACAGAGCGGCTGATTGTGTGAAAAGCCACACAGACAATGTTTTTATTGAAGGCCTGCTCTTCCTCTCACTCTCGCTGCCTGGACATGGCCGCGCTCACAAATGCCGGGCTTGTCCTCGGCCCTGAAAGGGCCCTGGGTCCCTGGGGCTCTTGGGAACTTGCAGAAACACTGTGCGCGGCTCCTGTTTCAGCTTTACATTTAACACCGACAGAGAAGAAGAACAGAGGACAGGGAAGTGGTGTGCGGGGAGGAGGAGAAAAGGAAGGAAAATAGAGGAGGACAATGCAGATGAGGAATAAAGGAAATGAATAAAAATGCAAAGGCTGACTGATGGAGGAGGAGGAGGGAGAACGAGGGACCAGAGACACGTCCTGAGCTCCACTTACATAATGCTTCAAAGCCTGAGCCTGCAGGCGGAACTGAGGGGAGGTGGAGTCGGTCAGCTCCGAGGAGAAGCTCAGGTTTGGGAAGTCCACGCTGCCGCCAATGAAGAACACCGAGGGAGGCGGAGCTGAGGAGGATGAGGAAGATTTAAACAGATGCGGCAGCTGCGTTGTGAAAGGTTCGAAGACTAAAAAGTCTAAAAAAACTTATTTACTCACACGATAAGTAGTGAAGGGTCAGTGCGATGGCGGCGGTGAAGGGAAAGAAAGGCAGCAGACCTAACATCCACCTTCTCCAGGAGCCACAGGCTGGAGCTCGGCCCCCCTCCGCCCTCTGCTCTGCCCGCTCCTCAGGCTTGGTGGGGGGGCTCAGTGACTGGGTGGGCTCCTTTAACTCCCCCTCTCCCTTTCCAGAGACGAGAACACGACTCAGATATCACACCAGCGGTTGTTCACGCCCCCCGCACTAAAGTTACGCTATTAATTGTTTGGATGTTTTTATTTCAATAAAGAAAGAAAACAAAAAATCAATGAGTGATTGATTTTAAGTCTGGAGCAGACGCTGATTTACTGAGGATGAAGATCATCGAGCTGAAAGGATCTCCTGAAACATTAAAGAGGTTGGCAGGGTTCCCCGGGGGAGAAGACAAAGCGTGGCTGAGGGGGGGTCCGCTTTCCCACGGCCTGGCTCCGTCGTGTCAGCACTCAATGGAGCGGCATGGACATTCATGAGCAGCCGGGTCCCGAACTCTCTGAGACTGATTTCACCGTCAAAGATGAAGCAAGAGGCGGCAAGTTTTGATTGTTCTGATTATTAAAGTGGGGGTGTTTTCACGGCACAGTCAGTGTTTTACATACAGTAAGACAGACTGCGAAGGAGGACAAACAGGAGCAGCAGAGGAAACAAGGGAAAAATATCAATGGAAGTAGATTCAAATGCTGCAATAGTAATTAGAAAACGTGTAGTTGTGGCCATTTGCTTGCTTCATTTATGCCAGTGTGGCCCTCTTGTCACAGAAAACAACACGTTGTTCATGCACAGAACATTTCGTACTATCAGAGTTTCTCCTGGCGTAAACTAATTCCAATTTCTGACAATATATCAAACAGTCACCGCTGAATCAGGACACATGCTGCCACTATACAGCTGTACTTACGGTAATACTGTTTTTAAAAATATAGCATGCAGATATGATTTATTTTATTTTATTTTTACGACATTATGGCGACATTTTCCCTGCTGTCCTGGTTCACATTTAAACACAAAAAAATAAAGCATTTCTGCTTTAGTCTCGAGATGTTCAGGGACAAACGAGTGAAAAAAAATATCTTATTAGCATTAAAATGTGCTTTTATGTGTGTATATTACTCTAATGTTTATGCTTTTCATGTAAAATGCTTTGTTTGTGAAAGTAACTTTACATATATATTATATTAAAATCATTTTGGTTTTTTGTGTATTTTTTTTGGGGGGGGGGGGTTACAATCATCATGCCATGGGCAACAAAATACCTAGGGTCGGCCCTGTTAATATGCATAAGTGCATCATACTGCCACACAGAAAAGTGCACTATCCCTTTAAACATGCATCTGTTGCTGCAAAATAAAACATGTTTAATAATAAATGTGCATCATTTAAAAAAAAAGGTAGTTCCTGCAGAACAAGCGCACAGAGTGAGAAAAGAGCGCAGTTTCTTACCTGTGCAGCAGCAGCAGCAGCAGCAGCAGCGGAGGCGCAGGATGAGCGTCCATGTCCAGAGACGCAGTAAACTTCGCAAGTCTTACTTTTGAGGAGAGTCCTCATAGCACTGTCGGCTCCGTAGAGGTGATGTGCAACAG
Source organism: Microchirus variegatus (assembly GCF_963457635.1). NCBI lineage: Eukaryota > Metazoa > Chordata > Actinopteri > Pleuronectiformes > Soleidae > Microchirus > Microchirus variegatus. Next base: position 6,738,323 of record NC_139816.1, on the reverse strand, counting down.
TAGCTAAGGCATAGAAACGATGGAGAGAGAGAAGGAGAAAAAGAGAGAGATGGAGAGGAAACCCCCCGCTGTCGCTGCCTTTGAAATAAATACGCACAGAAAAAAAAGGCGCAGAAATCTGACCCTGAGCGGCTCAGATGCTGCTGCCATTCACCGCCTCCAGTTTACCTGCACTGGACTGTGCGGCAGGTGTAACACGGAGTCCCAGAATGCACTGCGGGGACAATGGGAGCACTATGAAAAAGGTACAATCCCCACAACCATCCTCCGTGCCACAGATAATGTGGGCGAACTCCCTCTCTCTTACACACACACACACACAACCAGAGGCGTTTCAAGGGACAGTGGGGGCCCCAGGAAAAATGGACCGCCCCACTGAATCAAATGTGCAACCAAAAACTAACATTAGGAGAACTTTCCATGTCAACCACGGGAGAACCTAAGGGGGGAATCTTCAGTGAACATTCTTGCAAACCAAACGGAAATATTCTCAGAACGTTCAGGGAATCAAATGTGCAACCAAAAACTAACATTAGGAAAACTTTCCATATCAAACACAGGAGAACCTTCTTGCAAACCCAAAGGTAACATTCCCAGAACGTTCTAGGAACCAAATGTGCAACCAAAAACTAAAATTAGGGGACGTTAGGGAAACTTTCCATATCAACCACAAGAGAACGTAAGGGGGGGAACTTTCAGGGAACGTTCCTACAAACCAAAAGGTAACGTTACCAGAACGTTCTGGGGAGTAAACATTCTTAGACGTCACACATATCCACACAGAAACAGGATACAGTTTTGTCCCCTAAGGTTTCCCAAAAACATGGCACCATTTCAAAGATTTGTCTTCATACACACCAAAAGAGTGTTTTTTTAAAGAGGTCATGTAAATAAAGATGATTAAAATAGTTCCACCGAAAAACATAGATGCTAAAAATGTGTGTGAAAATGTTTTTTTATTATTTTCTCTGAGCAGCAGACGCTGTTCGTGCGCCTGCTGTCAGCTGATATGGTTGTAGATCCATGAGGTGAACTTGTTGACCCTGGTGTAGACGCCTGGCAGGTTCGGTCGGCCACAGCCGGCGCCCCAGCTGACGATACCGATCAGGAACCAGCGACCCCTGTCTGATGACCGACAGGACAGAGGACCCCCAGAATCCCCCTGAAATAAAGCAAAAACACAAGTTTAAATGGACCACAAGTTAGCAAATGTCTCATTGACAGAGTCAGAGACAGAAGCTCACCCTACAGGCGTCCCTCTCTCCTGAGGGAACCCCGGCACACAGCATGCGCGGCGACACAGGGCCGTATCTCTTCTTACAGTCACTCTGACTCAGTATGGAAACCTGCGCTTTCTGCAGGACTGAGGGCAAAACCTTGTCTGCAGGGAGACAAAGACACAGACATGGAGTCGTGGAACTCATAATGAGTAGAGGAGAGGTTATTTCTGTCCACCTGCAGCACATGCTCACCCTCCTCTGAGCGATATCCCCACCCGGTCACCCAGCAGCGGTGGCTGTCGGTGACGGTGTGCGACGTCGACGGCAGACACACGGGTTGGACCAGTGGGCCGAGGGAAGGAGGCCAGGGCTTCTTCAGCTGCAGCAGAGCAATGTCGTAGTCAAACGTGTACGCGTTGTAGTACTCGTGCACCACGATCCGCTGGATCTCGGCCACGTGTTTGGCACCGCCCTGCGTCAGCATGCCCAGGTGAGCGCTCCAGTAACGAGGGTCAGACAGCCTGCACAGCAATAAACACGATCATATACAGTTTGTGCAACTTTTGCCTGTTTGTGGACATTGAGACATACGTTTTATACTGTTCAAAGTTCTAATTTAACGTGCAAAATCTGGTGTTCATGTATAACGACGGTGTTTTTACTCACTGAACATGCACTAAATAGTAAATAGCTGCCAGATATGGCCCTTTAATGGTTAAAATAAGCAAAAAAATGGCCAAACTTTAGGTGTTTAAGAGTTAAAAACACATGAGGCATCAATTTTAATGACATAACAGTGATCATATTTCTTATTTGTCACAATCTGCACAGTAAAAAATCCACGTTTACACACAAACATAACCTTTTTAACCACACACGTGGGGAACCGGTGTGTTATCAGTCTCTGACCTTTCCTTGCTGAAGCAGTGCGCGGCCGAGATGAGCCAATCAGACGACAGCACCGAGGCGCCGCAGTACATGTTACCAGAGAAATGGAGGCTGGCCTGCCACGGCCACTCCCCTTCCACAGAGTTAACCCCGCCCACGATGCGTCCGGGGCCGTCTTTCTTCACCGGAGGAGGGAGACCACAAGCTAAAAACAGAGTATATTATATATATATAATGTCATCTTTGTACGCATTTACTGTACAAGCTATTATAATGTTATTATGCACTAATCGGGGATTTATATGCCCATAGTCTGCATGTTTGCACAGTATGAGACGCTGAATCAGTGCCATGACTGGTTGGTCTTAATGCCACCTTATTAAAAACTACAGCTTTGATGTGTGTGTTCATGCGTGAGTGTGAGTGTGTGTGTTATCAGCAAAGTGATCAAAGACAGGCCCTGTTCTCATCGCCTTGAATCTTCACGGTAATAAAATAACAGCAGGGTCTCCTCCTCCTCCTCCTCCTCCTCCTCCTCCTCCTCCTCCTCCTCCTCCTCCTCCTCCTCCTCCTCCTCCTCCTCCTCCTCCTCCTCCTCCTCCTCCTCCTCCTCCTCCTCCTCCTCCTCCTCCTCCTCCTCCTCCTCCTCCTCCTCCTCCTCCTCACTGCTGCAGATCAGAAGCTTTACAGCTCACTGCCCAGTGGATTATTATTAAAATAACAGAGACTCCATCTCATGGCTGCACATCAGAGGACTGGAGGAGAAGCAGTGAGCTTATCGCTCAGGTGAGAACAAAGGTGTAGTGTAGCTTAAATGTATTGACTGTTGTATTTCATTACTTAAGACGTATTTCTTTCAGAATTTGTAGACCAGTTGACGACAAAGACGTGAAGTTATTGTGTACAATCAGCCTCACAAATAAATCCAGAGCTAAATCAATGACCAATCACAGTTCAGGGCATTGATATTGGCTGTTCCTATTCTGCAGACGAGCCACTGCCAGTTGCAGCAAATAAACCCAAAAAAGGAAACAATAGTGAAAACATGAGTGTGGGACGTGTAGAAGTGGGTGTGTAAACAATGTAAAAAAAAAAAAAAGTGGAGAATCCTCCTCACCACAGTCCACCTCATCACTGAGGTCCTCACAGTCGTGAACGTCGTCACATTTAGCGTTCTTCTTCAGGATGCAGGAGCCACTGCTGCATTGGTACCTGATTGCAGAGCAGGTCGTTTCTGACACACAAAAAACAACAAAAGACAGATATTTGAGGTAACGATAGTCAGGGCCGTCTATGCTACAGTACATTCTAACCTAATAGAATTTTTGTGGCTTTTTCTTGCCGTTATAAATACTCATTTTGGACTGTAAACAGAGAGAAAATCAAAGATGTTTACATCACAGGAGTTGCTGATCCTTTGCTGCTGCTGTCGTCAGGACGTTCAAATTAGTTATTTTGTGACTTCTGTGTGTTTAGAACGACTTAATCTGATTTATCTTAGTGACACAAACTCCACCTCGAAAAAGGTATCTGACTGTGTGAAGAAGACTTAGATCATAGACTTTAGCAGGTGTAGATTTAAAAGCTGTTTTCCTTGGTGCAGCGGGGGTGAACATATGTAGCATTGTTAGCATCACATTTACACTACTGTTCAAAAGTTTGGGCTCACCGATACAATTTTTGTTGCGTTTTCCATTAAAAGTCAGACTTTTATTCATCAAAAGAGTTGCAATATGAATAGAAAATATAGACAAGACATTGACAAGATTAGAAATAATGATTTTTATTCCAAATAAAGAAGCAGCAAAACTGTTTTCAACTGTGCTATCATTACACAAGGGTTTTCTAATCATCCAATATCCTTCTAACGCCATTAGCAAACACAATGTACCATTAGAACACTGGAAATGGGCCTCTATACACCTATGTACATATTCCATTAAAAACCAGACGTTTGCAGCTAGAATAGTCGTTTACCACATTAACAATGTATAGAGTGTATTTATGATTCATTTAATGTTATATTCATAAGGACATTTCTAAGTGAGCCCAGACTTTTGAACATAGTGTAAGAGTGAAAACCTCCATACCCTGAGTGCAGTTGATCTCATCTCTTCCATCAGTGCAGTCCGTCTCTCCATTGCACACAAACAGAGGATGAGGAGGACGGTTGCCACCACACTTCATTGTGGGCCTCGCTGTGAAAATAAGAAACAAGACTCATATACGACTGAGTAAATACGATGAAATACTTTTAGATCAAAATGGAAAAGTACAGCAGACAACATACAGCAGAAGACCTCGTCGCTCTCGTCCTGGCAGTCGTCCAGGCCGTCACAGCGCCGGCTCTTTTCCACGCACAGTCCAGTGGAGCACAGGAAGTGGTTCTCTGCACAGGCTGGAAGAAAACAGTGACTCTACACTTACTCTTAAGCACATCGAGAGCCCAACGAGGAAAACACAATGAAACACCAGCACTCATTTCCTCCCGTGAGTCACGCTCTTGCTTGTTCTCGCATTTGCTTACGTTGGCTGATGTTGTAGCTGCTGTAGGACGCCCGAAACGGCGGCACGGCGTTACGTGAGCTGCAGCGAAACTCCACCTCTGGGCTCCGGTCGTAGATGCGAAACACTGTGCTGTGGCCCACGTAGCTGCCACAGAAGCTGTGGGAAGAGAACACGCGTCAGCAAAGTACAACAGGATGTTGTTTTAGGACAAATGAGTCAATGCACAACTGAATATTATGTGAAAATAACTCCATTACTGACACATATAAACAAACAATTGGGTTGATTTTGATGCACATACATGACTTCATTGACCTTCCACCAGCCGTGGTCACAGGCCTTCATGCCTTTTGGTTTCAGGACATAGTTTTGAAACTGCAGAGCAACTCCCAGACCATTATTTGATGTCTACAATTAAAAAAAAACAGGATTTTAGAAAAGATCGATCAGTTTGATAAGTTTAAAATATCTTTGTTTGTGTGTGAGATCTACCTCAAACCTCCAGGTGCAGGAGCACTGAGGAGGCAGCAGGCTCGGGTAGAAGGGGCTGTAGATGTGAGCACTGACGCCGGGCTCTGACTGGGTCTCAATGTGAGACAAACAAACTGGAACATAGACACAGAGCCGATGAGGATTATAATCTGAGGATTGTAGGATATGTAGCGGATATTTAAAACGCTTCAAAATGCAACAAATCCCAGATTCCTAACACTGCAGACACCTGAGGAGGAAATAACTGAGGCGTTCCATCGTCTATGGAGGACGATACCTGCCGTAATGATAAATAAATAAATAAATAAATATAGAAATAAATAAATAAATGCATGAATAAATACCGGAATAAATAAATGCATACATATTTAAATAAATAAATAAATAAACACAGGAATAAATAAATAAATAAATAAATAAATAAACACAGGAATAAATAAATAAATAAATAAATACATGAATAAATAAATAAATACATACTGGAATCAATAAATAAATGCATAAATAAGTAAATAAATAAATACAGGAATAAATACATAAATAGATGCATAAATAAATAAATACTGGAATAAATGCATAAATAAATAAATACAGGAATAAATAAATGCATAGATATATAAATACATACATACTGGAATAAATAAATACAGAAATATAGAAATGTAAAGCATTTATTAATTTATTCCTGTATTTATTTATTTACTTGTGAATGTATTTAATTATTCATGTATTTATTTACTCCTGTATCTATTTATTTATTTATTTATTCCAGTATTTATTTATTAATTCCTGAATTTATTTATTTACTCCTGTATCTATTTATCTATTTATTTATTCATGTATTTATTTATTTTCCAGTATTTATTTATTCATTCATTCCTGTATTTATTTATTTATTCATGTATTTATTTATTTATCTATCATTACGTCAGGTATCGTCAGGTATTCCATGGATTTATTTCTCCAACATAAAAGGGAAAGCGATCAATCGTTGAAGTTTCAAAGTCTTCATCAGAGCTGGAGTTTGAACTCAAACACTTCATGGATTGCTTTCTAATTTCAGTGTAAAACCAGTGTTTTGTCAAATTATTCCAAAGTTAATACACAAATATTGGGCTAAGACAAAAAATTGAGTCAAATAATATAATTAAAAAGAATGTTAAAGAAAATGAACCAATCACAGAAATGTTTCCTACTTTCTGCAGCGATGGCCTCAAAGTTTCCTCTGAAGGTTTTGTTGCCTTTGGTCATCCTGAAGGACAACAGCATGACGTTAGAGGTAGAGACGAGGGACACTGAGCCGGACACTGGCTCACACAACCTGCAGCACAGAGCACACACACCTCAGTTTATCTATCTTTACATTCATGTATAAAAAAAAAACACATAGTGAGACACAGTTGTGGTTTTTAAATATGAAGCTGCCGGTCTCTCACCTGTGGAGAATGCGCCCCCTCATGGGCAGCAGGGCGTCGTACACGGTCAGAGCATCATTCACACAGTCACTGGGCTCAATGAGGAACAGGTTGACGGTGAGACGGATAAGAGAGCCGGGGACGGCCGTCAGCTTCACATGGCAGCTCACTCCACCCCACGATGAAAAGATGTTTAAAGGGACCTTCACCCCGGGGAGGTTGGCGTACATCTTATCTACACACTGTGAGCCTGTGAGAGAGGAATGAAGGACGGTCACGGAGAAACAATACTGTTATTTGTCCGTATGAAATGTCTTCACCTACCTGCTGTGTTTGATGTGTAATCTGAGCGTTGGACAGCTGCAGCAGGAGGAGGAGGAGGAGGAGGAGGAGGAGACAACAGTCAGTCTCCACCATTTAGAAAACCAACCACAAACACACACACACAACATAATACGAACCATTGATGAGGATGGAGTCGATGTCCACGGGCAGACCCAGCAGGTATCCCACAGACGTCCTGTTCTTCAGACTCGTGTGGACGGAGTCTCGGAAAATCACGCCGACGCACTCCTCACACACGGCCGGGCTCTTCAGACGAGGGACGACGAACAGCATCCAGAAGTGCACCAGAATACCACTGTCACTGTTACTGCAGAGAGAGAAGAATAGAAGAGCATTTATTCACTTATTTATTCTGGAACTTTCATTTTATTTCCCCTTGATTCACATGCACCCCCAATATTGTTTCACATGGTACAACCAGTAAAATAATGGCATAATAACCTCTAAACAACAAGAACTGCATTTGTTTTACATGTAATTAAGTTGGGGTTTTTTAACTTGAAAAAAATAAGTGCTATTTCAACAATATTATGCCTAAAATTAGCATTTACAAACGCGCATTAAGATATCTGGAGGTGAAGAAATGTAGAATTTCTCATTATAATTAGATTCTAATCATGTGCAATTTTCACACATTCATACACATATATACATACATACATATATAATTACACATAAACATACATATATACCATACATAAAAATATACATACATACACACATATATACACACATACATATATAAACATATATATATACATACATACAAACATACAAACATACACATATATATACACATATACCCATACATACACACACATATGTATATATATATATATATATGTATATATATATATATATATACATATATATATATACATATATATATATATGTATATATATATATATATACATATATATATATATGTATATATATATATATATACATATATATATACATATATACATATATATATACATATATACATATATATATACATATATACATATATATATACATATATATATATATACATATATATATATATATATACATATATATATATATACATATATATACATATATACATATATATACATATATATACATATATACATATATATACATATATATATATATATACATATATATATATATATACATATATATATATATATATATATACATATATATATATATATATACATATATATATATGTATATATATATATATATATATGTATATATATATATATATATACATATATATATATGTATATATATATATATATATATATATATATATACATACACACACACATATATACACACATATATGTATATATATATACATATATGTGTGTGTGTGTGTATATATATATATATGTGTGTGTGTGTGTATATATATATATATATATACGGTATCAGGTGTTCACGTCACGTTGTTGACTCACAATCGTACTGTACCTGAGGTCTGAAATGACAGTTTGCTTGTACAGTCGGGCCACAGAGGACATCCTGTACACGTCGCTCACCTATGAGACACCGACATTAAGAGACTCCCTGAACACGAGCTTAACACACACACACACACACACGTGCCACAAACAACAGGAACACAAGGACACACGTACCACGTGCTGTATTTTATTTGCCATGTGCACAAACTCGTGGGACTCTGCCTGGCGATACTCAGGGATAAACTCCACGTTGGCAAGACGAAACATCCCGGCAAAGTAAGCTCCACTGTTGCTTTCCCTGCGGACTGAAGATATGACAAAAAACATATTGTGGTTAAACTAGATCATATAAAAATACAGTTTTTTTAAAGTCCAGTGTGTAACATTTGGGGTGGACTACTGGCAGATATTGACTCTGCCATTTTCATTCTGAGACAGATGTTTACAACACAAAAGGACATATGAAGAATACTGTAGTTCCCAGTCAGTGCAGGAAGGAGCACAGTCCTCTGTTACAATAAAGTCTCACCATGAGTCACTAATTCTTAATCCATACTTTGAATCACCTGTGGATTTTAGTTGAGTCGTGTCTTAAAATAATTTTTAGTTCGCTGCAAATTACAACAACAACAATGATAATTGATCATTCTTAAAAACAGATTTAATACAAACTTTACACTACAGTTCAAAAGTTTGGGGTCACCTATACACATTTTTGTGTTTTCCATTAAAAGTTGCAAAATGAATAGAAAATATAGTCAAGACATTGACAAGATTAGAAATAATGATTTTTATTCCAAATAAAGAAGCAGCTAAACTGTTTTCAGCTGTGCTAACATCATTGCACAAGGGTTTTCTAATCATCCAATAGTCTTCTAACGCCATTAGCAAACACAATGTACCATTAGAACATTTGAAATGGGCCTCTATACACCCATGTACATATTCCATTAAAAAAAAATTCTGATTAATTTTGTGTTATAGTCATTGAAAAAAAAGTGATTTTCCTTCAAAAATAAGTACATTTCTAAGTGACCCCAAACTCTTAAACGCTAGTATACACGTGTTAAAAACAGTATTATTTCCACTTACATATGAAGACCCAGAGCAGCGACCACACGATCACCACCACCACAAACACCACTGCTGCAATGATGATGGCGAGGTGCGGGACGTTTAACAGACGGGCCCAAAGCCTCTTGAGTCCCTTGGGCTTCCGTCGAGTCTTCCTGTACTTCCTGTACAGCTTCTGCAGAGTGTGGTCCACAGTGGCCACCTCCACAGACACATCAGCAATCTGCAGCCACAGGAAGAGAGAGAGAGAGAGAGAGACGTGTTCATACTGTGATGCAGAGCGATGTCATTGTGGGGAGTCAATCTAGCTCGACCTTTCAAAGCAGTCATGGTCAATGACGCTGAAATAATATAGAGAACAAACTAGAGTTTCTTGATATTCTAGATGCCTCTGCCAGTGTACGAGAGCACTCGGATTTCAGATTTTCCTGCCGATACCATCGCTCGGGTCTTATCCAGGTCAGCTAGTTCACATTAGAATGGACTAAGCGATGCTAAACGATCCAAAAAACGACAGACCTTGACAGAAATTAAAATAACTATATAATAAACCCTGGCGTTTACAGACAGACGGTTAGTTAGCGGTTGATGTACCAACAGTTATGTGAGCCTGTGTTTCTGCCCGTGATGACGCCCCCTTTATTTTGTAAAAGGAAAACGGCTGAGAGATACACAAAGTCCATCAGAAGTCCACATTCGGCACTCATTGAATTACCCAATGCACATATATTATTCATACAGTGTCATCCCATACTGTGCAAGCTGCTCTTAATCTATCACAAGGTAAAAAGGGTATAGATTCCCCCAATGAGGAACAAAAATATTTAAAATAAATTATAAAAAATGGTGGTAAAAGTGGTAAAATAACCGATTTATCCTCAGAGGCTTGATGTAGAGAAATGCTTTATTTTATAATCCAATATTTAGGATTTGATCTGGACATACAAGCAAATTAAATTCAAGATTATTCTTTTATTTACACATTTTGATATAGTTTACTCACACTGGCAGCATCGTGTTGAGCTGCATCATCATCATCTGCGCTCGCCTGCTGCTGCTGCTCCTCGCGCTCCGTGCCCATGACAGAGGCATCCCCATCAAGCCTCGATCATCTCGTTCCTGACGTCCGTGTTTTAATCTCCATTCCCGTTTCCTTTCAGAAATAAAACTGCTTCATGAAAAAAAGCAGCAGACAAAAAGAAAAAACGGTGTTGTAGGAGGCACACTGCGCACTGTCTGGATGCACGGCCGACAGGTGTGTGAAACCAGATCCTTCAGCACAGACGAGCAACGCAGAAAACGGAGCGCTCGCTGATAGCAGTGCACCTCCTCCAGGTCTGTGGCTTATGTTTCATTCATTAACGTCTGACAAATTCACATCAACTAAAAAAAAAAAAAAAACACAAACCGCCTTTCTTTGCTAGTAGCAAGTCGCAAGAGCAAATGATGACTTTTTAAAAGTGACAACGTTCTCGATTTGTTTGTACAAGCCTTTTTATTTACAGTGTTAACAGGGGGGATGGATGTGTTAGTTAATTTATCCTCTGGCTGTGTGTGTGTGCTCAGAGCTGACAGGCTCACAGCAAAAACAAAAACAAAAAGGGTCCAGCCTTTGTGAAATAACCTACAACCATGTTTGTCAATGTAAAAAGCAGAAGCTGCATCGTCGTCACAATTTAGATAAAAACAAATCTGTCAGCTGGAATTAATAAAACAAAGGGGGAGGGAGGGAGGGGGAGGGGTCTCATGGGCTTTAGTGAGCAGCATTTCAAACAAACAAACACTATTTTAACACTTTTATCATGCCCCCATACAACGTGAAGGCACTCCACTTCAATGTGCAACTATAACAGACGAAGAAAAGGACACAGACAAAAGATGAAAGTACATTCACAGACAGGAAAGAACAAGAAAAAATAAAGAGATGTTCTTAAAGTCTTTAGGACAGTTTGAACACAGGAATAAAAAAACGTCATCGTCGGTGAGGGAAGCAAAGCCTCATTTCCTGAAAAAGGCGTTGCGAGTGATGCTGTACAGCAGGTGATAAGGCTTTCGTCTCGGAGGCTCGGCCAGTGTGAAAACCTGCTGCTGAGGCACGCTGGTGGGAATGGTGACGTGACGCTGGTGAAGTGGGTGGAGGTTTTGGTGGTGGGGTGGAACAGAACCGGAGTAACCGATGGCTAAAAGCAGGGGGGAGAACGAAATGAATGACGGCGTAAATTAAATAGTAAAATTAAAAGCAAAGAAACAATTCCTTACATTTGATTTTCCCATTTTTGGCTCGTCTGGCGTTAACAATGGCCTGTTTTCTCTGCTCTTCACTGATCTCCATGCCTGGAAAAAAAGAATTACTCCTTCAGGTCAAAGTATTTCCACACACACCCCCATTTTCCAACAATCTATTCACCGAAGCTGTTCTGTATCAAAAGGAATCCACTCACCCATCTCCTGATCTTCTCTGACTCTGTGTCTCTCCTTGGCAAAAGCTTCCAACCACCTCTGCTTGTCCTGGGCCTTCCTGCAGCACAGTGCGCACACAAACTCCAGCGTGGACGCATGACGCAAGCGCAGAGCGTTCCTCAGGGTCAGGCCCAGGTCAGGGTCCCGCCCGTCGGCCACGTCCACCACCTCGGTCTGGTCCATGTCCAGCCGTCCGCGGTAGTGGAGCAGGTCTCTGCGCAGAACGTCTTTTTTGCAGAAGACCAGCTGGTGGTCGAAGAGGAAGAAGCTGCGCTGCTGCATTTTGCCTTGTCGGAGGACGCGAGTCAGCTCCCCAGAGTGGATCAGCTCTGAACTTCGTTCCAGCACATCAGGTCCCTGTGACGACACATTTACATACAATGAGGCCTTCACACGGGTCAAATGATTTAAATAGGGCTGCAGCGATTACTAGATTGCAAAAATTCCTCATATTTGTTAAATTCCCATCTCGTGCGGCATGTTCAGCGCAGGGATCGTTCCACGCTTAAACAAGAAGCCAACACACAACAGCACATCCTCAATGATTCAGCATCTGAGCTGATAGCATCCAGTTGCTAACGCTTCCGGCACACACTAACGTAAACATTGATGTTAGCTGATTTAATGTAGCTTACTAAGGCTGCAGCTATCGGATCTTTTTGAAATCGAGTATTCTTCCGATTATTCCTCGATTAATCGAGTAATTATTATTATTTATTTATTTATTTTAAATAAATAATTTTGCGTTTTGCATCCTCGATTAATCAAAAAATAATTGATCGAATACTCGACTATAGAAAGATTTGATAGCTGCAGCCCTAGATTTAAACATAAAACTATAACAGGTTGGCCAAACATACAGAACGTCTTTAATTCATAACCAGATTTAATATAAATATATATATTTGATCACCTCCCAACGGAGAATGGCCACCTGCCAGTGAGCGATGGCGTCAACGCTCTCCAGACGTCTCTTCCTCTCATTTATTAGACTCGCCACGTTCTTCATCGCCTCATAGGCTTTGCTCACTCCGATGAAGTCACTGCAATAAAAATAAAAAGATTAAATGTACGGTAACCCACTTGCTTCAGCCTTGAACATAGAGATGTAATGATAATTGATGATTTTATGGCTATAGAATGAGTTCTTCTGCCCCTTTTTCCAGGATAACTTCAACTTTTAATATCTGGCACTTATTCAAACCGTTTAGGAGTGTTTCTGAGCTTAAAAGCAGTGAGATGAATTCATCCACACTATAAAAGCATTCGAATCTCACGTGAATAAGCAGCTGCCCTTCAAAAGACGTACTGACATACTGCACAGATCAGGTTCTGCTGCCTCTGCTCCTTCACACTGAATCCAACACAGCTGGCATATTGTGTGATTTAAATAGCACGCATCTGATGTGAAGTGTAACAGCATCTGCTCTTGCTCTCATCAAAGATATCAGTTTGGCTCCGGGACCATTAAACAATGTGAACAGAGATTTATACAGTTATAGTTTTTACTATGAAAGGTGATAAGGACTTCAGCCTTGAACAGTGGGTGAGAAAGGCGACTAGAAGGAGACTTTAATACTGTACCTGTGGTGTTTGGGGGTGTATTTGAGCAGCTCTCCCAGCTGCAGCGGGTATTTACAGATCTTCTGCACAGGCGTGAGCAAAAACCCCGCAATGGAGATGTCGATCATCTGCTGGAGGAGGCGACAGGCTTCAAAGAAATGTTTGTATCGGCCCGACTTCATGAGGCGATGCAGCTCGGCACAGGCTGCTGGATGGGTGTTACAGTACTCTGAGTAAATGGAGAAACCCTCGCCCTGAGAAATAAATGACATCAAACATTAAAAAAATTAATGTGCCATAATGTGTGAAGTAAACGCAGTGATTAAGTGTGTGTGTGGCCATTACCTGCAAAAGGAAACAAGAGCCTATTTCGCTGAGATGTGGCTCCTCTTTGTTGTATTGTTTCTCCAGGTCTCTGAGAAACTGCCTCTGAAACCTGTAGATGTCCTCAATGTTGCTGAAGATGGTCTTCAACTGCAGCTCAGTAAACATTTCCGGGTGTTTACGGCACTGGCGGATGTAACCCTGAAAAGATGCATTAAATTACACTTCAAATACTGGCCAACAGGAGGTGCTGGATGGAGTTCAGCTTAAGATGTCTGTGGTTCCTCTTTGATTATATTGACAGTTTGCCATTTCAAATGTTAAATATTGTTGACTAAAAAGCAGAACAAACATGTAAATATTGGGGCTCCTTACCTCACAGATGTCTTTGAGGTGTTTGATGTAGATGCGTTCAGTATTCATGATTTCCTGAACCACATTGGTTCTCATCTGCTCCTTGTGCTGAGCACTGTGCGTGTCCCTGGGATGTGGATCCTCCTGGTCCGCGACGCTCTCCACACTCTCTGCACTCGAGTCTTCCTGGTTCACTCGCACCTGAAACACATCCGGCAGAAAGGCCAAGTCGTCAAGTCAGGAAACATCTTTCAAACATTGGTCATTTGCAGGTTTTTTTTGTGATTTAATAGATGCAAGACACAATGTAAATCATAATAAAACTTCAAAAGACTCAGATCTACGACAAAATCACTATAGTAGCACAAAGTTTTGAGCTCAAACAGCTCCTGTTTGGCAGAAGTGACTCAGCTGCAGGCGAACACACAATCAAACGACCTCATCACGGTGACTGCAGCCTGTCTAATTAAGACTGGGCTGTCAATCAGCTGCGGTCACCACAGAAACCATTTGAACATCTGAGGTTTGACAACCTTCCACAAACACCGTTAAGAGGTTTGTTTGGAGAGGGAAAACAAACGTGTGTCACACACAGGTCACATCGTCCACTTACCCTCACAAAGCTGGAGGGGAACCAGGCTTCTCTGTCCGCCCCCCTGCCCCACCACCAGTCCTTATGAGAGGCATCCAGGACGCGGATAACATCTCCAGCCTTGAAGGCCAGCTCCTGCTCCTCCATGGTCACATGGTCCCAGAGAGCCTCAGCATACACCGTGTGGCCCGAGCTTATCCACTGAGGAGCACACACACACACACAGATGAGATAAATATACAATTACATGCAGGCTAAGCCCATGTCCAACATGTTAAGATTATGTCTAGACATGTGGACACCGATGAGGTTCTCTGCTGTGCTGAACTGAGGCCAGACATCTTGAGAACACACACACGCATATTTTCACATGGCATGCGCACAAGATAAACGCTGCGTCGTAAATTTGAAGTGCATTCTTGGGGGTTGAGATGTTGAGGAGCGTTGTGCTGCAACACAACAAGTGAGTCACCCTCGTCAGCCTCACCTCGTTGAGCACAGAGATCTCCACCCCCGGCTGGAGATAGGGCGTGACATCGGTGAGCTCGTCAAAGCTGCCTTCCTCCTCCTCGTCCTCCTCGCTCACGCTGTCGTCAAGTGTCGCCGCGCACTCAGAGATACCATCTGCAACACATATAGAGAGGTTAGAGAGCTGCAAACTGCTCCGATAAGATTTTGGGAAAAACCCACACAACAAGCCACAGATGCATGCACGCCCACAGATGGCTCTGAACCAACATTTTCCTCCAACACAAGTATTCAAATTCCCAAACTTGACTTTTTTTTTCTCCCCCCCTCCACAAACTAGAATTTGTGATGTTGCAGCTCTCACCGCTGAGCATTCTGTGCATCTTTCGTCGTCCAACGCGATCCAGTCCGATGGGGGTGCTCTGGGAAAGAGTCGGGGGCCGATACCGAGCAGACACGGCTCTGTAGGGGGGAACCTGGTGGGAGGGGATGGGCGGCCGTGATAGAGGCTACAGAGAGGGCAAGAGGAGGAATCCTGAGATTTAGAAAGAGCTCAGTTTCTCCAGATGAGTCACACACACATACACACACACATACACACACACAGCAGTTACAACTAAAGCATTTTTGTACTTCTTTGCTTTTTAAATATTGTTCCATGGCACAGACAAACATCCCGTTTGTGAGCTGAAACAATTAATCGATAATTAAATGAATCGTCAACTATTTTGATAATCGATTTGATGCTTTTTTCATGATTAAAAGAAGATTTCTGATTGTTTTAGCTTCTTAAAAGTGAATCTTTTCTTTGATTCTTCGCTCCACGTAAACAAAGGAATCATTCAAACTGAATCATTTTGGTTTGTGGACAAAACGACATTCGAGAACATCGTAATTTCCAGGTTTGACAAACACTGATCAAAATTTTATGGACCAAACGATTAATTATGAAAATAAAAATAAAATAATAGTTAGCTGCAGCTCTAGTGTCGTCAGAGCTTAGCTTCTTCTCTAGACTGAAACAGCCAATTTTCATATATGAAGACAGTTTGCTTGCAAAAATTAATTATTTAGCCTCTTTAAAAGTAGAACATTTTAACAATACAAATGTACAAGGAGCTCACAGAGGGAAGGTCGTCCTTCTCTTCAGCATCGGGAGGAAACAGATCCACAACTCCAATCACTGAGACGGGCCGCAGCCTCGTGCACAGGGCATCCCCATTCATGCTTTCAGGGCTCCCTCCGTTCTCACAGATGCTTCTATCACTGCAGTCTTTATGCGGCGACACATCTTCTGTCCTTTCTTCAACGTGCAGATCCGCGACTTCCTCGGGGATGGAGTGCTTCCTGGACAGAAGCTGCCCGTAGTCAGAAATGGGCCGAGGTCTCTGGCGTCCGCTCCTTCGCCTGGGTTTAACAGAGGACGTCTCAGTGGAAGTCCTCGCTGCTGCTGCGTCTGTGGGTGACGTGGGTGAATCCAGGAGGCATGTTGGGGAGATGGGCGGCGTGCTGCTGCTGCTGGTCGTTGTTGTTGTTGGAGAGACTCCATCTGTTTGGAGCAGTGCTTCTCGTAATTGCTCCGAGGTGACCTAGCCATGAAAAGAGGTCGAATGGTTGAATATTATTGCTTTTTGTTCAACAACACTGAAATCTAGAGCACAATATCTGTCAGGGGAAGAACATCTGTTAATCAGAAACAGAGCACAGTGGTGCTGCGAGTCATAAACGCCCCAAGCAGAAACAAGTGTCTTGGTTGGCTCTCGGCGTATGAACCACAAGAAGCAGAGTGAAACTATTTCCACCGACTGACTTGAGCAGGATTCTCGTGAGAAACTTGATAAGAGTTTGAGAGTTCAACGCAGTCACGGGCTTATCATGGTCAAACAGGAAAGTGCAACAGAACTCTCATAAATATTCCACCGTGTTATCTTACTGCATGTATGTCAGCATGTACTGTATGCTCAGCGGTGAGTGATATTTAAGCTCACCTCTTGGTTTTCTCGATCCGGGTCTGGTCCCGAGCATATACACTGGAAAGGTATACAGTGGACGAGCACCATCGTGAAACGCGTACACACATCGTTGTCTAACGCAAACAAATCTGAATTTTCTTGCTCATCTTCAAAAAGGAATATTCTTTCTCCTAAACAACAAAAGTGTGTTTATAGTCCCATCTGTGTGCTGGTGCTGCTCCCTGTGCTGGGCCCAGCGTCCACGGTGCTGGACTTTGATCCTCCAGGCTGGAGTGGGAGGGGAAGCGGGGCACTGGATGAACTCGCTCACGGCTGCCTACCCCTCTCACAACGCTACGGGACGACCGATTTGTTTTGCGCAAGGTCCACCAATCATAAACAACGCCTAATCATTAACTCCGAGTGCTCCTTCGGTGCGCCTGTTCACGTAGAACATCTGGCTTCAGCACGTGACTCTGACTGGAAAAGAAAAGGAAAAGCAACTTTGCGCCTGTGTCACTATTTAATTGACAGCTCTGTGTTTTTTTTTTCTTTCTTTAACTTCTTTATCACACTGACAAGAGAATGAGTCAAGGTTGAAGAGCGCTTATATCCTAAGGCAAAGGTCAGCGCCATTCAGCTAAAAGACTGACACCCATTAATGATTATGCTATTCTACGTGATAAGGAACAGAGTAAATCCCTCTGTCTTTTCAGTGATCCCTTCCTCTTTGTAAATTTAGAAACTCCTCCTTGTCTTCCCAAAGACTTCTTATCTGATGCAGTGATTAAGGCTGCTCTTGGAACATGTGCAGCTTTGCTGGATTTTAATTATGGCCGAACAATTAATCTTAATAGAAATCACAATTTAAATTTAATTCATACTTGGAAACAATTATTTACGTCATGAATAACGCTGCTGTGTGGTAAAGGTCAACCTTGCTTTATTTCCAAACCATTCAACCTGAGCCGGTCCTCCAATATATGCTCATTTCTGTCTCACTGTCCTCAAACATGTCCTGCACCACCCTCGCATTCTTCTCTGCCACTCCCAAGTTCCTCATGAAATACCACAGTTCCTTCTCTTGGCACCTGATAATAAAAGACACTGATCTCTTTCTCGACACTTCTCCATCAGCACTCTCAAAGCAAATGTGGTACTACCTTCATGGCAGGAATCCATAAGCTCTGAAAAGCTGTGTCATTAGTCATTAACACAGATGAAAAATATTAGTGCTGGGCACTAGGTTAACGCACGTATGACGCATGGCTCGTTTCCATGACAACTGACCGGAAAAAGACGCGCGTGACGTCATGTTTACGTGCCGGAGTCCAGGCACCATTTAGCTGCATTAGCTCGTTTAGCTCTGTTAGCATGCCTACAGTGGAACTGGAGCGGTCTGTTTATTAAAGGAAAAGAGCAGCGCTACAAATAACCAGCATAACTGCGTATGTGTGCCTATGTTTTTAAAGTTTAGCGTTACTTTAGAGACTCATTTTAACAATCCGGAGTCACGTAAACATGACGTCGCACACGCCTTTTTCCGGTCAGTCGCCATGGAAACGCGTTGTGCGTTAAAGTTGCCATTAACGCGCCCAGCACTAAAAAATATATCCTGATTAATAAGCATATAAAAAACAAAATAACTTCAGTCTCCCAGCATCTTCATGCACACGATTTTCCATCTCACCTTGTTTGGTAGCGACTTGGCCTCAGTCTGCTCTTGTTGTGAAGGCTCTTTTTGGCCGAGTGGAGAAGAATCCCAATCCGTCATCTCTTTATAGCTATGTACTGTTACTGTGGATGCAGCCAGGATCTCATGAGAAGAAGAAGAAGAACCAGGTGAAGTCCCTGTTCTATCAGGGAGATCCGCAGAAACGGGGCTGATAAGAACCTGGCTCGTGTCGAGCTCAGGTTGGCGTGTATGAACCAGCGGTGTGTGTTCCACAGACATGGCGCGCGCTCTGACAGGCGAAGGCCGGCGCTGCCGTTCGTTGGTTTGTAAGCAAGGCACGCGACGGGAGTAGTCGTCGTGGAGACGGCTCAGGGGTGACATGGGAGACGTAGGGCCGGGGGAGAGACTTTGCCTGCGTCGGACAGTTAGGTCAGTCATGCTGCCTACTAGCTTCAGCATTGGCCCCTTAGTCTTTGCAGGGCTTTTTCTGCAGTTACAGGAGAGGCCTCGGAGGTCCACTGAGGAGGCACTGGCTGTTCTCTGGATGTTTGGCGTCCCGTTTGACATGGGAGTCTTCTGAGGTTCTTCCTGAGGCGAAAGAGAACCTGGAGTTGAGGTTTTGCGTCCGAACTGCGCCTTAAATATATGAAGATTTTCTGCGCTTTTGCTCATTCTGTTTGGCACCTTCGTATCCATGTCCCGGTTCATGTTCTTCGTTTGAATGTTGACCTTGGAGGTCTGATCTGGCTTCTGAATGTCAGCAGCTTCTCTCGTGCCACTTTCTGCTACTCTGCCTCTGCCCGTGTCAAGTATAGAAATGCGTCCTGCCCCGTACGCTCTCCTGATACTTCTAGAGAATCGTGAGTTCCGTGCGAGAACTTCATCATTTTCCTCCTCATCATCGTAGTCCTCGATGTCCGCGCGAGTTTGGCTAATTACTGCTAACGTCTGTTCAGTACAATTTCCATTAGACAAACTGCATGCCTCTGCTGTCCTTAAATGAGTCACTCCATTCTCTAGACCAGGATCAGTTTTTGCCACAATTGCACCATTAACCATTTCCTCATTTGACGAAAGGGCGTGATCTTCATCGTGGTTTGCTGCCCCTCTACTCTGAATACCCTGAAGCACAGAGGAGCGGAGCTTCTTGAAAGAGTCCACCACACCCAGTCCTGAACGTCCTGACCAGGATTGAGGGCCAGTGTTGTTGCTGTGGACAGATGTGGGACCGTCAGCTGCTGGACTGTGAGCAGGCACAGGGCCCTTCCTCGTGTTGGAAAAAAGCTTCATAATTCTTGACGCATAAGGCTTTCCTTCAGGTGGACCGATGACGGGGTTGGACCAAGCAGAGGAGTGGATGCTGTTCAGTTTGTTCTCGTCAGTGACGGGACCCGGAGTCACCGGCTGTACCTGGGGTCCACATCCAGACAGCAGATACGGGACTGTGCTCCTGTCACCGAGGTTATGAAATGGATATACGTCACTGAGGGGTCGACTCCGGGTCAGCGGGTCAGGGTTGGAGTTGTGGAAGCACGGCACAGGGTCTTCGCTTGTGGACAAGCCTCCGTCCTGTTGTTCTGCCTGCAAAAGGAAACAGAAATCATTTATTAAGAGAACACTATGTTCAAGAAGCTTGGTACAGCGTCAGCATTATCCATGTATGTATGTTTATGTATGTTAAGAAACACAGATTAACAGAGAGAGTATCCCTCAACAGAGTGAAATATCTTTCACTGAACACTATGTGCATTTGTCCTTGGGTGCCATATTTCAATGTCTACAGAACACTGAGGCCCAGGTCGGGGTGGTGCTGCTGTGCTGTGTACACGTGTGTGTGTGTGTGTGTGTGATTCAGAGCAGTGGTTAATGCAGCTGAGCCTTTGAAGTGGAGGCCTTGTGAGCATGACTAAGCAGTGAAAAAAAAATATTGCTAATCCATTGTGATTAATGCAATAAATTGCTCCGTTTTCTCCAGATTGCCTCCACGGTGACGTGATGTCAGGGTAAAGGGTTGTGTGATCATCAAATCAGTGAGAGTTTGACCCGTACATGTTTTGTGGTTTACACAGCAAGGTTTTTGAAAAAACACATAAATATACATGTTGCGGTCGCTCGGTTCAATGTCTTCTGTGAAACAGCCGCATTAACAAGTCACAAAGTCTCTTTTTAGGCCTGAACTCATGAACCTTTGGCTCATGTCCAGTGCTATATAATGACTATGAGATAACAAAAATCAAATATTTAATGATTAGATTTCAAAGCTTATTGTCCTTTCTCAAATGTGTCCTAATTTTCAAGACAAATTAGAATCTTAATGGCCATTTTCCATGGCCAACAGTGCACTGAATAAGACCCAGTTCTGCCTCTGTCATGCAAACAATGATGATTTGCACAGCCAGCAAAAAAACAAAACAAATATACAGTGCACACAGAAATGACTTTACTGCACCTTCATCCTGAGGCATCAGCATGTTTCCCTTGCAGCATGCATGAACAAAACACTGTCATTTCCCTGTGCAGATATTTAAAGTCTAAAGTTTAAAGTTTGTGAGTACAATTGTGCCACAGTAACATGCTCATTTCATGTGATCTGGAATGATGTAATACAGCACAATACGAGTAAATGAGATGTTCATGTGTAGATATTTGCACATAGGAACGTTGCATGTGCTTAACTTCTTTTCATAAACTATCAATTGACTTTCTATAGGCTGGTTATACAGCTAAAAGTGTTTCGTGTGGAAATGGAACCAAATATCCTTTAAATACTGTGATTATCATTATTATTATATATATTATTACAGCATTGCCTCATGTGTGCACATACAGGGAGTGGGAATGCTCTAACGCCTCCCGTCCTCGTGCATGTTCAGCAGCAGATGGGCCTTCTCCGTCGAAATCGGCCGTCACTTCAACCAGCTCCCTCCATCACACTGAACACTTATGTAAACACAGAGCTGCTCCTGCCAAGCACCACTGCTGACGGACAGTACACAGCCCCTGGTGAACAATGCGCCGCTTTCAAAGCACTGCTGAATTGTCTTCTTGTCATTTCTTCTTCTTCTGCTGCTCTGTCCCAGAGAAAGTGGGTACTGGAAAAAGACCAAATCCAAAACGCTGTGTTTTCCAAGCACAAACTGGGCAGATAAAGAATTTCTAAAAGCTGAGGTCATTTATTTTTGTTTTGATATTATCATATCAGCCTATCAGCCCTTCTCTCAACGGTGCTCTCCTTTAAAAACACCTTCATGCTCTCTCTCCTGCACTTGGCGCCGACTGTCACAGGCCAGCAGGCGTCCGCTAATACTTGGCAGAGCTGTGCATCATCAGCACCAAGCTGAGGACACTGGTCACCATGTCACAAGAAGACAACAGTGTACACAAGTGTGAAGCATGTTAGCGTGTGAGACTTACACCCGTGTCCCTTTTAAAACGGTTTTCAATCCAGATTAGATCTAGAATGTCAACCTAAGTGGCGATTGTTTCGCAATCAAAGCCGCAACATTTTGCAATTGAACTGCAAAACATTGTGATTAACGTGTACCGCTAAGGCTCTTGTTCAAAATATGACAAACAACAAAAAATAAACTACGCCAACCATACATACAATATACAAACATTACTTACGTATACGTCAACATCACAGCCTTTGCAGATCAATTTCAGAACGTTAAACTTTCCGCTATCTGCCTTTCTGTGTCACTGATTCTCCAGCTTCCTCGTACTGAGCCGTGGATGGGAGCGGCACACTGGGGCCCTGGTCCAGAGTTAATTAAGAGCTAAGGGAGGAGCCCCCCCCCCCCCACACACACACATGGCAGCCAGCTGGAGCCAGCCTCAGATTAGACTCCTAGAGATGAGGATGTGCATGCACCAAGATACATAAACATGTGTATAAAGGCTCAAAGTATGCACTACAAAAACACAGTGGCAAATATTTGAGAGCATCCTCTCAAATAGCGCGAGCGTGTGCACGTGCAGAACTGAACAGGGAGTGAGGTACTTAAATCACAGACTCCCTTCCTGTTTGGTTAGAAAGCTTGTGCAGTTGCATAATCAGTCACATATGCAAAGAGGTAGGTAACCCCCTGGCCACAGTTCACCTCTGCAGAGGTATGTCCCGCCTGAGGCCAGGATAAATGTCATTAGGCCAAAATGAACAGAGCAATAAATTCAAAGACCACCAGACAGAGAGCATCAAGGAAAGATCAGATCTTCTTTCGTTTTCTTTTGTCTCGCTGAACCCGGAGACACACAATTGCCCCGGGGCAACGTCGCCATTCCTTTTTAAGCCGTCACTTTACCAGTTGCTTTTTTTGTCTCGGCGGATAAAGGCTGAGAAAAGACAATTCTCTCAGATTTCCTCACACCACTACAGTGGAGTCCCGTCAGTGTGTGAGCATTAGTTACACCTAACCACCCCCTCCCTTTCCTACATGTGTCACCACAGGTACCACAGTTGGTTTTTGTGAACCAGAAAGGATGTTGGTTCTTCTTCTCGACTCAACCGATGGCAGAAAATACCCTGTCAACAGTAAAATTAGCCTATTTCTGACTTAAGTAAACAATTTCCACTTGAGTTTATGGTCTCAGTCGCTAGTTCAAGCTCTTCCTCAATGTAACATGGTGCTGATTTTTGTAAATTATATTCTCGTCAAATTTACAAATCTATAGTTAATGGTAGAAACCTGGTGGCATAAGACAAGATGGCAGCATCCTTGTCTAAAATATACATTAAAGGCTAATTATACAGCTACAAAAACCAACACTTAAACAATTTCTGTACTCTACACAGCAAATGTCACACGCTGGACTTTTAAAGTACAAAGTGTGTGATTAGCAGATCAGCGATCGTTAAGCACGACTATGGTTCTATGGAAATTAAGCTGTGTTAAGAACTACAGAAAAGGTTGACTGTACATTTTTCTTCCAACTGAATGAGTGAATGTGAACGCATGGCTCTGTGCTCAAGGTTCAACGTTATTATCCATATTAAAATCTCCTTATTCTTCACGCTTGCAGGCGAGCTTTACACGCTTTTTATCTAAAGATTTAAAGTGTCAGCATGTGGGAGTGTGTGTCTTCCTTCCCAGTTATAATCTGATTAGCAGAGATTTACCAGTCTGTGTTCAGGACTGGTTTCATCTGCACATGATAGCCTAATCATGGAGACAACCAGGCTATTCAGCGCTGACAGAGAGAGACACCAAAAGCCAAAAACAGCCCACCAGGACTTGGCTGTGGGAGGGGGGACGACATCGCCTGAGTGTGTAATATGGTTTCAGGATGAAAATGAGATAAATATATGTATTATTATTTATAGCACTACAGAAAAAATCCTGTTCTGGATCAGCTGAGCACACCACACAAGCACTTCCTGGTTAAATTCTCATATTCTGCTCATGACCCCAGTTTCACATTATTTGATAACGCAAAAGGCACGAGGATTACGTGAGATGCCACGCCCCCCTTTTATCTGCGGAGCGTGGGAAGTGTGCTCACAGGCCAGACTAAGGAGTGTCTCTGCTCTAACAGAGGCAGCCTTTCACTCACCTGCTCTCATCTGAACTGTCACAGAGAGAGACGTACGACGGGGGAAATCGAACACCGCCGCGAACAATGCCTGGCAGAACAATGCGGTCTCGTTCATCGTCAGTCGTTCACAATGTGGCCCGACTGCTCCACAACAACAATAATCAAAAGGCCAAACCGTCGATATCCGTTCTGTGTGCACACAAAACTTGTGAAGAATCCATACGAACCGATATGACACAGAAGTCTGTGAGCGGCAGAGACAGTTTCCCATTGGCTTTTCATCTCGGAAGGAGCTTATACTCCTACTCCAATTATCTAAAAGCACTTGACAACTAGAGAAAGTACTTAGAGAGTAGAAACATCTGCCAAGGCCATTCACTTTCCCACATTAATGTCAATGCATTATTTATTTATTTATTCGTCAGAAAAGAGGACTTCCTTGGTGGGAGCAATTAGCACATTATTTCCCTGGTAAACTTTTTAAAGTTTTAAAGGACTTAAAGCAAAGCAGATGAGGTAAATTAACGACAGAAACAAAGGTGTAGGTGTTATACATGTGGTGTACGAGATGAGAATAACCATCGCTGTAGAGACAATGGTACAGATGTCTCATTATGGGTCACTGATCTCTTTCTCTGTGTGTGTTCTTAATTTTAGTTATGTTAAGTGTTGTCTTGGGTAATGTGGGTGTATTGTTTTTATTTCCTATCTGGGACGTTACGCTGCAATAAAATACAAATAACAACTGTGGAGAAGAGAAAGCAGCCTTGTGAATAGTATTGCACAGTTGTTAATCCTGTTTTAAAAGGTACTTTAGTTGCACTATAAAGCAGACGACTGCGACACACAAGGAAGGGACTGTTTAATACCGACGGTGTACACGCCACATTTCACTCCGAGCTCTTAAAGTCTATCGTGGGAGAAATTAAAACAGGTTAATTAATTGGGAGTAAGTTGTTCTAGCGACTGCAGACTATGAGAAATAGAATGGTCTCTGAAAAACAATAAGCTCAGAAAAAAAGGGGGGATTATAGTGAGTAGTTTTCCAAGCTCATAAAGAACCTGGGGTTCAAACTGCTTATTTATTTCTGCATTAATTAACTTTCTTTGGCCATAAAGCTCTTTGTAGTCGCTGCCCTCCCGGCCCCTCCTTCACCAACTCCCAGCACAGCCTGGCATCTCCCACATCACTATAACAACCACGGCTGTAATGCACCACAATAACCCCCTCCGGTCCCATTTTAACCTACAACACAAGGGCGGATACAACACGGCAACTGCAAGTGTGAGCGGACCATATCAGTCATTCAAATACAGTTTTATTACACCAACTGCACAACGGTATGAATCTAATTGTGTAGTTGTACACAAACGCCACTTTCTGTGATTTTTTTTTTTTTTTTTAACCTGTCTTTTAAACCAATGATCAGAGGTCAATTGATATGGCAGGTTTATGATACCAGTATTTATGTTGGTGTACACATTTGGCTGATTTCCTTTACCCCACACATTAACAGCAAATAATACATTAAACTTGATTTAATTAAACATGTATTTGGACAAACTTTATCCAAGCTTCATCTACACTGTACAGTGCACTTAAATATTCTCAATAATGTGCAAACTAAATATATATATTATATATACATAAATATACATATATATATACACATATACATATATATAGATGCATATACACATGTATATATACACACACATGTATATATTATAATAATAATACGTTTTATTATTTTATTTTAATACACTTTTGGATTGAAAACAAAAACGTTCAGTGTACTATGGAGCAATGACAATGAATATGATTGTTATAGGGCTAATATGATATTGATTAACCACTAATTCAAGCACAATATGAATATATAATACAATTATATTTACCTATATGACAATTTTATCACTTTTAATGACTCTTTGGCAGCTCTGTGGCTCTTCACCCTGTTTTTGACATTGTTTTTAATTGTTAATTGTTAACTGGAACATGTCCCATTCATTGATTTCACCATTAAACAGAAACAACAGTAAACGTTGTGCTCACCGTGCTCATAGTCGCTGATGTTGTCCTCCTCACATCAACAGAGCAGCTGTTGGTGTCGTTCAGTCATGGTGAAGACGTCTGTGTTTCTCCCACGACTCTCTGTCCTCTCGTCGCCAAAACATGTCGGAGGAGCGAACGCAAACAAGTGCGCAGCCTGTGCTAACTAGCCGTTACCCCGCAACATATTGCGACAAATGGCTGGCTCCTTGGACACAGTACTGCGGCTACTAGCAACTTGAAGCTAGCTCTCGCTCTCGCGGAGAAACTTCTCTCCCAGTTGCGCAAGCTCCACGGCTCGTAATTTCCCTTTCGCCGACCGGCAAAACCTGTTGTTTAGTCAAACAGGCGCGGACGATTCACGCTCATTTAGTGTCCTGTCTTCCGGGTTTTCTCGAGGAAAAAAAGCCGTGAGTTTCCTTGTGTTTCCAGTTAAAGACGAAGGTCCGAAACAGCCGAGCATCTTTAATGCACTTGTTGCAGTGTTTGCTGAGGGGGGGGGGCGGGGCTTAGAGGGGTTACGATAGAGGTGAGTGGATGACCGCAGCGTGACCAGTCTGCTGACAGCCAATCACAGCTCAGGAGATTAGTCCTTGACCGCGCGGACACGCCCACTTTTGTGGAACGCGCTTCATTGAAGAAGAAGAAGAAGAAGAAGAAGAAGAAACAACAGTTAAAGGACGAGACAATACAGACTGTCCTCACTTCCTGCGGCTCCTGGCAGAGGCGATTCTAGAGTCTGTAGGGGCCCTAAGCAAAAATTCCCAGGGGGCCCTTCCTTCCAACCAGTGTTCATCACCATTATGTTACAAATAATCTGACACAACGAAAAATGTATGACTTCAAAAAAAAAATTTTTTTTCAAAATGAATGAAATAACATGGAAAAACTATATCTGTGAAAATATAAATGTAAAGAACAATAAAATACTGTAAATAGCTTTTAAAAAACTATACAAACTTAGTAAAAAAAATACATTACACTGTAAAGAACCCACATTATAAAACAATATATAGAGACCAATAAAATGCTGTAAATAACTGAAAAAAACATATAAACTGAGTAAAAAAGATATGTATTACACTACAAATAATCCTCTTCATTTTCCAACTTGCAGAACAATAACTTCACAGAGGTAAAAGTGAGGTGGGGCCCCTTTAGGGAGGTTTCGGGGGGCCCCCTATCAGCTCGGGGCCCCAAGCAGTCGCCTGCCTTGCCTGTTCACAAGCTACGCCTCTGGCTCCTGGAGACAAAAAAAGACTGGGCCTTCCAGTTGTCTCCCGCGTGTCACTGGCTCTGTGACATCACGCCTTAATGTTTTGGATGTTTCTGTTGAGCAATGCCCATCCCAACATACCAGGAAGACAGCGTGATTTAGAGAGTGCTGCTGCTGCTGCTGGTCTTTGGTGTCAGACAAAACACACAAGAAAACACTCAGAGAGAAAACATGACACATGTAAGTCACACACGTTTGCATAGCATTCATAGTGAGGACATTCATAGACATAATACATTCCCTAACCTTTACCTTAACCAGAGGCGGACACAGAGGTGATTCTAGAGTCTGTAGGGGCCCTAAGCAAACATTTGCAGGGGGCCCTTCCTTACAACCAGTATCATTTTATTATAAATAATCTGACACCAATGAAAAATTTATGAGTTCAAAATATTTTTTTCTCTCGAAATGAATGAAATAACATGGAAAGACCTTGTAATTAAAAAGTATGTGAAAATATAAATGTAAAGAACAATAAAATACTGTAATTATAATTATTATAATATTTTAAAAAACGATATAAACTTAGTAAAAAAAATGCATTAACCTTAACCTTGACCTTAACCCTAAAACCAGGTCTTAATCCTCAAAAAGACTCTTAAAGTTGCGTGGACCATCTAACATGTCCTCACAAAGACAGGTTTGTTTGACAATAACTGGTCCACACAGTCGACTAATAGACATGTACACACACGTACTTGTATGCGTTACCTCTGGCAAAATCAGTGACCTTACCACGACCAGTAGTCCCCATGGAGACCAAGACCTGGTCCTAATGCGGCATACATTCAGTTTTGAAGAACTTTTTAGAGTTTAGGGATAGGTTAAGGTTAGGATTAGGCATTAACTGGGTTTGGTTAAGGTTGGGGTTAATGCTTTGTTTAGGCTGTGAGTCAGTGCGGTGTCCTCGGAAGACTAGCTGCACAAACCTGTGTGTGTGTGTGTGTGTGTGTGTGTGTGTGTGTGTGTGTGTGTGTGTGTGTGTGTGTGTGTGTGTGTGTGTGTCATAGTGTCTGTGAGGACATTTTGGCTGCTCCTCATAAGGTCCTACTCAACCATTTGGTCGACCCCACTTTAAGTCACTATATCTCATTGAAAAATGCATCAAGCTGAACTCACTAACACTTAATGTGACTTGTTCTGAATGTTGTACTTTATGAATTATGCAAACCAGGTTTATTATGAACAGACTTCTCAACCGTTTGGTAGAGGCCTGTATCTGAATTACTATATGGTCTAATTTAAAAAAAAAAAAATGCAAGGTAATGATTTTTCCTTGGTGCGTACTTTAAAGGGTTTTAGGGTAAAGACATTTCAGAATTAGGTATTCAGGGAAAGAAGCTAGTGAATGCATTTATGTCTATTAGTGTCCTCACTAAGAATGCTCTACAAGAATGTGAGTGTGTGTGTGTTCATACATTCATGCACAGACAGGTTTTATTTTGTTATTGGCATTTTAATGACGTGTTTCTCAGTTATAGTCAAAATGTTGATTAGCACAGCTACATTTACAGTCTATGCACACATCTGGATATACAGCTCTGGATTATTGTATAAATGTGACATTATAGTAAATAAAACAAAGATTTAACACAACATTTTCTGCATTTTATAAACCAAACGACTCAAATTAATAAAAAAGAATATTGTGTTGTCTACATATACATGCCTATATATACAATCTAGGCGACACTCCATATGCTACTATACTATTGTGCTGCAAAGATTAAAAACCCAGAGAAGGTCGTGTCGTCATCTTCGTCAGCGAAGAGCCCGTTGAACAGCTCTCCTCCAGCCACCTGCAGCCACACCTTATCGGCCACCTCCAGGTGTAGCACGGCGCCCCCTGCTGCCTGGTCCTCGCTGCTCTGGTAGTTGTCCGTGGTGTGGATGATCCTCACGCCGTTCTTCATGAGAACCACCTTCACGTTCCTGGAGAACACGGTGATGTGGTAGGCGAAGTAGTAGGCGCCCGCCACGGCGCACGTGAACCTCCCCGTGAGTGGGTCGTAGTGACCCTGCTGGTTGTAAATGATCTTGTCAAAGCGGATCGGTGCACTGGCTGCTGGGAGTTTAGTCGCCGCCGTGAGTCCCACAGAAAAAGCACTCTTATACAAAACGGACGCATCTCCCTTCTCACCCTTATCGCCCTGCTCCCCTCGAGTTCCCTTGTCCCCGCGATACCCAATGTTGCCCTTGTGACCTGGGACACCCATGTCCCCCTTAGGGCCTGGCCTACCAGAGGGGCCCTGTGGTCCCTGAATTCCTCTGTCACCTCTGAGGCCGATCTCTCCCTTTAGACCCTCTGGCCCGAGAGGCCCCATATCACCTTTAGGCCCTTGAGGACCAGGAAGTCCAAGCTCACCCTTATTTCCTTTCAGACCCATAGGTCCTTGGACGCCTTGGGGACCCAGTTTCCCAGGAGGGCCCCGTTCTCCGTTATCGCCCCTTTTTCCTTTGAGCCCTGCTGGGCCAACGGTACCTGAAAATGACACGCATGATGTAAATGACACGCATGTTTAGGATTTAGAAATACAACATCATCATCATACCTACCTACCTACCTACCTACCTACATGTATACATACCAACTGATCTATCATCTATCTAACTACCTACCTACCTACCTACCTACCTACCTACCCACCTACCTACCTACGTACATACCTACCTTCCTACCACCTGATCTATCCATCCTTCTACCTACCTACCGATCTATCTACTTGCCTACCAACCTACCAACCTACCAACCTATCTATCTATCTATCTATCTATCTATCTATCTATCTATCTATCTATCTATCTATCTATCTATCTATCTATCTATCTATCTATCTATCTATCTATCTATCTATCTATCTATCTATCTATCTATCTATCTATCTACCTAATTATTGTGTAATGTCAGGTACTTACCAGGTTCCCCTTTGTCTCCCTTGTGTCCATTGCTGCCGGCTGGACCAGCTGGACCCCTTTCACCTCCATCACCTTTGTCACCTCTCAGTCCATCTCGCCCGTCTCTACCGGGGCTGCCGTTGTGCCCGGGGTCCCCCGGTATGCCCGGGTGTCCGCAAACGCAGGGTTTTGTTTGGGCTTGTTCCTGCGCGACACTCCAGACCACCAACAGAAGCAGCAGAAGGGCAACCCTGAACATGACCTGCAGCATTGTCTATCTCCAAAAAACCCTCCCCCCAAACTAAAATCTCTCAATGCAAAAAAACAGTTCCACTCAAAGTCAAAGCAAGGGCATAATTAGCGCCGCGACCAGTCAATCCTGAAAGAGTGGCAAAGGCAGTGGAGCAACACACGACCAGCAAAAGCACACGAATAAAGATGGACGAGAACTTTGGACGAGGCTGACGTCAGTTCAGTCTCATTGGTCTGTGTTTTCCGGGCTTACTTATTGAGTGTGTGTCAGTTAGACTTCTGGACACGAGGCTAATAATAAGCTGAGTCCAAGTGTTTGTGAGTGAGGGGTCAGACGTGCGAAAGGTCAAAGTTTTACCTTCCTGTACAGAGAAAAGCCAATGGTTATGACACGCGGTCACAGCAGGACGCATCATTTGGTTCAGGTCTCGTCACCCATTTAGTCAGACGTTCAGTTTCTCGCCCTACGACACTTCATAGAACAATAACATTTAAACAGCAGCATTTGTTATGTGCTCTCTTTACTATGACTATTGGTTTTGGGGCCAAACTTAAAGGCGCCATATGTAAGAATGTGGCCAAAAACTGTTACTACATTCAAATTCAAAATACCGAGGTCTTTTAGGTTTACGTTTTCTGACGTAACTGGCAACCCGTGGTTGCTCGGCAGCTAAGACTCTGCTGACTGCAATGATTGGTAGACGGCGGTAGGTGGCGCCACATGCCAAAACATGATTTCAAAACATAAACATGATTTGCAGTCTGCAAAATATTTTTTTTTATGCAAATATTTTGTCTGTACTGTTGTTGTTGGTGAGTTCAGTTTGTTATATGAACATTATTCCTGAGTCTATGTGACATATTAGGAGGATTTTATGGCCATTTATTCATTTATTACATAATGCACCTTTAAGACCTTTTATGAAATCCTAGGAGAATTTTAAGGCTTTAAATTCAAATTATTGGATTTAAGACTTTTTAAGACCCAGCGGACACCCCGTTTACTTTACTTGCTGGATATTAATGAAATGTTAATCCATGCATGCTTTTCTCATATGTGTCCCTTCAAAAATGTCAACACTCAGTCACAAGTGAGCCCATAAACTGGATCGCTGACATCAAACGTGACCTTTCATGGTCCAGAGCCCAGCTCGCTCTAATGAAAATCAAGTGTCCAGTCACTTTTCAGTGGAGGTTTTTGTGGCTCTTCATTTGCAGGAATAATGAAAGCATACAGATGTTAGATGAACCATTAAACAGCAAAGACTTAATACCTCACTGAAGGTGACTTTGGTGAAAGCAGAGGTGACCTGGCTTCAGTGAAGCCTCTCTCTGGTTGATGAACTGTCATCATTAAGCCACACTGCTGCCTCTTTATTAGATTGTGTACAGTGAGCAGAGGCAGCAGGGATGGGCTCATGGGAGGAGCTGGAACATTAAATCAAGATAGTGAGTGAATAAGTAAACACCAGACACCCGTGACTCTACACAGCTCTCGAGACACACCATGTGAATACTGTATATGCTCACTTTATTTATTTTTTTATACATAATTCCTCTCACAAGCCTCCAGAATATAAATATATTCAAAAATATAAACATGACAATACATAAATGTGCACATTCAAGCAGTGTCTGTACACGTCATACATGTTGGCTACTGCACGTGGGGGTTTTTGCACGAAACGGACACGAAGATAGGGAAAAGACGTCGACTCACAAACAACTGAAACTCATTCGTAATCTGAGGCCAAATCATCAGGACCCGGTCTCTCTCGTCCCAGAAAACCAGGCACAACGTGAGGTTGATTTGGTTACAGAGGATACTGCGACGAGTCGGCGGAGACAGTCGTCAGAGTTTTGTTAAGTTTAAGGCAAAAACAACGACAAAACGGCTGAAACGATGACTAATGATATACAGAATATGTACATACAAATCATTAGCATACAGCATGCTCTAACAGCGGCGAACAGTATAACACGGATGGCTTGTTTTGTGAGGACATTTAAATCTACAGTTTTCCCATAAGACTAAAGTGAAAAGGAAGACGGCTCGAATAAAGCGATCTACAGCATCTGACATCATTATTTTAGGATGTGGTTTTGAACACGGTCTGGGAAAAGCAGCAATTCCAGGGAGGTTGAGGTTAAACGTGGCAGGTGCTAGGAGCGGGGGGGGGGGGGGGGGGCTACAACACTTGGTGGTATTAGTAGAAAATAAGGTGTGGAAGCAGAGTTGGCAGGTTAGGCAGGAAGTGGTCTACATGATCTGACGGTGCATACCGTAGCCCGTCATACCGGCCTGAGAGGCGCCGCGGTTGCTGCCCATCTGAAGACCAATCAGACTCTGTCCTTGGCGCAGCTGCTCGTCGGTGAAGTCCCGTCGATAGCCCTGGGCTTTCCTGCAAGATGTTAGACAACGAGAATGTGAGGAATAGGTAAAAAATAAAAGTCTGACGTTCCGTCGTCTTGGTTTTTACCTATTGAACCAGTCTCTGTCCCCTCTGTAATGACCGTCGTCCTTAGTGACCGCCACACTCCCAAGAGCCATGAGAGTCCTTTGCACTGCAGCCATGTCCTTACCTGTGGTAAGTAAAAAAAAATAAATAAAGTTTATGATATAACAACACATTCTACACCCGTCGTAGATACTGAGAGATCTCTTTACCCTCCCACAGGTCCACGGTTTGAAAGATGTCAGTGGTCGTCACGCCGTACGCCTCTGACGCCTGCAGGAAGTGAGAGATCTTCTCCATTTGCTTGAAGGCCATTTGAGTTTCTGGAATCTTCTTGATGGGTTCCTTTCCCCGTGGATGCAGGCTGTTGATGAGTCTGCAGAGGATCTGGACAAAGAGGATCAGGAAGCCATATACAGTTAGTAAGACTTGAGATGGTGGATCCGGTCCAGACGCCCTTGTTATCTGGGGAGGGGAAACTTGAAAGCCTTCTAGTTTGTGTCTTATCCTAAGTTATAGCTGTTCATGTTGAACACCAGCTGTGGTTATAAGAACATGTGAATATAGTAACTAGCATTTCCTCACACCTGTATGTGTTGTTGAGTCAAAGTGATGAGCCTATTGGTTTTGCTAAGGGTGAATACAATTTAAGTCACACAATGGTCACACCTACTGGCAAAACATTTGTTTTCCAGTCTCCCTTTTGTCCTTTATCATTTTATTAGAGTAATTAATGTAATTCCAGGTGAAATCACAGGAAAATGTATTTGCTATTAAGTTTAATCGGTGGATGAAGCTATTAGAGAATTCTTGGAATTATTGCCATTAAGAGTCACAAATGTTAGGTATTTAAATGTCCTTATTTCTCCCTGTAAGATGGAACATAGTCTTCTTTTTTACCGACCAATGAATCCTGTGCTTCAGCTGATCATCGTCTTGCATCACATTACAAAAATTACCAGGCACATGAACGTGGTTGCTTGTTTTATGACCCGCTCATGTGGAGGATAAATCACTAAAAGACAATGATGATAATTCATAAGTCTCTTTAAATCTAACAGAGTTGGTCGGTCTGCTCTGATGCACTTTGAATTATTCATATATAACAGCAGCTGCAAATATTAAGAAGAGTGTCTGCAGACACTCACCGTTCCATCCATCAGCCACTTCTGGAAGTTCTGTTTGCCCGTCTGTGGTCTCTCCAGGTTCCCTCCGCACTGAGCCACGATCCAGTCCACCAGCCTCTGCTCCAGGTCCTGGTCGTACTTCTGGTCGATCTTCTCCTGGACCTCCCGGCTCAGGCCGTAGCTGGGCCCCCTGTTCGCCATGGCAGCTTCAGCGACACGAGCAGATCTACAGGGAGAACACGATGAGATGGTGAAACAGCACAAACCTGACACTGACAGGAGAATTTCATTAAGAAAGACTAATAATAAAAAATAAACTATTTTATTGTGGATGTCCACCTGTCTCTGTCTGTCTACAGAAGCATCTTTTGGAGGCTGTGGCTGAGCAGAGAAGGGTGTGGTCTCTGGCTGCTGTCCCGAGCAGGGACAAGCCCTCTTATTGCTATGGTAACAATCAAACCTGTTTCCGGCGAACTGGTTCCTGTGATAACTGTTTAACCTACAGCAGGGAAATTAAAATGATAAAAAAAAAAATCCTTTTTAAATAAAGTTTAAGCCTCTCGCAGTGAAGACCACACAGTTGTTCTATATTTAGCTCTGCATTAATTAAATTACGTCAGTCGTCTTTGCCGCATATAAAGCTCGCTTTTTTGTTCTCGTTGTTGCTGCGGAGTAAAAACAAAAAAATCAAAACTATAAAATGAAGTCGCGCCTCTTCCATCACGATGCGCATTCTGCAACGTGAGCGTTTTTTTTTTTGCGCAAATCTCAACACTGCGACACAAATGTTTCCATGAATGAATAAGGACTAAAAGGATGACTCACTGAAGAGGAGAGCGCGGTGACTGTGATCCGGCAGCGCCGTGAGCTGTGCACGGATGAGGAGGAGGAGGATGAGGATGATGCTGCTCTGAAGCGTCCATGAAGCGTCCAGCCCGCTGCGTCTCACTGTGTCCGTGTGTGTGTGCGAGCAGAGAGCGGCTCGTTTTATATGCCAGCTCGTCCAGTCCAGGAGGAGTCCCGAGAGACAGCCAACACTCACACACACAATTCAGTGTGTGACCTGACACCGCTGCCGGACAGTGAAGTGCAGGCTCAGGTGGAGGCAGCAGGAAGTGACCCTCAGTGATTTAAGTCTACTGGACTTTATCCACAAATGTCAAGACTTTGGATTTGTTAAGCAGTGAATATAAAAACCTCATTGTCGTTAAACTTTTAATTCTATCAAGTTTTCCTCTTCATAATATTAGTTATACTGTATATAATGAATGTTGTCATGGAGGTTGTGACAAGGTAACACTAGGGAAACCTTCTGGGAATCAAAAGAGAACGTTCTCTAAAGGTTGTGCTAAAGTAGCGTCCGAAGAACGTTCTGGGAACCTTTGAAGAACGTTCCCTCGAGGTTCAGAGATGGTCTTCTGCAGATCTTCGTTGTCATTTTGGATTTATTTTTGACAGTTATTAAGTCGTTTTTCTGAAATAGACCAGCACGTGTGGCACCAACAACCATTTATAACCAAATAGAACCAATTATATTTTTCCACCAACCTTCTGGTGCTTAGGCTGAACTCCAGCATCTCATCTTGACAACGTCTACATGGTCAAATGCATTGAGTTGCACTCAAATCAGTCAATATAAAGTGGAATTATTTCAAGGGAAATGCATGAAGAAGGTCCCATAAGAAGGTCCTAAGATTATTATTGTTTATGACCGAATAAACATCATTAGAACAGGTAGATTCACTGACTTCAAGGGACTTAAAGGGCCCAGTGCAAACATTGTGTCACTTTCAATGGCACGGAAGCAGCACGGATGCATTTTGGATGTGTGGATCACTGTTTGGTGATGGACGAGTACCTTGGGAAATTCTGTTTGCACTGAAAGAGCATTTCCTGGTAAACGATGACACGAGTTAAAACAAATCTAGTTTTAGGGAGAGGAGAGGAGCATCACGCGCCTTTTTGCGCCATCTCCACAGCTTGCATTACACAAATGTCACGCTGTATGAAGCCATAAATTAGTTTGATAGTAGTTTTGACACAGAAATGGCTCCAACAGCTTTAGCTCCACCATAAGCTAAAAGGTCAAAGCCGCAGTTGAGCAGACCTGAGAGAGTAAAGTGGTCGGCTTCGCCCCATTGAGCAGAGTGCAGCGAGTGGCCAATTACATGTTAATAATCAACAGTCCAGTGGCTCCATTCAGCAGCCTCTCTACAGGCTGTCAGGTACAGGGAGTCATGTAACACAATGTCCAAACTTCACATGACTGTAACCTACAACCCGGAATGATTTGTGACTCACTGTATGAAGCTATAATTCATTCTGATCCGTTTAAAAAAACAAAACAATCCGATTTATATTCTATAAGATTAAATGGTTAATGCGTATGGTTGTGTAGTTGTTTTGATGCATT
Organism: Microchirus variegatus; assembly: GCF_963457635.1. Lineage (NCBI taxonomy): Eukaryota > Metazoa > Chordata > Actinopteri > Pleuronectiformes > Soleidae > Microchirus > Microchirus variegatus. The sequence continues at coordinate 6,701,525 of NC_139816.1, read as the reverse complement.
TCAATATCAACAGTCCTTTAGGGTCCAGTGTGTAACCTTTAGGATGATTTGTTGTTGCCTGTTCTAGTTTTAAATCTAATTAGATGTCACTAATTAACACTTCATTCATGTATTTCCATTTATGACGTCATGTTAGTCGATGCAACAGACTGAGGCCTGCACTGTAGTGTGCATAGGTTTTATTGGCCCAACTGGGTGAAAAGTGATTTTTAAAAAAGGCACAGGAAAAAAAACTATGCATCTAATAAAAGGGAGGGAGGTGAAAGAGTCAAAACGGTAAGAGCATTGGCGACAACAGCAATGGCAGAACTATGGCTCAGCAACATGGCCGTAGATTTAACAGCCTGGAACATGTATAAATGCAACCTGAAGAACTAAGGGAACTGTAACAGGGAGAGAACGTAAGGAGAGAACAACACAGATGAATAAAAGGTCATATTTGGCAGAGGAACGCGCCATTGTTTGGTTTTCTTTTTCCTTGAGGGTTGACTTAAACACAGTCCTTCTCTTCATAACCACTCAAGCTCACTCCCCGAAGCCTTTCTCATATCATGGTGGTCAGCTTGTCTATGAGGTCGTCGACGGTGTAGACCATAAGCTTGATGTCATCCTTCTCAGACATGCGGTGCTGGCCGTGTCGCCGGAGGATAACGTCCACGTCGGGGCTGAGGGCGCGCTCTGCCACCTGCAGGGAGATGTGCCAGGGTACGTCCTCGTCTCTGAGCCCATGAATGAGCCGTATGGGACAGGTGATGGGGATGGGACTCTGGAGCAAACAGTGATTTTCTGCCTCTTGCAGAAAGTCCATATTAAACTTGTAGAGCCCCTCCTCCGAGTATTTGGTGGGCATGGTCCACTCTCCTTTCGCCTCAAACTCCTTACGTGTCTGCAAATTCAAAAAAGGACAAATTGCGCTTAGAAAATGACACAATATATACAATAAACCATATCATCCAAAACCTTTACAATATTATAGAGAGTAGAGAAACACAGCAATTCACACAATGAGCAAACACTAGAGGTAACAGTGGAGAGAAAAAAACTCCCTTAGTAAGTAGTAGTAGTAAGTAATCTCTGACTGAACCAGACACAAAGATGTGCCTCGACAGGTTGGGGTGAAAGGAAAAATGGTCGACAACGTAGTGGAGGGGGAGAGAAAGGGATACAGGAAACGTGCATGCAGTTTTAAACTAACTTTTTTAGGAAAGCAAACAAAAAAACAGCTTGTCAAACAATATCTGCTGTGAAAAACACATCACATCATTACAATCTAAAAGCCAGTGATCACAGAATATGACAGACATAAAAACAACAAAGCTGCTGGTACCCTGAGACTCTCTATAATGTTACGATGTGCTCTTACCTCCAGAGGAAGAGACTTGTATGATGTGACGATCTGATCAGCGGCAGTGGAGATTCCCACCAGTGCAGCGATCCTCTCTGGTCTTGCGATGGCTGCCAGCAGCATGAGCCAACCACCTATACTGGAACCTACCAGTATCTGCAAGGACACACAAACAGACTGAATCAGACTGGAAACAAAGAAATACCTGAGGAATAATAGTAAAATACATTCAAATGCATCTTCACAAACCTTCCAGTATAATCATGACAGGTGCACTAGTAATATGGTAGCACAGTGCCACCGTCTGGCAATATTGAGGAATGGCACACATAAAAATGCCAGCATTTCTGGTTGAAGAGTTTAACTCCAAATTCAGTGGAACTCTGCAGAGCTAAAGCACACTTGTGTCGTACCTGTGGCCCCTTTGTTAACTCATCCAACACAAAAAGGACGTCTTTTTTCCAGGTACCGATAGTTCCTTCTGAGAGCACGCCCTCTGACGCTCCATGTCCTGTGTAGTCAAATCTGGGAAAACGTGGAAAAAAAACACGATCATCAGTTTGAGAGTGGAAAACAACACCAAAATCATATTATCAATTATGTTTTCCTATTAGACATGTATTATTATTGTGTTCTGTTAATTGGTGGAAATGTTAGTTTGCAATCTTAAATACATTAAAAACTGTCAGTGTTAGTCATTTTATGAAAATGCCTGTTGTTTATTTAGACAGTGACGATTTAATGCCATTTTATGGTAACCTATGAATAACAAATAAGTCTGACATCTGATACGATGCATGTGCAAGCGCCACTGCTACCATGTGACCAGAACATTGAGTGGAGGCTATTTGTCCTGTACGCTGCAGTAAAAATGTCAGCTGTGAGGACTTATATAATAATATCTGCAAATATAGTCACATTTAAGTATTCATGCTTGAGGGAGTTGAAAGAAGCATACGTGTAAAAATGTAATGCAAATCAAGACAATGGAGCTACAGGTCAGTGGTAAATAGACTGATGTCTCTATCTCTAAGATGTATTATGTGTTGGTATTGGACATTAGACAGTAGTATAGAGACGTCCCTAATTCTTTAAAGATTAACACACACCAGCCCTTCTTACTCGAATATACCTAGTTTGTTTGCTCAGAAAGCCCAGTTCGTTTGGGGAGGTGTAAATGCACAACCGAACTCTGATCTGCCTAAAACAAAGGTCTCGGTTTGCTTCAAGTGAACCAAATGCAGGAAGCAGACTACAACGCAGGGCATTGTGGGTAAACGCAACCACAACATATGCACACAAGACCGATAGAATTTGATGGAGCTCCATGTTTTTGTTTTTAAGTTGCCCCGCATTAACCAACAGATGTTTTCTTGTTCATTGTTTGTATTGTCTTCTCCTTCAGTAATTCTTGATACAGCGCCGCCTTTGGTGAGGAGGGGAATACGTTATTCAAATGGTTTGTTTCACAAAAGTTCAATGTGAATGCAAACATGGACTGGCTGAATGTTGCAACCCACAATGAACCGAGTTCCCAATCGTACCGAGTCTAGCGGACTATTAGGTGCGAAAATGAAATTAAGACACAGTGTTGAAGTAACTGTCTGCATGCATCTCTCTAGGTCAGGGATACTCACTGTGCAGTTCTTTAAGCTTTAATTGGTGGCTCACATGGTAGCTTATAGCAATATGATAACATGGCCAAAACATCCACACAATATTTCTCCTTTCACCTCAATGAATGTTTCCAGTAACGGGGGGGGTTAACTGTCAAACCTGGCAACGCAGCACGCTTACAGCATAGTTTACAACCCCGGCTCACTTGAACACAGTGCACGCTTTTAAGTTACGATAGCTCCACGAGCCAGTAATAAAGAAAAGACAAAAACCAGACGGACAGACACAGTGTTGTAAGGAAGAGCGGGGACAAAGAGCCTGAGGTGGCAGCAAAAGAAAATCAACATGAAGACGCCAGAGAGGGGACAAACAGGCAAACCTATCACACCTGCTCCAATAATCGTGCCACTCTGGAAAGTGACACTACAGAGCTGCAAACATTCTCTAAGTTGAACTCAGCAGGTTTTGCCCACTTCTGGAGTTTCTGAAGCACACTTCCCCACTTTGAAACCACTTGTACAGAAAGTGTTGTCTTTGTTTGTGAGCACCTGTGAGTCAACATGAACACTATCAAATCAGATTACTCATGCTCATTTTGAATGCCTCACAGTGATTCAACAAACTACAAATACTGCTACTACTTTGCTCTGCCAGTGTGGCTCTTGTTAGTGAGTAAAATTAGCGAGGATCACTACTCTAGGTGGTGTGTTTTGATGCATTACCTTAGGCAGGCGTGTCCGAGTGATTTGCAGAACTCCTCCAGTGCCTCAGCTTTCTGTCCGTTCATGTTGGACCCATATCCTGGGAGGAAGACCACACCTGGGTTCTTCCCTGTCACTTTTCTGTAGGCCAACTTTGGAAGTTGTGGTCGTGAAGCAAACTGAACTGTGGACTTGTGTCTTCTGTCTCCTGGTGGGACCAAGGTTAAACAAATATGACTATTAACATAACAAAGTGACTCTATTGATGCTAACGTCTGTCCAGATGCTAACAGCATATTGGAACAAGGGGGAACATGAGGCTCGTATTCATAGCAGTCAAACATGCCAGTAATGTTGAAATCTTAACTCATCATAATTTAACTTATTTAAAGTCTTATCGTCCTGAAATACATCGGAATTTGACGCAGACGGAGCAATAACGGCCACAAACGTCAACTATTGTGCGACCATTTTTTTTCTCAGGACGACGCAATGTGTGTGTGAGTGTGTGCGCCACACCCCCTCGTGACCGTTTAAAACGTCCGTATATGAAACTCACGCGGACACAAATCAAATGTGACAACACGGGAGTTTAAAACAAACCTTCAAACCGCAGTGGAGACAAAACCGAGAGGCCTCCATTAGTGGAAACATGTGAAAGTCCTCTGCGCCAGCACCTCAGCGAGATAGCTGCCATACTGCTATAAGATCACGGAGGTAGTATCGCGAGAGTTGCAGCAGTCAGCGAAGCACTTGATAGCATCACATGGCTTTAGCATGGGATTTAGTCACGTAGTTGTCAATTCTTACATATATCACATAAATAAATGTATATAATTGATTTAAATGCTGTAGCTGATCAAGGTGGAGCTCCTTGTATATATACTTGTGCAAAGTAAAATCCATCATGTTTAATCAACAATAATCCAATGTTTTGTAAGCAAAATCTTAATCCACAAAGTATTCTGTGCTGTGCTTGTTTGTGCTTGTTTTTATTTATGTAATGTATTATTAACCCTGAATTAACCCTTGATGTGTCTAAAATATTACATTATGTTAATGTTAATCATACAAAGATGCAATGTGATGCCAACAGCTTGAAAACAAACACTTTTAGTTAAGTTAATCCCTGCTGACTCAATTTGAATGATCAAACGATGACAATAGTTCAGTATTAATGGTTGTGGGCAAAATCTGTGTAGTGCTGGACCTGGTGCCACAAAGAGACTGAAAGTGGACCTCAGTTTTGACCATTCTTTATGAGCTTTACAACTCTATATACAAGTATTAACTGTGGAAAAAGTAGTTTAACGTTATTAGTTTGACTTTCTAAAGCTACATGGTGAAATGCATTAATTTTGTTTTATAAAAGACTCTTCTTGTACGGAAGAGTTAAAATAGCAAAGCTACAACAACAACAACAGAAGAATGCGTAACATGCAAAATGATGTCAAAAAAACATAAAAGATGCAAAATTATGTCAACCGTTTGAAAACAAATGCTTCTACAGCAATCAATAGTCAAGTATTATTGGCTGTGGTGAGAAAGACTTGTGCTGCTTTCATGTTCTATCAAAATTATGGTAAATATGAGTTCCTAACATGCAAAATGCACATGAACGCTTCCCAAAGTCGTGATTTCCTGTGGGATGATTTTGTACCAATATAAAAACTTTTATTATTATTATTTATTTATCTTTATATATATATAAAAATTATTAATACTAAGATAAGATACTTTTTACCTCCAGTAAACGTGACGAGATGTGCATGTAAGTGTGTTGTCATTGTAAATGTTGCATATGTGTGTTTGTGTCTATTTATTCCATAATCAAATCAACTATTTGTATGAAATAAAGGTGAGGGTTATACATATTTATATATATATAAAAAAAAATTAACTGTGATTTTTATTCATGGAGCAGAAGTTTGGATTTAAAATGTTTTGTCGGTCCCACTGGCATTCACAGACATTCCAGGGACTGGGGCTCAAGTGAAAAGAGGGGCACCACTCTGAGTGGTAGTAAACAGTAAATATAAAAAATAATAAATAATAAACATGCATTTCCAAGAAAGTATAATATATAAAGATATTATAGTTTCCAGAATATACACCGTATGAACAAAGACTGGACATGGGATACTATATATGTATATTGCACCATATATTACCTTTTCAGAAAAGTGTATGAACTGCATGAATATTATAGATATACATATATATATGTATTTAATATATATATATATATATATATGTATATATGTATGTATATATATATATATATATATTAAATAGAGAAAGTCAGATAGTCAGTATTTAATATATATATATATATATATATATATATATGTATATATGTATGTATATATATATATATATATATTAAATAGAGAAAGTCAGATACCTGAAACCTGGAAATACAAAATTTGTATTTCCAGGTTGCTTGAAAGAGTAATTACATCATATAGTATTTATTTTGGTTGTTTTCCGTCCAGTAAATAAAATGTGACGAGATGTACATGTAAGTGTGTTGTCATTGTAAATGTTAAATATTGCACATGTGTGTTTATGTCTATTTATTCCATAATCAAATCAACTATTTGTGTGAAACAGTCCTGAATGTAAGTTCTCATTCAATCTAAACCAGAGGAATTACACAGCAGGGGGGGACTGTATGTGTGTGTGTGTGTGTGTGTGTGTGTGTGTTGTGTTTTAAGTGTATTGACAAACAAACATAGTCAGTATCTTCTCTGTGTGTGTGTGTTAGACTGTGACAGTCATGTGAAGTGTCAGTTTTGTAACATGACTCAGAGCGTCACAGGCGGAAGGTCACGGAGCAGCACAACGGAACGGAAGCGGGAGTAAAGAAGCCTGCTGTCCGCCATTGTGGAATATGGTGAGGGATATTCCAGTAAGACACTCGTCAGTTTCACGTTGACTGGGTTTAAAAAAAAAGGAAAGAGCACCGTCTGTGGCTGGATCGCACGCACTCCACAACCGACGCCCGAGTCACCGTTCCACACACCGCCGTGGGAGAGGCACATCGTCGTCGTCGTCGGCTGTTTTGTTGGAACACGGGAGGGGGAGAAAAAAAGAGAAAAGAAAGCCGCTGTTTTAGTCACATTAACAGAACCGAGAGAAGAGCCCTGAGAGCGGTGAGGTGCAGACACAGAGGTAGGCAGGCACAAGGGGAAGCCGTGGACTATCTCTCCCTAACAGCGATCATCGGTGTCGGTTCCTGGAGGATGTCTGCGACCACAGTGGATCAGGTTCGTGTTCTGTCAGCGGAACCGTGCCGTGGATTTAGCCGAGCAGGCGGAGGAAAAGGGGGCAAACTTTTAGCGACAACAGTTTGATCCCGGTTCGGATCGCCGGATCAAACTGGCTCCAATAAAAGTGCTTGATGCTTCTTTTTTCCGGTAGCGTTTTTTTTTTTTTTTTTTTTTAAGCCCTAATGTAGGCCAGCTGCACTACTGCCAACACACTCCGGCTTTAGCCGGTTGCCAATGCGGCACCGTTTACTGGATGTCACCGTGTTTGACATCCGGTCAATATCGAGAAGCAACCTGTGAATGTGCACATCCGGCCTGATGAGGGCTCGCGCCTGTAGATTATGTTAATCCGTGTTGTTCACAGAAGCAGGGCCTTGTGTACTGACATGTTTCCTTGTTTCCTGACCACACTCTCATCTCTTTTCTCTCTCCCTCCCTCTTCTGTCCATTATTCAGAGACCTAAAGGACAAGGAAATAAAGGTGAGGGTTCTATATTTATATTTTGTTTTAATTAACTGTGATTTTTATTCATGGAGCAGAAGTTTGGATTTAAAATGTTTTGTCAGTCCCACTGGCATTCACAGACATTCCAGGGGCCGGGGCTCAAGTGAAAAGGGGCACCCCTCATAGTGTTTGTGTGTGTGTGTGTGTGTGTGTGGGGGGGGGGGGGCATAATTACAATTGTGAACTAGTACAATTTGACGCGCTTTTCATCTTCCTATGATAAAGGGCCTCAGACTAGTAAGCTCAATTATGAAACTTGCAAAACGACAAGAAATATGCCAAATCCAAGATGGCGGACTTCCTGTTGAGTTAAGGTCAATAGGATTTTTTTGTTCGTCTCGGGCCGGGCAATATACACACCGAATTTCAAGAACTTCGGCGCAACTAAATTTCTGCACGCTCCATAGGGACCTGACCTGTGGGGGTCGCTACTGAGCCATTTTGTGTTAGTCCATTATTTTATGAAAAATTTTGCCAGTTCTGATGTGTGTGGAGCAATTTCAATAGGTTCCTTGCCACCTTTGTGTTCGAGGTCCCTAATTAATGCTTTAGTAAAATAAATATATAGTAAGAATAAATAAGTCTTAACCCTTTAAAGCAGGGGTCTCAAACTGGCGGCCCCCCCAATGATTACATGCGGCCCCTTCTTAATGTAATTTAAACGATTTGGTTTGGTACAAACCAACTTTACCAAGTAAAGCTACCGTTCTCAGTTGAAATGCGAGCCTGACCCAGGGCTTTATTGTTCCAAACCATACCATACTGTACTGTACCAAATCAAACTGTACCATGGTGGAAACATGGCTTAATAGGGACATATAATATAAATAATAATAATAATATAATCCCATGCCTTGACAGTGCTGGCCGTTATTTTGTACAATTAGCTCGGGCTGCAACTAACAATTACTTTCATAATCAATTAATCTGATGATTATTTTCTCAATGAACTGATTGGTTATCCATAAAATGTCAGAAAATTATAATAGATATTAATTGGTGTTTCTCAAACCTGAAACACCTGTTTTACATATACTATACATTTGACATGTACTATGCTATAATGTTCTGTTTCTCTCCATCCACAGTGCAAAACGGATCAATGCATCAAAAGGATGGTGTGAATGATGATGATTTTGAGCCTTACTTAAGCGGCCAGACAAATCAGGTAACAGTGCATCACGATGTAGTCTGTTCAGAGTGTTTATGGTCTGTGCTCCAGTTCATAATCACACACAGCAGTAAGGCAAGATCACTGGAGAAATAGTTGATTGTTGAATTTCACCCACAGGATATTAAAATTCTCATGTTTTGCAGTTGCCCCTCTCTGTCCTGACTTATTTCATATGCGACAGATGACTTGAGGCAGTCTCCCCATCTCTGAATCTCTTTGCCGATCATGACATTTTTTATCGCATTTATTTCCTTTTGTGGGTTTATTTACAGCAGAGGAAGTTTTCTGCAAGCCCAAACAATTCCTGCTTTCTGTACCTTTAATTGCAATGTACAGTATATCTGTATGCTAATATGTTGTCCCTGTGTTTTTTTGGTTTGTTTGTATCTTTACAGAGTAACAGCTATCCACCAATGTCTGACCCCTACATGCCCAGCTACTATGCTCCATCTATTGGTTTCCCTTACTCTCTGGGAGAGGCTGCTTGGTCCACAGCAGGAGACCCTCCAATGCCCTACCTAACAACTTATGGACAGATGAGCAATGGTGAGCCGCACTTCATCCCCGACGGTGTGTTCAGCCAGCCAGGAGCTCTGGGGAATACCCCTCCGTTCCTCGGCCAGCACGGCTTCAACTTCTTCCCTGGCAATGCAGACTTTTCCACCTGGGGCACCAGTGTCTCTCAGGGACAGTCCACACAGAGCTCAGTCTACAGCAATAGCTATGGTTATGCCCCCAGCTCACTGGGTCGAGCCATCACGGACGGACAAGCGGGTTTTGGAAGTGACACCCAGCTCAGTAAGGTGCCGGTACTGAATAGCATTGAGCAGGGTATGGCAGGGCTAAAACTGGGTACAGACATGGTAGCAGCTGTCACCAAAACTGTGGGGTCACCTTTAGGAGGCACCACAGGTATGACCAGTATGGCGGCCAATAACCTCCCTCCTTCTGTCAGCTTGGCAGCACCTAAACCTGCCTCCTGGGCAGCCATTGCCAAGAAGCCAGCCAAGCCACAGCCCAAGGTCAAACCCAAAGCCAACATGGGGATGGGTGGAATCGCCACCATTCCCCCACCCCCCATAAAGCACAATATGAACATTGGTACTTGGGACGATAAGGGCTCACTTAATAAATCCCCATTAGCTCAGACTATGATGCCCCCACAGCCTCTTGTGCAGCAGCCTCTCCTCGCCCATTCCCAACCCTTACTGCAGAACCCTTTGTCCCATCAGCCTCAGCACCTGTCCCATCAGCATCAGCCTCAACATCATCAGCCCCAGCACCAACATCAACACCAACACCAACACCACCAACATCAACATCAACATCAACACCAACACCAACCCTTCCAGCTTCAGTCCCTCCAGTCCCCCCAACACCCCCAACACCCCCAGCATCTTGCCCCTGGCCCTCCGCATCTGCACCTCCCCCCCCAGCCTGGCCCCCCACATAACCCTCATCAGCAACAACCCCAGCACCCCGGTCCGCCCCCTAACCGCTGGGTAGCCCCAAGGAACCGGGGTGAAGGCTTTGGAATGGGTGGGGGAGTCCCCCTTAGTGCCTCCCCCTGCTCTGGAGAAGTGCATCCTGTGCTGGAGAAACTCCGTGCCCTCAACAACTACAACCCCAAAGACTTTGACTGGAACTTGAAAAATGGACGCGTTTTCATTATCAAGAGCTACTCGGAAGACGACATCCACCGCTCAATCAAATATTCTATCTGGTGCAGTACAGAACATGGCAACAAGCGCCTGGACGGTGCCTATCGCTCGCTGGGCAACAAGGGCCCCCTGTACCTGTTGTTCAGTGTCAACGGCAGTGGGCATTTCTGTGGCGTGGCCGAGATGCGCTCGCCGGTGGACTACAATGCCTATGCAGGCGTCTGGTCTCAGGACAAGTGGAAGGGCAAGTTTGAGGTGAAATGGGTTTTCATCAAAGACGTGCCCAACAACCAGCTGCGACACATCCGGCTGGAGAACAATGACAACAAGCCAGTGACCAACTCCAGGGACACTCAGGAAGTGCCTCTGGAGAAGGCCAAACAAGTGCTTAAAATTATCGCCACTTACAAGCATACCACCTCAATCTTTGATGATTTTGCACATTATGAGAAACGTCAGGAAGAGGAGGAGGCTATGAGGAAGGTAAGATAAACACACGAGTGAGTGAGTCACCGCATCTATAAACAGCTTGTTAGTATTCATGAAATAGTGCAGGTCAACTTTATTGCAAACTATCATCGGCTGATCTTGTTGCACCAGCCTTTAGACATAGATTGTAACATCATGTCACTGAATAAACAGACTAATAAAAAAAAAGGGAAGTGCACAGGCGACTGTCAGCATTACTCATAAGCAGGTTCAGGAATCACCGTTTCCTCATCAGCCATCTTGTGCTGTTGAGATTTCGATGATGTGCCCAAGTGGATTTAGATGCATTGAGGTTTCTTGAAATAGCTCACATTCCTAGCATTCTCTCTCTCAGACAAAGGCAGATGTATGCTCTGATCTCCCTTTGAACACCAAGCCTCTCTGCTCTCCACAGGCTCCCCGTGCTTTATTAGTCTTTAACAACATAAGCCCTCGGCCTGCGAACTGGCTGCAGCATGCCTCAGAGTTGGCACAAGACGGTACGGCACGGCACGGCTCGCCTTAGATGTTCTGAAAGTGTTGATTCTGAAAACGTTTCCCAGCAAAAAAAAAAAAACACATGATAGCGAAGCTTGATTGTGTTTGTCAGTGCAGATAATTGTGAAGAGCAGCGGCTGCTCCCTCAGAGGGTAAACTAAATATGTTTCCAATGGTAATAACAGTGGTGCACCACAAATGTTTGTCTAAGTACTAGAAACTCTGTGGGATGCTACTGTGCAGGGAAACGCCATCGAAGGAGAGAATAACATGTTGTCATTGCAAGAATTCGGCTGCATCTATTCCTAGATTCACCATTATGCTAATCTGATTGCATCTAGAAAACCCTCATGACCCGCTCCGTGCTTTTTTCCCTCATTCCCCCCTCTGCTGGTGCTCCATTGATGCTGTATTGACTCCTCATTGCTGACCTTGTTAATATGCGCCGGGATGCGTTCTCATAAATATTTCAAGTCAGTGTTTCCAGGCTTCTGAAAACAACCTGTCAGTAGGAAGCCTGTTTCATCCTGCACGGTGCAGGCGTTGTGTTGTGCAGCTTTTCGTAGCCTTGACCTCGCGCATGACAGCGGCGGCATGTCTGAGGCCTCGTCCTACTCCGCCTTTGACAAGGTTAATTGTTCTCTATTGTTTGGTCTGTCCTTCCCGAACTTTTGAGAGGCTTCAAATCCAGGGAACCAGCTCCTATAAGTGTTTAAGATCACTTTGGATATGAATGTGGTTCCTGGATTTTATCAGCAATTTAGCAAATAATACGACGTACGATTGAATGTGTTATGGTTAGAGCTGTGTACCAATACAAATGTATCTTTGCGCTACTTCACTACTTAAAGATCAGTCCTATTATCAAGTAAAAAGAGTACACTTTATTGTAAGGCTTTATTTCTGAGGCGTACAGTCTCATATAGTTCCCAAACAAGAAGGTGCAGTTTATTAATCTGTGATACAAGGACAGTTTTGTCTTTTCTGTCTGTTAATATTTACTAATCCAGGACACTCCCTGGATTACATGATATTTGAGGTGTGTTATGGTTACTCCAGGATTGTGAATATACTGTACCTTCTGTGCATAAACACAGCTCCCAGCTTTTTGTCCAAAAGTCTGGGACAACTTTCAAACAGGATGCTGTCTTGATATACGGTGTCTTATTTATATAAAGACTAAACACACATACGAGAAGGAGAGAGGGAGTGTAATTTCTTAAGTGCCAAGTGATGGATTAGTTTTCCAGCCAGCATAATGTTTATCTTTGTACCAACACTGACGACGGTAGCCAAAAGGGTCTCCTCTAATTTGATTCGACTACATTTAAGTCCACATGCAAACATGAAAATCACTGAGAACAGATTTTGATAACCAGGACTTCCCGTAGAAAATGGGATGTCACACTGTTTCTTTCACATTTGTATTATTAGTTCTCTTTTAACCTCTTCTTCCCTGATCCTCTTTTTGGAGTCCCTGCTCAAAAACGACATGCCCAAACTAAATAGAGTAAATCTCTGCAGTTACAAGCTCTATGTAGTTATCCGGTAATCAAAATAAAGACATCACCACCAGAGGTGTAAGTTTTGCGGTTTTAAGTAAATATCACCTTTAAAATCTGCAGTAGGAGCTTAAAAACACATGGAGGTCATGTAACAACATGTGGACATGAGCTGTGCAAAGTCTGATGCTGCTGAAGTGAAGCAGAGTGAAATAACAGAGGTTTTAGTAAAGAGAAGTATAGGTGCTCTATTTGGCACTATTTGAGATTTATTCGATACCAAATTATTAAAAAATCCATTTAATTTTATTAACATGTCACTATTGGTCTTAAGAAATTGTTTGCACACACTGGATTGTGAACAGTTCCACAGTAACAAGAACGCTCTCAGGCTGTAACTGCGTTCTCTATTTTAAGACGATAATCCAATTCTTCTATTTATAGTTCAAAGAAGTCGTCAAGGAAAAAATATCAATACAAGACAAGTGGAGAGCCACTCAGTGAGAGCAGTCCATGACAAAATGTTCCTAAAATCAATGGCCTTCATCAGCAGCTTCTGATCAGTTCATCCACTGATTATCTCTCTCTCTCTCTCTCTCTGCTCTTGTTTTGTCTTCGCAGGAACGCAATAGAAATAAACAGTAACCTTCACGCGAAGCCGTCTGCTGCAAGTGCAACACTAACGATGTAGGACCTTAAATAAAATAATTTGCCTAACCAGGAGGAGGAGGAGGGGGAAGAAGAAGAAGAAGTAGAAGCGACGTCTCTTGCCACTTTCTTCCCACTGAAGACGACGATGTATCTGAAGACTTGAACACGACGATGGATGGACTCATCTGTATCTGTTGACCGGTGGCGTTAAAACCCCCGTGTGTCTCCCGCCTCACGATGAAAACCAACCCAATTTGAGAACTCTGTCTTTTAAGCACTTTCAGTCCTTCTAAACGGCCTGGACCAGTACCCTTAACTCTCTAACTCTCTGTTACTCTTTGATTTTCTTTGTGAGCGACTAACTGACGAACTAACCAACCAACCAACAACCCCCCCAGAGTAGTCAGAGCAGTTTTCACCGGGCTTATTTGTAGTTTTTTTTAAATGCCTCAAAATTAATGTTTGGGATATTCGGCGAGCCTCATTAACTCCTGATTGAAGAGAATTAAAGATGATTATTCTGTTTAAATTAATCATGTTCTTGAAGTTGTGTTTTAGCCATGTGACGGAGGCTGCGTGTGATTGACAGGTGGGATGAAAGGGCCACATTCACGCCAATCACTGGATGATGTATCCTCTCTGCATCTGTTTCTGTGTACCTAAAGATACAGTTATGTAGTGGGTTGGCAAGCGTCGGCCAGTGCACACCTTTGTTTCACACTTTTGTTTTTGTTCTTGTTTTCATTTTTCCTCTTCTGGCTCTGTCTTGTGATTCTGTCATTCTGAAGTGCATTTGTCTGAGGAGAAACCTGCTGCTCTGATCACAAATCTGACCACGTTGATGACGTACTCGACTCGGTACCTCAGGCTCAATCAGACTGTCTGTCCTCAACAATTCTTAGCACTTTTTGGGAAAAACCCTATCCCACACGACCACCACCACCATCACCACCATCACCACCCAGACTCCTGCTCAGCTTGAACGGGGGCTTCCCCAAGACGGCAAAGACATCAACTGCAAGAATGTGACAGTTTTCTCCTCTAGGTAACTCGCAAAAGCTAAATAAAGATTACCCATGTTTAGCGCAACAGTCTTGTTTTTGTGTATTTACTATGGATGCACGACATCTATGCTTTACACACTGAGGAATTACAAAAATACAACAAAAATAGCCCTGAGGCCACATGGTTGGTGCAGTGGTTAGAAACAAGGGTTTAATCCGGGTTCCTCCCATAGTCCAACAATAATGGACACTCCGTGATGCCACTATAAACATTTAGGCCAGAATATTTCAGAGAACATAAATGTAAGTTTTTTTCCTCTACCTTTAATATTCAATTACTTTAATTCATTTGGCATTTAGTATATCAGATAAAAAAAAAAACCTACATGAACGAAACTTCAGTTAATTAGGTCGGGACGGTCAAACAAGCTAGTGAAGATCTATGCTCTAAAACCAACAGGAAAGCCGCCATCTTGGATTGATTTTGGCCATTTCACACCAACTGTATTTGAACACTAGAGCTTTGGTACGATCACCTTCAAGTGCTTTTTATTGTTCTATTATTTAACTTATTCTATAACCATAATATGCGTTTGTCTTTTGTACACCCTACCCTACCCTATACTATGTATTTATCATTCATTAAACTCCTCGTCCTTACTTTATTTTTAGTCTATGTATATTTCAGTGTCTTGCTGCTGCTGCAGCTACACTCTAATTTCCCAGTTTGGGTACAGCTATTCTATTATTTTAAATAATGTTTGAAGTTATACAGTAGCATAGTAAAACTAGAAAAGCACTCGGAGAGCGCAGACGCTCAACTCCCCCACATAATAGCCATAAAAATAGTGATAGCGATTCTACGGATCACACCCAAAATTGAATCACTTGTTCCTGGTCCCATTGCGCACATTTCCTTAAAATTTCCGTGGTGTGTGGTAACTGTCAGCTGAATATGTCCGTGGTTGTGGTATTTGTATGAGTATCATCTTATAACTAACTGACAACCTAATAACTTGACTGACAAACGGATCGTAATAAAATAATTGTGACGTAAATGTGTTCTTCTTCTTCTTTTTTGGAGTTGACAGACTGGATGCAGCTTTCGCGTTATTCTGCCCCCTACAGTCTGAAGACGTATCTGCATTTAAGGGGTGTCCCATTTCTAAGTGACAAAATAACCCTCAACACTTTGGTTTTGAGGGCCAGTTAAGATTAAGGGTTGAACTTGAGGGTTAAGTTAGGAATTGGCCCCAAGTCTGCTTTTAGCGTCTCTGTCAGTGTCCGTCCACCAGAGGGCGCCACCACACCATGTTCCGCCTCACGTTCACCCAGCTGTAAGACCACAACTACAAAGCCCTCTTTCTTCTCCAGCTCTCCAACTCCTACAGACACAATTACACCAGGATGATGAGAAGCACTTGTTGTGCTTTCCACAGCTTTTGGAGCAATTAATGCCATCTCACCACGCTGTGAGCTGAGAGGTGGAGGAGAGAGAGAGGGAGAGAGGGAGTAAGAGGACGACAAAAATCCCCCCCTTTATGTTTGTCGAGGAGGACGAAAGAGCTGTAATTATAACACTGGAGGCCTCGGATTGTGACTTCATCTCCTGTGTGTGTTCATTTGTGCATCCATCAGGGTTTCACAGGGAACACCACACTCCTCCTGCCTCCATTTGTCTGGGAACAACAGACAAACTACAGCTATTTATTCACAGCACACGGCTCACACAATTACTGCTTATATGTGTGTGTGTGTGTGTGTGTGTGATGGTGCCGAGATGCAGAAAGTGTTAAATGTGAAAACACTGATTTAATGAGGGCCCTCTGATGATGATGTGCTGTTGACTTTATCAAGCTGAACGCATGAAAAGTGCACGTTATTTTTGCCGTTTCACGTGAAAGAAGACTTAAAGATGCAGTACGTAACCTTTGATGAATTGTGTTGCTGGTGTTTTTATTCTGCTCCTGTTTGATTCTTTGTCTTATTATTTGTCTGCTGCATCCTTGATCTGAGAACAAACAAGAAAACATGATCAGATTCTGACTGAGGGATTGTTAGCGCATATACACCAGCATTGCAGGGGCGGGCGGGGACAACAACAAGCCTTATCAGGTCAAACTGATGAGAGACAGAAGAATTCACTTCTGAAACTTCAGTCATAAACTAGGGCATTAACAGGAAAGCCGATGAGTCGTGGGAGGAGTCCACAAGTTGTGCGAGGAGTCTTATGAGGAGTCTTATGAGGAGTCGACGAGTCGTGTGAGGAGTCGACGAGTCATGTGAGGAGTCGAAGGGTCTTGATGAGGAGTCAGTGAATCTTGTGAGGAGTCGAAGAGTCGCGTGAGGAGTCGAAGAGTCGCGTGAGGAGTCGGAGAGTCTTGTGAGGAGTCAAAGAGTCTTGTGAAGTCTTGTGATGAGTCGAAGAGTCGCGTGAGGAGGGAGAGTTGTGTGAGGAGTCGGAGAGTCTTGTGAGGAGTCGAAGAGTCGCGTGAGGAGGGAGAGTTGTGTGAGGAGTCGAAGAGTCGCGTGAGGAGTCGGAGAGTCTTGTGAGGAGTCAAAGAGTCTTGTGAAGTCTTGTGAGGAGTCGAAGAGTCGCGTGAGGAGGGAGAGTTGTGTGAGGAGTCGGAGAGTTGCGTGAGGAGTCGGAGAGTCTTGTGAGGAGTCGAAGAGTCGTGTGAGGAGTCGAAGAGTCTTGTGAAGTCTTGTGAGGAGTCGAAGAGTCTTGTGAGGAGTCGAAGAGTCGTGTGAGGAGTCGAAGAGTCTTGTGAGGAGTCGAAGAGTCTTGTGAGGAGTCGAAGAGTCGTGTGAGGAGTCGAAGAGTTTTGTGAAGTCGTGTGAGGAGTCGAAGAGTCGTGTGAGGAGTCGAAGAGTCTTGTGAGGAGTCGAAGAGTCGTGTGAGGAGGGAGAGTTGTGTGAGGAGTCGAAGAGTCTTGTGAGGAGTCGAAGAGTCGCGTGAGGAGGGAGAGTTGTGTGAGGAGTCGGAGAGTTGCGTGAGGAGTCGGAGAGTCTTGTGAGGAGTCGAAGAGTCGTGTGAGGAGTCGAAGAGTCTTGTGAAGTCTTGTGAGGAGTCGAAGAGTCTTGTGAAGTCGTGTGAGGAGTCGAAGAGTCTTGTGAGGAGTCGAAGAGTCTTGTGAGGAGTCGAAGAGTCGTGTGAGGAGGGAGAGTTGTGTGAGGAGTCGAAGAGTCTTGTGAGGAGTCGAAGAGTCGCGTGAGGAGGGAGAGTTGTGTGAGGAGTCGGAGAGTTGCGTGAGGAGTCGGAGAGTCTTGTGAGGAGTCGAAGAGTCGTGTGAGGAGTCGAAGAGTCTTGTGAAGTCTTGTGAGGAGTCGAAGAGTCTTGTGAGGAGTCGAAGAGTCTTGTGAGGAGTCGAAGAGTCGTGTGAGGAGTCGAAGAGTCTTGTGAGGAGTCGAAGAGTCTTGTGAGGAGTCGAAGAGTCGTGTGAGGAGTCGAAGAGTTTTGTGAAGTCGTGTGAGGAGTCGAAGAGTCTTGTGAGGAGTCGAAGAGTCTTGTGAGGAGTCGAAGAGTCGTGTGAGGAGTCGAAGAGTCGCGTGAAGTCGTGTGAGGAGTCGAAGAGTCTTGTGAGGAGTCGAAGAGTCTTGTGAGGAGTCGAAGAGTCGTGTGAGGAGTCGAAGAGTCGCGTGAAGTCTTGTGAGGAGTCGAAGAGTCTTGTGAGGAGTCGAAGAGTCTTGTGAAGTCGTGTGAGGAGTCGAAGAGTCTTGTGAAGTCTTGTGAGGAGTCGAAGAGTCTTGTGAGGAGTCGAAGAGTCTTGTGAGGAGTCGAAGAGTCGTGTGAGGAGTCGAAGAGTCTTGTGAAGTCTTGTGAGGAGTCGAAGAGTCTTGTGAGGAGTCGAAGAGTCGTGTGAGGAGTTGAAGAGTTTTCTGAAGTCGTGTGAGGAGTCGAAGAGTCTTGTGAGGAGTCGAAGAGTCTTGTGAGGAGTCAGCAGTCGTGTGAAGCCTTGTGAGGAGTCGAAGAGTCTTGCGACGAGTCGATAAGTCATGTTTGGCCAGTTGAGGATACAACGGTGTCGCCTCCACTCAAATTTAACACACAAAATCAGGTCTTCATGTACAACTACAGTGTTTTTTAAATCAAACTTTTGTTTGTCTTGGTACTAATACACTATTTTATATTATAACCTGCAGTAAATTGCAAAAAACTGCCAGATATTGAAAGTTATTCTTGGAGTTTGACCCCTCCTCTTATTACACTTCAACAGCTTGTCATGTTGTTTTTTTTAACCACTCAGGCGTCAAAGTTCGTCGCTAATAACCTTAAAATGCTGCGAGCGTTTCATTTGGCCTCGATCCACGATGGTCAAAGCCGTTCCAAGAATGTGCCAAGAAAAGTTTTTTTTAATTCTTTTCCCCCAAAAAAAATGTCAAAAAAAGAGAGAAAAAAGTGCTTCCGGAGAAGTGAAAATGAGAGCGGAGCATCTTTGAAGTTTCCGTCACACTCGTGACTCATCAACACACGGCTCAAGGCAAGGTTAGCCTGAGTGTCAGCACTGGCACCTCCTCACTGTTTCACTGACACTCCATCAGCCCCACTGACGACCATCACGTTCATCATGTGACGCGTTGTGAGGAACATATTTCTCTTTTTCTAATGAGACTCAGTGAACGTCGAGCGTCGTCTGCTAATTTAATCAACAGTTTTGGACGAAACAGAAACAAGTTTCTCTCCTGCCCTTTTTTTTTCCAAGGTGTCTCTGTTGCCATGGTTATATCATGATGTGTGAACGGAGTCAAGGCTGAGCATTTTTGTTGTAGAACATGATCTGATGATGAAAATACAGCAAATATGTATCACATAGAAGACTCTTTCTGTCCTCTGTAAGGAGCTGTATGGCTTTCATTGGTATATTTCACAGATTTATGTCATTTAAGCTACATTTTCCACCCTGTGTTGTGTTTTATTTGCATTTTTTAGTTGATTAATTATTTAAAGCTATAACAGGGTTTTTAAACTCTGGACTCTTCCTATTTTATTCCACCCCATGTTGTATTTTACTGTTTTATTTGCATCTTTTGTTTTTTTCTCAAAGTTAAAACACGTTTTTATTTTACTATTTTACTTGAGCATTTTGTGGTTTATTGTTGTATGTGCATCTCTTTTCTTTTTACATTTTATTTTCCTTTTATTGTGAGGCTCTTTGAGCTGCAATCCTTGTATGAAAGGTGCTAAAGAAGTGTAATATTATTATTAGTAAAAAAAATAAAGTGACAGCTGTTAATGTGCCTGATGCCCATTTCTTCTAAGTCCTGTTTCCTAAAAACACAGAAAAACCATAGAATATTGATTTTCTCCAAAACTCAGGCATTAAATAACATAACATACGTCTTCACATATGTTTACAGGTCCAGGCAGGTTTTTCATGATTTACCTTTGGAGTGCCATGTTCACACTGTATTATCATTATTATTATTATTATTATAGGATGGTAGAACACTACAGAGGTGAGACAGTGGGCCATAAAAAACAGAATAATAAAGTTTTTACACCAGCCCTGTTGGTCTCTTTAGTGGGCAGCTCTGTGTGCTATTTTGTTTGAGGTTATTGTCCAACGTTTGTGCGACCACAGGGAAAAACCTCCGATGGTCCCCGCTAGTGAAGAGAAAACGAAAACAACAACAACAACAACAGTATCCTCTTTCCTGGTTTCTTCCAGCTTCACTCAGGATCTCTGGAGCTCAGCCAAGGAGACTGGAGTGAAGGAGCACCGACGGACACTTGTTTATCTCAGTCCTGACTCTGAGCTTCTTCACACCTCGTACTGTAGCGTTATGCTCTGGTCATCTGGGAGACTATCGTGTAATCTGGGTTAAGACCGTTCAGAGCTGCTCAGTAGACATTACAGGTGGGAGATTTTTTTTTTTTTTACTGTATTGCTTTAAAATCCTCTTCACAACCCGTTTGTAACCAATGAATTAATGCATTAATGTCAGTCAGCTGTGGAACAGACAGGCCTGTAAAAACTGCTGAAAGGCCCGAAATAATGAATTGTATTAACAGGTTTCAGGTTTTTTTTGGTTTTTTTAATGAATAAAAACGAATTTCTTGGATTTTTTTTAGCTTCTTAAATGTGAATATTTTCTGGTTTCTTTGCGCCACATAACAAAGAAATCATGAAGTCAAACTGTGAAATAATAAGTGACATTTAGAAACACTCAACACAGCTGCTTTAGCCACAGTTTATTCCAGTTTACCTTCTTCTTGTTCTTCCCTGCAGAGCCTCCATCAGACTGGATGTGGCGCGTCTGTACACGGTCACCTTCACGTGCCTCTATATTTCAGGCTGTTGTCGTTAACGTGGAAAAGGTCAAGCGTAAAGTCACAGGACGGATGGATGGATGGAGCATTTTCTTCAAGGACCTACAGCGTCATCCCCTCCATGACGCTGTAGCTATACCTTCACTGTGGTGATGAGCTTTTCCCTCCGTCTATATCCACGTTTATATCCTACAGAATATCAGACAGACTGTAGGACAACTAAATCTCAAAAACACCTGAACTATCACTTTAAGACCAGTCGATCTTATGATCCGATCAGACTGTAAATAAAAATCTACTGTTGCCGTCTCACGTCCTTGATATTTATTTGATTTATGAGAGAGAGTCTCCAACACGTGGGATCACTAATGCATTTTTTTTCTCTCTACATCTTCATCTTGAAAACTCTCTCTATTTGTTGGACAAATTAAATGTTTTTTTTCTCTCTATTGTTTAGAGCAAAGACGTTCTAAGCATCAGGGGAATCGTTTCAAGTGCAGGGTCATTAATCTGCTCAAAAATGTCTCCAGGCAACAGGAAGCCACGATCAAATCAACATCGATGCAGCTCTCCTTGGGTCGAAAAGCATTTTTCCCCGTATACGAGGTGAGAAACTTTAACAAAACAAGAAACATACGTGGAAAAAGAAAGAATTGCGCTTTAAGAAGCTTTATAATGCACTGGTGAGTGAGTGCATGTGGACTAATGGACAACAAATATGGTGTGTTTCCACAAGAGCTACTCACCTCGGCACGGCTTTTCCATTAGTGATAGTACCTGGTACTGTTATTAGTACCTGCTCTGGTGAGGTTCAAAGCAAACTGAGGTGATACTATGGCGATGTCATCAGTCTGCTGTGCACTGATTGGTCAGAGGAATCAAACCTAACAAAGCAGAACTGTAGATCAGTTAAAACGACTTTAAAAGATCCTGAAAAAGTGTGTTAATCTGCAACATTTAGCAAAGGAAACGTCTAAAATCACAATATTTACCAGAGGAGTCTGGTGTATTTAGCGACAGCGCCGCTGATCACGAGCGACGAGCCGCAACACAAACCCTTGCCGCTGTTTGTCTGTGCAGGAAGTAGAGAACTGATTCTAAGGATTCTAATGATTCAGTTACACAACTGCTTTAAGGCCCTGGTATACTTCCGCGCACATGCTGCACGTAGCATTGCGTGTCGCATATCGCAGACCCTCACATACTCTGGCGTAGTATCTGATTTCACCATCGGGTGGCGGTACAAGTCTGGACGCAGTGAATAGGACGCATTCCTACCAAAGAAGAAGAGAGCGTTGCTAAAGCTCCCTCAGACACGTCTGGTTCGAGCAGCTCACAGCGAGGGTCGGATGAATGTCCTTGACGACAACAGTTTCTTCTGCTTGGTGAGCGGGGCTTAAAACGCCACCTACTGGTGAGGTGGAAATTAAGTCTGTGCATGTGCTGTCCCACCCATGTGCACACCCAACAAGGCAATATCGTGCGGTTCCAAAACCTGGGCTGCACACGCAGCCTACGCGGTTGATGACGCATCGCTAGTTTGTTTGTTTCTGTCACTGCGGTTTCATGCAGCCTTGCTGTGATGACTCCGCCCATGTTGAGGAGGAACTACAATACCGTTCAAAAGTTTGGGGTCAACTATACAAATTTTTGTTGTGTCACACTTTTATTCATCAAAAGAGTTGCAAAATGAATAGAAAATATAATCAAGACATTGACAAGATTAGAAATAATTATTTTTATTCCAAATAAAGAAGCAGCTAAACTGTTTTCAGCTGTGCTAACATCATTGCACAAGGGTTTTCTAACCATCCAATAGTCTTCTAACACGATTAGCAAACACAATGTACCATTAGAACACTGGATATGGGCCTCTATACACCTATGTACATATTCCATTAAAAACCAGACGTTTGCAGCTAGAATAGTCGTTTACCACATTAACAATGTATAGAGTGCATTTCTGATTCATTTAATGTTATATTCATTGAAAAAAGGGCTTTTTCCTTCAAAAATAAGGACATTTCTAAGACCCCAAACCTTTGAACACTAGCATATATTGTGATAGAAAACCAATCAAACCATGCTAAGGTGAGGTGAGGCGGTACCATGTAGTGGAAAAACTACTACCACAGATGGTAAACCAAAGATAACTCTTCTCTTACAGTATCTGAGTATCTGGAGCGTGATAATTCAGTGTAAAGGAGGTCACTCACAGTCCTGCTTCTGCCCTCAGGTTTCAGGTTATTGTCAATCCACGCTTTAATTTATGGAAACATAAGTGCAGTGAGACAGAGAAGGAGAGAGAGAGAGAGTAATGAAAGAGGGTGAGGGTGAGCTTCAAGGAGACCGAGAGGACACCGTCTGTGTTTTTACCTTACGCTAATTTTTTTTATCTGTGTTTATTATGGGCCGCCGTATCCTTTCAGGACACTTGGCAACACTCGGCAGCAGGTCTCATAAATATGAATCTTTTAAGTCGGCGGAGCAGGAGGATTGAGTGAAATATATGAAGCGAGGGAACGAGAGAGCACAGCGTCCGCAGCTCTGCTCCCACGTTTGCACTTCATCGCCGGACTGCACAACTCTTTTACGCTGTGGCGGCGATGAATTCAAAAGGCTGGAGTGTGTATTGTGCCGTGGACGGAGAGAGAAAGAGAGAGAGAGTGTTGAAGCAGCCAAGGTGTTTGCATCACAGAGGGTGGGCAGCAGGACGGAGCTGGAATGTAATGCATTGAAAATGAAATGAAAAGGTGACGAGGAATGAAATGTGACATGTGGCTGCTGGGGCCTGGGAGTCACCTGTCCAGACTCTATATTACCACTGTGTGTGTCTGTGTGTGTGTGTGTGTGTGTGTGTGTGTGTGTGTGTGTGGGTCTAAGTGCATGACATTGCACAAGTGCAGGCCTGAGTGGGTCATGTGATGCCGGCTGCCTCGGCGACTTCCTCTTCCATCCATTTCAGTCCTCGGCCCTGATGGAGATTAAGGGCCATTAAAGGCTCTCGTGCTGCATGTGCAGTTTCTATTGATCACAGCGACTCAACCTACTGTAGCCAATGATCCGATTACAAGTGTCGTACCCCCCCCCCCCCTTCAGCGTCTCTCCTCCTCCTTGCCCCACCCCCCTTCATGGCTGTAGCTTCTCCTGTGCTGATGTCAGCAGTGGGGTTTACCCACAGGGCCCTCGCACACCCACACATACAGACTGCTCTCATGTCTTGTATTTTTTTACCCACTCCTCCATGCTTCTGTGCTCTCACCATCTCCAAACACAGCGGGGTCTGTGATGAACCTGGCTTTTTGTCATTGGCAGAGCTAAATGAGATGAAACAGACTGGAGAGGCATCGGCTCAGACCTTCCAGACCCCCGACCTCTCCCCCCGAAACATCACCTCCCCAAACTCCCCACTGCTCGCATGGACAAGCGGCCACAGGGGTGAGGGTGAGAGGGTGAGAGGGAGGGTGGAGCCATCTGTGACACCAACACTGAATTCTGCTTAGTTTCTACTGTACACTGATGCTGCTCAATCTGGGGGATTCCAACACAAGTGGCACATGCGATCATGCTTTTACTGCAGAGATGATAAACGTTATTAACTCATTATCCCTTTGTATAATACGTCAAATATACAGTATATGTTTGTGTGTCATGTATAGTAGTAGGATTACTGTATGTTGAAGTATGTGTGTGTGTGTGACATATGTGCATTGATGCTTTTATACAAATTGTTATCATGTATTTACTATTTATTTCTTCTTATTATTTTTATAATTATATATATACATATATGTACATATATACATAGATATACATACATATATATGTATATGTATGTATGTACATATACATACATACATATATACATACATACATAAATATGTACATAGATATACATGTATATATGTACGTATACACATATACATATATTTAAACATTTTTTTAACACAAATTAAATGCTCTGAATTTGACTTGACCTTAGTCTCATGTCACACTTCCTGTTCTGAAAACTGATCGAGGAAAAGTTTTTTAAAAAAGTGTGTGAGTGACTGACACTCAAAACTGTTTAAATACCTAATAAAATATATATTATATTAGTGCTCACTCTTGGTAATTGTGCTGCATATGAATAACACACAATAACTCCTTATATGGACGTCCTGGTGGTGTGTGTTTATAGGTCACATCTTCATCGTCTTTTTTGTGTTGTTGAGTAAAATGTATGATTAATTCTACATTGTATATTTAGTATTTAGAGTAGAGAGTCACAAAAGACTGTTTTTCTTCAATTTTTTTCTGACAAAAAAAAGGATATAAGACTCTATATTGCATATTCTTATAGCCTGTGTATATACGTTTTAATATAGTAATGAGGGGGAAAACTGATCTAAGGGGTTAAAAAAAAAAAGAAAGAAGAAGAAAGAAGCAAAGTCATATGATGTGACAGAACTGGGTCTGCTGCCAGTCACAGCTCTGTGATAGGACTCGCTCTCTTGTCCTGGTTCTCTCAATCTGCTGCAGCACAGAGGGATTCACAGATTCACAGGAACCCAAACAACAAAGAAACTAACTGGAACTACATCAAGTCTCCGCAGCATCACTCACTCACTCACTCCAAAGGCAAACATGCCATGATTTACTCATCTATATCATGCTAAAGTGGACCATATCATGTAGAATATATCAGTGATATGCCATTGATGCCCTGTCGATTCCTTAAGGCCAGAAACAGGAGGTTGAGGACGCTTGAAAAGCAGCTTCACACTGTGATCTGCGTCCAAGGAGCGAGACCATGAGAGCGCATGACAGAGGCGAGAGTCCAAAACTCCAGACGTGAGATCATAAAAAAAAAATCTGGCAAAAACACAATTTAAAAAAAACACACACACCTGCATGAGTGCAGGGATCGTCTGCTTTCTAATCCAGATTACATAAAGAAATCAGAGTGCTGTGTGTGTGTATATGTGTGTGCTTTGATATTGTGCACACAGAGGGTGAGGTAAAGGCACCGACCTTCACGGCTACTGCAATTACATCATAGGCAGGAGCTGCTCCTGCTCCTCTCATGCATATTAATACAGGTTTTCTGGAGGCATCACCCAAACCTTTGATTCACTGGGATCTGAGTGTATACACACACTCACACACGCATGCACGCACACGCACACACACACTTTTTTCTGCAGGTGGACGAGATTCTGCAACTAATAAGACACAGAATTAGAGGCAAAGGTTAATCACAATCCTCCTCCCATCTCATTCTGTGGCTCTACTATTATTATTATTATTATTATTATTATTATTGTTATTATTATTATTATTATTATTGAACTAAATGGCAATAAGTGTCGCTGTACTTTTAACACAGATCTTTTTAGACTCATCCACAGTGTTTTCTTCTGTAAAAACAAAGTTAAGGTCTTCCACTGCTGCTGTAGTGACCTTTTCCGCCACTAGAGGGCGTCGTTGTTACAACACAGCCTCCACACAGCACATTGTTCTGGATTAAAACGACTCACAATCTCTCAGATTTACCCTTCAGTTATATTGTTACAATGAGAATATTTAGACATATACGTTAAAAACGCTGTTGCTGTAAAACAGAACTGGTTTGCTCCGTCGTCGAGATCTTATTCAAACCTTAATTTAAAAACATAATTTGATGACTCACTGTCCAAATTAGTAAATGCTTCTTTGCATGTGAAGCCAAAGTGCTCTGTTTGCCATAAAAAGGCCCGGAGCAGCATTAACTTCTTAGAGCTTTTCTCACCAGGGAGCCAATAGAGTACTAACCATTATATGAATTGGCTCCAGTCGCTGCTGCTGCTGCTGCTGCTGCTCTGATGGTGTCAACGCCTGAGCATAAAACAAATAAATACTGTGTGAATAATCAAAAGATTTAGTTCATTTTTAAAGCTCAAATTGAAAGGCAAATCTGATCACCACCGCAGCAGCAGCAGCAGCAGCAGCAGCAGCAGCAGCAGCAGCAGCAGCAGCAGCAGCAGCAGCAGCTTTCTCCCTCATATTAAATCTCCGTAATGAGTAAATTAGTGGCTCTCCATCTGTGACATTGCAAACTTACAGTCGCACATGCTGACTACATTCACACACACCCGCTGGGCGTGTTGGTGTAGAATAAACACACAGATTATTTCACACATATTTTACAATACACGCCAACAAAAGAAGGAGGCGGGGCTGGTTGGTGGTGTTTTATAGTTTTGCATATAGACTGTATTCACACATGCAGAAAGGCTTGGTTTACAGTGTGAAGTCAAACATGGACAGGTCTCTTAAGAGCTGATATCGATCAGCCTGCTTCCCCCTCCATCCTCCGCCCTCTGTGGTTACACTTCCTCCACTGTAACATATATCTGTGAATCACTGCACATTCATCATCGATCCAGCTCGGCCATGTTTTGGCGCGGAGGTAACGCCGAGCTTCCTCTCTTTAAGACGCTCTGACATGATACTCTTGAGGAGCCGTCAAAAAACAAAAAAAACACAAGCTCCCCCCCCCCCTTCCTGTGTCTCTGAAGACTTTTCCGTGGCCTAGATTCAACTCTACATTCAAACATTTAGAGCACAGACTTAAGAGTAAACAACACAACAAATCTGTTGTGTATAAAACGGTCGGGGTGGACACAAAAAAGAAGAAGAAGAAGTGTTAAATTAAAAGTTGAGCGAACACATTGTTAAATGAACGTACAGGCGAGCTTAAAGGAGGCTGCGAGTAAATGCAGGAAAAAACTGAAACCTATAATTATTCCCTCAGTCATTAAGACCTTTAAATCACTAACTCAGTATATATACATTAAATTATATCTATATATATATATATATACCTTGTTATTCCTCCCCTAAATATATAAATAAAAATATCCATCCATCCATTATCTACCACTTTATCCTCCACAGGAAGGTCGCAGAAATAAATAAATATATATGTATATATATATTTATATATATATATACATGTGTGTGTGTGTAGTATTTATACTGTATATATATATTAAATCACCAACTCCTCGTTATTCACCCCTTTATGTGCTTCTGTGTTTATTTATATGTTTATATATGTATGTATACATATATACTGTATACATACATATATACATATATGTATATATAAACATATGTATGTGTGGGTATATATATATATATGTGTATATATATATACCCACACATATATATATACTGCTATACACATATATACACACAATATATTTAATAATTATATATGTACACACATATATACAATATATACATACACACATATATACACACGTGGCTACATATACATGTATATATAGCCACAAGAAAGGATAGGAGGTATAAAATAAAATTACACACACATGTATGTATATATATATATATATATATATGTACAAAGCATAACACAGGGATTCTTCATGTGTATACACACACACGCACACACATTTACATATCATGTGCAGCCATCTGTTCTAAATGATAGGTAATTAAGTCAGGCCTCCTTTTGTCACACGGACTGCGAGGCTGAGATCGACTGTGGAAGCTCTTCAAGGAAAGGAGAATCAAGGACTTCACAAGAACAAGAGGACAGTGAGCGAGTGAGCGAGTGAGGGAGCGAGTGAGCGAGTGAGTGAGTGAGCGAGTGAGGAGAGGACAAGGAGGAAGTGATGTTTGTGAATGATGCTGCATGAACCTGGAGAGGCAGCAGAGAACCATTATGATGATGATGAGGAGAGAGAGAGAGAGAGAAAACTGGAGATGATGGAGAGAGGACATGCTGGGTCAGAGAGGACATACACTTTAATATATGTGTGTGTGTGTGTGTGCGTGCGTGTGTGTGTGTTGGACCGTGCCGTCAAGCTCACCTACAGTTTTCCTGATCAAGGTCAAGCTGCATCACACAGAGAAGGCTCTACACCGTGTTGTGTGGGCTGCTGGAATAAAGGAAAGAAGCTGCAGTAGCTAATATTGGCGTTAGCACGTCTGAAAATAACGCGCTAAAATGTTTATTTTACGTCACATTGTCAGAATAAAAAAAAATAATAACACCGGGATGGAGGGAAGGCGAAAAGGCACAGTGAGAAAATTGCAAGTGCAGACTGTGGAAAATGTAAATAAAAAGCAGCAACAACGTTTTAAATGAGTCACAGAGGTTTTTGGACGACATAAATGTGTCAAAAGATGAGTTTAAACGATGTAAACGACAGTATTGGAAACATTAAACTGAAATAGCCCCAAATACATGTGATGTTGACATTAAAACAACATTTTTCTACTTAAACAGTAGAAGCCCTTTCTCCCTCCTGATATCCAGGTCTGTCTCTGCTCCAGCGGCACAGCGGTGATGCTATAATTAGCCAGGTATCTCCTGCAGTAACGACGAGTGGGAGAGAGAAGCCCCGCTCGTACCTGCTCGAGCTGGCGATGACTCCGGCGAAAGAGCGGCAGAGCGCCGTTTCTCATCATATGGGATAATTAGCGAGCGCGTGGAGACGTGATCGCAGGTAGGAGGTGACAGAGAGCACAGGTTTGTCTCCACGCGGTGGAGGCCGAGCGAGTACACCGAGGGAAGGGAGGAATACATTTGTCAGAGGTGAGAACAATGAAGTGTCGGGCATTAATAGGACAGAGGAGGATCGTAAAGTAAAGGCTGGATGCAACAAAAATGATTAGCAGATCAGCTCAACACACTTAAGGGAGCGTCTTTGCTGTGTGTGTGTGTGTGTGTGTGTGTGTGTGTGTGGTACAGCACTGACAGATAAAAAACCTGATGCAGCAAACTCTCTCCTGCAGGAACAGTGTGAGGAACACAGATCAAGATCAAGATCTAGAAGATGATGATGATGATGATGATGATGATGATATCTAGACCTCACATCTGCAGGCAGCAGCAGTGTCTACACCGGACTCTCCACCACACAAACACACAAACAAACAAAGTGTGGCCACAGCAATCGCAGCCATTAGGAGCCGGGAGAAAACTATTATGTTATGGAGAAACCAACCCCCCCAACCCCATGAGACCTTTAGCCAGGCTGCAGAGCCTCGGCTGCTGTCTGATTCCACACACGTATGACTACAGCACAACATACTATGCGGTCGTATGGTCGTATAAAATATGGAGACACAAAACAGGGTGCTGGCTTTTCTGCTCGAAAAAAAAAGAGGAAAAAGCACCTTAAGCTTTGCCTTTGAAATGTATTTTTATAAGCAGCAGCAGCAGCAGCAGCAGCGCAATAATAACGGTTTTAGGCCAAATATTTCCAAAGACTCAGCAGAAGGTGATTTACAGCTTTATTCAAAGGGAGCTATCAAATCATAGAGCTTCACTAAAATGATTTTCCATATGTCATGTCATTTTTACACACACACTCGTATTCTTTTTTAGACACTTTGCTTTAACTTCCATTCATTTTGACAGCCTAAACAAAGCATTATCGCTAACCTTTAACCATCACCATCACCTCACCACTAACTGCTATATTATACTCTACGTGCAGGACATCAGATGCACTTTACGTCCACTGTGTCTCACTGCATTGTCCCTGATACATGAAGATGAATTGAATTGAATGAAGGTCTTACCAGAAAGTAGGTTTCTGTCTCATTGGGACCAGGTTTTTGGTCTACTGGTCCTGACAAGGTCAGTGTTTATGACACAAGAGGTTATTAAGAGTGCATTAACAATAATAATTGTCAATGTACTGTGTATTTACAGTATATGTGTATATATGTAGATGTATATGCGTGTATATATGTATATGTATGTATATATACATACATACATACACATATATACATACATATACATAAATAGATACACATATATACACATACATATATATATACATAAATACATATATTTATACATACATACACATATATACATACATATACATACACATACATACATACACATACATACATATATTTATACATATATACACATATATACATATATGTATATGTAGTATATATACACATATATGTGTATGTAGTATATATACACACACGTACATACACACACTCACTATGAATGCATCCATTCCATATTAATATTGTGTATAAACAGTAAGAACAAATATGATATTTTCTCTGTGTCGATTATTTTCTCTATTCATAAATTAGTCTAGTTTGTAAAAGGTCAATAAAAGGAGAAAAAAATCAGTGTTTCCCAAACTTCAAAATGATGAAATTAACCTAGTAAGTGATTAATAACAGACTCATTATTGCAGCCCCTCAATCACTAGCAGTTAGACAATGATTCTGGTGGATGATGAGGTTTAAAAAATAAAAATAAAACACGTGTTGATGTCATCAGAGCAGCTTTGGTCACGTGTTGATCACACGAGGCGGCGACGACAACACAACTCACTCCTTCGTTCGTGTGTGTGTGTGATTTCGTCTCTTGAACTGAACTCAAACGCAGAATTTACAATAATATACAGACGGACGAGAGAGGAAGAGGAAGAGGGTGAAAAATGTTGATGGTTTTACCACAGCAAATATCACGGTCAGTAAAAGTGGCTTAGTCACACGTGGAGAGAGAGAGAGAAAGAGAGAGAAAGAGAGTGGAGGGTGTTAGAGGAAAATCAATGTCTGGATTGCAGTGTAAGGTCCTGTGGGTGAGGTAAACATATTTCGTCGTATACTCTGCCTCAGGAATGTTGCAGAAATGGCCCCAGAAGACAGGAGTCTACGTTCTGTTTACCAAAATAAAAGCCCAAGACTGCACACAAACAAATACGTTATTGATATTTCGGTCACTGAAGGTGTGATTACTTGTGATGGGACTGGTTTGAACCCACGTGACCCTCACACACACCCCCCTCCTCTCCTCCCTCCTCCCTCCATCGTCGTTCTAATCTGAGAGAATCTCACCCCAAAAATCCTTCCTTTGAATTATTGAAGAGAACCAAGGCGGCTTCACTCTGATTATCCCTGCGATCGATACACCTCTCCTCCTATAATATCAAATGCCCCCTGACGATCGATCGGGCCAATCAGAGGAGCCGCTGCGTGCAGCGTATTGTTCTGCATTGTTTACATTGACACCACTTTGGCGTGTGTGTGTGTGTGCGTGTGTAATAGCTGTGTTTATGCTCAGGACAGGCGTCGTGATTGCTGATAGACTGAGACGCTCCTGTGTCACAGATAATTCCACCTCTTTTGTTCTTGTTGTCGTCGTTGGCAGGACAATCAAGTTGAGCAGAGATTTCATAAAGCCCAAGGATGTGATTAACAGCTTTTTCAGAGTGCATTGGAACATACTGTGCTTCTTGTTTTATTTTTTTTTTTGTGTGTGGTGAGATTGAGACAAAGGGAAGATGTGAGTATCTATAAAAAGATAAAAAGCCATTTAACTTTAATTTCAATATAAAAAAATTAACAAGCAAGTTTTTAATCCTGGAGTTTGTGCGACGTAGAAATGTAGAAATGTCTCAAGCGTGGCGACACAAAAAGCCTGAGGGAGACGATTCAAGTCAATTCCTTTCACTCGAGCCTTTTTTTCTGGAGACTGAAAGTGACAGCGACTTGAAGTGATTTTCTTTTACAATTACATGCTGGAGAAAGTGAATCATCCACCTCATAACAACTTTGACTGAGTGGGGGGAAAAAAAGAATGAAAACAAACATGTGTGCACAGGCTATTATTTTGAAAAATGGAATGGTTGACGTGCGACTGACTACTACGCGTAAAAAGCTCAGATTCTACCTTGTGTGTCACTTTTACTCCATGCACTAAACAACTCACACTCACACACACACACACACAGAGGGCTTTCTGCAGTGGGATGGATGTATCCACATGAGCCAGATGATGGCACTCTTCTCTCTGTACCAGGCTGAGCTGGAGGATGATGCTGCTGCTGCTGCTGCTGCTGCTGCTGCTGCTGCTGCCGTGCTCCGACTACACGATGCAGTTGGCCTCATTTTAATGATTTAAATCACTTGAGGTCTGCTGCCACACATTTTAGAGGCTTGACTGAATTTATCCTGGTTGATAGAGATCAATGCCCTCAGCCCCGGACGCTGCCAGACTACAGTAGAGGGGAGAGACCTCTCCAGCTGACATGATTGGATACAGCTCTGCGCTCTGATTTTACTTTTGATCCCGCCGCTCCGTCTCTGGCCCCCGGGGACACAGCAGTGGAATGGAGCGGCATAGATAGAGCAGAACGCCACGCAGTCTTTTCTATCTCGCTGGTCAAAGTCTGTCTTTTTTTTTTTTTTATCCAGACGCGGTTCTGGAATATTAAGGAGTGTTGGAATGTGAGGGATCCTCATAATTCATATCAGAAGCAGAAATAACAATGTTTTGAGTCAGAGTAAAAAAAGCGTGATGTGTTCGTGTAACCTCTACAGAAGAGGATCAGGGGCCTAACATCGCGTTAACACACTCAGAAAATCACATATGTGATCAAACACGGCGTCGGAAAAAGGCACATATAGGCGTACGTCAGCGCACCAAAGCATATATGCTCTCCATCCCACATGTGTGATCAGTCCTCACACTGCAAAGCTAATGATTTTTCCCAGAGGCCTCGCTGCCTGTGATTGGCCACGCTCGGTTAATTCCTCCGTGTTGACCCAGAGCATCGCTGCACTATTGATTATCAGGGACGGCAATGTGTGCGCGCTTCGCCGCTGAGCCACAAGGGGCACAAGGGAGGCCGGGTGCGACAGAGGGCACGGTGGTGTGCGCCAAGGTCAAATGAAGGACGTTAGCGAGTCCTGAGAGAGGGCTGTGCTGCAGAGAGAGTGGAGCAGGAAATAGCAGCGCTGAGGGAGGGACATGCATTTATGGAGCGAGCTCCATAAACGTCTCCTTTGCTGTGAAGAGAAACCGCCCATTTGTGCTGCCTGAAAAGTTTTCAGCGGCAGAGCAAGAGCTGAGAGGACGTGGAGCGCGGCCCGTCACGGCTCACACAGGCTCGCCGTACACAAAAGGCAGCAAACGCGCCGCTCTCCGCTCACTCTTACGGTCATAAATTGTGCGTGAGATAAGATAATCCTTTATTTAATCCCACAATGGATTGTACAAATGTGCACCGACTCTTTTCTGGCTCAAACACTGACCTCGGCAGGACCACTAGTCTGTTTGGAGACCAAAACTCCTAGAGAGGCAGAAACTCATTTCTGAGGGTTACTAAGACATGCATTGTGGTTAGGTTAAGATTAGGATTAGGATTATCATTAGCATAAATTGGTTGTGGTTAAGGTTGGGGATGATGCTTAGTTTAGGCCATCTAAATGAATGGACATAAATGCAGTGTTCTCAGAAGAATAGTGGCACAAACCTGTGTTTTCCATTTCAAAATAAGAGTCACATGCATCAAAATAGTTTTAATTACTGAAAGAAATGTTCACTTTGGTAAAATGACAAAAATATCTATATATACTCATACTTATATCTATATACATATATATATATATACACATATATACATACATATACATATATACACGCATTTATATATATACATATACATATATACACATACATATGCATACACACACATATATATATATATACAAAGTTATGATTAATTCTACATCACATATTATTTCAACAAAAACTGAAGTAGTGATATTTGTGCAGAAGACAAAAAATAGACTAGTTTATCTTCTATTTTTGTTCCTAAAAATGAGCCAATCCAACTTTGAAATGCGACAAATTGCCAAATTTCACAAATTCAATTACATTTTTTTTTTTTTTTTTATTGAGTCGTTTATACTCAGGTGTGTTTATAAAGTTGGTGAAAATGTGAAAAAAATAACTGTCTATAGGCTGTGCTGACATAAAGGATATAAAAGGCTCTATATTGCACATTCTTATAGCCTCTGTATATACAGTATGTTTATACGTGGGGAAAAAACCAGCCTAAGTGCTCTGTGTTCTCAGGGTTAATGGAAACAGAAAAGATGCTTTGTGGCAAAGGAAGAAGAAAATAAAACGCTGATATGATTTCAGACACTATAAAGGAAGAACCTGTGGTGATTTATACCTGAGTGATCATAAAATACAATACAACAAACAATCAGCACAGGACTTTTTACTTAGTGTTTGCTCGTATACATTAGTTTCTGCATTACAAAGGAGGTAATTAGTATAAGGTAGGAGGTAGAAGGTATTTTAAACGTCAAGCTCATTTTGCAGAATATTGCAGAGAAATAAAGCAGCAGCCTACTTGGTGACGTTCTCCTGTCATATACCGTGTTCTGTGCTTCATTCCTTTATCGTTTCCCCTTCTTTATTCTCACAGTGTCATCTATCCTGGGAAATCTGACCCACATTGTGTAATTGAACGATCAATAGCGCTGCGATCGCGAGGGACGTGTCCAGGCCCGAACCCCGGCGACCGTGACTAATTGAGATCTGCTGTCTCAGATGTGTGTGGGGACCGCGGCGCGTCCTCTGTGGACCCAGACGCACCAGAACCAGAACCAGAGACTCATGTGAGTCACGTGGTGTGTGTGTGATTACTTTCTCTTCAGAAGAAAAGTTGAGGAACACAAGCAATTACTATGCAGATAATATGTTTTTCAATTTCACCATTAAATGACTTTTTTCCTATTTCAATAATAAAAAAAAAAACCGTGTAATTGGAAATAGTTTATGCAAGTGTACTATAATTATTATTGGACAATATAAGGCTTGGTGCTTTTATTGTTTAATCTTAGACTGGAAACATTAATAAACACTGGATTTTTTGGATCTGTATTAACACATTGATGGAGACATGCTACGTGAAACTTAAGAGTTCCTATAGGGACATTTTCTGCCATTTTTGCTTATCTTGACCATAAAAGGACAAGAGAATCTCCTTTAACTGTGTGCATTTGCAAATTTTTCCAGAATAAAGTCCAAAATCTGGCAGTTATTTACAATTGACTGCATGTTAAAGTATTGTCTTAACAATTTAAAATGAAGGAAAACAAAAAGTTGATTTAGAAAAACACTGCAGTTGTGCGCAGCAAACCACTGTTTCTTCTTTTCACTCACCATTAACCTCACGGCACATTAGACCTGACCTCATGGACGGGAACCACTCGACAAACCTGGTTCTAAAGCAGGTCAAAAGCAGTATTTTGTTAGTTTTAAGATTGAAAAGTAAAAAAATTAACACATTATGTTTGTTGTTGTTTTTTACTATATTTTCTCTATGTTTTCTCTGCCCACTAGCGGGTTAGTGTTAGCAACGGGTTAGGGTTAGCAAAGGGTTATGGTTAGCAATGGGTTAGGGTTAGCGATGGGTTATGTTTAGCAACGGGTTAGGGTTAGCGATGAGCGTATATACGTATGTATATATATATACACATACACATACATAAATATATATATATATGTATATATATGTATATACATATACATGTGTGTATATAGACAGTTTCATATGTATGTATATATATACACATACATACACACATACATATATATACATAAAAACAATATTCGCATCTTATCTAAAGATGTTAACAGCGAGAAAATGCCAAGTGTCGTCTCGGTCGCAGAGGTGTGTGTGTGTGTGTGTGTGTGTGTGTGTGTGTGTGTGTGTGTGTGTGTGTGTGTGTGTGTGTGTGTGTGTGGGAGACGTCGTTAGACATGAGTTACAACAGCTGCATGACAGGCAAACATGGCCACTGTGTTCAAAATTCACCTCTGGCTTTAACATGGTGTCAGACGCTGCACCTGAGCGACGACTCAGAATGACAGAGGCCGTGATGTACGGCTTCACACGCGTGTCCTCATCAACGGCACAGATCTACTGTGTCACAGATATCAAACCCTCTCCCCTTCACTCTCACTTCTAATCACATCGATTCCCCTTCATCACGCGTCTTCAATGTAAATTGCTGGGCGACTTTTCCCATCGATCGAGCCTGGACGATGAGGGAAATGTTAGTGCGGCAACAGTGAGGCCATTGATTTAGAAACTGATTGATAAAAAAAAAAAAAAAAGGATTTATCACTTTGCAGCAGCCACGATAATTAATTGATATCGACTGACGTGAGCTGTGAATGCTGATCTCTGGCAGTGGAGACGTACAGCGTGTCCTCAGAAGACTAATATTCCTCTTTTGCAGCATTGAAGAAGTAAAGGAGATAGAAATGCAGATATCTTGTGTAATTGAAAGCCATTATGTTAATGCACTCTACCTTGTGTATTATTCATATTCAAATGGACATGTTTGAGCTGGAAACATTTCAGAAATCCTCAGCCTTGATTGCAGATGGAGAGTTAGAGAACGGCTGATTTGAATTATACATGTGAAGAGCGAGGACGAGGACTCGTCTCCTTTGTCCGCCGCGGAAGTTTTGCGCAATTTAAACATCGCATTATCAAGTTCAATATTTGATGTTCCCACTAGTGCAGTTAAGAGGAGGCAGATGAGATCCACTTGTGCTTTGTTGTAAAAATGGAGAATCCTGCGTGCGGCGGCGGCACAGTCGGCGCTAACAGGCGAGTCACTTCAGCGATGAGGAGCTGGAGGGGGGATTTACAAGAACAGCCATTAGCTTGGTTTAAACTGACATAATAATGTTGCTCTTGCGGCGTACGACATGAGCTCCTCATGTGATGTCCACTTCACAGGAAAACCTGTCCTCACACAACTGTCTGCACAATCCTCCGCAAGCACAGAGGTCGCCGGGCGGCACAGATTAAAGACGCTCTACCCTTTAATTTCTCCATGATTGCCACTTCCTTTCTGGCCCCCTTTTGCTTTCTCAGATCACTAAATCATTTCTCTGGCTCTCTGGAGCAAAAAGGGTGGCCTGCACAGAAAGAGACCTGGGCTTTGTGACTTCACAGGAGCGCGGGGGCAACACCTCTTGGTTATATTTATTTCTCTCTGAGAAAATATCAAGACGGTTGAACCTTTGCTCTCACTGACCCCCGGTGCACCGCAATCACACTCTGCAAAAGCAGCCTGTTATTAACAAGCACCATCTCCTATTCATCAGTGGGTAGAAGGAGAACATGCTCTGTGAGTGTGATTGACTGTAGCAGTGGAAGGATTTTCTGTTTAAATACCAATGAAAAGTCTATGAAAGGACAAATAATGTTTTTATATATACGTATATATATACACACACATACATATATATACACATATACACATATATGTATGTATATGTGTGTATATGTGTTTATATATGTGTGTATATGTATATATATGTGTGTATATGTGTTTATATATGTGTATGTATATTTATATGTGTATAAAGACATATACACATATATATATACGTAATAATAATAATAATAATATATACGTGTATATACTATATACAGTATATATATATATATATATTCAGGGGTAAATTGATGCTCTCAAACAACAAAGATGTAATTATATTGCACTTCTTCCACATTTTTCAAAAGATAATAATGTAATAATGAGAGTTAGAGAGAGATCTGTATCTCCTGTGTGAGGTTTGCATGTCTTTAAAGTCCCAGTATGTAAGATTTAGTGACATCTAATGGTGAGACTGCAGACTGCTCTGCTCACACCTACCTTTTTCCAGGAGAGAGAGTCAGGGACATGAGGATGAACTGTGTCGTTCTTCTCCTTTGGTCGAGTAAAGTTCGACTTCATAATGAGTAAATGTAATAAACTCAATTTCTCAAAAGAAAAAACCTGTACAAAAACATTTGTTTAGGATAAAAGTAAAAGACAGGTGAACGATAAGGACAGGTGAATTGGTGCTAATTAAGATCCCTGAGTGAGTGACAGTTGTGACCTTTGACCCATTTTGACTACATTAGAGATTTGTGTCCCCGAAGTAACTAAGTAAATAAACAAGCTACTTTTTTTACTTAACTAATAAATCCCAAACAGTGGTACTTTTACTTGAGTAGAATATTCATCTTACTCCTTGATGCAGTTGTTTTTTCACACATTTTCAAAGAACCTCAAACATTAGTATTGAAATGGGAGAAAAATCAGTCTCGCGCAATGTGACGTTGTCTCTCTCTTTTCAATAATAGTGTTGATAAGAATGAACAGGTTTGAATAAACACTTGCTCTCCACTGATAATGTTCTACAAGGACAGAGCTGCCAATGCAGGCAGTTCAGAGAGGAAACGATGGATGATGCTGAAATGTAGGCAGACGTCAATAGGAAAAACTAATTAGTATGTAAAACCAACTGTATACAGAAAGAACCAAAGGCAGGGAAGGAGCTCAAGAGAGAGGAAAAGAGAGTGGGAGAGAACATTAAAGAGTGAAAGAGGAGGTAGTGGATGGAAAACAAAGCACATTTCTCCACAGGCTTTTGTCCAATTTGCTGAAATTCATAATCCTCTCTCATCTTTCCCACACCCAAGATCCTTTTTTCCCAGCATCTGTAATTCTAATCCCCCTCTCCGTTCTCGACAAAACTCCAGTGTTTCTTATCACTCAGGACATCCATGCTGCACAGATACAGAACGACGACAACAACAACAACTGAGTTCTTCTTCTTTTTTTCTGAAGCTCCAACAGTGACCGGACCAAACGTGACCAAACGTGACGCACGACACGTTGCGTAGAAGGCTCTTTTCTCCGTGGGCTAAATATACAGTTACACTCGTGTCGTGTTATTTTTTTAATGGCTTTAGTGCACTCATGTTGCATCGCCTCTCCAGGGTGGATTCTTTCTCTTCCCTTCTCCTCTATGGCCCTCATCCCTCTCGCCTCGGGGCACTTGCAGGCCTGCCGAAAGATATCACCCCCGCATCACTGGAGACACACACACACACACACACACACACACACACACACACACACACACACACACACACACACACACACACACACACACACACACACACACACACACACACACACACACACACACACACACACACACACACACACACACACACACACACACACACACTTTCTCACTGCTAAAATAAGCTGCTCACCTTCCCCGTGCATTGTTAGCCCATCAATCTTGCTTTCAGGTGTCTTTTCTGTGCCATCAGGCTTAACAAAAAAAAAAGAAAAAATCTGCACAAACGAAACGGCAGCTCGCGGTTTTTAGCGTCCGAGCTAAAAGCTAGCGTCTTTTATTTGCCCGCTCCTGTACAGTAACACAACTTTTGTGCAGGGACAAAGACGAGTGCTGCAGCCGAGCTCCTCCATTACACGAAGCTCCATGCAGCTGTTCCAAAATGGCTGCCCCCGTGCTTCCGCTTGTGTCTGGTGTCAGAGGGGCTGAGCATGGGAGGATATATGTGCTGCTGCTGCTGCGGCGGCGGCGGGTGCATACAGATTAGGATTAGAGCTGCAGCAGTTGAGGCCTTTGTCATTAACAGGCAGTTTAATCAGGGTCTGTCCCCGAGGCTCTGCGGCTCGCTCGCCTCAGGAGCCCAGGAGGGAGAGGAGTGTAAAAACTGGGGAGGAGGAGAGGATGAGGAGGAAGAAGAAGAAAAAGAGGACCCCATAGTATCATTGGGAAGAGGGTGGGGGAGGTGGTGCAAGGAGTGTTCCTGCATCTACACGCTCTGTACATCCTTGCAAGATGGCTGCTGGATGTACGGCGCTCGCTCGCTCTCTCCCTCTCGCACACAAATAACGTGCTATTGATTTAGCTCCGGGCCGCCGTCTGTGTATTATTTAAATGTTAAGATGTCAGTGTTGGTAATCGCCTCGGCTCCATTAAAAGGTGGTGCGTCGCGGCCGCAGCCACAGACCTGCAGAGAGGGGGAGGGAGGGAGGGAGAGGGGGAGGGAGCCTCGGCAGGTGGATGAATTATTAAAGAGAGGATGAGGGCGGTGGTGGGACATTTTCTCCACCGTCGTCCTCGCGAATGTCATCCCACTCTGCTGGGAGACATGCAGGCACGGGCTGGTTTGACAAAAATCGACAGTGACTTCCTCCCCCCCCACCCCCCCTCCTCCTCATCCTCCTCCCTCCTCCCCCCCCACAACCGGAACCGGTTTGATCCTGATTGCAGACACTGCAGCTGGCAATTTCCAGAATAATCTGCAGCTCCAGCCCTGCTTGCCTGCCTCTGCCCTGCCCCCCACACATCCACCAGCTCTTCCCACATACCACCCCCCCCCACCACCACCCCACCTCCTGCCTTGTGCCCCGGCATCCTCCATGGCCCTCCAGCAGCAGCAGCAGCAGCGGCAGCATCGATAATGTGGACAGGAGAGGAGGCATTTGATTTGCTGAATCAGAGGATCCCATCGCACCACCGTCGCCTGCCGTGCACGTGTATGCGCTCACTCCTCATCCGCAATCTAACAGCAGCCCCAAAATACCCCGCAGAAAACTCCAAAACTATAGAGATATATGAATCGATAACGATGATTAACAATCACAATCGCCGACACCTAACGCCGTTAAAAGCCTTCCAAAGTATCAGAAAGTCGACACACGCCGCGCTCCCTGCACTCCGTTTATGTTCTCCGACGGCCATTATGCTTTTATGTTTATGAACTTATCACGCTGTCAGAAATAATTACAGCATCCTCCACACCCTTTGCTTGTTTTTATGACACTCTTCCCTGAATGATGTCGGCATTAAAACACAAAGAGTGTAGGTCACCGACAGTCACGCGTGAGAATGTGCGGAAGGGAATGGAGTGTTTTATTCAGAGGGTTAGAATTAGGAAAACTAAAGCTTTTGGAGAATAATGCACGATGTTATATGGTGTGTGTGTGTGTGTGTAGGGGAATCGACTGATTGAGGATGCTGCCGTGTGGGCTGGTTATTACAAAAATAGTTGTCCTATCAGAGAGCTGTTTCCTCTTCCTGCTAAGTTTATTAATACAGCGCTTCACTTCACAAAAGCATGGCCTGAAAATCAATCCCTCCAACGTCTACAGAAATTTTCACAGTCCGTCATGTATTTAGGATGTGTGGCTTTGTTTAGAGCATGAAATATTTAAAAATAATCAATAAAAACAGTTATGAAAGTAGACAAAATGCTATACACGCGAGTTTGGAGCTGCAACTAACGATTAATCCGATTATTTTCTCGATTAATCGATTAATCATTGGGTCCATAAAAGAAAACAAAGAAAATATTCACATTTAAGAAGCTAAAACAATCAGAAATCTTGTTTTAATCAAAATAGTTGACGATTAAATTAGTCATCGATTAATTGTTTCAGCTCTAAATGTGTTAATCTACTGTATGTTCTTTAGAGACTTTAATTCACTCTGCATCGTTCTATTATTTGGCAAACTCGTAATTTTTACAGTATTATTCATCATGACATTTGGGTTTTTAATAATGGAGCGAGTATGTGGAACAATGGTCACGTCAGAATTTCTACCACATCTTCAAAGGGACCTCTGACACGGCGACAAGACACGCGTCAACGCTGGGGTCGATGACGACGACGAGCGTAGCCATTTTCCCAAGAAACGGGGAGTAATTTTCTCGTCTTTTTTTATTTAAGATTCTAGGTCTCAGCACAGACCGACATAATAAGATGTAAATTGGCTGAGGGTAGATATGTGTGTGTGTGTGTGTGTGTGTGTGTTGGAGTGGGGGTTGAAGTAACATGAACAGCAATTAACTGTGGGAGAGACAAGTGTGCGAGCGTGAGCTGCTCCAACGTTCACAACGTTCTCCGTGAGAACACGTGAGGGAACACGACAGAGTGAGACCTCTGTTGACCGCTGATAGTTTTACTCTTATACGGCACATTTGCCACCATTATAGTTTTACTGACATAATACTTTTAGATTGATATCATCAGCATACACTTAAGAGATTTCCATTTATTCTGTCCCGTTTGCTTTGTAATCAAAGCGTCTAATTCAGAGAGAACAAAGCGGTTGGTGTAGTGGTTAGCACGGATTCGTCTTGCGGGTTGTAAAAATTGGCCTTTCTGCACGGAGTTTGCACGTTTTCCTCGGGTTCTCCAGTTTCCTCCCCATTGTCCAAAAACATACAATATGGGGGATTAGGCAAATTGGACCGTCTAAATTGACCGTAGGTGTGAAAGTGGGTGGTTGTTTGTCTCTATATGTGTCCATGTGATGGACTGGCCAACTGTCCAGGGTGTGAACCCCACCCTGTGTCAGCTGAGATTGGAACCAGCGACCCTTATGTGGAGGATAAAGCTGCAGAAGGAAGGATGGACGGATGGGCTGCAGACTTAAAGATGGGATGGGAGATTTTTTTTACTGTATTGCTTAAAATCCTCTTCACAACCCAATTGTAACCAATAATCAAACCAGGCCATCTGATCCCGCCTCTGCCCTATGCGTTTACCCCTCTTCGTGCACTAATCACGCAGACTCAGAAGACAACGCCAGAGCTTATGCTAGCTCGCTAAATCCAACGAGACAGTTGCAGCAACGTTATGGCAGAAAAGGAGCCAAAAATAGGTGTTGGACGCAAACTTTTTTGGGAAAATCTAATAATAATAATAATATAAAAATAATAAAAGGGTGATGCAGAGCGATCCAGGACCAGAGTGAACATCGGTGCTGTGTTTGAACGGTGGTGACAACTGAGCAGTTGAGTGTTTTTGTTGTTTTTCGGCTTTACGTTGTCAAATGAACAAGCATCCAAAAAAAGTACCCAAAGCTACTGATGATGCTGCAGTGCTTGTGAATCCGTGTTTCGTTGCGCGTTCCTGTGCTCTGGAGGCGGAGCTTCAGAGGGAAGTCTGAAGAAAGGGGCTTGGCCTTGTGAATTCAAAATGTTTTTCCAGGATCTCCAACCTTTAAATGACCTTGGGGAAGTGACTTGGCGCGGCCTCTCACTGACAGTCAATTCATATTCAGTCGTCAAATCTCGGAGAGTGTTTCATCCCCAAAAACACAAGTATCCACTCGTATCCACTCGTATCCACTCAGTGCTTTTTACGACGGGGCCCGATTAAAAATGCTGTTCGTCCTCTCACAGATGGAGTGAGGGAAGTTGCCTCTACCTTACGTAATGTCTCTGGTGGGTTGGTAGCTGCAGCGAGGCCCTGCATGTGAGTGGGGGAATTCGATGAGTGAGTCATGTCTCAGAGTGCAGTGTGTCTTTAATCCTGGAGGCTGGCAGCAACACGGAACAGCAGGGCTGCTGTATCAGTCGATAAGACGCTCACATCTTTCTGGATGGAGAGTAATGAGGGTCACGTAAATGCAGCCGAAAATACAAGTGTGGAAGTTGTTTGCTTTTACTGTGGGTTTTCTACATCTAAAAATGTATCTTCCAGACCACACAAATGCTCCTAAAGCTAATTTTTATACAGCTCACAGCTATTTTAATGACACTTTTAGGGATTGCACCGATACCCATACCAGTATTGGCCCATGTGTACTTGTATTTGTATTCATAAAACTACTCTACCAGATACTCCACATATCCTGTGTGGCAGTAAGGTGAGGAGTTTACTTTAATTCTTAAAGATAAGACAACCAAAGGAGAACAGACTGCAACATGTGCTGTGCTGGACTGTCGAGAGGAAACAAAATGTAGTATTCATGTGATAAAACATCTACAAA
Source organism: Microchirus variegatus (assembly GCF_963457635.1). Taxonomy (NCBI): domain Eukaryota; kingdom Metazoa; phylum Chordata; class Actinopteri; order Pleuronectiformes; family Soleidae; genus Microchirus; species Microchirus variegatus. The sequence continues at coordinate 6,657,401 of NC_139816.1, read as the reverse complement.
ACATGACACACAGCAAAGAATTTGCCTGGATCACAAATTTAATACTGAAGAATATTTGCTTTGCTGTAACTTTGACTGTTTTTCCATCTTGCATTGTGCAATTGCCTGTTGTATTTGAATTTCTTGACACATTTCTCTGATATTGCAGATGCAGTAGATGTTTTCACCACTGCTACTTACAGGCTGGATTGGTGTCTTTGAGTGAGCCGTAACTCTCCTGCCGATGTTCTTGGACTTCCACACAGTACAGTACTTTGACAGTGAGCTGACTTTCTTCAAAAAAACAAAAAGTATCTCGGAATAACTTGAAATGTACCATCATAATAGTCGGCATCACCCTGAACAAGGACCCGTTGAAAATATTTGCAAACCTCTAAAGGAATAATTTTAATGAATTTCTGAAATTCAGGAAATGATCCATTTGCCCTGATGCACTTTGACAGAGCTGACTTTAGTCTTAAAAACAAAAAGTATCTCGGAATGACTTGAAATTTACCATCATAATAGTCGGCATCGCACTGAACAAGGATCAGTTGAAAATATTTGCAAATCTCTTAAGGAATAATTTTAATGAATTTTTGAAATTCAGGAAATGATCCATTTGCCCTGATGCACTTTGACAGTGAGATGAGTTTCTTCTCAAAAACAAAATGTATCTCGGAATGACTTGAAATTTACCATCATAATAGTCGGCATCGCCCTGAACAAGGATCAGTTGAAAATATTTGCAAACCTCTAAAGGAATAATTTAAAAAATAAATTTGAAATTCAGGAAATGATCCATTTGCCCTGATGCACTTTGACAGTGAACTGACTTTCTTCAAAAAAACAAAAAGTATCTCTGAATGCCTTGAAATTTACCATCATAATAGTCGGCATCGCCCCTAACAAGGATCAGTTGAAAATATTTGCAAATCTCTTAAGGAATAATAAAAATGAATTTTTGAAATTCAGGAAATGATCCATTTGCCCTGATGCACTTTGACAGAGCTGACTTTAGTCTTAAAAACAAAAAGTATCTCGGAATGACTTGAAATTTACCATCATAATAGTCGGCATCGCCCTGAACAAGGATCAGTTGAAAATATTTGCAAATCTCTTAAGGAATAATTTTAATGAATTTTTGAAATTCAGGAAATGATCCATTTGCCCTGATGCACTTTGACAGTGAGATGAGTTTCTTCTCAAAAACAAAATGTATCTCGGAATGACTTGAAATTTACCATCATAATAGTCGGCATCACCCTGAACAAGGATCCGTTGAAAATATTTGCAAACCTCTTAAGGAATAATTTAAATACATTTTTGAAATTCAGGAAATTATTTATTTATTTTATTATGGTTTGCCTTCCGTGCTTGTGGCCAGGTTCACACAGAGATTTTGTGAAACCTAAAGTCAATGACATGTAACAGGTTTTTCTTAACAAAAGTGCCTTTAACTGTGTGCAATCATATTTTTTTATTAGATTATAGAAATGTACAAATAATACAAGCTAAATAGTCATTTGCGGTAAATTGTAAACAACTGCCAGATATTGAAAGCTATTCTGGAAAAATGGGCAAAAACACACAATTTCCTGGCACTTTTGTGTTTGTAAAATCATCAGAGGGATGCTCACACGCTCCCTTGAAATTTCAACTGCATGACAAACCTTTTCACTAATACACAGTGGAGTAAAAAATAATATTAATTTGGTCTCACATTCAACCATGGCACTAAATAAAACCCTCATATTGTTAATTGAAAGCGTTGAATATGCGATAATCAAATCACGACGCGACCCGACGTATGATTCATGGGTCTCGTGTTGCAGCGGTGACATCTGTGCGTGAAATCTGATGTTGAAAACTATAAATCAATACCTGTGCTGTGGGGATTTATAGTGGAATTACTTGCTTGAAGCAGAGATCCAGTTCTTCCAGATAGAGGAAATGGACAAGGACGAGAGAGAGAGAGAGGGAGAAACTCCCATAACAAGCTGCAATCAAGTTCAGCCACTCGTACTTGGCGTGATGATTTACAGCCTCGTCCTCCGGTCAAGGCTCTTTGACGTTTGTCATATTGCCAGACCTCGGTTTTATTTGTTTGTCGTGTTGCATTTTTCAGATACATGGGAATCTCGACGTGTGGGGGGAAAATGGAAAGAATCAGAAGAAGAAGGAGAATAAGAAGAATCTCTAGATAAATAAATGATATGACAGAGCTGCGGGCTTCGGGATTCCTGTGTCTTTTCTTATTCATATCAGGAGCAGAGCCATGCTCACCTGTCCATAAAGTTCAAGTTCAGTTGTTTGATGTCAGCCGTGTCCCTGGTGTGTGTGTGTGTGTGTGTGTGTGTGTGTGTGTGTGTGTGTGTGTGTGTGTGTGTGTGTGTGTGTGAGTGTGTGTGTGTGTGTGTGTGTGTGTGTGTGTGTGTGTGTGTGTGTGTGTGTGTGTGTACATTAGCTATGTAGGGCTATATCGATATATTTTTAAATGGAATAAGGAATTAGACCATATCGCATATATCGATATAGTTCCTTACGGAGCTTTGATTTCCATAAAGTTACTCCTGTTGTTACCAGATTACATGTTATTATTTGAACAGCTGAGGATTTATTCATGAACCAGGTGAAGAAACCTGTGTTTATTATTTATTCACTTGATTTTCCAACTGTTCACTGTTTCAATAAAGCTACTTGTGACCTGGCATGTTTGACTTTGACTGAACATTTCATTTCACAGCTCTCATGTTGCGGAAAAAATATCGGGATATATATCGTATATTGATATTCAGCCAAAACTAGTGCTGGGCAATTTAACAGTGTCAATGTTTCCATGACGACTTACCGTAAAAAGACGCGCGTGACATCATGTTTGCGTGACTCCCGACTGTTAAAATTAGTCTCTTAAGTAACGCTAAACTTTAAAAACAGAGGCACACATACGCAGTACACAGGTACGCTGGTTATTTGTAGCGCTGCTCTGTTCTTTTAATAAACAGACCGCTTCAGTTCGACTAACGCAGGGCCGTTTCAAGTAATTTTGGGGCCCCAAGCAAAATGGACATGGAGGCCCAAGGCAGCAGGGATCGCAAACGTGGCTGTCTACGGTCAGCAACTACTCAGAGGGGCCCCCTTGAGGGGGATCCCGATAACAGTGTCATTGCACCTACTGCATTGACTCTGACAGAAATTAAAGTTTGTCATTGGATTTTATTGATAACCAGTTGTCAATTGCTTGGTTTCCTTGCCTTCTTGCGATAGGCCTGCGCTAACGGCGCTAAAGGAGCTAACGCAGCTAACTGGTTAACGATGACTGGACTCCTGTGCCGCGACATGTAAACATGACGTCACACACGTCTTGGAAACGCGTCACGTGCTAATGTACGTTAATGTTGCCACCCTTGGAACCGCCGTTAACGTGCCCAGCACTAGCCTAAATATATTTGGATATGACTTTTTGTCCGTATCGCCCAGCTCTATAGCTATGTGATTTAGTCCTTGTAAATGTATAATTTGGTTTGCCCAACTGCTCTCAGAGTGTGCTGGAATGCTGCCAGCCTCACGCTGAGTGTGTGTGTGTGTGTATGCGTGTGTGTCTGTTTGAATGTGTTGCGGTTCCACTCCTGCGTGGCTTCTCACGTCAACACACCTCAACCTTCACGTCCAAGGTTGCATCTGACCGTCGTCGTCCTGCAGCTTCTGCAGCTTCTGCAGTGTGACAGCGACAGTGTGTGTGTGGGGGCCCACCCTCTGGATATGTGGACTCTACAGTAATGTAATTGCAGCTCTCAGTATCGGCACAGTGCCGCGGCGGCAGCGGCTGTAACCTAGATGGATGGGGAGCAGCTCGCAGCGCTGGGCTTAGGTAATCAGCTGGAGTGCTGGCATGGGCAGAACAACACCTGCTGCTGAGGGGAGTAGCCGGCGCTAATTGCGTGAGAGTGATGGGGGCCCAGTCAGTGCAGACGCCACCGACAGTTCAGCCTAATGCAATTAGCCACCATGTTCTCCTCTGGCTAAAATTGTATTACCTTTTTTTTTTTGTTTTTTTTACATTTAATTTAGCCCGCGCGAAATGAAACGGTATCAGAGAAGCGAGATAATGAGCACAAACTGATATTGAAATCTGCACTGTGTTGGGAGGCCATTAATGAGACAATGAAACACTGCGGCTGACAACATGCTATACTGTGCTAAAACAGTTTAATCGTGTCATTAGAAGGATTTAGCATTGTTTTACTGCTCCGAGACGACAACGCGGCACTAAAAGCGTCCTCCACTTCCTCTTCTCCGGTTTCCTGCGCCTTATTCCTCCGCTTTTAGTCGTTTTCCAATATTGATCGACTATTGATCACCAACTGGTTTTATATTCTACATTTACTGACGCCAAAACCCATCTGTTGGAGTGCATGTTTATGAGGGGGTTTCTATTGATCTGCCTCCTCCTCGCTCTTATCCAACGCTTTAACGGGAACTACTTTCACAATTAATATTAATATTTCGGCGATAAATATTCATCAACACTCTTGAGTTTTACTCGGCGTCTGGCGCGCGTTTAACCGACATATCAAAGAGAATTTGGCGGGCTTTACCGCTGTGTGGTTGTGGAGGTGATGGCAGGGTCTCAGCCCCATTAGAGGGAGCGTCTTTCAGGCTCCAGTCGTCGAATACTCAGTAAAAAAAAGAAGCAGTGCAGAGAGACGAGCTGCTGCTGCTGCAGTGTGTGCGACTTCGCTCTTCGCTCACGCTTTGATTCATTATTCAGCACCCAAGAAGTCATCCTGCAATCCCACAGCAGCACAGAGAATCACACACACACACACACACACACACACACACACACACACACACACACACACACACACACACACACACACACACACACACACACACACACACACACACACACACACACACACACACACACACACACACACACACACACACACACAGAAGAAGACACAAAGAAAATGAGCGCACACTCACAAATTTGTTCTTTGTAAAATGCAGAAACACACAAAACTAGGAGTTTACAAACATCCGTGCCTCTCTTGCACATTTAAAACATGAGCTGACACACTTTAATAATATGAACACACACACACACACACACACACACACACACACACACACACTGCCCCCTTCTGCCCGTACGTCTGGCCTGCACGCTGCACGGAAATGTTCCTCCTAATGACTCCGTAATGACAGCGACTTATGTCCTCACCATAGTTGATTTGTTTCCTGGGTTTTAAGGGTAGATTATTTCCATGGTACAGACTTAGCGTAAGCCGTTCACAAACCACAAGCACTGCACTTCAGCCCCGGTTTGGGATTTTAGCCAGGTCTAATCAGATTAAAGCACTGTCTCCCCCCACCACCACCACCTCCCCCTTCTTTGCTTCTCCTTTTTGAAACAACATGCCACAGCGCTCTCTCAGTCCCGCTACATGGGCCCGAAGAAGCGGGGCCAAAAACAAATTGCTTTTAGTGGAGGCTGACAAGGAGTTGTGTCGAGAAAATAAAAGGTTGTTTGTAGCAGATTAATTCTCCTTCACAGCAGAGGCCCGGCCGCACGGCTGCCGTGTGCATTCTCAGAAGATAGCTTCTTTGGGGGAAGCACAGCGCAGACAGGAGGAGTTCATTGTTACAGACTTAGGCGGAACGGAGACGGATAAATAAACCAAAAATCTAAAGGTACAATAATGCTGTAGTTAATTCAGATGAAATCAAAATGGTTTAGCCCGGTGTCAAAAATAATTTCCAGCCTCCTCCTCGAATAAAAACAGGCCAAACAATTCACACAACTCCATGTTCTGCTGCAGAGCAAATCCGCGTTCTGTCCTATATTACAAGCAGAGGAGAAACAGCTGTGGAAACAGAATAACTCATCATAACGTATGAAGACTTCAATGATTTTTCCTCAGGTTTATAGCAGCAGAGTCTTGACTTCTAACCTGTGAAGGGCACTCGCCGGCCTGACCTGGATCCTTCAGCATGAATTAAGCGAACAATAGCCGAGCGGCGGCTGAGTGATGGCCCCACGCGCCTTTGTGCCGCTGTTACAAAACAACTCCTAAAGGGTGGCCTAGATGACACACTCTCTCCAGAAATCGATCACATTTACTCAGCCCGTGGGCCTTCTAAAAGCTGGATTTAGGAAAAAAAAGATGTAAAATGGGGAAAAATGGGGGGGATGGGTGGTGGTGGTGGAGGAGGGGGGACGGGGGATGAAATGAAATCCCCTTTGCATTTAAAAACCAGAATGGCACAAAAGTGAATAAGGGTGGGCGAAAAAGAAAAAAGAAAAGAGAAATGCCTCGGTCCGGGGTCTGTTTTGCAGACTCCGACACGCGCTCATGCGGTAAATTTCATCAGTCGCCGTATTGATTTTTAACCCTGGAAATATAAGAGCAGAGAAGTTGGGCAGAGCGATATCCACGGATATTTGGCTTGGTTTCGTGGAGCTCTCCCCTTTTGTCTTTGTCTCTTTTTCCCCCCGTGTACAGAACCACCGGCGCTCTCTCAAATGTGTGACAATAACTCAACACATAGAAATTAATAATCTGATTATATGATAAATATAATGATGACACAATTTGTCGCAAAAAACTATTTTAAGAGAAACTCTCATATTAAAAATAACACTTATACACACAAACATGAGTGGAGAGGAAAAGAGGGGAGAGTCAAATGACTGGAAGCCTGCTGCCAACTAGTGGTTGGAGGTTTAAATGCAACACTGTCAGATGGTGCTTCAAAAATGATGAAATACCACAATATTCCAGTATTTATATTTTCTTATTCCCAGGTGTGATCGTTTAACTCGCATATCGCTGTGTTCCAGCGTCAAAACACAAAGAAAAATAAAAGCACGGTGAAATCCTGTGCACCTGTCAGCCGCCGCCTGTAAGTGGAGTCTAAATGGAGGAGCCAGCCTTTGACTTAACTGTGCACAAACCCCACAGCATTTCCACAGCGACAGTTTTCTCTTTTTTTTCCCGGCGAAAAAAAAAAAAAAAAAAAGAAGCTTCAAGGCCCAATCTGTGTGACAGGCCCGTCTCCTGCTAATGGCTCACACAGCCATTGGAGTGCAGAGAAACACGGGGACAGGGGGAAGATCAGTGGCTCTGTGGGCCGGATCGCTTCACTCTGAGGGCTTTCTTACCTTCTATGTGTTTCTGCAGCGGTGGTGGTGGTGGTGGCGGCGTGGAACCAGCGAGCTGGAAGCGGCGAAGGTCTGTTTCAGCACTGGCTCTAAAGAGGACAGAAGAGCAGGACGGTGCACTTTAATCTCTGAAAACAAATGGACTGGGACACAGAAACCAGTGAGGGTCTCTTTCTGTTTGGCCTACAGCTTTTTTTTCTTTCAGAAGCAGTGGAATAAAGCGGTGGAGCTGCACTCTCTGTTAATCTAATATTTCAGAGATTTATTTAAGGACACTGCAAATTAAATATAAATATGCCAGATTATAACCATTCTCTTGAGCGGTCGACATAATAAGACAAATACAGACACAACAAGCTTTTATATGAAGTAGAGCTGCAACTAACGATTATTTTCTCTATTAATCGAATCGTTTGGTCCATAAAATGTCATAAAATGTTAAAAAACCTTGATCAGTGTTTGTCAAACGTGGAAATTGTTTTTGTCCACAAACCGAAATGATTCTATTTTAATGATTTCTTTGTTATGTGGAGCAAAGAAATCAAGAAAGTATTCACATTTAAGAAGCTAAATCAATCAGAAATCTTGTTTTAATCGTGAAAAAAGCTTCAAACCGATGAATAGATGATCAATATAGTTGACGATTAATTTAGTAATCGGTTAATAATTAATTTCATTTTACAAGTTTTAGATTAATTGTACACTGCTCTTTCGTGTAAAGTTTCATGAGTCACTGTTGACACAGACAGACTTTTGCAGTTAAAGATGAACACAGGTCAAGTTTGTGCTTCACCACGTCTTTAAAACTGCACGAGAAGACAAAGAGGTGTGTGTGTGTGTGTACAGGTACCCGTTCAAAAGTTTGGGGTCATCTATTCCATTTTTGTTGTGTTTTCCATTAAAAGTCACACTTTTATTCAGTTGCAAAATGAATAGAAAATATAGTCAAGACATTGAAAAGATTAGAAATAATAATTTGTATTCCAAATAAAGAAGCAGCAAAACTGTTTTCATCATTGCACCCATTTTCAAGGGTTTTCTCATCATCCAATAGCAAACACAATGTACCATTAGAACACTGGAAATGGGCCTCTATACACCTATGTACATATTCCATTGAAAACCAGACGTTTGCAGCTAGAATAGTCGTTTACCACATTAACAATGTACCGAGTGTATTTATGATTAATTTATTGTTATATATATTATTATATAAAAAAGTGATTTTCCTTCAAAAAATAAGGAAATTTCTAAGTGACCCCAAACTTAAGTGTATATATATCTAAACAGACTAATAGACACGTGTGTATCAGAGGTGCAGAGGTGAAATTAAAAACCCTAAAGTGACCTCAAGGCGGTGCAATCTGGGTTTATGCGAGGTCAAGGTTGAGTAAGGGTGCCATCAGTTATATCGCTCCACGTCCAAACTGCACAGCGCTCCATCTGCTCCGGGGTCAGACCTCGCTTTCCATCACAAACGCGGCGCAGAGCGACACGTTCGAGTGGCGTCTGCGCCGTCGCACTCCTCCCCCCCCCACAAACCCCACCCCCGCCGTGCAAATAAAGGGAAGTGATTTCATAATGGTGCCCCTATCAGAGCGCCACGCGTCGGGGTTCGGGGGGTTATCTGTATGACAAAGCAAACATTCCTATTCTATGCATTTTCATGAGTCAACCAGGAAAGGTGGATAAAGGCGAAGGGTAGCGGTTGGTGACCTCGGGGGTCAGGGGGTAGAGGGCTCCAGCTGGTCACACCAACCCTTCATTGACTGAATCCACGTCCGCGCCATTGTGTTGGGCACGTGTCCATTGTTCTGCGGCTGCATTAAAATGCATAGATTCCCTGTCAGCCATTTCACTGCTAGTTGACCTTATTAGTTAAGGTGGATACATAAAACATGAAGTTTGGGATCATTAGATATATACGCGTTTAATTTAAAGAGACGACGGCGAGGGGGAGTCAACGCAAACATCTGAAGGGGGGGGGGGGGGGGGGGCGCTCACAACGCAGAAGCAGAAGAGATGTGTTTAAACGATAAAGCGTGCTATTATAATAATAATAATAATAATCTGAACATTTCACTGTGCTTTAGGAAATCTCCAGGCAGACTATTGTAGGTGCTCGCCACCCTGCCCCCACTCTTGTATTTTTCTTCTCTGCACGCTTCATGCCGAGCACACACACACACACACACACACACACACACACACACACTGCAGAGAGAGAGGAGGACAAAAAGAGGGGGAACAGGGAGGAGAGAGAGAGAAGAGAGAGGGTGCTGATACTCAGTAATTGAGGGGCGACCCTGTCACAGTTGACCTGCAGGAGACCAGGGGATAAAGTGTATTCCATTTTCTCTGCAGCTATCCTGGGACTGACAGCCTGCAGAGTCCCAGGTCTGACAGACCTAACTGAGGGCTGTCACCCTCAGCCAAGCTCTCATAGCACATAACACCCACTTCTGCACACACACACATACACACACACACACACACACACACACACACACACACACACAGCAGTGCATACAGGAGCCAATTTGTGCGACACTGACCAAATAAATAATGTACTTGAGGGTGATGTATAATCAAATGTGTGCCGGGGTAAAGATGCTCCCACTGTTGACTGTGACACTTCTATTTTTAACATCTATTAACCCAACAAGGTCCTTTGACTTTATTAGGGCATAAACATGTTTGAGGGGGAAAAAAGAGAGAGACTCTAGAAAAAAAAAACGCCCATCACCAGAAGCACGTCTCAAAAAACAAACCCAAAAAAAAAACTGGGTCTGATGCGCTGACGGATAAAGGGAATATATTTAGACCCTCAGTCGCTGCCCTTTGTCTCTTCCTGATTTGCTCTAATGTCGGCGCCTAATCCAGCAAAGGCAGATTAAACGTGTATTAAAATCCTTAAAAATTGCTGTATTTTAATACCACATTTGCATGTGTGTGGGGGGGGGGGGCAACGGAAGCAGCTTAGGAAGAATAAAGCTCGCAAAAAACTGAGTCTGTGCTGCAGTAAAAATGTCGAGACACGCACGTAAAATGATGTTTTTTTACACTGATAATAACATAAAAGGGAATTGTGGTGTGTGTGTGTGTGTGTGTGTGTGTGTGTGTGTGTGTGTGTGTGTGTGTGTGCGCGCTCTGTGACCCACATTCTTCCGACTTTACTTATGTTACTTTACTAAATCAATAAAATATCACTTTGCCGTTTTCTTTGCAGTCTGCGTCTGAGCACAGATTTCTCCGTCTCATGCGAACTCTCGGGTGGATTAAGCTCCAAATGAGAACATGGAAGTGGGCAGAAAGAACACCGGAGCTGGGTTTCTGCCTCACAGGTTTCCTGCACGCTCTTCCCCAAAAATCACTTTTTCTGCAGAAGGAAGGAAGGAAAAAAAAGTGGAGATTCACAATGACCTAGAAAATAAGAGAAGAAAACTAAAACATGAAATGAACACACACACACACACACATACTGTTAAAGACCCTACACTCAGCGTCCGCCTCTGAGCACCTGACCCAGCAAGTGTCCTCTCAATGACAACATGGCCGCTGCCATAAGCTGCAGCCTGGACGCCATTAATGACACGACGCTGCTGCTGCTGCTGCTGCCCTTCAAACAGCCCGGCAGCGTCAGCGTGACCTGTGCAAACTCATGCACTCGTGTCCTTTACTGCTTCAGGACCTTTTTTCAGAACTACAGGTCCTAAAAGACCTGGTCATAATCCTGGTCCTAGAGAGGCAGAGGTTTACAGCTAAGGTTTAGGTTTAGTGTTAACGGCATTAACTGGTTATGGTCGAGGTTAGGATTTGGTTAGAGCTGTCACAATGAATGGAAATCAATGCGCTGTCCAAAGAAGAATAGCTGCGTCGACCTGTGTGTGTGTGTGTGTGTGTGTGTGTGTGTGTCCCATCTGCCCTTTCAGCCAGGCAAGCAGCATGAAACTGACCTCTGACCCTTAGGATTATGGTTCTACCATGTGCCAGTGAGCAGGGTGATGAGATTGACCTATGTGGGCTGCTGCTTTCTGTGTGTGTGTGTGCGTGCGTATTTGTTACATCTTTAGGACCTTTTTTTTTTTTTAGTGGAATAAACACCAACCAATGGAGACCAAAAACCTGGTCCTAATGAGACATAATCTCATTTCTCAGTACCTGCTTAAGTTTAGGGCTAAGATTTTCTGTTGTGGAGAGATTAGAGCAAGGAGTGTCACACTCATTTTTGTTCAGGGGCCACATACAGCACAGTTTGTGGACTGGACCAGTAAAATAAGAGCATAATAACCTATTTTTTTTTTTCCCTTTGTTTTACATTTAATTAAGTTTCTTTTTTCCAAAATGTGAAATATGATGCATAAATGTACCATTTAAACGTCACACTGGCTCTATAAAGGCACAGACATTTAATCACAGGTGTCTGGAAGTGAAAAATATAGTATTTCACATTTTTAATTTAGACAAATTCATACTGCAGGCCGGATTAGACTGTCTGGTGGACCAGTTCTGGCCCACAGGCCGTATGTTTGAACCTCCTGAGTTAAGGTCAAGGTTACGATGAAGGTTTGGGAAAAACACTTTTGGAAATCAATGCAAATACCTGCAATAACCTGTGTGTGAGTGTGAGATTTATGACAGCACAAGAACATATGTTGGTAGATGGATCACACACACACACACACACACACACTGCTCACTTTCCCGATGATAAATCAATGTCTCACTCTGCTCTTGTGTATATTGCTAAGTTTGTGTTGATACAGCGAGTGGAGAATCCCTCAGTTGTGTGTGTGTGTGCGTGTGTTCAACAGCGACGCTTTAGATGGGTTAATGCGCCCGCTTCCTCTCCAGCGACTGATCTTATGCGCTGTCTGAGGATAGCCAGCTATCCTGAGCTCTGACACAACCAATCACCGCAAAGCCAGCTTGATCGCCTTGGCAACGCCGTCACCACATATTTTATCCGCCGCGCGCTCCAATCGCTGAGCTCCACAGCCCCTCTAAGCTCCTCCCACACCGGGCTGAGGAGGCGGGCGGGGGTGTGGGGGGGCATTGGTGCAGAGCCTGCTGGCTGCTGCATGAGTGGATGCTCTAATCTGGATCCAGTGAGGAGAGGATCACTAATCCCAGATTATGGCTCCCTGGGATTAAGACATGCTGATGCACAGGTTTGTGCACTCACCTTCAATCCCCAAACCTCTCAATCTGGTTCTGGGCCCTGAACCTCAAACCTCAGCCAGAGAAATCTGCGAAAGAGACGTGAAACGTGATGTCTTGTTAAAGGTGTTGGTGTTTCAGATGTTTCTCTGCAGTTTGATGTCATCGTACAAGTCTACCAAATGATCTGTGTGTGTGTGTGTGTGTGTGCACTGGAGTGTTAGCGCCCTGACAGTGGTTTTGGGTTAGAGGAAATGAAAGTTTCTCACTGTCACCGCTATCTGACTGAGCACAAGTGATGGGGCGCTGACGTCAGCGAGGGAGGTAAACAAAGCAGAGCAGACACTCCACCTCGACGGGATAGCAAATCACCGACGCTGATCGCGACGACATGACATACATACATAATAAAAGCAGGGGGACAGCGGGAATGTGGAAACTTCATGGGGAAAAATCATGTTTTTGCCACACATAAGAAATCAAATCTCTCCTGACAGGGTTATTCTCAGAAGTGTTTTAAAATAAAAAGAAAGTTTGGGACACAACATCAACCAGAGTTAGATTTATACGTGTCAATCCAGGCTAAATTATTTCTGCACAAAGAGACAAAGAGCACAGGCAGAAAGACAAATGATGTGTGTGCGTGTGTGTGTGGGGAGAAATAACTGCTCAAATATCGTTCATTACAATAATTCATACATCTCAAGGTGACGTGTAAATTAGAAGCTCCGAGTCAACACGCGCACAAATAATGAAGTTGAAATATTAATGATGAGATGTCCTCACAAGTGTGTGTGTGTGTGTGTTGCTCATGATCAATTTGGCTTTAATGAGTCGTTCGTCTCCATCCAAACTCCTGCTCGTCCTCCTGCCACAGGAGAGGAGCAGGTACAGTACACATGGACCTACAGTGTGTGTGTGTGTGTGTCTGTGTGTGTGTGTGTGTGGATAAATGTGCAAATCATCCCCTAAACAAAATCAATCCATCCTGCACTGTGGTGTGTTTTTTCTCTTTCTCACAGCTGAGGAACAAGAGCAGACGATGTGGGGCTGTAGAGTAGAGCGGCATGATATATATATAGTCCAAAAAAGAAACTATATTACGATTGAGATATGATTCATAATTGGGAAAAAAAAGTAATTTCCACACACATCTGTCAATCTTCCTGCAGCGGAGCAGAATTTAATCATAACGCTGTTATGTCACACAGTTTTAATCTCAATCAAAATAAATTGCAGTGTCTTTTAATTTTGGCTCTTGCACTTTTTGGTCAAATTGCAATTTAGATTATTTTCAGATTTACTGTGCAGCCGCAGCAGTGAGTGATGAGCAACAGACACAAGAGCGTTCAGGTCATTGTATGAAGAAAAAACTACAAAAACTGCTCTGTTTGAAGCTGGAGAATCTGCAGATTCCTAGATATCTTTTTTTTTGGCTTATTTTAACCATGAAAGGGCCAGAAAATATCCTAAATGTCTTATAATTAAGTGTTTTTGACAATTTTTCCAGAATAACCTTCAATATCTGTCAGTTATTCCCACCTAACTGCATTTTAAAGTAGTCTATTAACGATTTAAAATGAAGAAAAACACTGTAGATGTACATGAACACCAGATTTGCGTGTTAAAGGTGCATTATGTAATAAATCTAAATCAACTGGCCATAAAATCCTCCTAATATGTCACATAGACTCAGGAATAATGTTCATATAACAAACTGAACTCACCAACAACATCAGTACAGACAAAATATTTGCATTAAAAAAAAAATTGTGCTGCCAATCATGTTTATGTTTTGAAATCATGTTTTTGGCATGTAGCACCACCTACCGCCGTCTACCAATCATTGCAGTCAGTAGAGTCTCAGCTGCCGAACAATCACGGGTTGCCAGTTACGTCTGAGCTACAATGGCGGAGAAACCGAAACCTAAAAGACCTCTGTATTTTGAATTTGAGTGTAGTAAGCTTTTTTGCCCACATTCTTATATATGGCACCTTTAAATTTGTAACTTGAGCAGTATAAAATATATTTAAAATAACATTTGTTTGAGTTTTTGACTCAATGTCCTAAAAACAGGCCAACAAAATGGCATTTTTTTCCTAACTCTCTCCTCTCCGGCGACAAAGACATAGATTCACCAACTTCCTGCAACGGCGCGAGTTTAAATTTACCGTAATACCCACTTTGGTTGACTTTGACGTGCAACTTCTCAGCTTTTGGAAACTGTTTGGATTTTTTCAATAGCACAAACCGTTGCGTAATCGCAGCTAAATTTCACTGAATTCAAGGCTAAAGCATAAACTGCTCTGAAGTAAACAATCACATACACTACTGGTGAAAAGTTTGGGGTCACCTATATACTTTTTGTTGTGTTTTCCATTAAAGGTCAGACTTATATTCATCAAAAGAGTTGCAAAAGGAATAGAAAATATAGTCAAGACATTGACAAGATTAGAAATAATGATTTGTATTCAAAATAACTGTTTTCAGCTGTGCTAACATCATTACACAAGGGTTTTCTAATCATCCAATAGTCTTCTAACGCGATTAGCAAACACAATGTACCATTAGAACACTGGAAATGGGCCTCTATACACCTATGTACATATTCCATTAAAAACCAGACGTTTGCAGCTAGAATAGTCGTTTACCACATTAACAATGTATAGAGTGTATTTATGATTAATTTGATGTTATATTCATTCAAAATACGTTTTTCTAAGTGACCCCAAACTTTTGAAGGGTAGTGTATTACAGTAGATGTTTGTTTTTTTACATCCATGCCGATGCAGACTCACCGACTTCACTATCGTTGCCCGTGTGGTACAGTATATAAGATACTCTCTATGTGGGACAGCGGTGGCATCGCTCCATCTCTCTCGCTCTTTTACTCGTTAAGGACTTGTGTTTTGAAGCTGATTAGTCCTGACCTGAGCAACCTAGTGCTGCTATATCCAATCAGCCTAATCACTCAAACTTCTTCCAGCCCTCCCTCCTCACACAACCACCTTCTTTACGCTAATGGGCTTTCCCTGCTCTGGTGACTTAGCACTTAAGAGGTGGAAGTAGAGGTGGAGGTGGGGGGTGGGGGGTGGGTCACAACTTCAGGATGTTGAAACTTCTTCTTCAGCGAGATACACTGCTGTCCTTCACTGTGCAGGCAGCTCACACACTTATCCTTATTTACCCGTGTGTGAGCTGTGGCTATTGCCTTTTGTGTGAATTTGCATCGCCTCCCAAAGGGCGACGCAAATTAATGAATATTCACACTTAATCTATAGCCCACGGCGGCCATTATTCATGAGTTGTTGCTGTTTCTTTTTTTTTGTCACCCACACAAATCATCATTTCATTTTCACCACACTTCATGCAAGTGACGGCCGGAAAAATCTGTTCAGCAACAAACGTCTGTTAGCGCCCTGCAGTTTTAAATCTAACGACTAATACAGAGACTGGCGTTTCCTAACGTCCCTAATCTAAGACTGCACCGCCTGGTTCTCAGCGGAGGAGAAGCAGCAGCAGCAGTGAAGACATCAGTGAGACAGGTGCCATCTTGAATCATGGCAGTTTTTTCCCCTCAACATGCAAACTAGACTTCGGACTCCTGATTTGCTTCGTCTGTACGCGTCAAACCCACCCCGATGTTTACAACGTCAAAAACGTAGCCTGTCACATCCGCGCGTTACCTCGCGGGGAGAAAACAGAGCAAAGTCTCTGACAGCCAATCAGTCATTAAGCTACAGCGAATAACCCGGCATCAACACACTCCATTGTCCGAGGCAGTGAAGAGGACCTCTAAAAGGTTTCTGTGTGAAGGAAGCACAGTGAGGTGACAGTTTAAAAGCTTTTCTTGACATTCACCAAAACGCTCCTACCTTCTTCCACACAATTGCACCGGCATGTCAAATTGCATTAGCGATGCACAATGTTTTCACAGACACAAAAAAAGAAAGAGGGGGATAAAAAAAAAAGAGAATGGCTGTGAAATACAGCGCATTGTGTCGAGCTGATGTTTGGGGCTTGTTCAGTATTTTATGGGGGAAACAGTGAAGGACTCTACCACAATAAAATAAAACTGACACTGCAGCTGCAGCAGAGGAGAAAAGAATCGTTAATAAAGCAATTAAGTATGAAAAAAGCCCCAGAGTTTGATCATTTTAGAATCGTTTGGTGCAATCAAAACAGTCTCTCAACAATCACTCACGTGTAATCTTAATGAAACATACACCAAGTGTCGACATAGAGAGTTCCCTCTTTGTTCTTCCTCACTGTCAAACACGTTCAAAGGGAAAATCCAGGAAAAAGTAATTGCACTACTTTTTTCTCTCTTTTTTTTTGGTCCAACATGAATATTCAAAAATGTGCTGCGAGAAAAATAATTAGGAAGTTTATTAGCATTTGTTTATTTGTCCATGCATGAAACCTCTTAATGAGAATGTATTAACAAGCTCTCGACTCCAGGGAGGGGGAACTCTCAGCGATGAGAGGCCTTACATCTTTGAAAAATGTATGATTGTATTGACAGCTGTACTAACTAACACATGTCTCTCCTCCACCTCACACAGAGGAATCTGCTCCATGCATTGAAATGTAAAGAGAAGGAAAAAAAACACCAGCTCAGGGTAATTATAACACATACAGTGACTTGACATTTGGGGCACAGAGTAGAGAGGGGAGATAGTTGGCCTTATCAGAGGCTATAATGAAAGGTCAATGGCCTCCTCAGTGTTTACCTCCAATCGCGTCTTCTTCAGTCTCTATTGAAAGAGCAGCAGAGATAACACAGCGTCGTCTTTGGCTGCAGGTGAAACAAACACAGCCACTGCTTGTGTTTTCTAACATACGAGGGTTCATTTGTGGAGCTCTTGAAAAAACGTGAACTTACAAGTCAAGATATGCTAAAGCTGAGTGACGACAGCTGCCTTGCTTTAACATCTATTTTCCTCTAAAAAGCAACAAACGCTGGTTCATGCACTCAGGAAAATGCTGATTTTCTTTTTACTATCAAGGCCTTGTTAGGTACTTTTTAAAAATGTTCTCAAAATAGTCAGAATTTGGTAAAACTGCTTTTCCAGTATGTATATATACACACACACATATATATGTACTGTATATATACACACACACATATATATGTACTGTATATATACACACACACACATATATGTATATATACACACACACATATATACGTATATATACACACACACACATATATACACACATATATACAAATATACGTATACACACATATATACGTATACACACACATATACATATACACGTATACACACACATATACACGTATACACACACATATACATATACACGTATACACACATATATACATATACACGTGTATACACACACATATACATACGTATACACACACATATACACACATACACACGTATACACACACATATATATACATACACACGTGAGTGTAATATAAACATACACATATATATACATACATATATACACATACATATACACGCACGCACACACACACGCTAAACTAACTACCTCGAACTCGTTCACACGTGAGCTGAGTGAAGTCCATCTCTCAGTGTGTGTGTGTGTGTGTGTGTGTGTGTGTGTTACTGGTTGGGTCTCAGTTAGTGGAAAAGGAAGAAGAAGAAAAAAACGCTGCAATGATAAATAGGTCAGAGAGCTTTTCCACCCCCCAATGGTTTCAGGCCCTGCTTGGCAAATTGAACATAATTAAGGCCCAAGGCAAAGGTTGCACTTTCCTTGAAATAGTGGGAGGAGTGGTGCAGGAGGTACGCTCACTACAGGAGGAGTTCACTCAGTGTACACACCGGGCTGGAGGATCCAAGGATCCAAGACGAACACACAGAGAGAGAGAGAAGGATGGCAGCCATTACAGTGCCAGGATAACGCTCTGCTTTAAAGGTCCAGTGTGTAACATTCAGGTGAAATCATTTTTTTAATTTGACAGAAATTGAAAATAAAAGTAAGTGCGAGTGTACGATGAGTTTATGAATTGTTGTTTTTCATTACCCCCAGAATCAGCCTCTTATATTATATTTATATCAGGAGCTGACTCAGCTCTATGGAGGCCACCATTTTGGACCATCATGTTTTTACAGTAACAGCCCACAGTGGACGAGCTGACTCTCAGTGAGTTTCAACTCAGGCCTAAATGAGAAGGTGAGTTCAGCAATAAAGGTTGAGAAATTGGGATGATGCAGGTTTAAAGAAGGCCGGACTCCTCTGCTCACACCTCCAGAAACTACGGTGGCCTCCACTGACCAGAAAGGCCGTCGTTCTTCCTCAGTTGTGTCGTAAACTTCTGCTTCTAACAGCAAAAAGCACGGGTGCAAGAAGCTTGTTCATGATCTAAATCAAACAGTTTTACACTTATGCAAACACATTCTAGACCTTTAAATGTGACATTTCAGTCAGGAGCCACTGATCCAAGTGTCCTCTCTCATTCTGGGGCGGCTGTAATATTCACTTGTGGAGTAAACATCATCATACTTCCTGATTTAGATATTCCTCCCTGTTGCTATTGTGATTGTTTCTAACGACCCCACGAACCACCTTTCGTCTCCACTGTTGTCCTCTCAGTCAAAGTAAAAGTGTTTTCCTTCTCAGTTCAATAAACCATTTCATCACATCCAGCCATTACTGAAACAACAAAGAGAAAGTTCACCAACGACTGAAAACTTCTGCCAGAGCATAAACTCAGTATGACTTAGTATTAATATTAACGTAAATGCAACTGATGTTTTCCAGCTGTTATTCATTATAAAACACATTTATTTGATTTTTAAACATATTTAAAGACAGTCATCAGACTCTGACACGGCTGCTGTTCCTTTTGAATGTAAATGACTGCGGTACATAAGAAACAAAAAAAAAGGCATTTTGGTTTTTTGTTTCCAAAGACAGATCATGTGTCCGACTGGATAATGATTATCTATGGGATGTTTCTCGCTCTCTACGCTCTCTAATGTATTATCCTCCATCTCATTTGAATGACATGATAAGATCACACTTTAAAAAAAAAAAGAAGTAATTTCAACCTCAATTAAAGTCTATATGAAAAGCTAAATTTGAAAAAAACTGAACAAATTAGTGTGATTGACCCTTTAAAGCCGAGACGGTGACACGTTTGCATTACCGTAATTACACGCCGATTTGTGGAATCGGAAAAATTCCAAGGGTTTCTGAAAGCTGAGAAGTTGCACGTCAAAATCAACATCAGGTTATTACGGTAATTACATTGCATCTTTGTCACCAGAGAGGAGAGAGTTGGATAAACGCCTGTACATACTGCAAGTTGCCATTTTTTGGCCTGTTTTTGCACATAGAGACGAAAAAACACACAAAATCTGGTGTTCATGTACAATGTTTTTTTTTTCATTTTAAATTGTTAATACATGCAGTAAATTGTAAATAACTGCCAGATATTGACAGTTATTCTAGAAAAATGGGCAAAAGCACTTAGTTACAGGATAAATTTCTGGCCCTTTTATGGTTAAAAAGTCTAGACAGACATTTTGGGTTAAAATACATGTAAACATGTTTTTTTAAAAGTGTAACACGCCCAGAAAACACAGCTGGGAGTGGGATTACTACTACTGCTCTATATGTTCAAGTGGACCCAAGCCGGCCGAGATGCTCTGTGCACGCTGCACAGTTCCTCCCCCTGGGCTTTGACCTGGATAAAAAAGGGGAATCCAGTACAGAGACGATGAAGGAAGAAAAACATCATCGAAACTCAGGCCTACTGTGAGTTACTAAGGAAAAAAATGGTTTGAATTTTGGGATGGTAGAAAGACACAGTAATGGCACTCAATGTGGTACTAACACAGCTTAAAGTGTTTTAATCTGTGATGAACTAGGTCAAGCGGAAAATGCCTAACACAGGGAGCATCATATCGTCACCTCGTACAGAGGAGGTGGACACGCGTCTGCTGCTCTTTATGTTTCTGTTGCTCAACAAATCAACAACTTTAGGTCTAGTGTATAATATTTATTGGTAAAATAAATGAATATACTATGTTTGTATAATATGTTTGCATATGTATATAACTGCTTTGTTTGGTTTTTGTAGTAGCTCATAAATAAGCCTTCAACCTTTTAACCTTTGAACACATCAGCCTCAAAATAAAAGCATAAAAGGACCAGAAAATTATATTTTATCAATTTTTCCAGAATAACTTTGAATATCAGTGATTTACAATGTACTGTATGTTAAAATAGCATATTAACAATTTAAATTGAAGAAAACCTTTTTTATTTAGGCAAAAAAACACTTTAGTTAATATTTGTTTATTTTGTTATTACCGTAATAACCACACGTTATGGTTTGACGTGCGACTTCTCAGCTTTCAGAACCCATTGCAATTTTCCAAGAGCACAAACCGCCGCATATATACATCAATGCAAAGTGTTAAAGTGTTAATTTGTACTATAGACAATGGTCTTTCTTTATAGATCTAATGAACAAACTAATAGCGTTTTGCTATTTGAATGCTAGGACGAGGACAGTAGTGGAGCTACAACAGAGCACACAGAGCTCTAAATGTGTTCCACCATCATATTCATAAAAAAAAACAACTGTGATTTTCCCTCATTCTGGCACGGTGGAAACACCAGAAAAGCTCGGTGCCCCGGGCGTCGTCTCTGTGCAGCACAATCGAGGCGAGAGGCCTGAATATCTCAGTGTGCATCACCTCATTCTATCTCATCTGTGTTTGTCACCAGAGCTGGAGCACAAAGCTCCATTAGCATCGCAGCGTCTCTGCTCCGAGGATCTTTAGGGAGGAAACGGCAGCGAGCAGGAGAACACAGGTGGAGGACGAGGAGGAGGCACGCGCCGTAACGACACTGTGGCGGTGGTGGAAGCCGACAGCGGCGGCCTGACCGTGCATTAAGGGTCAGCCTCATTTCACACCACAACACGTCTCTATTAACGAGACCTGATGGAGAGTCAGGACACAGGAGCATCATCTCAGCATCCACCAGCACCTCCTCCTTACATTAGCTCCCTCATTAGCGTTGCTATTAGCTCCCACCTCCTTCATAAGTGTGTGAATGTTTTCTATCCAAGTTGGTTTTTTTTACCCTTTAAATAAAGATGAAATGATCTGCTGGATGAAAGGTATAAAGAGTTGTCTGCGAGACGTATAAATGATAACCGTTTATGACTCAACGCTGCCTTTGTGTGCATGAGCAGATTATTGACATTTAATATGATTTGCAAACATTATTGCAGAGCCTTTACGTTATGCCAAGCCTTTTGTCATTTCTTTTATTCTCTCTTTAGGTAAGGCAGCTTAAATAGTATAGTAAATGGTAAAAAGTATTTCCTTTTAAGAAGGATGTATGCATATGGAGCGAGCTGCTAAAAAGTATTTCTTTTTAATCAGTAAAAAGAAAAATGGCATCGTTTTCCTCTTCATCTGTGATAATTTCACAAAAATCCCCCCAAAAAGGTGGAAATTAGAGACTCCTAGAGATTCAATTGTGCTTATTGGAATGTACCTGCTTATTGTTAAAATGGATGGATGTGCAGCAGCAGCAGCAGCAGCAGCAGCATCACACCAGGCACACTCCGTACCTTCCCTCCCCCCACCACCTACAGACGCCCATTGCGCCCGGACGCCATATGGCGTAAGATTTACCATGGCGACGGCGCGGCCAAGAGCCTCTAACTCAAACCTTCATCAGAATGTCAAGGAATGTCGGGACAGAAGGAAGCGAATCGATGACGAGAGAGAAAGGGGCGAGAGAAAGAAAAAGAGAAAGAGAAAGGGGGGGAATACAGTAGCATTGTTCCCCGAGCGCAGCAGGCTCAGCTGGCCTAAACAGTCCCAGTCCCCTTAGCCTCGTAAGACTAATGGCGGAAAATCACAACCTGGGGGGTTGTGATTCCCCGAAGGCCCACTGAGACCTGATTAATATGCAGCTTTTTTTGTGTGTGTGTGTGAAACACAGACATAAATACATGCTCAGAAATGTGTGTCACGTGTGCAAAAGCGACACACACATTATAGCCGACAGCTTGGCGATCGTGCTTTTGCAGAGAGACGCTCGTCGTCTCGACTGCAAGAGTTAAAAAGTATAAAAACCATTTACTACCTTTCCCTGCCCTGCATGCTACATCTGAATGTGCTGTGCAGGCATTTCCACCGTCTCTCCCTCTCTCTCTCTCTCTCTCCTCTCCATGTATGGCTTCACCTTCCCCCACCCTCTCCATCATACTGTATGCCGCTCTCCTCCCCTCCCCCAGCCTCAGCCTCAGCCTCAAGGAGGATGGAGCGAGCGAGCGAGCACGAGAGAGACGGAAATTAATTGAAATCTAAACCTTCGATGCAGGATTAACTAAGTAGGTGAATTCCAGTTGTCACATAATCAGGGCTGGTGCGCTGTTTGACTTTCATCAAACGGGGGGGGGCTGACTGAAACAGCAACCGGGGATAATGACGGGGAAAAAAGGGAGACAGCTGCCGTCGTACCCTCCCCCCCCTCTCTCCTCAGCATCATCTCCATCCATCCCTGCCTCATAACCTCAGACGTAAATTTGGAACTTTTCCTGTGAGTGCGCGGAGAGCTCAGCGGGGGTAAAATCACACAAATGCTGCCGTCACATTATTTAGTGACCTCCTTCCTACTACACCCACACACAGACACACACTTCCGATATGGATACAGATAACCAATGGTAACGAACACCTGCTGTAAATGAATCTTCCTTTATCACCTCAGTTTTTCCAACAGCCGTGGAAATACTGTCTAATCTGACTCAGATGATTTTATTTTTACTTGCATAATTAAACAGATTAGAAAAATTACAAATCATCGAACGTTTACGTGAAGTACAAACGCTCTGCGGTAGCTGGTTTTCCCTCTCAGAGAGACGGCAGGGGGATGAAATGTCGACGCAAAGTGGGTCAAACGGCAGCGCCGCTCTGATGAAGCATGACTTGCCGCAATAAAAAAAAAAAAAAAATGAGAGCATGTCAGATGGGTTTTTCTTTCACTTTTAGAAGATGATGTAGATGGTGTGGGGGGGGGGGTGCAGTGCACTCGATCTATGTGGCAAAAGTGAAAATGTCCTTTTTACACCACATCGTGTGACACTGGCATGATGAGACGTGCAGCACTGACAGGCAGAAAAAAAGAGAAGCTGCTTTTCTGCTGCAGGATTTAAAACGCCGCTATTAAAATGAACACCATCGTTTTTTTTTATTATTATTTCTAAATATCCATACAAATCAAATGGAGACAACATATGGAGCGTTTTGTTAACACGTTTGTTTTTTAAATGGCCGCCACAGAGAGGTTTTACTACTGCAGCCACCGGCAATAAAACCATTATATTTTCTGTAGAATTTCATACTATTTAAAAATCAATATTTAAGCAAGCTGTGTGTGTGTGTGTGTGTGTGTAGGTGTGGATAGAAGAGTGGGTGTGGCCAACAGCAGCAGCAGCAGCAGCATTACTATAGCACAGCAAGCTGGCAGCTACTCAGTTGATAATATAGGTTGGGCTGATGCCCAGTGAGGTTGACCTCAGCCTGTTGGCTCACAATGTCATTTACCACCTGCAACACACACACACACACACTATATTGTATCTCTAGCTATACACCTCTCTCTCTGCAAACATACGTGTACATACAGCATGTACTATATGTGACACAAGTCTGTGTGCGTTCAAGTGAGTGAAAATAACGCAAAAAGTGGCTTAAATTGTTGTGAAATGGTGGTATGAATTGAGGCCTGTGAGAGACTGTGACGCTGTAACAGGGGCACAATACCAGACACATTTAAAAAAGACACACACTCTCTCTCACTTTCTCTCTCACACACACCTATCATTTCGCTAGCTTCAGCTCCATCGCTCCCTCTCTGCAAAAAATACACGTACATACGTGTAGCATGCACTGTATGTGCCACAAGACTGTGAGAGAGTGAAATGAGTGACAATAATGGAAAAAAAACGTGGCTTAAATTGTTGTGAAATACAAATTAAAATAGACACACACACTCTTAAACAGACACACACACACACACCCCATCTATCGTATCTCTACCTACACCTCTCTCTCTGCAAACATACACGTACCTACAGCATGTACTATATATGCCACTAGTCTGTGCGAGTGCGTTGTTGTGAAATACACTTTTAAAAAGGCACACTCTCATACTCTCACACACACACACACACACACACACACACACACACACACACACACACACACACACACAATCTATCGTAGCTCTACCTTCAGCTCCACCTATACACACACCTCTCTCTCCAAACATACATGTAACATGCACTATATGCCACAAGTCTGTGTGAGCGAGTGAAAATAACGCAGAAAGTGGCTTGAATTGTTGTGAAATGGTAGAATGAATTGAGGCCTGTGAGAGACTGTGACGCTGTAACAGGGCACAATCTTAAAAAAAGACACACACTCACACACACACATACAGTAGCTGTGGGATGATGGCGTGCAGAGGACACCTGGACAGATGGCAGACAGTCGTCCTGTTGGACATACCGTCACCGTGCTGCCTGACAGGTTTTGATCTACTCTGCTGTCTCTCCCACACCCACACCCACACCCACACACACACAGGACCCTGGTGTGAATAAATTAAGTATAAACAGCTATAAGGAAGTATCTAAACGCTGGCAGCAGAGAAATGCAGTAGCACCACGTCACAGTCTGTAAAATAACCCACTTCAGATGATGTACAACCTCCGTGTTCACACACACACACGCACGCGCACAGACACACAAAGAGCAGCAGAGCTGCTTTATTTAGAGTCTCATATAAATCACCGTACAAAATCCAGGGAGCAAACTGTTTATGAGAACCAGCTTGAACTCTGACACCTGGATTCTTTTTTAACAGCTCTAATTACAATTGATTTTTTTCGCCCAGTCAAATGTTTTACTGTGGACTCTGCTCTGGTAAAATAAAATAAATACTAAAATAAATAAGACAAATAAACCAGTGCTTTGCGACTCTGACGCTCTTCTATTCCAGAGGAGGAGCGATGGACGGAGTGGCCGCTAACAGACTCTCAGAAGCCACTGCTCCAGCCTAAATCACATTTCAAAGCATAGAGGAGTCTATTACAGGAAATTAGAAAGGCCTTGGATCTCAACAAGCCTATCCTTCAATTTTATTGAGTCTTCTCAGTAGCCCTTGGTGTATTGTGTATACTTGTCAATAGCAATTCGTCTGCGCGCGTTGTGTTGACAAACAGCGGCGGATCGAGGAGGTGCGCGTTTGTGCGGCGCACAAGCGTGCACGCGCGTCGTGAAAGCGTGCACACGCACACACTCACACTCAAACACAAGCGCTGGTAAGACTCGTCTCCTTGATCTTGCCCTTGGGAACAATAGGAGGATGAAACAGTTTGAAGTTCAACATTCAGAGAAGAATTTGCAATGCTAAAAGATTTTTTATATATATATATATAAATTAATTTCCGGGGAGAAGCATTTTCACACAACATCATTTTAAAATACTAATATGAAATAATATACTATACAAACATTTCTACCACTCTTTTTAACTTATTGATCTTGGTTCTTTCGAGTTGAATGTTTGTTATGTGAATGTTTAATGTACAGCGTGTCAGATTCTCGTGTCAGTGTCTCAATTATTTCTGCTTTTATTAGCTTAGAAATCTGAAGGTTTCAACCACAGCAAATGTGGCTTTTCTGCAGACTCAAACTGCAAGTCCAGTTTCCCAACCATCTTTCCCCCCTACATGTTCCACTCCAATCTTTAAGGCTGTAAATACACCCAGAACCCCCCCACACCACCAGCACCACCTCCACATTTCCACAATCCCGCTGTCTGCCTTCACCCGCGGTGAGACACCGCTCACAATCACAATGTGTCATGACGACGACAATGGTGATGATTTTGTGGTGAAGGCGGGGGAAGTAAAAAGAAAATCAATAATGCAACCGTAAATTTAATTTAAATAAACATTAGTGGCCTACTTAATTAATGAAACCTCGTGTGTAATTTGTCAGTGTCAGGAGTGCTCACCCCCACACCACACCACACCCCCACCTCCCTTCCCTTTGATGTTAGTATGAATATTCCTGCTCAGAAATGGCGTCTCTTGCACAATTAGTGCTCATTGTGGCGTTGGCCTCTTGCTAGGTTCTGATGCTGCTGCTGCTGCATGAAATGTGCACAGAGCTTATCGTGACACACACACACGTGTGCACAACATCACCAGATTAAAATCATTTACTGTGCACCGAGGACAACGAGAGGCCGTAAAAATGAACGTGGGGGGGAAACATGATGAAAAATAGCAGGGGGAATATCTAATGAATCTAATCTACATACAAGCAACCTGATCAAATGCTCGAGCAATTTCAAAGGCCATATATCAAACTGTACATGACATTAACATCGAATCAATAACTGGGAGGTCCACACACCCGTGAGCAATAACGCTGAGCGTTAATAACCAGCGGGGACATGAGAGAGATAAATAATAGCGGGGGCTAAAGAAATATATAAAAGAAGACACAATCAGAACGTGAGATGAGGATCTGACCTGTCCTTGTGCTGCGTGGAGAGAACAGCTGCTCGTGACCCACTTTCACCAGGATCACATCATTCATATCAGGGCGACTTCTACACAAAAATAATATTTCAGCAGATGCCGTTTTGACGATACAACTGGTTCATTAGCTGAGAAGAACACAAAAAGAGAGAGCGGCTTCGCTGACCTAAATAACTCACGTTAGGCAAGTTGATGCAAAGTTTGATTTAGAATGTCTCCGAATTAAAAGAAAAACAATGTTTTAGTATCCTCCCATTTTTATTTCCCACTTTTCATCAAAGCGTCTTCTTCTCAAAGTGCTTCTGTTGCTGTGCTGCAGGTGATAAATGGACAGTTCAGCACTGGACAATGTTAGGAAAAGATACCCCCAAAAAAACACTGTATTTAATGGTTGTGGCCAAAGTGAAGTCAAGTATGTGTATAAACAAAGAGCAAAGACTCACAGTGTAGTGAGTAAATATGTGATTTCTCTGTGCGTTTACCAGCTGAGTGCATCTGTTCTGCAGGAGCAAGCGCAAACCAGTTCATTCATTTTTCAGCACAAAAAAAAAAAAAACAGGTTATAGCACAGAGCCAAAAAAAAAAGCTCAAGGTACGAAAGAGACAGAATAAGGAGAATGGAAATCACCCCCCCATTCCTTATTTGGAACACCTGAAATAGGCCAGAGGCTGATTTCCTCCTATCACAGGAGCCCCAGGAAGCCTGGGAGACTGGATGTGGGGGGGGGGGGGGGGTTCAGCAGGGGCCTTAAGTGTGCTATCATAGGCGTCTCTTGTGCCTGCCTGCTTTATTTGCAGTAGTCAGGTTAATGAGTCCACCAGCCCACTTGATGTTGAGAGGCCTGCCACAAAGAGCTGCCTCATTAGAGCTAGCCTGGCACATTGCTCTGAGACAAAGGGACATTCACGCCCGCTGAATGCCTTCACCCTCCCCTCAATGCTGCCAGCCTGCGAGGGCCAACGCCATGGCATCGCCCCCTGCACACGTCCTGGCGCTCGGCCAGCCCCCGCGCCGCGACCCCTCGGACTCGCTGGTGGATGCGGGGAAAAAAAAAACAGCAAAGGAAGAAGAAGCTGCTGCTGCGAGTCAGTCAGGGTGTGTGTGTGTGTGTGTGTGATACAGAGGCACCACGGGAAGCCAGAGGACATGCTGCATTATCGATGACTGCGATTGGTTCTCCTGCTCTCTTCCCTCCTCACTGCATATCTGAATTTGTTGCCACCAGGCTTCACTAAACCACATCCATCCTGAAAGAACCTTTACAGCTCAATGATTATAAATTATATTAAAAGCACAAACAGCCGTCCTGACCTCAAAGATCCAGTTAAGACGACGCAACTAATAAAAGCGCTGTGCTACACTGCTGCTGCTGCTGCTGCTGCTGCTGCTGTATGAGACCTCGCTGCAGGTCTGCAGGAATTATTTAATAAGAGCCATCGCAATGAATTCAAATGTCACCGATTTGTGCAATTTCATGCTTCACAACTAGAGGCTGCAATATTTGTTTCTACAAGAAAACAAAGCAGTGAGTGTCACAATAAATAAGGTCATTAACAATGTGTAGATGTGAAGGGAGAGCTCACTGGAAATGTCTGTAATTTTCAATTAATGCATAAAAATCACCATCCATACGAACACAATACTGTTTCGACATAAAAAGCTGAGTTTAATTACTTCATTTCATATCTTGTAATGTGTAAATGTGTGTTTTAACTGGGGAAGAGTTGAACGTGCGTTATATAAATAACATTTATTTGAATTATTAAACCGGTGAAGTGAAACAGAACAAAAGTGTTGTTGGGGATAAATCACAGAAACTATTAAATTGATACTCGGGCGCACAAATCACCATAAAGTGTACATTTTGACTGGCACTGTAATATCTGACAGAGCCTGATATATTTCTGCAAATTACCCAATCTCCACTGTTTCTGTCTCTCTCTGTGTGTTTTAAAGCTTAGTCACTGATCATAAATTCACTCCAAAACACAAGATAATACCTCACAATTTTCCAGAGTATTGTGCAGGGACTTGAGACGTAAGGCAAGCGTGAACAAACAGCCCCATATCTTGTGATTGATGCACTGGCAAAGATCCAGTCCAACACTTCCGTGGAAATAAAAAAAAAAAAACAGAAAAATCTATTTCTCTGAAGGCTTGAGGTCAGGAGTTAAATATTTTCTGCATAGGCAAGCCGCTCTTTCTGCCTCACTATTTATAGCGCAGGCAGAAACAGCTGAGCTGACTGCAGTGATGTCACTTTAGCTGATGGAATGCTTTGTTCCACAGCGTGTGCGCGCACGCCACCTGGGTCTGTGCGAGCTGCTGAGGGGGGGGGGGGGGGGGAAGCTCAGTGCAGGAGCCAAGATGGCCGACAGTTGCCCCATTTTTCAAGCGTGGAAAAAAAACACCCATCACTATCCCCCCCCACACTCAGACAGACCACCACACACACCCTTACACCGTCCTCTGTCACAGTGCCGTTGCTTAACGTCATGAGAGATATCAGTGTTTGTGGGGCTGCCATTTGGAGGCGAGCGCTCGCCGCCCTCACACACACACACACACAGGCGTGCAGCTTTCACACTGCAGCCTGAAGAGGAGGCAATTACACGCGTGGACTTAAAGCAGTTTAAGTGTTTGTCGTTCTTTGCATGCACGCCGCGCACCATCGCACCACGGGCCGAGGCGTTGAAGAGAAGCACTATATATATATTTTTAGTAAGCCTTTGGGCTCCTTTTCAGTGTCCCTAAAAGAGCACGGTTGCCTGGCAACCGTTATTGTTGCCATGGAGATTCATGTGTTGGCAGCTGCTGCAATCAGCATTAACTCAAGGCACATATTCTCATTCCGATAGTCAGGCGATGGGGAAGGCAACTAGGACACGCAGTCAGAGAGAGGGGATAGTAATCAGAGTGAAACATATGCTCATCCATTACTCGCTGCATTAATACAATTATATCAAAAAGAAATTTATGACCGTGCTTTGGTGCAATGATCACATTGCGGGGCAGAGGCATAAAAAAAAAAAAAAAAACTCCACCTTATAACGGATCCCCACTTTCATTTAATAAATGGCAACATGGCTGAAACTGTGGCAAACGCCGACATAAACATCTCCATTTAAAGGAAGAAAGGGTTCATCTCCTCAGAGTCACATTAGAGATTAGTTTTGCTTTAAAAGGTGTGTGTGTGTGTGTGTGTGTGTGTGTGTGTGTGTGTGTGTGTGTGTGTGTGTGTGTGTGTGTGTGTGTGTGTGTGTGTGTGTGTGTGTGTGTGTGTGGATGAAGACGAAGAAGCTGTGTTTGTTAATAACATAATAAGAGAACAGTGTCCTGCAGCGAACACAAACTGCACTTTTGTTTACATATTCACTGATTTGATGAGAGACCGCGGTGAACTGTGCTTCGACGACGACGACGATGCTGATGGATTCTAGATTCTAGAACACTTCCACCAGTTCAGTGTCATTTCATTCTGTTGGAAGGATAAGTAATATTTACCTCCATTTATTTTTTTTCTTTCCGTCTCATCCTCTCTTCATATGGATATACCAGTCTATAGCGACTGGAACAATTGCAGCCCTGCAGAGCGCAGACACACACAGAGATTGTAATAGCTGTTATTTCCTCTCTGGGTTTTTTTTTCTCTCTCTCTCTTCTTCTTCTTCTTTTCCCCAGGCCCAGCTCTCTCTCTCTCTCTCTATCTATCTCTTCCCTGTTGACATCACAGAGCTATGTGGGGGATAAAGAGGCAGAGGGGAAAAAAAAAACAATAACAGACCCATTGACCCCTATTTCACAAACTTTGGGGGTGTAGACAGGAGAATCCACTTACAAGGCTGGAACAGAGCTGCTGATTGGGCCTGAATAGACTTTCTATTAGGGAAGAGTGGAAGTGCGGCGGAAGAGGTCCCGACTGCCGCTCGCTTCCCCGACGAGGACGTTTCACCGTTTGATGGTCGCAGATTTACATCTAACCTCTTAAGCACCTCGAGGGCGAGATGCAATTCCGCATCTACCGTGCCTCCATTCACGACTGGAGAGCGGGATAAGTGCGCGACGCTGGGTTATTGAACTATACATCAATCCGCGTTTGCCTTGTTATAAAATCAGGGATCTGATCGTATCGGCGCTGCCGCACAAATAATAATAAATAAATAGTGAGCAAGGTGAGGCCGAGTTATTAGAGCAAAAGAAAAAAAAAGATTTCCAGGAACTACAAGCATCTGTGCTGAAACAAGTAGAGATTAAGCCGCTCGCCTTTTCTTTTTCCCTTTTTTTTTTTACAACATCTATTTCACTAACATAAAAACCTCAGGTTAATGATTCTGTAAATTCTCCCTCTCTCTCTCACGGCGTTAATTGCCCTCCATAAGAGAAACACGGTGATGATCTCCTGGCATCAGCATTAGAATGGGAGGCTCACCTCACTTTCTCTGGATGCTGCTGGTTGACATTTAACATCACAGAGAGAGGGGAGGTGGAGAGCCAGGTGCCCTACATGCACATTTGACCCCCTGCTAATGTCAGAGGGGTGGGGGGGTGGGGGGGTGGAGATAGAGATGAGGTCCCACACTCTTATCCTCTCTCCTCACTCACACAGAACAACCGCAAACGCTGCTATAGCACAAAATACCCGTCTCAGTTTCAGTGTTCAAGAAAACTTGAGTCATTCGTTTTTAAATTGCACTGAAGAGAGCGTTGCTAAATGTCCAAATTAACACAAACAAATGTGAACTACAGGGGAATTCAGAGATCCAGAAAACAAGTTGTGTTTAATATATATATGAAGAGAAGAGAAGATCACACAATCACAGCCGGCAGGGCCTGGAAACCCAGTGCGGATGACCTGTTTCTGCTCACACGCAACCATGAAATGATGACGACAACTGCTGCTCACGCTGTTTGGGGGGGGGGGGGGGTTTGATGTTAGCATGGGGGGCAGCGCACTGGGCCTACACCAGGGTTATCATCGGGATTTGTTTGATAAATAAATAAAATAAATATGAAAATAAATAAAGGTATTTTTTTTTTAAAAACATGTAATTAGGTCATAGCCTGAAACAAAACCTGTGTATTCACAGTGTGCTCAGTGCAGGTCAGGACACGTATGACATTTTCACCCACATAAACTTAGTTTTATACATGTATACATATATATACTGAAGAGCTAGAATATGTGTATATGATTAAAGATACTACATGAAGTAGAGGTGTCTTAAAATGTCTGTGGAAAATCCATATTTTTTGTAAACACCAAATTGTCCTTTTTAATGTCACATACATATTCTTTATTATATCAATATGATATATTTTTTAACAGACTAAAATGAATTTGTGTATTTTTTTGAATTCACATAAATTGCTGGTGGATAATCCACTATTATACACACGGTGGGGATTATAAACCCGAAATATTTCCTGTTAAACCGCGTTCTGCTGCATCTGCAACATCACACATCATCAAAGGAATAAAATAAACCTTCTCGTGATGAATATTCAACACTTTTGCACCAAAAGTGAATATTAATTAAATAAAAACAACGTCAACAAACAAACAGGAGCTCAGAAATTATTATTATTACTATATGTTATCTTTCATCATGACCTAATTATGACAAAACAAAATTGTGTAGAATTTATAAATCACACTACTTGATGAGTCAGCATAAATGTATATTATTTTAATCAATTCTTGATAAGATAAAATAAAATAAAAATAAAGGTTGAATTAACAAGCCCAGCTTTGACATTTTAAGGACATTATTATTATGTGACTGTAAAAGAGAATCCTAGTTTAGGGGGAGGCCTGGTGAAAGGAGGTGTAACAATATTATGGGATGTATGTATAGTGACACGAAATGTCGCTAAATAAAAGGCGATGCATGTGCACCGTTTCCCTCGTGCACTGCTACAGAACACAACACACACACACACTCAGCTGCTGCAGCCTTTTCTCCTGCACGCTGCTCTTTTCCCTCTCCAAATAAAAAAAGGACGAACGTCGATGTTTATAACGCAGATTTAACGCCTTTACAAACACGTGTCACGTGAATTCACTGCGCGCCAAACTGTCACTTGATTTTCAGGAGAAAATCGGTTATTTTTAGGTCGTGGATGACGCGTCATGTGGCTCGTGAAGGCCTGCGTTAGGATTGTGGTGCCATTAAAAAAAAAAAAAAAAAAAAAAATGCACGCAGAGACAATACAGTCGATGTCGCCTTATGCGGGTTTGCAGTTTTGCGCAGAAAGAATGCACATGAGCACGTGAAGGGGGCGCCTCGATGCCGCAGCTCCCGCGTGTGTTTACATTCAAAAAACGCACGCGCTGTGATAATAACGCGCGCTAACAGTTCACTGCTGTCACACCAGGACAACATCGAGTCTTCTTGTGCAGAAATGACGACGCAAATCCAGAGAGTCCAAACAGTCGCGTGCAGATTCCATGCGCAGACTCTTGTGCAACTTTTAAAAACTTCCAGCTCTGTCCAAATGATGGAGTTTGCATCTGCAGCCACTAGTTATGTCTTCTTCTTCCCCCCTTTTCTTTCTTTACCCCCCCCCCCCTTTTCAGGCCTGTTTCCAGGGGGGAGCAGAGGAAGAAGAGGAGCTTCCCCTTGATTAATAAATGTTTATGTGTGTTGAAGTGCGGGACAAAAGAGGGGGGGCTGGGCCTGTGACCCCGAGGAGATCCCGACCCTGTGCGCGGCGCTGGGAAAGGGGGGGCTTTGGGACGGGGACCCCGGGCCACTGACCCACACACATACATCCCAGAGCCGTGCCATTCATGTGCGCACCGCTGCATGTCGCCCCGCAGCTTCCATTGTTTCAGCAGGAACAATAGCGTCACCCCCTCAATTCACCCCCCTCTGCCTCCAACTCTACCCCCCCCTTTCTGCCAGAGGAAGAAAAAAAAGCAGCTTTCAAACTTCCCTCTGCAGCCATGATGCAAGAGGACCTGTCCCCCTCTATGTGAGCCCTTTAAAGAAAGAAGTAATACAAGAACATGTTGACAAAACGTTAACGCTGCTGCTGCTATAGTGTATAGAGGGGGGGGGGGTATGTGTTCAGCCAGGTTGCATCACACGCCCATGTTGCATCACTGCACACTGACTGGGGATCATTCCAGCCGTTAAAGGCCAAAAAAGCTGAGCTGTAAGAGAGTGAAACAATGCACGAGGAAGAGAAGTAAGAGTGTGTGTGTGTGTGTGTGTGTGTGTGTGTGTGTGTGTGTGTGTGCAGGTGAAGTCTGTGTGTGTGCAGGTGAAGTCTGTGTGTGTGCAGGTTAAGTCTGTGTGTGTGTGTGTGTGTGACTACAGCAGAGGTTAGTGAGGTTACTCAAATGACATCATCCATGGGACCCTGCATGGTTTGGACATCTTTTGCCTGGGAGTCAGAGTCAGTGCAGGAAGTGGAGAGAGGGGGGGTGCACACATTCAATCTATATCTCCTGTATCCCCCAAACCAGTGTTGATTTTAGACTTTTGCTACCTTAAAGTAGTTGCAATTGTTACTTTAATATATATTATCTCTAATCTGTGGTGCGTAATCCCAGTCTCGTGGCCTAAATGTGACTGCTGCTCATCGTAGATTAAATAAAAACACATATATGTTCCAAAATTAAATGTTAATGTGAGATTAAACGCACGCAGGACTACGTTTTCTATTGAGCAAAAACAAATAGCGAGAGTATTTTAATGTTGTTGTAAAAATGTGCATTTTTGCACCATTACAAACCCACATCATTGCTGCACAACACACACACACACACACACACACACACACACACACACACACACACACACACACACACACACACACACGCACACACACACACACACACACACACACAGTTGCTATAGATTGTGTGTGTGTACGTGAGGGCTGCACACACTGCAGCGCACTAATGAACCTCTCAAGACAAACGGCATTAAACGTGATTAATTGCGGCGACGATGCGACTGCACATATTCCTAATGTATAGAGCGCCAATAAATTATAGAGGAGGCTAATTATTGCCGCACACATAAAGCACAACATGCTGCGTTGCACCGCTAAACTGGAAAACGCCGCTTATCTGCGACAAAATGCACGAAAATACAATATAATAATAAAACTTAGGAGGGGGAAAAAATGCTTAGGACTTTGCAGAGTGGCCGCATATAAGGAGATATTTGCGTCAGTGTGAGCGAGCGCGCATTTGTATGAATAAATGCGCGCGTGTGTGAGAGAGGGAGGGAGAGAAGGAGGAGGGAGGGAGAGGAGGAGGAGGGAGGGAGGGGGAGAAAGAGAGAGAGATTTTACTCATTGTAATGCACTGAACGACCTGCCCTCTTTTGAAAAAAAAGGCGAGAAAGCGCAGCCATGCTTTGCAGAGGCTCCAGCAGCGTCGCTCTCACTGGAAGCAGCAGCAGCAGCTTCTCGCTGCACGGAGTGCGTTTGCCCGGTCCAGAGCTGCACCACCGCACACTGAGAACACAGACAACAGAGAGGGGAAACGCGGGGGAAATACAAGCGACTCCCCTCCGTGATGACACAGATCTGCGGGTGAAGTAACAAAGATTTAAAAGTGTATGTGTAATAATGAAGTGAAGCACGGAAACATGTTAGCAGAGCGCGCTGCACCGACACCAAACACCATATGGCGTGGACGCTTTTTCATGGTGAGTATCCTGTGTGTGCGTTTGCTGTGTATATGTTTCACGGTCGCTTTGTGTCGGAATCGTTGGTTTAAAAACGCGGCACATTCACGTAGAGAAAGACGAGCCGAGCAGGAGGTGGATAACGGTCCTGGACGCTCCTCCGTCCACGCACGCTGCACTTGCCATTGTTATTGCGGGCTTTATAGGGAGTAAAAACCCTTAATCGAAACGAGAAACAGGCGATAATAAGACAAGAGAGGGAGAAACCGAGAATTATATCGCGTTATCGATGATGATGATGAGGAGGAGGATAAAGAGGATGGTGCGTTTCTCTCTATGAACCATCGTTTTGTTCGTTGCGCGGTGCTCGAGGACAAAAGGTGTCCGTGATTCAGTGCGTGTTTCACACACGGTCCGTGCACCGAGGCACGAGAAACACGGTCATGTGCACGCAGAGATCCGAACTGTGTGGGCTCGTGCACTCGAGAAAGAGAGAGAGAGAGAGTCGAGCCGGTTTTCGTGGGAAAAGGAGGGGGAAAGCGTTTGCGTCTAAAATGGCGATCCTCTTTGTTTCTGCGTCCCCTCTGCTCTCGCCTCTGTAGCGAGTGGGGTTAATGCACTGCGATTAGCATATCTGCGAGCCTGCGCCTTTTCATTTCCTCTGCAGCCTGCTGCTGCTGCTGCTGCTGCTCACTCACACTCTTTAATGGTCAAACACGGGCTGACAGGTGCACAACTGCTCCGGGGGAAGGTGCGTTCAGGGACCGTGGCTCGCTCACGCTCCTCCAGCCGGGAGGCAGGTGCTCCTGGCTCTGATTAGACACTGACAGCATATGAATGCAGGCAGATTGGCGCTGGCACTTATGCAAATCGACACAAGCATAGTCTGCATCACTGCAGATTAAAACTGGATTAGAACCGCATTAATCTCACAGATCTGTGTCAGTCCCCTCTGTACAATAAAGCACTTATGTCATTTAACCCACATCTTCCAAGCGCAGAGCGTGTAGGCTGCAGCACTTTGTCATGAGCATGCAGATTATATAATCCCCCAATCTCACAATTTAAACGATTTAAAGAAGCCGCATTCACGAGGAAGAAAAACTGCGCTCACATCAAACAGCAGCATCCCTCTGTGTGTGTGTGCAGGCGGTGGTGCGTGTGCGCATGCCCGTGCACGAGTGTGAATCTGTAATTGTGCGTGCACGTGAATGTTCGCGCTGTTTTTTGGAGGAGGTGGTGGGGGGGCGGGGGGTGTTAGTGCAATGTTGCATAACTGTTCCCAGCAAATGCCAGATTTGGGACTCCACCATTTGCGGGACCATTGTTGGCATTTCCTCACACACGCACATGCACACGCACGCACACACACACAGAAAGGAGGGGGGAGAGGGGGGAGATAGAGGGAGAGAGATCTCTTAACATGTTCCATGATAAAAACGTGCTATAATCCGAATGGGAAGTCCTCAATTTCCCTCCGAGTTTCAAGGACACAGTGTGGTGATCCAGGAGGACGCTGGGTAATATAGAGGAACATCTGTTTGCCCGGTGACGTCAACAACAACCAACCCCCCCCAACCAAACCACCCCACCCCAATCCACCCCATCCCTCCCTACCTCCCTCCCTCCTCCCCTCTCTGTCCCAATCCTCTTGTGCTGAAGGCAGATGCCTCATTTGTTTGGCTGGAGCTCCATTAATCCCAAAGTCAGAGGAAAAGACCTGACGGAGAAGGATCAGCGCCACTCACGCGCTGCCGCTGATGGACTTGGTGTCAGGAGAACCGCGCGCATCTGGACGCACGCACATATATATATTTATATATATGTATACATAGACATATGTACAGTATGTACCTGCGCGCTCTGCTGTGTCCAGGACTCAGCGCAAGTAACCAAGCCTCTTTTGCGCGACCTATTTACGATTTGCGGCAGAAGTTGCAGGCTTGTGTGAGTGTGAATATGTGTGTGTGCGGAGGGGGGAAAAGTGCGTGGGTTGTGTGACTACGACAATCAATATCTCGGACATGGACTGTGACTTTTTTTCAGTATAACGGATGCCAAACAGGAATATCTCTGTGTCAGCTGCAAACCTGTGTGACGCTTTTGTCTTTTCTTCTTCTTTTTATTTATTTATTTCATATAGGTGCAACATTTTGGATAATGGAGGACTTTTTGTTCTTTCGGGGCAGTTTTGGGACCAGCAGTCACAGAGGAAACGGATCACACGGAGGCGTTTTTTTCCGCCTGCACAGCCTGGAACCTACAACCTGTGCGTAAAAGTCACTCCAGGAGAGGATTGATCTTCTTCTTCTTTTTTGGACCATGCGAGATGCTTGGGATTTTTTTTTAATTGCAGTTTTTAAATCGTACAACAAAGGCCTAAGAAGTAATTTTAGATCAGCTTTCAGGGGGAAATGCTACTGTATTGTGATTGCAGCTGGTGGACGAACACACACACACACACACACAGAGTGGCGGGTTGTGTCTCTCCGTGTTCACAGCGGACCTTGATTTAATGTCTTACAATTAAGGCACGCGGTGAATGCCAAGAGATGATCCTTCTTTCTTCACACAATGCTCTTGTGTCTCTTCCAAAAACTGTAACGTGTTTATTCTCCTGTAATGTCTCTCTATCTTTCTCTCTCTGTCTCTTATAATAAAAAAATAAATACACAACGATTTTTTTAAGCCATCTGGTTTTTATGTTTTATGTGAACGTGCATGTGTGTGTGAGCGAGTCGACGGGAGCTGTCCATATACTGTACACACACACACACACACACACACAGAGGCCGCGCAGGAGCGCTGTCCACTTTCGGTGGTGCTGAAATGTGCGCACCACCATCAGCCTTTTGTTGCACTAGTCTGGAAGCAGAAAGGGCTCGTGCTATTTTTTATTTTTTTTACGAGTGTGCGGGAATGCAGTTTTCTACATATGAACTGCGCACGCACACACACACACCACATAAAGACAAGGGTGTTAGAGGTTATAGGGGAAAAAATCTATAAAGCAGTCAGGTCTAGATAAAAATACAGTTATAGTTGAAGCTGCATTCTTCAACATTAAGAAGAGGAGGAGGCCTGAAGGTTGAGCTTGATTAGATAACATATGACTGATCTGACACATCTCTCAAATTAAATTGACTTCTCTTTTCCTTTCCACCCCTCTGCTCTGAGAGAACGAGAAAAAAAATCATTTTTCACAGAGCAGCAGCTCCATCCTTCGCAATGTGTCTATCACGTCTATAGAATATCAATGAGGTGTAAAGAAAACGCACAGAGGAGTCAAATGTGTCCAATTAAATGAAAAATAGAGAGGTTTGGAGGATGAAACGAATCTTTACAAATATGACGAATGCACTCGACGCGAGGCAAGAGGCTTATGGAGGTTTGCACCAGGAGAAAATAATGTCCTGCTGTGTTAGTCCTCCGCCTAGTGGTGTTAATGGGTACTGCCCCCAATGTGTGTGTGTCATTGTCAGACTCATATACAGAATGAAAGGACCGTGGAACTGAAAAGTAACATTGTTTTAAATGGGTATAGGTCAAATTGCTGCATATTAAGTTATGTAATACTATTCTACAACTGAGTTTATTATAATTTAGCATATAATTGTTATATATATCAATAAATATACACTGCATATCATATAGTATAGAGAGTTGGCTAATTCTTAGAAGTGGAACATTCGTAGTTGTCAAATCAAAATCAATGCAATTAGCAGTAATGTAATTAGTCAATGCCATTTTTAAAAAAATGTAATAAAAAATGTTGTAAACGGGTTCTGTCTTTCATCTTGCATTTACAACACATACATTAAAAAAAGTATATCACAACTTAAATCTGTGAGGAAAATCATTTTCTACAAATTGTGAAATCATCCCTACGTCCATGACACAAATGTGTGCAACATTAATACATATTTTTCTGTTTTTAATTGCCA
Organism: Microchirus variegatus; assembly: GCF_963457635.1. NCBI lineage: Eukaryota > Metazoa > Chordata > Actinopteri > Pleuronectiformes > Soleidae > Microchirus > Microchirus variegatus. The sequence goes on along the minus strand of NC_139816.1, from coordinate 6,617,907 downwards.
GTTTATGTGGTGGAGAACTACAGTGAAGGTGGTAATTGTTAAAACACAGGTGGTGGAGGAGAGAATAAAGTTGGACGTTGGAAAAAGTCCTGCTGACATTTTACACCGAGTGTAAATCCACACAGAGCAGAAGAAGGTTAACCATGCAGAAAATCAGGGTCTAAACATTAGTGCAGAATTCTTCAATTCAACAAAGTCTGACTATTTATTTAACGTCTCATCTACAGTATACGAAGAGAGAGAGAAATATGGCATTTAGCTCATTTTGACAGCAGACAATAATCACAATTTGATTAATGACACGAGTGTGAGCAGATCATCGCTAAGAATTGTGCGATGATGGATGGATGAGGGGCGGGTGTGTGAGGATGAGGGTTCTATCCGGTTATTATTAGTGTGTTCATTTCCCTAAATCATTCAAATAAGCAGCGAGGAGAAAAATTGTGATGAAATCCAGGATTGGACTTGCAAAGTAATTAAACTGGAGGAAAAATGAAAATCAGTTAATCTGATTAATAATAAAAACCCATTCTGTTAATGATTGACACTTCTTTATAAAACACAACCATCGGATTATTCAAAGCCCCCCCAGACCAGGTGAATGTTGATGCATGACTTTTTTTTTTTTTTTTTTTAAAGATGAAGCAGCGTCTTTGGTCGCCGACAGACAGAATAAACAGATCATGTCATGAATATGGCACAGTGCTGTGACTCCTCGTGACCAAATTGAAATTTCATATCGGGACTCAACAGGCTGAGAGTCTGGCTCCCACTGATAACCCCCAAATCTTCAAAGTTGACTGAAATCCACGAAGCTGCCACAAAGCATGTTGATCATGCTGCTGCTGCTGCTGCCTTCAGCTCCCACAGTGTATCCACTAGGAGTCTTTGATTGCCCCCTTGTGGCCACACATTGATAACACTGTAGAAAACATGGATAATCTGCAGTGGTCTTTGACTTTGACAGAAAACCCTGCACAATAGAGACACTCTGCAAGAGAAAAACCTATTGTTCCTGAGCACAAACCTAACAAGTCAGAATAGACTGAGGCTGAAACTGAAATCACTGTCCTCTGTGTAACCATGGCAACCATCATTCATCTGAACTTCAGTGGGGCAAAGGAGCGATAACTGGACTACACAGTCCTCAAAATCCCCGAGGTCTTCAACAAAGCTTTTCAACTGAACTCATCACTGACTCCAGAAACTCCATCTTTGGTCGTCTCACCTGATTATCACAATCTCTGCAAAAAAGCTCCTACCATATAACTTACATACACCATCCAGGATACCCTGAGGCTGCTATTCAGATACAGTCAACACATGCATCATTTTCACCCCTGAAAACATATTAAAAACCAAACATATCTGACCTCAGATATACACAATAAGGTTACATCATCCATACAACTATCTTTTACTGCTTAATCCTGCACATGAGGCTCGCTGGTGCCAGAAATGACATGTACATACTACTCAGGTTGACCACTTTTTAGCATTCCAATATTTCATATTATTCTAAAAAACCTTCACGTTTCCTGGTGTTTTTAAAACAGTCACAAGTTTTAATCTTTCTTTTTTAAAACTGTCAGTGCTGATGTAAAACTGTAGTCAAAGGAGAATCTTAATTGCCTCTTCTTGTGTAAGTTATTGTTGTTATAGTTTTGTTGTTTAGATGAATTCAAGCAGAGTAAAACTAGTTTAAAAGAACAAACAAAATACTACATTTAAATAAATGAATGAACATAAGGCTGAAGATCAGCAGTTTCAGTTCCAGGACAGTGATGGATATGGTCGTGTGTTGTACTGAGGATATGAAGAATACTGTAAAAAATACTGTAAATATGTAAGTATTTGGTGATGGGATAAAGTCAAGTCTATAAATTGGCCTTCATATTTAAAATGTTTACTATAGTGTTCAAATTTCAAGTTTAACACACAAAACCAGGCGTACGTGTACAAGTGCAGTGTTTTATGTTTGTTTTACTTCATTTTGAATTGTTAATACACTATTTTAAGTAGATTGTAAATAACTGCCAGATATTGAAAGTTATTCTGGAAAAATGGGCAAAAGCACAGACTCAGGATCATTTTCTGGCCCTTTTATGGTTAAAATAAGCCAAAAATCAGGCCCGAAATATCAACTTTGACGTAGCTCAGCACAATTCTTACAGTGCAACCTAAAACTCTGTTTAACTCTGCGTGTTTGTAGGTTTAATTTGAGCACTTCCTGTCGCGCTGCTACGTCTGCACTTCTCGTATTATGACCTAAATTGATGCTCGCTCTCTTTTCTCACAGTTTTTTTTTTTTTTTTGCCTTCACGGTCCCTTCGTTACCAAAAGTGCTGACTGACTGCGTCTGTAATGGCTGTGGCACCGTCCTGGCCCATCTTGTCTCATTAGCCGGGCCTGATTGGCCATGAAGGTGTTCTCTTGCTGTCTCAGGATAAAGCGAGTGTCTCTGCCACTCAGGAGATCATAATTCCTGCACAGCGCTGCCCCCGCTGGCCTCTCGTGGTCGCCTGGGCAGAGAAACTGAACATAAGCTAATTGAAATATGCTTTAAAAAGGGATAAAACACTGACCTTGTACGCGGAAGAACAACGTGTTAGACTAGAGTGTTTGTGATGTGGCTGCAAAATCAAATAAAAAGTACAGTAAGAAGAGTGAAAGCATTTTTTAAACGCCTACATGTTTCTTTTTAGTGATGTTGATTCTCTTTAAAGTATTTGAGGTCATGGTTTGTGTCTATCGTCAGAGGAAGACGGGAAAAGATCAGGCTGCAAAGAAACTGGACAATAGATGTCGCAGGAGGATCTTTTTGACCAGAAGCTATGACGCTCATCTCTTTTGTGTCTCCTCGAGGTCTTTGTCTCACCTTTTTGAAAACATTATACAGTGAAGAGGTCACTGTTGAGACGCAGCAGACTCCTCTGCAGTTATTCGTGATGGTTTTCATGACACATAATGAACTTAAGGACCTTTAGTTTTAGGCTATAACAGGAGTCTGCAACCTTTAGCATGAAAAGAGAACATTTTTGTCCCCAAATCAAATGAATGTGGAGCTGCAAAAACATGTTTGACCCATAAAATAAAGATAACAACATGTAAACATGTTTATATAATATAGAAAAGAAGCAGCCTATTATAAATTGGAGAACACAGAATTATGTAGATCTAGTCCGTCCATTGTCTGTGGCAAATTAATGACATTAAAATCAACACACTTTGAAATAAATGAAGCAATATTTGGATTTGTATGTATGTAGTCCAGGTTTGAGAAAAAACTCTAAATGTGTCTATAACAACCTGTACTAATGAAAGAAGCCAATATATAATTTGATTAAATAGTCCTGGTGTTTTTTGATGTTAGTGCAAATGACTCACGGTGCCTTCTAAAGGCCCAGTGTGTGGGGTTTAGGTGGGGCTTCTAGTAGAAAAACAGTATACGATGCTTAAATTCACATATATATTCCAGAGTCCACCCTTTTGCTCAGCCATGTTTCTACAGTAGCCTTAAAGGGACAAACTAGACACTTGCTCAAGAGAGGAGAGGGGATTGTTGTGTGCATTTGTATTACCCTGTTGTACCACAATAGAAGACCATGGGTGAGTGGATGATTATTAAAATCTGCAACTTCACCACTAGATGTCACTAAATCCTGCACACGTAGAGGACGCACCCATGCTTTGGTCCCTGTGAGTCAACTTATGAAAGAGTGAAAAGAGATTTCTATCTAAAATTCATCACTTTTTGTGACGAGGACAGAGAATGTTTGAGTATGACAGAGAAAGCGTGAGTTGTATGTCAAACTTCTGGCCTACAGGGAACTTGTGTCATTAGTTTACCTTCCCCGGCTGGAACAAGGGCCTTTCTGCATGGAGTTGGTATGTTAGGTTGAGTTTGTACTCCCCTGTTTGTGCATGGGTTTTCTCTGGGTACTCTTTGATTTGAGGATTAGGTAAATTGGACAACAATCTATGTGGCCCTGTGATAGACTGGGAATCTGTGAGACCCCGCCTATCACCCTATGTCAGCTGAGATTGGCACAGTATCTCCCGTGATGGATTTAGCAGCATAGATGATGATTTTTTTTTTTACACAATATTAATAGAGTTAAAGCAATAAAAACACTTAATCTTACACTTTCTATTATATTATAGGGCTGCCTCCGTCTGGTGAACACATGGCATCAAAGTACCAGGCGTCCATTTTTAAAACTTTCTGTTCAAAAAATAAATAAATTGGATGTTTCAAGACAATGGTGATAACATTATCCATCTGATTTAACGTCTTTTCAGTTAATGTGGGTTAAAGAAAGCTGAATAAACCATGTTTGCTGACGCTGATGGAGCTGGACTTTACATCATGGGTGTACTACATGATCCAAACCAGTAGATGGCACTATGAGCACAAGTAAATCTGCAAAGCAGGTTTTATCAAGGGATCGCAGAGTGAAACTGAATAATGCAGAACACATACAAGAACAGAAATATCCTACCGTGTACGTTTTTAAGAAAATCACCTGGATATTCATCAGGTAGACAAAATTAAAACTAAATGATCAAATCTTCAGTCAAGTTTGTCAACAAGTTTGAGTTTTAGTGTCACATCATATTTCTTTCATAAGGAGAGGAAAACACTGCAAATATTACTTGAAATTGTTAACTTGTTTGTAACTCTTCTCTTAAAAACAAACCTCACAGATCAGAGAGCTTTGTTAAAGATGATCACACACACACTCACGGGGAAAGAAAGGGGAGAGACTGAGTGCACGCGGTATTGTTTGTCATCGTTTAAAGGCTATTAATTAAAACGTTAACCTGATTGGGTGGAGATGGAGTGAGAGGGGGAGACGCTGGTGTCTCTGTCCCAATAGGCGAATCCTTTGTAATAACCCGCCTCGAGATAATGATGTAAAAGGACTCGGGCGTCTTGTGCGTAACGAGGATCGTCGTGGAGACTCAGTGAAGGTGAATCACAGAGAGAGAGAGAGGGAGAGAGAGAGAGAGTGAGGAGGGCAGAGGAGGAAGCAGCAGCACTTATTACACGAGTCTCCTCCTCATCTCCACACCTCAGCTGACAGCTCGCGCAAACCTGCAACTTCAACATTGACACACACACACACACACACACAAGCGACAAAACTTGCAAAGGACAAAAAGAGGCAGGGACTCGCGCAGTTTCCAGACGGGAGTCCACACGGTCATGGACAGGAGGATGAACTTGAGCGTCAGCGCAGCAGACATTTTTCAAAAAACTCTGAGCGCAGTGTCCAGTAAAAAGATGGATCCCTTCCGGTCAGCCGGCATCGAACTACCAGCCAGGGACCGCCAGTCACCGATGAGCTGCTTTGACCAGACCGATCCAGACCCGATTCAGCCGGGAGGACTGGCAGGAATCAGAGGGGGACCGCTGGGGCTGCCCACCGGATCTTTGTGCATCAACTACGGGGAGAGCGCCAACAGGACCTCCGCGGCGGAGAGCAGCGGCGGGGAGCAGAGTCCCGACGACGACAGCGACGACAGGTGTGACATGGTCCTTCTGGGCGACAGGCGGACGGGGGCCGCGGGCAAACCAGAGGGAGGTAAGAAAAGCAAAGAGCAGAAAACTCTGCGGCTAAACATCAACGCCAGGGAGAGACGACGGATGCACGACCTGAACGACGCGCTGGACGAGCTCCGTGGTGTCATCCCTTACGCGCACAGCCCGTCCGTGCGCAAACTCTCCAAAATCGCCACTTTGCTGCTCGCCAAAAACTTCATCCTCATGCAGGCGCAGGCGCTGGATGAGATGCGGCGGCTCGTGGCGTATCTGAACCAGGGCCAGGCCATCTCCGCTGCTTCCATACCCACCGCCACTGCACTCGCGGCTCAGACCCTGGGCGCGTACGACCAGCCGCCTGGATACCCGTTCCCCGCCGGAGTGGCTGCGTCCGCCTGTCCGGACAAATGTGCTCTTTTCAACAACGCCACCTCCAGCCTCTGCAAACAGTGCACTGACAAGCCTTAACTGCGCACACAGAGACCCGCACAAGCACACGAGACAGAGGAGGAGAGCGCAGACAACACTCCTAAGAAACACTTGTGGAAAGTCAGTCAGTCAGTCATTAGGCTAGAGACAAATAATTTTATAATAATATGTACTAAAATGCATTGAAAAGGCTTTTTTTGGTGTCCAAACAAATACTTGATTGTGTACATAAATCATCCTTAAAGTGCTGTGTGAATGACAGTGAAGACCAAACACAAGTACAGTGACAGGAGGCCTGTGAGGCTGTGAATGAGTGAGTGAATGAGTGAGTGAGTGAGTGAGCTGCTCTGTGATGGACCTGTCTGGAGAGATTTTTAGTGACCTGACAACTTTTCCAGCGAACTTTTGGCTTTTGAAATAGACGTGGACTCTTTTTCCCCCTGGAGAGTTAAGTCCTCTATAAAAAACCTCACTTTCTGCTGCTTCCTTTGATTGTTTGCTGTTTTTCACCCTCAGAGACATTCGCTCCTTTTATTTTATTTTTTAATTTATTTATTTATTTTTGTTTGTTTGCTTTAGTGCTTTCAAAGGCCTGCTGCAGTCTTCATGAACTTTTTACTATATCGAGCACGTGGAATGTCATGTCATGCGCGAGGCTATGTGAGATGAAACAGAGCAGAACATTAGAGGAGTTCAGGGGTTTGAATCGGTCAGATATTTATTTATTATGTGATAATAATTCACTTGTTCAAAGTTGCGCACGCCTATTACAATTCTTTCCTGGGGGAGGAGGGAGGGGGGGCAATATGACATAATAATAATAATAATAATAACATTTCAGAACATTTCGAAAACCTGAGTGAAGGCCCTATCAGGTTGTTTCGCTGTGTCTTTTTGTAATTTAAAAATTTTAATATTTATATCCGGTTTGTTTTATTTGCTTGTATTGCACACTGTCGTTTGTGATTCTTTTCTTTTTGATTTATTTTCTCACACAAAGTGATCGAGGTCTTCAGTTGCATCGCGTTGTCAGGTCAAAGCTGTGGACTAATATTGTAGATACATTAGTTATTCTATGAGCAAAGAGGGCCATTTGTATGTATTTCAGTGTTGGAAAAAGCTTTATTAAAATATTTTGAACAACAGAAAAACACTGATCCTGGTTATTCATGTGTAGATGAAGCCTTTTTATTTTATTTTTGTTTTTGTTTTTTAACCTTTGATGGAAACATCAGTAAAATGCTCACCTCCCTAATTGTGCCACACTATGAATAAATTTAAATAACGAGTGATTGAAATTAGACTTCAGTGGTTAAGCGCTCTCGGTCAGTGTCCGACTTTCATCGCGTGCCAAATTGTTCAGTGGTTTTCTGCGGAGCCACTTTTCCATTCTTCTCTTGTGATGACAAAGTCACGGCGAAGGCCACGCGAGATAGTGGCTGAACATTTCCACACACACACACACACACAGAAAAAACACCCCGATAAATAATCTGTGTTATCGTCGTTAAATATGTGCGTAATAATGTTAATTGGAAAACAAACGTGTATGGAAAAGTGTCCACTGTAATACCTGGCTTCACACAATGAAACACATCGTTAAGGCAATTAGAGCTGCAGAATGTGATTAAGGAATGTAATTACGACGCTGTTCATTGTCGTAATTTGGCGTCTTTAATCACAACGCAGCCGTCAGCTGCTCGTGCCATCGCCTCCTCGCGCCCTTTGTCCTCCTCACTCTCTCCATACACACACTCATGTCCACACACACACACACACACCACAGTTGTCTCATGAAGGCCAGAGGACACGACAGGGTCATTTAAACTCTGGAAAATAACCGCAGTAAAAGGGAGTTATATTTCTAATTGTGCGTACGTAAGTATTAAAGCATTAAAGTGTATATTTTTAGAATTTCTCCATAATAAAATCTGGTTTTCTTTAATTGAAGTGAAAGTTATAGATTCTTCAGAGATTCAGCACCATGGACAGAGACAGCTGAATCAATGTCATGTTCCTGTGTATTTATACACACACTGAGGATCTCCTCTGGTGATTGACATGCACACATTCACAGCTTTGTGGCAACAAATAGCTTTCTAAACTCAACTGTGAGGATTTTTCTTATTTTTGTCACCATGTAGGACGGGATTATTTTTGGGATATTGCATACTGCAATATTCGCTGATGACCAGATGTGATGCTTTTTAATCTCGTCAGCCACATTTAGCTCTGATCCAGAGAGTTTTAGTCACTTAAAATTAAATAGATTAGAGTCAGTTACATTTATTTTTGAACAGATTTATGATTTATTTTTTATTTTTTGTAATTTTGAACCAACTTCCAGTCGACAAAAAAAGGGGGTCTCTCTTTCCAGATTGAACAGAAGAGTGTTCTGGTTTTCACTTTGCAGTCTCCGATCTCAGCTTTGTGTGTGTTTATGATGAGCCAATCCGACAACAGGGTCACTACAGTGTCCGCTTTAATCCCATCACACCACCGAACGCCTCGAATCATCCTCACAGAAAAAGCTCCTTCATCAAGAATGGAAAATAATCAGACGATATCAAAACACAAAAAAGCAGCGATTGGTGTCGAGGATCATCTGTTTTTCCCCAGGATTGAACTCTGATATTTAAAAAAAACCATAAAGTAATTTCCCCATCCTGCTGTTAGAAACTGAGATGTCACAAAAACATTAATTATGCAATATGCATTAATGCACAAATGACTGGAGCATTTAACCCATACTAATATTCACATTAGCACAGAAGAGGAGATTCCCCAGGGGTGAGACGGAGCCATATGTGAGTGCAAAACTGAACAGCAGCAGAGGGAAGGGAACACGAGAGGAGGAGAAACAAACCACAGGAACAGGAAGAAAACGCTGTTTCACAACCGATCGGTCGACTTTAAAGAGTTCCTCTCCGTGTGGGAACGGCGAGAGAAACTTCCAGTTTACAATCTGGTGAAATGTCATGTACACACAAGGGTCTCTGAAATGTTATGTTGATGAGTTTGGAGCCGGCTCAGAAGTGTGTCGTGGAGGCTCCAAGCTTCCTCCAGTGGCAGTGGCAGTGGCAGTGGCAGTGGCAGTGGCAGTGGCAGTGGCAGTGGCAGTGCCCCCCCCCCCCCCACACCAAAGTCGGTCGATGCCAGTCGTCATAATAGGCCACGGCGTCATTTTTATTCATGAGTCTAATAAAGCTGGATCTGTCTTAAAGGCGTTTACAGCAAGAATCGTGCGTGTGTGGATGTGTGTGTGTGTGGGGGGGGGGGCTCATGAATAAAAGTGGAAGATAAAAAAAAAAAGAGAGAAAACACACCCCCTTTTCATAAACCATAAAATGTCCAATTTACCATATCAAGGGCCAGCAGCAGGACGCCTATTCATAACACGGGCGTGATGTATGCTAAGGATGATAAACAAGAAAGTCAAAATATACATAAGAGTGTTGAATTGAAATGTCCGCTTCATATCAGTAACAACTCTGTGTGTGTGTGTGTGTGTCAGTGAATTCATCCATGCTGTGTGTCACACACACACACTCACACACAGTGTAAAGAGATATATGTGCCACACTGGGCTGAGGCACCAAATCAAGTGCAGGGCGGTCATTTACGTTTGTCAGGACACTGATATGGCAGTGCATAATGTTGTCTTTGTGTTGTGTGTGCGTGTGTGTATGTACACACACACACACACACGCACAGACAAACACATGGACAAACACATGGACAAATCAAGGGGACCCTCTTATGGGTGGGGTTAAAAAAAAAAACAACGTCATGCTTTAAAGCAGAGGATATTTAGATGTTGACAATTATGCAGTGACTTTAACTGAATTATCTTGTTCTTTTACTTTTTGTAATTCAGATTTTTTTTCCATATTCCTGAATTAAAGTGTCAATATCAACTGCTTGTGATCAACTAATGTAACCATGAGTTTATAATGGACTTAAAATTAGTATAACAGACCATAAACCAGTATAGATGCAAGTTACGTAGAATTTAAAAAGTGTGTCCTTTAATTTCTTACATTTAAAGATCTATTCTCTATCGATCATCTTTTACGTTGAAACAAGCTAAATATCACAACGTACATTTTCACTAAAGAAACGTTAAAAAAAAGGATGCAGAATATATGTTTACTGTTTCAACCATGATCATATAGATTAAGATAGGATTAAATAAGATGGATGAAGATAAATAATAAAGATGCATTTCCAAGGAAGACAAGAAAAAGTAAAAATAATGTACATTATAGACAGTTTCCAGAATATTTACAGTATAACAGATGATATACTTCATTTATTTGCAGTAAATATCCTAATTATTATCATTATCTGGAAACAAATCCAAAGAAAGTGAACTATTGTGCTGTGTTATCCATTGTTGGCGTTTCCTTTGCTTCTGTTGTGTTCACAGACTAATAAGCCTTAAATAAATGTTTTTATTATTCAGTACAACAGCAGTTTTATGGCTCTGTGTTTAAATACAGGAAACTAACGACGACTACTACTACTACGGTCATTTTAAAAAACGCTCTTACACCAGCTGTACATTTCCACCTCTATGTTTTTCCTCTGTTGGTCTAATGAGCCTCTAATTCATGATAGTGGGGATGTTTTTTTCTTCTAGAGGTCAGGTAAACATATGGTGCCGTGTTTAGCTCTGAAACCACTAAACAGGGCACAATAAATGACGTAGTTATGCGCGATTATCCCCTCATCTGGAATACAATTGTTGAGTAACATCTCTAATACTCCAACTGCCTCCATATTAATCAGATTAAAGTCCCCAATCCCCTAATCCCTGTTCACCGATGGCTCCCCCCCCCTCCCTCCACTCCGTCTTTGAGTCTTAATCTGATGTTCTTTTATTCCTCGTGGGATTAAGATATGTTTGGGGGGGCAGAGGGCTGTGATTTGTGGTGTTGTTTTCAGACACAAAAACAATTCACTTTGGATTTAAAGAAACAAAACACAGGTGCAGGAGAATTGAGTTGTGTTTGTGTGTACCAGTTGATTTGCTATATAATCTGATGGGCGGGGCCGCCTTTGATCTGACTTGTTAGATTTTTAAAGCTTCTCTGTTTTGTGGGAACAATGCACTTGTTTTTTTCTGATTTTAGATCTTTGTTGGATGACAATCTTACATTTTTTAAGTGTTTGTTTTGCGATATGAGCTGTGAACTTTTCCTTTTCTGTGACCTTATCGTTCAGATTAGTGACCCCACAGATTGAATGGGGTCAGATGAATGGGGGGAAACGAAAGAACGATACTCACACACACACAAACACAGACAGAATTAAAAATCAGATTATTTTTTACGTGAAATTACTGGAGGGCTCACTCGTCCTGATCAATATGCACATCCTGAACATCTAAGGGTTCATTAAAAAGGAAGGCGAGGTGAATTTCATCTCCCCGTCTCTGATGTTCATTAACTCTGGCTTCCACACTGATATGAAGACATGAGGATGACACAATAACGCTGTGAATCACTCACTGCTCCATCCTCTCTCGCTCTCTCTCACACACACACACACAAGTGTCGTCGGGGACATTACATTATCCTGAAGATTCTCCTGAGCCACTGAACCAAAAATCTGACATTTAACAAGACGTCCTAAATTTATTGTCTTCGATATCCGACCCAAAATAATCCGTGCGACACAAACACGAACAACATTTACACAAACTCCCGTCTCTTACGAGCACACACGAAGAAGAAAAATTAATGGCCCGACTGACAGAGAGAATTGTGGGTAAAGCTATAACAAAGTCAGCACCTAATATAGCCTGAAATGCGTGTTGTGTGCCTGTCAACGACTTGTTTACATGTTGTTTATTACCTGATCGCCGGACAGGTTTGTGATTAGAGTGTAATCTGAAGATTAAGACGAACAAGGTCGTCCACGTTGTAAACAGAGGCATTAAAAAAAGAGACGAAGAAGAAGACATAAAAACAATCTGACACCGGGGTGTGTGTGTGTGTGAGGTTGTTCAGGACTCGCAATCAACTGCATCTTTTTTCCCCAAAGGAACACGGAGGAATATATTGAGTGGATTTCAATCTCAAAAACGTTTGAAAACGAAACAACAGACGCCGCGCTCCCCTCTGCTGAGGATCTGTCACGTTACTAGAGCATGTAACTCCGGCCGTAAGTGTAACACTTGCTCGGCTGATCGTGCCTATGTGCCGCCGAACGCTACTCCGGGCTTCAGTGTATCTGTCTGAGCAGAGGTCTTTAACATCCATGAATGCCAAGCGTGGGGGAGGCAGGGCCAGGCCAAGCGTAACCGCGGCGCAGCCCAATGTCCTTGGCTCCTCGGCGGCCTTCACCTCACACTCCCTGCACAGTGAATTTTATGGCTAATTTCCGGCAATTTATCCTGGCACTTTCAGAGGAGAGATTCCTGCGGGAATAATGTGCATAATTTGCATAAATCATCCTGATAGAATGCACATCAGCATGTAACCCCCGTACCACCACCACCACCACCATCACTACCCCCCCCCCCCCCCCCATCCTGTCTGATGCTGCAGCGTTTACTTTGTAATCAAAACTGACTCTTTTTCCACCGGCGGATGCACAAGAGCCATGAGAAGGGGGTCTGAGTTTAGGCGAGTAATTACAAACCAGAATGACACACACACACACACACACACACACACACACAAAGGCCGATCCATACAAAGTGTGTCCTCAATTCAAGATAATGGTTTTTAACAAAAGAGGAGTCAAAATATCAAAATACGACAGCGAGAAAACTACATTTATAACTCTATTTTCTTGTTTTTAAGGCAGTGTCGGTGCTGCAGCTCAAACAGAAATAAACATTAATTTCTCTTTTCAATTCAAGATAGTGTTTTTTTAACAAAAGATGTGTTTTGGTATCGAAAAATGACGGCGAGAAAACTACATTTACAACTCTATTTTCTTGTTATTAAGGCGTGATACTGCAGCACAATCTAAAATAATCATTAATTTCTCTCCTCAATTCAAGATAATGATTTTTAACAAAAGATATCAAAATACGACAGTGAGAAAACTACATTTACAACTATATTTCCATGTTTTTAAGGCATGATCCTGCAGCACAAACTAAAATAACAATTAATTCCTCTCAAATTGGGTCTTTTTCCCCCCTCCATTTAATCTGAGCCTGTAATTTCCCCTGGTTATCTTTCTTTGTCCTGTGTGTTGTAGTAGTGAGACATCAACCACAGTTTGGTTCACAGGCTTGTTTTCAAACAACCCCCCCCCCCCCCAGACCATGTGTAAGTGACCAATAGTCTGAGGGGAAGAGACGGGGGTCAGTACACAGCAGCCTCCTCCCCTTTGCCTTGATCTAATTTGACGTACAGTGAGTAAGTGCATATTCTCTTGGACTGCTTTCGTTACTATAATCAGTGCCGGTCAAATCGACTTTGCAGGGGTTGAGGAGGTGTTGAGATGAAAGAGGGTGGGTGGGGGGTACAGAGCACTGTAGGAGGTTTTTTTTTTTAGTTTTCGGCACATACATACAGTACGATGGAAATACTGCACCGCACGCAGACTGAAGTGGAGTTAGTCGTGGGTTAACTAATCGGAGCAGACACACAGACACAAACATAGCTGCTGCGGCTAAAAAAGAGCAGCGCACACACTCGTTACATGCATTAGATTTTAAGACTGACAGGAAAGAAGTGTGTGTGTGTGTGTGTGCAGCTGTCATGTGGAGTGAGCGGTTCTGTGTGTGTGTGTGTGTGTTGCTACCAGGTTCCTCCACTGGCCTCCATCCCAGAGAGTCTCAACATCTCAGACGGCATCACTGGTGACAACAGGACAGTTGTCTGCCGGGGTGGACGTTAATCACAATAATACGGGGCGCAGGCTAATCACGAATCACTGATCATGCGCTAAATGACATGTCTTCTCGACGCAGTGTAACCAGTCTCTCTATGGTCGGGGATTCACACACTTAAGACTAGCCCCTGTTCCGGGGAGGGGGGTGGTGGGACAGTGGTTATGAGGCTGGTGCACAGCCATCCAGACAATAATTACTCTACGTCTGTGGTCACATTAAATATCAGTCAAAGCAGATTAATTTCGACTGATGGCGTTGGTGCCTGCTAAATGCAGATTTTTCTTAATCAGAGTGAAATTGTGGCACAGGAGAGGGTGAGGCACTGTGAGCTTTGCTGTATGGGGCTCTTCACTTACTCGTGTGGTCGGAGACACAATGTCTTCGGATCCGAATGTGAGAGCAAAATTAGCACGTAAATGTGTTTTTCCTGTCGCCCGGCTCTGATGTGTGAGTTTGTATGCAGGGACTGTATGCACGAGCACAAACCAGGCTCTCTCTGTCTATCTGTGTGTGTGTGTGTGTGTGTGTGTGTGTGCGGTAGGTCTTTCACTAAATACCCAGAGACCCGGAGAATTACCCAGAGCAGAGAGGACAGCATCTGTTTGTGTGCTTGTGCCGAGCAAACAAGGCAATTTAGAGAACACCAAGGGAGCAGCTAATAAACACAACCTTATTCCCCCGTCCTCCTACACCTGGCTCTGAATAATCCAGTGCTACAGTAAGGTCTGTCTTTGTGGGTGTGTGTGTGTGTGTGTGTTCCTGTGTGTGTGATGTAATGCCAGAGAGGAGTTAACCTGACCAGAAGGGATGCTTGTATGTTATACTGCAAGTTTATGTGTGTATGTGTGTGTGAGAGTGTGTGTAATCATTCATCATTGTACAGTGAGAGACATGCCAGTGCTGCTGGGAAATGGCAGGTCTGTGTCCCATCACACCCTGGTGTCTTTGTCTGTACGGCTAAAGCCGAGCCAAAATGCCTGCCCTGGATACCTGGCATAGAAAAAGCACTTTACTGTACACATAGGTGTATGAATGACTGACCTCACACAGACTGCAAGCAGATAAAATAAGATATTGGCACCCTTTTTACATTAAACATGATTCAGTAATGCGTGAACCAGTGTAAATGTGTTTTTAAAGACTCCGTCTTGTGTGTTTGACCTGCATCTGTTGCGGTAAACATTCTCTAATGAGACCTGCAGCTTCGTTTGCTGCCACCACCGCTGACTCTGATATGTAGCCAAAGTGACATCCAGAAAAAGAAAAAAAAAGAAAAATCATGAATCAGAGCAGACACAAAATGGCCGCCCGGTGCCAAACCCCGCCTTGGCTTTCACTTCACATCACGCCACAGGATCTGGCTGAAGACGAAGAGGCTTTACGGCACATTTAGAGAAAGACCTCACAATTCTGTCTGCGTCTGTCACTTACAGGTCTATAAAAGGTTTTCATGTTCTTACATCGACTTACATCTCATATGTGTGGGTATATTTTTAGACACATTTAATCACAATTCACCGAGTCCAGTCACTTTTAAATAATCCAGTTTGTTCTTTGAGCACTTCTTAGGTCTCTCCTCTCACCCCCTCGTGTCTCATACCCGGGTCGCTTCAGAAAAAAAATGGCCCACTTTCTATCAATGTTTGAGCCTTTGAGCGAAATAACATCATGAAATAAAAGTGTGTGGGCGAGAATAAGAGCAAAAGGGGAGATTAATCTGAGTTATTACATTGATTGGATTTCCAGAATGCTAATTAAAAGATGTTAGGACACGGGCCCAGCCAAGGATCAGTGGGCACTAATGAGGACCAATAGGCCCTCTGTAATCTGCGCTTTAATGAGAGTGCTTTAAATGTTAAGTTTTGCGGGGAGACGAGGTGGACGGACGGGGGAAAGCGCGGGGCTGAAGTGGCAATCGTGGAAAACCAATCCTCCAACGTCGTTATAACTGGTAATGGTGAGGATTCACCGCCTCAGCGAAAAAGACGAGACGAATAAAAATAAGTAGGTGAGAGCAGCAAGAAATTCAATTACACTAAAGGGGTTTTGCACAATAAAAACATTTTATTATTAGACGATTAACAGGGTGGTTTAATAGCCGAGGGGTCACATAGCCCCTGCTCTTGTATTTCAATAAAGCCTTTGTAAAGTAACAGGGTAGTATCTTTTAATGGGAAACCAGTTATCCCACCCTGCTGCTCTTTCTCTCTCCAAGTTCCCTTGGGTTTTTATCATTTTCACACTTTCCATATTAATTTCTTTCAAAAAGGAAAGTAAGAAAGTGTGGTCAAATAAGTCTTATTGGGTTTTCTGTTTATCTTAACTGTTGGATATATAGAAACAATGCAGTAAGGTAATGGGGGGAAAATATGAAATTTTTAATACTGTCACAGGTACGACACGGCAACTCAACAACAACTGAAAATATATTGCTCAAAAACAACTGAATCTCGCATTTAAACCTTCACTGATGTACACTGGACAATTCTCTTTGTGTCAGATACCGTTATCACAAACTCAAATATCTACCAATACCGATATTAGTCCGAGTCATTTAAAACCATAAATAAAGCTCTTAACACATTTATGCCGAGTCATTTCAAAGACATCATTCTCCAACGGTGTAACCAATATTGTTGTAATAAACAACACAAACATGACTCAGCTAAAATGCTTTTGCTGATTTTTATCTGTTTGATATCCGATCCAGTGATTTTGACCAATATTGGACCCATACCAATACTGACTAGAGCTGCAACTACTCATTATTTTCATCATCTATACATCTCTAGATTAAAAGTGTGCTAAAAAGTGTTGATCAGTGTTTGTCAAACCTGTCTTGTTTTGTCCACAAACCAAAACAATTCAGTTGTGTACGATTTCTTTGTCATTTGGAGTAAAGAAACCAGAAAATATTTGCATTTAAGAAGGTGAAACAATCAAAAATCTTGTTTTAATCTTGAAAAAAAGCTTAAAAACTATTAATCGGTTATCAAAATAGTTGACGATTAACTTAGTAATCGACTAATCAAGTAATTGTTTCAGCTCGATACCGATTTCCATCCCTAGACAATACATTCAAGTCACAATAACAATAGCCAATATTCATAATAAGTAAATATTTGGCCTCTGTTTAACAAAGTGTCAAAAAGCATTAAAAATTAAAGAGTAAAAATAGCTGTGAGTTCCTTAACTCTGTCTAATAACAGGCTGATTAATTGACCAATCCTTCCATCTCCAATCACCTGTCAAAGAAATGACTTTAAACATATTTTGAAGGAAAGAATATGAGAAAGGAAACGGCAGAATAATACAAAGCAGACGGCGGAGGAGTCAGCTGACATTAGAGAGGTCGTTACTTATTCAGTGGATGGTTGTTATTAGCAAAATGAGCCTTAATGGCAGGTGCACCCCGCTCGTTTAAAACTGGAGCATATCCCTATAATCAGCCTGCTAATTTATCACAAATAATGACTTGTATTGACGACAGGCTGGTAAACACTCAAGGAGAGTATCAGCCTAATGGCTCTCTTCATTTGGGGCATCTGGTGCGCAGAGTACGACGGGTTCAAATAAACAAGAAACAATGCTAAGCGTCTATAACTTTTAATGTGTTTTTTTCTTTACCCTATATGGCTTTCTGGATTTAAAATAAATGCTAATGAAAATAGGAGGGAAAGGAACTGGCAGTGGTTTGGTTATAAACATAAATGTTGTATTATTGAAGTTAAGTTTAATAAATTAAATAATATGATTTAAGTTCAGATTCTTTATATGAAAGAATGTGTTTTTAATTAATTTGAAAACATTGGAACTGCAAGGCGCTTTTATTCTGAAGTGCAATAAGCAATATGCTGATTTTCCGGCTGTGTTGTACAGCTTTTTTCCTACAATTAGTATTAATTATATTTCTAAACTTTCTAACTTCTTTTTTTAACGTTTGGTTCAAAAATTCTGCCCTTGCAGTTTTGCATTCTCAGTGAAGGCACTCATAAAATCTGGTTCTATCTCAAAACTACAGGAAAGCACTCCGTTAACACAAACCTCCGCCAAAGGCCACTCAGTTTCCCACACAGAATCATACTTACTTAAAAAAATAAATAGCTTTACTTGGACTTCAAGGCTTCCGTACCTAAAGACACTGCTTTTTCAAACATCCTAGTGTTGTTTGGGATACCTCCATTGCCTGACTGTGCCTGACTTTGCACACAAATTAAATGACCATCATAATTTCATCCTCAGGTGTACCTACTGGTTTTGGGCGAGGGGTTTGTTGATTAATACAAATAATTACATTCAAACTGATGCAAATGTTTGCAATGATAAAGTAAAAACTATTAAAATTAAAGATGCAAGCAGCGTTGTGCGGTCGTCTTAGACGCCGGCACCGCCACCATGGCGAAGATGGACGCCAAATCCAAGATGGCCAATTTCCTGTTGAGTCGAGGTCATGGACCCAAGAGGATTTTTTGTTTGTCTTGGGCCGAACAATGTTCCCAACTAAATTTGGGCCGCTTCATAGGCTTTGACCTGAAGGGGTGCTACTGAGCCATTTTGCATTGGTCTTTCCTAATTCCATTATTTTATCAACTTTTTCGCACGTTTAGGGGGTCAAATTTGAGATTTTGCAGAGAGAAAAATAAGAATTCATAAAATTAATGATATATTGATATCATAATGACTTGATTATGATGTTCTATGAAAGAAGAACAAATAGACCACAGAAGTATTTCTGTCTGCACCAAAGTGACAAACAGAGACACTGCCATCCCTAAAACAATCATTACAATAGGCATATGTTTAGAGTCCTCATGTGGGTCTAATTCTGACACTCTGCTCTCATGGATTAACTTTAATCAGGCCTTCAATTTTCCCTTTGCCGTTGAGGACAAATGGCGTCCTGGCACGGCGTACACCGGGAATGAGATCGTTGTATTAAACCAAGGTTAAGTCATAACATCCAGGCCCAGATAATGGTATGCAAAAAAAAGAGAGCGGCTGAAATTACAGTAGGGGTATGACAATACTGATAGGCTATAAAAACATGTCGTTTAATGTTCCCTATAACCCCCACCTCCCCCCCAAAGAGCAGCGCTCTCATCTTCTCGCCATTAAGCCAATTCATCACCTCTTCAGAGAAGGCCGTGACACAGATCCCGTCTATCAGTCACTCTCTCTTTAGGACGCGCTCGCCATTCACATGATCAAGGATTTCTGCCGTATTAAACATGGAAGTGAAAGCTGAGGCCATCTAAACAATGACAGCGGAGAGCTGCTCCGGGCAAAAAGAGGTCTTTATCGGTGAAAAAATGAAAGAAATGTGAGTTTCAAACGCCGGGAGTGATCGCGTCGGGGGAATTAAAATATGAAAACAATGATGTAGCAATAATGAAAGCTTTGGTTTGCCCACTTGAAGGCAGTTGTTTGATATGTCACTTTTCTAATGACTTCTTGAGAAAGGACCCTGGATTTGCATTTTTGGTCCCTGCTGCTGTAATGAAAAAAGGTAGAGCGGAGCATATTTCACTGGGCCTGTCAAAGCCACTCACGCCCCTCTGCAAAGCACTCAGGAACTTCATTCCATCGCCGCCCGGTCTCACAACTGTGCCATGAAATTGACTATGACAAAATTAGCAAACCTAGACCGTTTGGACACATTCCCAATGTAGACGTTTTGTCGTGTTTTTTTTTCCTCTCGCCCAAAAATGCAATCAAGCCCTGGAACATCAAACATGAAGTCTCCTTGAAAGTTGTTGAGTCTCTTTGGCACGAGTGCAGCTATAGATTTATGTAATCGTGAGCTTGTTAGGGAGATTTCCTGGGGCCTGTTGACAGTGATGTGCAGCGGGGTTGGGCAGAGGTGACATCTGGGAGGCACAATTCTGCTGCGCCACCACGCAAAAGCAATTAAAGATCTATATTTCCCAGACAGGTCCTGACTTTGTTCAACGGTGGAGGAATACGTGCAGTTTAATGTCTTCATTAACATGACAGGCATGTCCCACACATGACAATCCAGGGTCAGCGTGGAAAAGAGTGGCGGCAATCAGTGGAATCAGATCACTTGACAAGAGGCGGCATCACGGAGCGTTTTCCATGCGAGCGAACGAGTCCAAGAGTGAAAAAGAAGCCTCTACAGAGATGGAGTTATTTCGATAAGTGACACCAGTTATTGCAAGTTGCAGCTCCTCTGAAGTAGGAGAGAGGGAAACGGTTCAGTTTCAGTTGGACAAGCTGCGCTCAAACACTTACTCTTCATTAGATGAATCTCTCTGGCTAAAGTAATTAGTTCACTCTATTAATTACTATAATCACCCATTATCGTGTTGGCCTTCATTTTAACATGTTTCATGGACTTAACGAGCCTTAAGCAAAGCTGCTTTCAGGGAATATTCACTCTGTGACGACTCGACGAGTGGCAAAAACACTAAAGCTTTGGTTTTATTGTCGAATATTTCAACATTAGAACAGGGCTCTGGATTTTCCAAGTGTGGGAATCAACAACTAACTATTTTTCCTGAGCTTCCTCATGGCTGCACTGGCAGTTTGTAAGAGTTAGTGACCTCTAATGGTGAGACTGCAGACTCCTACACTTCTTCAAACATACTTATGGGTAAGATTTTCAATGTTTGTTAATAAAACCACTTAAATGTCATATACTGGACTTCCCCACAATTACAATGACAGGATTTAAGCCATTAGTAGACATTATTTCAGTAGTTAAATAGCCTTATCCTTCCAAGGAAGAGGGAAAATGGAATTAGAACACTTTATGAAGGTTTATAATGTCACAAACTTTAGATATTTACAATTATTTTGTTGGATGTTGACGGGGAAAACTCGGGGAACGAGTTCCAGACAGACAGCGAGTCCAAGCCGAATCTCAGTAGCCAATCAGCAGGCAGGTTCCTAAGCCCCGCCCATCAGGTCAGAATTGTAAACAAAAGAACAAGTGAGGGAACGCAAAACAAAATTCCAGATCACTGCATAGAAAAAGTGTATTTTGAAACATTATAATTAAATAAATCCATTATTTTAATTGCAATTTGTGTGTTTTCATTTTGTGGTTCAAGCGTTGTCTGAAAATATTCACACAAATCCAATTCCATACAAAAACACATTTCCTCTTCAACATTGACCTTTACATACATCCGTGTAAAAAAACAACCACGACCAAAACAGGAGACGATAAGCAATTATTTAGGCCCAACGTGCATCTGCCATAACACCCGTTTAATCTTAGTTTACAATGCCAAACATGTCCACAGCATTAGGTTTTAACAGGAGGGCTTATACAGCGGGCCTGTGTCTGCGAGCTGCCATGAAATAGGGACAGGGCGTAAGAGGATGGAGGTGGAGTGCAGTAAACAAGGCGGTGCTGCTCCCCAGCTGTGAAGGTGACACAGGGATGCTACACGCAGAACAAGCCCTTTTGATTAATCACAGGATATTTACTAGCTCAGATCTAATCAAGGAGCGCAGGATCACGGGGCTACATCATACACGGCCCAGGAATTTACACAGCAGAGTTAACCTGTCACCTGCCACTGTCCTGCTCTTTATAACTATAAACACTGTGGAGAGTTTGGCCAGCACTTACACACTTACACACACTGAAGCGGCTCCAGAGGTGATTGTTTTATTTCCTGCTGAAACATTATAACCTGCATTCAGATCCTCAACACATGTCGTCTGATATAAAACCTTATGGCAGGTGGGGGGAGAATGAGCCATTTATCTCAAGGTGGTCGTGGTAATGGGACACAAGAACGTGAGAGGTTTTCCTCACAGAGTAAAACCCTGCGTGCAGCGGTAGCAGTTGGATAGTTAATCCTCAGGGAGACGATATAAACCAAACAATAACAGGCAGGGATTAGGCAGGTATGATCTCTGAGGGTTTATAAAGTGACTTACACGAGTCATTCAACCATGTTCAGAAAGAACATCACAGTGCACCACAAAATCTGAGGTGACAGTCAGAAAAAAATCATCACAAACGTCATTAACGGAGTGATATTTAAAGACTCTTCATAGTATATAGTTTGGGGTTTTGGTCCATTCATTGACAAAATATGCAACTTTTTTTTGTTGAACTATGAAGCAACTATTCTATGGAGAAATATTTTTGGATTATATATTATAATAATCCAACTAAGAGAACACAGATACATGTAAATGTTCACACACCATCCTCATAACACTCAAATTTAACACACAAAATCTGTTGTTCGTGCACAACTGCAGTGTTTTCTAAATACATTTTTTTTTTTTTTTCTTAATTTTAAATCGTTAAAACAGTATTTTAACATGCAGAAAATTGTAAATAACTGCCAGATATTGGGAGTTATTCTGGGAAAATCACATTTTCTGGCCCTTTTATGGTTAAAATAAGCAAAGGAATTTGGGACATTGAGTTGTAGGTGTCCAAGGGACACAGACCTAATAAAATGAGACAATAATATTCATTTGTATTAAAGTAGAACTCAAAATGTGATGATTTGCTTGCTAATTGTCTCCATTACTTGCCGTCCATTTGCTATAGTAACTGTAGCTAACCTTTTGGTTATAATTATTTTAGATTTATGAAAAAACAAAAAGTCTAACACTATATGAAATGGATAGAGACATAACCTTTAGTCTGACTTGTGTGCTGTCTTGTGCCGTTAGTGGTTAAACACAAGAGACGAGCAGTGGTGGAAGTTTGAGCTGTTTTTAAAAAAAACATGGCCTGTGCTATTGTGTCGCCTGGAAAATGTCACTCTGCAGGAGGGCGGGGGGTTCAAACAGGTTCACAGAAAGTCCTGACAACACTGGCACAAAGGCAAATACCTTTGGTATGGTCCTGATTTTGAGATCCAAGACTTTAAATAAAATGACGTGTGGTGTTTCAGAGCCTTGTTGTCAGTCTTCTCATCATCACCCAGATGTTCCCTCAGTGCGACGAGCGACAGTAAACGTTAGGAGGAAGTGTCATATCTGTGTCACATCCCTCACTGAGAAAAGACTTTGATATTCTCGTGTTAGGGTTAAATTAATCACACTTGCCATTTTTATTTTTGATGGCATCCCTCAAACCTCTGCCAAGGATTCCTAATCATCTTGTCCTCATATTGTGTTTCTCCTGCAGCTCTGGAAACAACAAAGTGATTTCCTAGGAGTGCATCAGTGCTTACATCAGCCCTTTGGCCCGGTCTCTCCCTCTCTTTACAGTGTTAATGCTCCATGTATGGCACAAGGCCATTGGATATATAGATAGTTTTATTTATATATAAACACATGTGCAACATTTACAATGACTTTACATTTACATCTCGTCAAGGATATACGTCTCTAAACCCCATTCCTATTACACACAACTCAGTTTATAGACTTTACTTTATCCCATAGTCAGATATTTACGCATTCACAGTATTTTATACAATGTTATTAATATTCTCAGTACAACACAAGAATACGATGGCTTTAAGCGCAACCATTCCCATCACTGTTCTGGATTAAACTGCTTTTCTTACATCCTTATATTTATTTAAAATGTAGTTTCTTTCTTAAATTATATCCCCCCTTGTCTCTGAAATCAATGACTTAATTTTATTTGGGAGTTAAATTATTTCTTGATTTTAATATTTAATCAGATCCAGAAATTTTAGAGCTTTCATTTGTGTTATATCCTGTGTTATTTATTAATCTAATTGCCCTTTTCTGCATTATATTATATATTGGCTGAATATTGCGTTTGTACACGTTTCCCCCACAATAATTTCACTTCATTGAAATATTCAGCAGTGGATATAAAGCTTATTACCTATTAAAATGCACATTTATGACATAGATGCATGTATATTTGTCTGGGAAACAAATAGGTATATGTCACTATGGTCAAGATTGCCAATGTTGTTGTTCAGTGATGTTTTCCACTATAACAAGAGGAAGAAAAACTCTGCCATCAAATATTCACACACGAGTGAGAATCCCTGTAAAATGTCGGCGAAACAAAACACTTGTGGTAAACAACAGTGTTCTGTAGACATTCTGTCAGATTGCAGTCGTTTTTACAGATTTCAGCGCTGAGCCGCCGCGGCGTAAATGCTTTAAAAACACTTTGACATAACATGCCGTGTCATGAGACCCAGAGGAAGCTTCTGAATAATGAATCTGCAGTATGCTCCAAACAGCTGTTGTCATGCAAAGGTCTTTAGTCGCATCACTCCGGTGGTTTTAAAGAAATCTTCATCATTTTATGATAATTCATTCGCTCGTAATAACTGTCCAATCCAGGACGCTCAAACTCAATAATGAAGCATTGTGATTGGCCAAGAGGCAAAGACAAAAATAATGACCATCCTCCAAATCTTGCTGCCCACACTCTTCATTTTTAATTCAGAGGTTTGAGTATTTTCTTTATGATCGCAACATCTGTTTACTCCCAGTGCCAGCTCCCTCTGTTCAATAATTCCTGTCCTGACCCCAGAGAGCCCCCGACATCACAGCACCGGCTGCTGCTCAAACTTCAACCGGGACCAAAAGACAAAAGGACAGGTGTCCGTGGATCACTGGGTTCTGTTGTTGTAAACATAAGCCGAGCAAACGCTCAGTGTCCTCGTCACATAGTGAAAAATTAGAAAAGATACGGAACAAACACACAACGGGAGAATAAAGACAACGTTTCTTTACTTTAAATGATAGACGTGCAACTCAGGTTAATGGGTTTGTAAATCTTTTGTGTGAAATATGTTTATACGATGGACACAATTATAAAAGCACTTAATGGACATGGACTTTATCTCTACTGGTGATGTTTTTCCATCACCAATGCTCGACTAGCTTTAACTAGGTTCAGTGTGTAACGGTTCAGAGTTTGTTGGCATAAGCTAAATATAACACCCATACATGTTTGTATAAGTGTGTAACTGCTGCAAAATAAACATTTATTTGGTTTTCATAGCTTTAGAATGACCCGTTTATGTACTTTGGGCAATGGTCTTGCTTTACAGAGGCCATTTCCATGTTTCTACAGCAGTTTCGAAAGAGTAAGCTTGATAATCAACAATAATATATAAACAAAGACCGTCTTTACCCACAAATACCTAATGCATACACCAAAGTGCAAAGGAGATGACGTCAAAAAAAGACAAATTGGACTATAAAAAACAAAATACTCAGCAAAAGGTGTCTGAGCTCAATCAGAGCTGTCCATAGTTCCCTAGTTTAGTGTCTAAATACATTTGATTATCTTATGCCTGATTGTTGGGCAAATTGGACACACTTAAATTGAGGTGTAAGAGACTGGCACAGCCCCCCCCCAACCCTCACGTGGGGCTAAGAAGTTAAGTTAAGTCTACACATCAATGTAGATTAGACCAAATATGATCAAAACGGGGACATTTTTGACACGACGGTGTGTTTACAGCAGCATGACTGTGTTTGGTCGCCGACACATCTGTGTTATTACAATTACTTCCACACTTTGACAAACTACACCGTCTATATGCGGACATATGGCAGCGCGGGGGTGCGGCTACATCAGACCTACAGCCTGTCAACATTTATGACTGATCAAAACAATCTGTCTGCTTTTCTCAACGAGATCCTCATCACCAGAGACACTGACGGTGGCAGGGTCTATAAACAGATGCTACCCACTGACCTTAGAAAACATGGTGTAGGGGCCAGATGTTCAGATAACCTCACAACCTTGGGACCAGCTGATGTGGCGATGATGGAGATGGGCACTGGCAGAGGAAAGTGATCTAGTGGCATCAAAGGTTTCCCCCCTTTTCCTCACTTTTTTTTCTGCGTTGGTCTTTACACCCCCTGAACTGGGCAATCCTGGAAGGCAGGGAAAAAATGGAGGATGGATGAAGACAAACACATAAACACAGAGAGGAAAGCGACAGACAGAGACAGGGGTGGTGGGGGGGTTGTTGGTCAGTGGTGCTGATGGTTGTCACAGATGTTGAGTTCAGCACAAAACTCTGCCAGAAGCGATCATGTCAAAGCGAAGTTAGCCGAATGAACAAGAACAACTCCAGGCCCTGCCTCTTAAAATCTCGCTCAAAATTCAACAGCTGTTTCTTGAACGAACGCAGATGCAAAAATAATGATAATAATGGCTACTTACAGCTTCTGCTCACAAGAACACAATCCGTCTCGACCACGCCCTGGACACAATTAGCTCCTGTGCGCTGTCGCTCTTTTAGGGATTTCAATTTTGGCAGGAAAACCGATTGTTTTTGCACCATAATAGCATTAAAAGTCATCATCACATTATTATATTATTATAAACAGTAATATACATTATATTCTGTGGTTCAGCAAATCATTTTTGTAACAGATATCCACCGTGTTGCTGCTGCTTCAACATCATTTCACCTCAAATCAACGCCTGTGCCCCTCTGCTCTGGCATCTGAAATTCTTAACATTTTGACTCGGGTGCATCTTGGCTCCGAGCATCTTCACTCAGCTCAGCAAATGTCTTTGTGCCAAGGCCACAGCCTGTGGCACTTCTCCTAGTGACAGATGAGCGATCATGTCAACATGTTTGTGTGCGAGTGTGTGTGTGTGGTAAAACAATAGACCTTGTAAGCTGTGAACTGTGCCATTACGAGCCAAACAGGCAGATCAATCACCCGACATATTAATAAGACACAATAATACGTTTCTCTAAAGACATTTACACGCTAAATGAAAACAGACAAACACCGACACTGTTTCCCGACTTCCTCGTTCAGATAACTCTCTAAAGCAACGACACACACATCCTTATTTAACCCGAGACGGATCCACGCCATTGATGACAGCATGAGAAAATAATGGCAAGCTTCACCAAATCAGAAACGGTGACATGTGGATCTAAATCTGTCCGCGCTGTCTCCAGGCCTGTTGGCAAAGGGCAGCTCAGCTGTAGAAGGCAAATTGTGTGAACAGGAGACTACGAACATCTCTCCACAGGCCATACCAAGGTGTCTGAATCCAGGAAACGCTGTGAACACACACACACTCCCCACGGGGCTCCCACAGTGCACTGCAAAGCCTACACACCCAGTGCACACGGCGGCAAATCTTTCCATTCCAACAATTCTTAGTGCACGATATGATACACTGAACATGGGCAATGAATGATTTTACATCAGTCACAACTGTCTAATACATTTCCCTGTGCGAGACAGAAACACTTGTGTGTGTGAAGTTGAGTGTCAACTCATGAGGGACATTAATTGGTGGTGCACTGTCCTTGTACTTCCTGTATACAGTCCATACATTCAGCGCCACAGTCCCTTCATTTCTTGGAGGCTGCCTCTGCTGCGTCATCTGTGAATGGAGCTGTATTTCAAATGAAATGAGGAGCCAAAGGAAAGGGAACATAGATGTAGGGATGTAACTCAGGTTTGGGGAAAAGGGATTTCTCTCAATTTGTTTTCAATGCCAAACAGGAGATCTTGTTCTCCTGCTGGTACACGTCCAGAAACAATGAGTGGACGGCCATTACGTGATTAGTACAAGCAATTTAAAAAGGAAACACTTCTCTTCAATCAATATCTTGCTATAGATGGTGTGTTGTCGTACTCTCCGCGGACCAGGCATTCTACGTGGAAATTACATTAAATATTATTAACAGACATGTTTAAATGAAGATTTTCTTGAGGTGCCGATTTATATTTGAGGTTCAATAAAATTAAAATGAGCAAACAACTTGTGTAGCATCAGTTGTACTGTATGCGAAAAAAAGTTAACATACATTCCTGAAGAGGGATTATTTTAAAGACAAACAAACATGGAGGAAAAAGCTATAGAAGACGGAGGGAGGGATACGGGAAAGCAGAGAAATAGATCTTTGAGTCATTACGGTAGCCCCACAGGACTTCTGCGTAACGGACGTCCAATCACAGATGAGATTTGCAAGCGCGTCAAGCGTTTGTGAAGTCAGATTCTCCCGTACTGTAATTCCTAAACGGTTGAATAACTGCCAGATATCGAAAAAGTGAAAGTTTTCGGGGCCCAAAAAAGGGGCAGAAGAACTCACTAATTTAACATATTTTGACCATTCTAAAGCCATAAAATCAATGTATTTATTTATAAGTCAAATTCATGTTCAAATGTCCATTTCCATAGGGTTTCTGAACATGCAATGGAGACTATTATGCTTGGTGATATTTCTGTGGGCATTTCTATATTAAAAAACATCTACAGTTTCCAATTTAAATGTATTTAATTTCCACATTACAGCACTTTACCTGCAGAAATATATCTGGCTTTGCCTAGGAGTGCGTCTGCTGTCCAGCACCTGTCATATCGGCTGAGCGTCACCCACGTCACAGGTTGTCGCAAAATGACAGCTCCCAATGTCTGCAGAGATGAAGCCTCCGGTGGGGGAAAGAAAAAAACACACACGATGGATGGATGGAAATTTGATTCTCTCAAGTATATCAAAGTGACTCCTGTCAGTGCTGCATCAAAGCAGAGGAAACAGGTACTGTTCTTTTTTACTGCTGTGAGTCGGACTGTGAGCAGAGTTTTTCTGGGGGGAAAAACGGACTGAAAGGTGAGCGCCATAAATTATGTTACAGGGGGAAAATGATGGCACTCAAAAGCACCTTGTCAACCGTCAGCCATTTGGATTTATGACAGTAGAGTCAAAATAACGCTGTGACAAGGGGGGGATGAAGATGAAGGGAGAGTTTTTGAAACAAAGAGACACAACAAAGAGCATGTGAAGCTGCTGTGAAGCCATGGTGTTCACGGTGGACTCATGACGACTGGTTCAATCTGAATGTCTCATACAAGTGTATGCACTGCAAATTTTAATGGTAAAAAGAGTGGTGGAAAAATAGAACGTGGCGAGGAAAAAGAAGTACAGAAAGTCCGAAGATGATAAGAGCGTTACATTAAACAACATGGACAGTTACCATGGGGCAAGCCTTTTTAACTACACAGTCTGGATAAACAAGTGTGTGTGTTTGCTTGTGCGTTAGCCCACACTGCTACAAGACACAAGAGATACAACTTGTGCAGCGCTGACAAAACAGTCGGCGGCTCGAGGATAAATGAATCCAAGGCAACCGAAAATCTGTTTTTGTCCGTGGGCCAGAGCCTGCACTGCACTGTGGGCCACTTGTGATTTCAGCACTCGCTGGTGTAATGCAACCAGCCATGCATTAGTATTGGCCCTGCAGTTAGAGCAGGCTCTTACTCCTGTCACCCAAACTTATCATACACTCTCACACACACACACAGTAACACACAGTATGCAAACGTGAAAAAGCAGCTTGTTTGCTACAGCAAGTGGGTGACGTCCATCATACTGTAAATCTCAGTTTTCTCTTCCCTCGCTACAGTTGTGCTCTTGTCCCAGTGCACAAGCACGAGCAGGGAATCAGAATTTATCTCACCTCTGCTATGGAACATGACAAAATGCACATTTAGCTGGCAGCTAGTTGCTATTCTGAGTCTTCCATGAACTCTCCTAGTCAGTTGAACAAATGTGTTTTTGTCATTGTTGTGACTCTTCTACACTCAGGCGTTTAAGTCATGAGTGGGAACCCATTTAGAGACAGGTTTAAGTGGATTTTTACCCTCAGCTTCGATGGGAACACAAATTCTGGCGCCATTTCCAGCGCAACACTATGCTGCGCATGAATCTTAGTGAAATTAGCGCTGAGCTCCACTGCATAGTTGTTATATACAACTATTGTCCTCATGTGCATTTGAGACTAGGGTATTTACCAATACAGAGATCAGTCTGATACAGTCCTTTTAGACCTTTTATGAACTATGAAGGTGTTAAGAACACGTGTGCCGAGTCATTTCAAAGACATAATTCTACAACTGTGTCACAAATATTGTTATACTGGATTTTTTTTTACCCACGATATAAAGGAGTTTGGGATAGTATTGGATTTTACATTTTTATCTGTCCGAAATCCAATCCAGTCATTTTGACCAGTATCGGACCAATACTGATACCAGTTCCAATACCAGTTCCCATCCCTATTAGAGAAATCACAATTCATGCACAGGTAAAGCAGGGGTGGGAAAAACACCACAGGTCTGACAACCACTGGCATTGGGAATGGTGTTAATTGCCTTCTTTGAGCAGGTTCAAAATCCAAGATTTTTAGGTCATTTTAACTGATCTATCGGTGCCGGACGTCCAATGATGACACTCCCAGCCAATCAGTCTGTCGACGCCATATTTTAGAATTGGCTCAGCTCGTGTGGAACCTCGCTAGAGCAGGAACTGAAAAAGTACCAGCAAACGAGTAGAGTCGAGCTGTGCCGAGCCAAGTCGTGCCGGAACTGTATCGTGGAAAAGCGCCAATACAGTACATAAACTACTATCACTACTCTAGATTGTCTGCGGATAAAATACACACACTCTTTGTAGCTGTCAACAGTGGCAGCAGCAGCAGCAGGGACAACCACCCCCCCTTCTACACAACATAAAAGACTGAATCTCCATGTTAAAGCAGTGAGCCCTGTCTCCCTCACCACTTAAACGGGGGCCTGAGCTAGCACACAAAGTTCAACAACTGTGAAGAAGGAACTATTAAAGAGGACACACAAAGCAGTGACCTTGACTGACAAGTGCTCTTCATTCTGGCCATAAACAGCAGTGGGGCCTGATAAGTGTTCATCGGTGCGGGGAGTAATGACCTATCCGTCAGCAGCGGTTGGGCTGTGTGAGGTAGTATAAATGGAACATACATAATGTACAGCAATAATACCAGCACGCTCACAGCCTAATGTATTATCATTATTCTTGGGGACTAGGGTTTTTTCCCCCCTCCCCTAATCCTGCGTCTTGTGCCACAGCAAGGCCGGTAAATGCCTTCCGGCCCGCGATAATTTCATTCTAATCTTTGTTCCATATTATAATTTTCATGGACAGAAATACGCCAGGAAGCAACGGCACATTTCTATCAAGGGCTAAACAGAACACAGGCCATAACTGGAGGTTTTATGTGACTGTATAACCGCCCATTCTTAGTGCACCAGTCAATTTATGATAAGAATGGGGAAAGCTGTAAATTAATGTGTGATGGCCCATCTCAAACAACATCATTACGTGCCCGGCTCGAGCGGCTGTATCCGTGCACGACGCTCGGACTCGCGCTCAAAGAGGCGATTACAAAATTTTCTGTTGAAATGACACCAAATGAAAGTCCAACACTGAGCTTTGGGTTTGGATAAACTGAGCTTTGGGGGAAAAAAATATGTACAACGTGTAAAATATAAAACAAACTATTAAATAACATCTAGTATCTGAACACAGACATGTAAACACTGTAGGATTCATGATGGTTCTGCATCCACTGCTGTTCATGCACACACTGTCCCTAAAGCACTCATCACATTCACAATCATAATAAAAGGGAGTGGACATTTTTCTGAGTATCATAAACAACAACTAGTCTTTGATGGATAAACCCAAAATCGATTAATACAGGCCAATAAAATGTAAAATGTCTGAAAGACTTGTAACATTTCATTTTTTATGAAGGTCGTGTGTGCGGCGAGAAAAATAGGAAGTGGGCTCCAAATGGCAAAGAGACTCGGTATGGAAAAAAACACTGATACTGACTTACTCGGAATGATTCTTCCTGTAATTATTATGTTGCTCTGGTGGAGATTAGGACTGAATTCCAGAATTAATTTGATTACAAATCACAGGATCCAGTTTTGATTTTCAATACTGCATATACTTACCCTAACCCAAATATTCCAATCATGGTGCATCATTAAATATACTAATGATTACATTCATAATTTACCCCCAAAGTGGTTACATGGACATGGGTGATCATTCAAACTCAAATCATGAAAATCCGTTTGAGTTCAAAGTATACAGCCTAGAAGAACACCAGACTGTTGGAAGCAAGCTGTCCAGCAGAGGGAGCTGTGTGTTATACTGTTTTGCTGTGACAAAGGAGGACAAACTAGAGTGTCCTCCTGAAGTCGTGACACCAACGCATCTAAAAAGAGGTGTGTAGAAGTATTTATTTCTGGTTCTACACCAAAGATGGAAAAGTACCAATCAGATCTGTTAGCTTTTGTGTGACTGTGATAGTCTCGAAAGATTTGTGCAGAGGAAATTAATTTCTTAAACCGAAGCTTCCTCAATGGCACTGATAGAAAAAGAGACACAGGTCCAGAAGACCAGAGCATCCCTAATATTTAATCCAAATCAAATCCCATATAACCACAGTTCTTACAGGCCTATGTATATATGTGTGTGAATATATATGTATATATGTAAGCATGTATATGTATGTGTATATACACATATACATATATATACACATGTATACATATATATACACATGTATACATATATATACACATAGACACACACACACACATATACACATAGAAACACACACACACATACATTTATATATATACACAGGTATACACATATATATATATATATGTGTGTGTATATATATATATACCACTTTATTTTTTGTTTCACACCACAAACCCCCCCCCCCCCCACATCCTGTGAACATAACATGAGCGAACATACGAAAACATACCACATCCCGAAATACTAGCTAGTGACAGTTAATTCAGTCTGGACCTGCGCTGGTTGTGGTTTGCGCACAGAGTAAATCATGTAACACCATTAATTAACAGGCATTTCTGAGGCCTCCCACACACATACTGTATCAAAGTCACAGCCAGTGTCCGTGTCCAAAACTCTTCTCCACTAAAATAAGGCAGTGCTACTACACAGTATTACTATAGCACATACCACAGAGTGTAGGCATGTAAAAATGTATGCATTATTTGCATTGCATTAAAATCAAGTGTCTTGGATGGAAAAATTTTATTTTAATGATAGTAACATTCTACCATAGTAGGAGTATTGTGAATATGGCACGCAGCCCTCTCAGGTATCCCTACAGAACAGAGGAAACATGAAGGATGCCTCCAGAGCTTGGAGACAGTAATCTCCCTCATGGAGGTCAAATCTAACATGGCAGGTTAGTGTCTGTGGAGATTGACAGCCCGGAGTAATACTGCTGCCAGGCACCCACAACACACAGTGACAGCAAACACCTCCCAGGAAAAAGGGCTGGTTACCAAGCCTTATAGAGAGAGACTGTCAGAGGGAGCCCTGTTGTCAGAGCTGCTGCCGACGACTCTGCGCGCTGACACACTCTGTCAAGCCATCTCTCTCTCATATCGCAAACCGTCTCAATCATGTAAACAATATAAGCTCACCCAGGAAGTGTGCAGATCCAACTTCATCCACGTCTTCATCACAACACAACAACAGGAAGAGGAAATCCACTGCACGAGCCATCTGTCGAGAACATTTGAGAAAAATAATTGACATTTTTATGATAGTTCACATCAGCAATTCAGGTTTGTATAACATCTCTGTAAGAGATTAGGTGTGTATTCCAAATTGTGCTTTAAAAGTCAAGCAGAGCATTTCTGTTCTTAATTTTGTATTGTATTAATTTCATCTTTTGTGTGATTGTGGGAGGACCAATCATCCCATCTGTATGTGTCAGGGGAGTTGTGGATGTATTAATTCAGTGGCAATTTACAGATAGATGGTTGAGATTGGTGAATTGATATGTGAATGATTATGTGAACCATGGAAAATCACAATAAAACAGAATTGAAATAAATAAACAGCAAAAACAATGGTATTGTAGCATTAACAAAGATTATATGAACATAATTGGTTCACATTGGTTAATTAACCAGTTTGTGTGGGCTTTAGTTCTCCGATTTCAGGTTTGAAACATGTCATGATTTAGAACAAGAATAATCGATAATGAAAACAGTCCTGTACGGCAGAAATAATCCACACGTACACTTTAATTTGCGTTGTTTACCGTGCTTGCAGAGGAAAGTGTAATGCTGTACAGCAGACCACTAATTGCATGAAATATGTTATCTTACAGGCTTGTGCTGTCTGCCTTTCATAAACAAAGGCTGACAGATCATGCCCTAAACCAGTGACCCTGCTGTGAGCATATGCACTAATGCAAGGTCACACTGGAGACTGGCCACATGAGGAGAAAACAGCCATCCAATTTGCCTGCTAAGAACCAACACAGACAAACTACTGATGGAGCCATCATCCCCGACAATAAAATGTCAGTGTGTTAAACAGGGCGCTTTTTTTCATTAGCAGCTGTAATAAAGCGCCGCATCTATAAAGCAGAGGATTCCCATTTGCGCCCAGGAGAGGGGGGAAAATGATGAAGGGATATGCCAAAAATCTGTTGTGCGCTCAAAGTCGAGGAGGCTCTGTTGGCTCCCACGGCGCTCAGCTGTGTGCAGAACCATAGCAAGCCCTGATTTTCATCATGGCAGCTGGCCATCTTTAAATCAGATATCTATACACAGGACTGGGCATGAACTGCAGCGTTTACCAGCTTTAAAACACACTATAGTATGCTCATTCAACGAC
This sequence comes from Microchirus variegatus, assembly GCF_963457635.1. NCBI lineage: Eukaryota > Metazoa > Chordata > Actinopteri > Pleuronectiformes > Soleidae > Microchirus > Microchirus variegatus. The sequence goes on along the minus strand of NC_139816.1, from coordinate 6,583,643 downwards.
TAAATAAGAGAGTTAAACATTATGTGTGCGATTATGAGTGTTTACAGCAGACAGTGATGAGGGTGATGGAGGTTATGAGGGGGGGGTTGTGGGTAGAAGTCAGCGCAGACAGACAGACAGACGAGCAAACCTATAGCCCTGACTCCCCCCCCCCCCTCCTCCTCATCCCTCTGCTTGCCCTTTGTCATGCACCCTCCTCACCTCCAGAGCTGTCACTGCCTTGTCAGAACCAATCACAGGATGCCATGCTGTCTGACAGCCATGTACCAGTTTGGACAGGATGACATCAAATTTCTGGTGCTACGTGTCAACGACCGTATGAAAACAGATGTCCTCATTACTTGGTCACCCATGCTTTTAGAATGACTATTCTAACCCTTTACACATCATCACATGTATGCGAGGATTAAGAGAACAGGTTTAGTTGTGTGCTTTAATGCGTCTTAAACACATTAATTTCCACAAAAACAAAAAAGGATGACGGGGAAAACGAAAGTAAAATGCAGCCAAAGTGTGATAAAACAGTGACATGTCCCAGCCGGGTGTCATGCATATATGAGGCCCTCTGCGATGCAGCATGACAAAAGTAACTTTATTGAATGGGACAGATCGCTGCTTGTCTGACTGACTTAATCTGTTTGATTGAGCAACGCGACGCCCTCGGCTTCACAAGTCCTTCAAAGGCCGCAGATTCTGCAAGTGTGAAAAACCAGGGGAGGAAAAAAGGAAAAGAGAGAAAATACACCCCCCCCACACACACACAGACACACACTCCTCCCACCCCCATCCTCCTTCCACTGCAATAGAAACAAACAAACACCAGAGCAGCTTTTGGAGGGTTTATCTATTAGCTTTAAACGTCTTATTCATTGCTCTACCACCACGAGCCTTTACAGGTCAACAGCCTCTGACAAAAGACCGCATGCCTGGAAAATCTGTCGCCTGTCAGCGTCATTGATTAGGAGCAGAACTTTGGGCGGACGATGAGATCTCATTGAAGCAAGCTGTTATAATAAAGAGTGATAAAGAGCCCAGTTTGAGGAGTTTGCCCCTGCTGCCGCTCACGATCATGCCGCATTACATCCATTTGCTTATGCTTCACGATCTTATTATGGGGCTCTAACTTTCCACTCCGCCCCCTTTTTTTCAGCCGCACAAAGCAGAGCTCGGTTATCATTGTGCCTTGATCTGAATTTTATTTAGAGCTCCATATGCTTCTCCAGCCTCCTCTCAAAGCCTCGGTGTCGACGCTTGGCCTCTCTTGGCCCGTTAACCATTAAAAGAGGGGGCCGTTCTGTCAGCGCACTGTCTATTGTGGGCCTTGTGGAGTTTTACGAGACAAAAGTGTGAGATCATGAATGAGTGCTCGGCAGTCTATTGAAGGTTCTGAGCCACACAATTCAAATAAGAGTATGCACCTTAACTTAAGCATCTATTTTATAGTTTGATGGAGAGGTTTTACTGAATAAAAGTGACAATTGAGTTTGAAGTCAAGCCTCAGTTCATTACCGTGTCATAGATTTAAACGTGACTGAGAATTATCACATAAGGGACAGAGAAAAGCTTGATTACATAAAGATATTAATTCTTTCCAACTAGTACAGTATGTATGGCATTTATTTAAATTGGCAGTAAAACAAACAGAGTGATTCAATTGCAGCCCTTTGCGATTTGCTAATTGTGTTGTTTCACACTGCAAATTCAATTTAAAAACGCTTAAATCAGCCCTAGTTTTCTGTCGCATGGAGAACGTAATTAAATACCTTGCTACACACCTCCTGCCCACTGTTATCACCCACAGACATGAGAGTGTACAGAGGAGGTGGATGAAACCCCAGCACATCCAACACGTCGGAGTTTCCCCCCCCACTACTCTTTCTCCAGGGGCCTCTTTCTGAATCTGTAGTTCCACTACACTTTCTCCCCTGGAAGTAACCAACGCTATGTGTGTGTGTGTGTGTCTCTCAGTCTCCAGGTCCCCCCTTAGTGACAATTTGTCCACATCAGAGAGCCATCACGCCTAACGAGATCCGACTCGTGACACACAGATAGGGAGGGGCTGGCACGGGCAGTGCGAACGCTGGGTGCTTGCCTGCCCCGAGGCTACAGGAAAAAACCACCATGCTCAGGCTGCCGTGTGAGAAAACACAACTGCTTTTCTGCAAAGCTCTCCTGTGCCACCACCACCACAAGCTAGACCAGCCAGAGCAAGAAAAGACCAAAGTTTACAGACACAAAGAGCAAATCATGAAGCTTTGCTTTGTGACACAAAGAACACAGACCCCCACTGGCTCCTCGTCTATTCAGCAGTGGTGCATTTACAATTCCACACACAAGACGAGCTGGCCAAAATCTTCTTTTGGAGCCTTCGGGCAACTTCTGTCATCGATAAGTGCCAGAAGTTTCACCGTGACGTCTCCAAAATTAACACAATGGCTTGATCATGTCCAACTGCAACTTCCATCTCTGTACACAAACACTGATATGTTAATTGTTGACATTAGGACGGTCGTGTGTCAGGTGATATAAGACACACACACTGCACACTATCTACTCACCCCCACATGGAGTTGACCTTGTATCTAATACTAATAAAAAAAAATCACAGCCTTTCTGTTCCGGTCAAGTGCATCAGCCGCATAAATGTATGCATTTAGGTCATGGTGGCCACACTGACCCGACACTACAACGAGGGCACATGGGGTAATATCATCTGAGGAGATTATTACCTTAATAAACAAACATAAAAAAACACATATAAATGAGGTAGAGGGAGCAGAGCAACGTGCATGATAAGAATTAAATTAGCCCTTAATATGCTGGGTTTACCTCGTGGTGGCGTTTCATAAATAAATAAAGCATAATGTAACCAGAAAATTCTATTTTAAGCACAGCCTGGACGGCCCCTTTTAGAATTGGCCCTTTAGGAGTTTAAGGGTGGCTCGATACAGCCAATGGCTTCTACTGATATCAATATCAGTCCAATACAGTACTTTTACAAAATTTTACTCGTCTGTCTTGCAGTTTGCAGTCCACTTAATCGTTGCAGCGTGGCAGTTTCTTGTATTCCTAGCTTCCAAGATTTTTATACCAGTGCTGAAGATCACGTCGTCGGCAACTAATCGCTTATTTTCTGGATTAATCGACTAATTGTTTGGTCCATAAAATGTCGAAAATGTTTTGTTTTTTTTGATTTTTTTAAACGTTGCCCAGTGTTTGTCAAACCTGGAAATGAAGATGTTCTCGAATGTATTGTTTTTGTCCACAAACCAAAAATTATTCAGTTTTAATGATGTCTTTGTTATGTGGAGCAAAGAAACACATTTAAGAAGCTAAAACAATCAGGAATCTTGTTTTAATCGTGAAAAAAGGTTCAAATCGATGATCAAAATAGTTGACGATTAATAATTGATTAATTGTTTCAGCTCTACATCGTCTCATACCTTTTTCAAACCAGTTGGTCTATATTTCCTCATTTTCCTTTAACCAGCCCATGTTACCTCTCCGTCTCTGCTCTCATTTTTTATTTTTTCATTCCCCCTCTCCATTCTTCCACTCTACCTCAGCCCTGCTGGCTGCCTCTCACCTCTCTCTCCTGGCCCTCTGGCCCTCATCCTTGGCTCTGGCTCCTGACAACCTCACCCACTGAGCTACAGATTGGCCTGCACACAATGTCCCAGATCCTCATTCACCAACACAATGCATGCACTGGCCATAGACCGTCCCCTCTCTTTAACTCTCTCCACACATCCCTCCTGTCCATTTCCTCATTTTTCTTCCCCTTCTTATTCATTCTCTTTCCTTCATTTCATTTCCGCTGGCCGTCTCCAAATACTCGTCTTGCCGTTGTGACTCTGGTCTTTCTGGCAACTTGGAGGAGACTGATGGGCCAACAACAGAAACCATCTCCTGCCTTTTTTTTTTCCAGTGCAGGGCAACATGAGCGGGATGAGCCAGAGCTCACAAAGCAACTGCCGAGCTAAACAAAGGTTTTGTGCTCCATCATTCAAACCGAGGCCACTTCGACAGCTGCCTCCGCCACGCTCACACTGACAAACGGCCAGAAAAACAGATGGTTTGTGCATTCATGACCAGTTTAGTGGAAGCCCAGGAGTCACCCCCCATTCAAGGGGAGGATTTTTGTCAGCCATTCTATAATAAAGCTTTTCGGTCTGGTAGAAAATTAGAAATGCATTTTAAAATTGTCCCTTAATTATTGAGGTCATCCCAGTCCCATGGAGGAGAGGGAAACGAGCTGAGGCTCTGGCTTTGTGACACATGAGTGATCTGAAAAGATGGGCTGCCTCATTTCACTTTTAAAATCCTGCCAACACATTAACATACATTTGTCAGTAGCTTCTGAAAAGCAGATGCATTGGATTTTGGAAGCAAACTATGCTCTGAGGGGAGGAAGTTCATCATTTCGCCATCTGATCAATATCGCCATTGAAACAGTACACTTCAGTGGAAAATCAATCAAATAAAAATACCGTATCAACATTCCTAAACTACAGTTAAATCATGAAATGCATCGCCTGTATACAAACTATACAATGGAATGTACATGTTCCGGCATTTCTGTGATGGTCTGAGCCAACACGGACGGAATCGGTCAGACACTGTCCAAAATCAATGAATCAGATACACTACTGATCAAAAGTTTTGGGTCACTTCGAAATGTCCTTAATTTTGAAGGAAAATCACTTCTGGTATTTAATGGAATATGTACATAGGTGTATAGAGGCCCATTTCCAGTGTAATGGTACATTGTGTTTACTAATCGCGTTAGAAGGCTATTGGATGATTAGAAAACCCTTGAAAACCCTTGCTCAATGATGTTAGCACAGCTGAAAACAGTTTTGCTGGTTCTATTATTTGGAATAAAAATCATTATTTCTAATCTTGTCAATGTCTTGGCTATATTTTCTATCTTTTCTATTCAACGTTTGATGAATAAAAGTGTGACTTTTAATGGAAAACACAACAAAAATTGGATAGGTGAGCCCAAACATTTGAACGGTAGCGTATCAGAGAAAAGAATAATGTTCCTTAAACCCTGAATATGTGGTCAATACTTTACTACACACACATTGTAAGAGATGTGAGATTGTCAGGAGCACCACAATCCATGGTAAATGAGAGGATTTAACCATTTCACTCTTTCATAACATGGGCTCTCTTTTACTCTTAATAAAATTTAACCTGGGGTTAGGGATTGGCTAACCCTAATCCTTCTGTCCCAGGATACGTCTCATCTCGTAAACAACTTTCAATGGCATTCAAAAATAAATTGTAATCAACAGCTATCCATTTTTTGCTTTTCAGAATAATGCGTTTCAAATTCATACGAAATAAAACCAAAAGACATTGACAGGAATTTGGCATCTTCACGGCTTAACTACTACATTCATGCACAAATAATAAAAGACATGACTAAGTCAACCACAATAATGTACATAATGTCATCAAAAAGAGCTTAGTGGTTGCTCTGAACCAGTGAAGCGTGAACCATGCTGGGCTTCGCAGCATCACCATCAACTTCTTGGCAACGCGCGTCCCAAAAAGTCATCTCCAATCGCGAAGTGAAAGCGATGTTCCACTATATCATATACAGTACTGTTCACACAAATCAGCTGCAGCGCTGACCAAAATGACACCGACTAAGCTCAGTTTGTTTGTTCCCTCATCATAAATTAGTTGCACATCTCCTACTGCCAAAGACGAGGCCTAACAATGTAGGGAGAACAGCTGAGCAGATATAAATTAAAGATAACACCGAGCCTGCACGTCTGTCTCTGCCTGGAAAACCATCTGGACGTTCAATATTACATCCTTGTCTACACTTTCACACTGATCAGGATCAGACTTTTTTTTTTGACAGGTCTCCATGATGCATCACACCCAGATGTGGGTTGCTGACTGAACACATTTGTCGAGGTCTCACTCTTGTTCGGAGGAGTCATGCGATGGCCTTAAAAAGTTGTCTCAGAGGAGTGGCAGCAGCTCCAGCAGGAAGTAAAAGCCACTTTACCTCTGACCTTAAAAATACCCAAAACGAAGATTAGAAACCTAGTTCTGCAGCAACAGTGCATATAAACTGATGTAATTCACAAGTTTAAATGTTAACAAAGTTTTCATAGTATGATGTAGATGAGAAATAGGTCTTATATATTGGTGTTTATACTGTCTTAAATTAGTATTTTTTTACCGTACATGTGATAACTCTTTATTTCTGAAAAGCACAGCCTGGGACTGGAGTTGCAAACTAGGAAACTGCTCTATAAGATATAGGCTCGATATATATATATATATATGAGATGCACTTTATGTCCACTATGTCCCACTGCATTGTCCCTGATAAATAAAGATGAATTGAAATGGAAGTTTAAAGTAAATAAAGACAGGATAGAGCTCAATAAGTCCACACTTCTTTCCTTCTGGACACATAACAATGATGTTTTGTTTTTCTGTTTCAGTTTACTTAAATCTCTTCTTTTTTTTAAGATTGCAAATGATTAACTTTACTTCATTTTCGCCTTTTCATACAATTGTGACTTAAAATATAACTCAAATGAAATGAGTATTTCTGATTGTGTGTGTATATTTCGCCACATAAAGACTATAAGTCCATCTTGACCATTTCTCTGGACTAACATGTTGTGATCCTATTAATAATCACGCGAGCTCAGCATCATTGCACTGGACTGGTTAAGTCAAATTAACATAATCACGGTCATCATTAGCATAATTTCTGTGCTAGTTTGTCGGTGTTACTTAACTGTAATGTAAAGCACAATGGAGACACCCGACAGCATGTTACACACCACGGATAATAACAAACCACACACATCCTTGTTGACCTGTTAGAGACCCACATGGTTCACGGAATATAAACAAGGATGCACACAACACCTTTGCTCGCTCACAAACACACACACAGTTCCACACACTAACACAGAGACTGACAGCTTGTGCTTTGTTTCCACTTAAGCACTGCCCTCCTCTGACTGTCCAAGGAAGTGCATACAGTCAATAATATGCCAGCACTACTACTCCACATCATTGCTCCAAGTCATTACACTTCCTGGAGCACAGAGGACTTTCAGCATTCAACATTAGTTTTATTAGTTGTCCACCGTGCGCAGTCTGCGGATTGCGACGACCCCTCCCTATTGGGCTCCAGCCTCTCATCCAGTGCCATTTGTTGTTGGACTGCGCCCCTTTGGCAGCAGATAGGACTCACTTCCTCAGAACATAATGTGGGAGGTGTTCAAAGATAGACACTGACAGGAATCTGCTGCCGTTGCCAAAAGTGCTGGCATTTCTGCGACAGAAGTGACTCCGAGACGGATGTGATTTGATAAAATAAATGTGGCAAACGTGTGAAATTAGACAAAAAATAGCAATCGGATTAAATAAATACAAGCTAAAGGTGGGTATAAACAACTTGGAGAATAAGCCACATTGTGTTGCTATGTTCCACACAAAGTTATTTTCCAACATTAAAACTCTATGTCGTTTGCCAGCATAGCCTTTTGGTAAAAATTTTAGTGGTGCCGTTGTAATTTTAAGCTCAACCATCTGGTAACTACATGATACTCAAAGTTGTTTTCTAGCCAAAGAGAGACATTTTTTTCCTTTTCTTTTTTTTTTTTTTTATAAGGACGTGTACTGCTAACTCTGATAAACAAGCTGCTACTGAGAGCTTCAAATCACAAACACCAACAGCATCTAAGCAGAAAGTAATTAAACTCCCTCCAGACTCTAATCAGCATTCATGAGTGGCATCAGCTCCCAGTATGATATACAGTGCAGACCCTGTCAAGGTGATTTCTCACTGCTCACCAGCTCCTCCAACAACTCGCACCATGGCCATCACACACAGCTGCTGCGCGCTGGTCCCTCCCAAATTAATACCCACAGGTGAAACCGTGACCTGCGGAAGGCAGCCCCGACCTGCTGTCCCAGAGCTTCTCCACGGTTCCTCCCCCCCGAGTGTGTGTGGCTCTGCCAGTCTCGCCCTCCTCTGCCGTCCCCGACGACTTAACAAGGACAAGTGCTTCCACATGAGGAAAGAACATAATTACTGGCAACGTACCTTATCGTGTCGGGTTTGTGTGTGAAATTGTCAGTATTTTAGTTTGCTAAAAAAAAAAAAAAAACACACACAAACAACAGATTGTGACATGAAACTGGTGTACATTATGGCATAAGAGTACTGTCAAAGCAAAATATAGCACCTTAAAAATAATAGTTTCTCACTTTAATACTAGATTTTTGCCTCCTTATTAACAGGACGCTGGTGTGGTCGCCAGAAGGAAGCAGACAGCAGCCAGATCTCAGGAAGTGATGAAACTCCAGGCCGGAGAGACAATAATGGACCTTGTCTGTACAGACACCAAATGGCTACTGCTTGGTTAGTTGTAAGCTCCATTTTGGGACCTTTGGTTCCCATATTTAATTAAAAATCCATTATCACCTCTTAGCATGGTGAGCAGCACTTCAGCCCATACTATCAAGAGGTGCACTCTTAATTGGTCATAAACGGACAAATGGCATTTCAGTGCAACTCCAACTTCTATAAAAAAGGAAAAGTTAAAAGAATAATAATAATAAATGGAATGGTTACAACAAATGATTTTCAAAAGATTAGCGTGCACATGTAAAAACACATGTCGCCCAAACCTTGTGGCAGACCTTGCAGGCAAACTGTTGTTTAGGTGCTGCATTAATATTCAAAAGGTGACGCTGCCAAAGCACCTTGAGCAGATGCACACTGGCACACATCAATGGCCTGAGTGACGAGCTGCAGAGGCTACGAGGGACGTAAGCAAACATAAGGAGAGGATACAGTTAAAGAAAATGAGAGAAGAAGAAGAATAAGAGGAGAAATAAAGGTATAGAAGAGGCGTCCTTCACGTCCTCGTCTCGTATCGCTCATTGTTACCTCGATGAGTGCGGCCAGGCCCCAGCTCCCCTGGCAGAAACTAAGTGGCTTGCTGGCATATGGTGTAACCTCCATTTGAGTGCTAAAAGCTGGATATTGTTTTTGTGGAGCAGATGTTGGCGGGCACGGCAAAAGGCACAGCTGACTGTGCCGCACAGCTGGGAACAGTGTGTGTGACCCACATACAGGGGGAGCAGTAGTCAACCGAGAGCCACAACCATAATGGAGATTGGGAGAGACATAATATGAAGTTTAGCCCGCCGTCGTCCTTACATGCACGAGGTTGAGTCTATCCTTTTTCCTTTTTTTTTACCTTGTATTGTACAGGAATTTTCAGCCATTTGCTCTATGACCGTTTCACTCTCCACTAGTTGTTTAATTCTAATGTCTCACTCATGATAACAGATCCCCCAGGCACAACCCTACAATTTTAAGCATAATCAGATTCACCGACTAATAAGGCTTTATTTCTATGGCCATTTTAATTAGGGGCTATTGTATTTAGGCTAATCACAGCAGGATTGAAAAACAATACGTGCTCTCCGTGTCCGCCTCTAAAAAACACCACCATCATCTTTTAAATTAGAGTTGAAATCAGCTCGCGTCCCTGGATTTGAGCTAATGAAAAAGAAACGAGGACACTTAAGAGTTCTGACTGATTTCCCAAACCCAGAAGTGTCCCGATGCCAAAAGTGGACAAATGAAGATTATGCTGAGATTATAATAAGGATGCCAAAGCCATTATCCAGTCTACTTTGACAAATGTTGTGCCTTTCTCCGAGCAGATGGGACCTAGAGTTTGGGTGGGGAAACAGGCAGAGTATCCTTCACCCAGTTGGCGAGAAGAGAGCAGGATAAACGGCAAGCAGGGACACTGTCAAGACTCCCCAGCATTGCGTGTAATTTTGTGTTTGAGAGCTAATCTTCCCCAAATACATTCAATTTACTGTTTGATGAAAAGTGAAGTGTCAATCCAACAATAACAACAAAATGACTTGGGGGGGATCAATCTATATTTTCTACCATTCCAGTTCTATTCACACAGCTGTGATAATTAAACGCATGTGTACATTAAAAGGGGCCATTTATGATGTTAGCGCGGCATCAACTGCTCTACTGCTCATCTGTCAATCAGCGCCAGCCGATGGCCTCAGATTGGGCAAAGCACTTTGGCTTCAGCCACTTAATTATGGGAGTGTTAAATGCCGTATGTTGTGGGGTAGGGCAAAACAAACCAGAGGCTGCAATAAAGGCTGTTTCCCCTTGTGAAAAGGGATTAGAATGGCCTGTCACTCAGCAGGGTCACGCAGAGCACAGGCACTACTTAAAAAGTAATTTAGAGAATTAAGATGCCAAGAGTAGGACCTGCAATCAGGGAAACACGCTAAAAAAAAGACGAAATAAAACAAAGGAAAAACCTGCAGGCCACCGGTGTTGACCATCATTTTGTCCTAATCTGCATTCGGCTTTGCTGCGTTGCATGGCGACCTCTCATGGAGGTCCCATTAATTAACGAGAGGGTTTTTTTTCTGGACTGCACACTGATTAAATCCACCCCTCGGAGGGAAGAGGTAAAATGTGGGCAGCACCTTGATGTGCACTTCACCAGTGGGAACACTCAAAATTCACAGAGGGCTCGCTGCCCGACGTTAAAGACGACGCCCATTTCAATATTTACAATGCAGATGCTCTGTTTGAAGTTCATCCCCCGAAACAGTGTGGGACTGGAAGATCACCTACAGCAATGTGATGCGACGGAGAGCAGATGAAAAACACGCTTCACGCCAGGGCCCGTGGCGTAATTACCACACATTACCTTTGATTACTGCTGCATTTCGTTATCGCTACAGACCTTGTTTTTACTCGGCACTGTAAAGATTAAAATACTTTAAACAGCTCTGTACTAGTACTATTAAAACAAATCAAAACAGTAGCATCAAGCCATTATCTCTACTACCAATTATAGAGAACATACAGTAGTTTATGTACTGTAAACGGATGTGGTCTTCTGGTTTGAATCCATGGGAAAATAAACTTATTTTTCTTTTGATTTACAATGTCAGTAAACATTTTCCTGAGGAGTTAATGTTCTCAATCACTAGTTTCAGATCTTACTCAACAGTTCATGATGTAAAGGTTGTAAATTATGTTCACATTTAGAGGAAACAAGACATGATGTCTGTCAATTTCAGGCTGCAAAAGCTCAACTTGTGAATCTGAAGGCTTCCAAACGGGAGTTCAGATTCTTATGGGTGACATCACAAGCAGTTGTCCAGAACTCTACCTTTCACCATGAAACAAGTCACAATTCATTAATTAAAATTAAGATGCAGAGGGCAGCTTGACCCAGGAGAACCTGATAAAGCTTGTATGTAAAAACTTCAATGCTACATCTCTGTATCGAGCCAAGAAGCTGCATAATCTGTCCAGATTACCGAGCACCGCTGCTGTTGTTCTTCACAGAGGCTGGAAGGAACAGACGTGGATGGCGGTGCTTTGACAGAAGTTATGAACACAGATCAGACTTCATAAGGGCCTTGGAGACTGAAGCAGATGATGACATGGAGATACAGAAGACAAGGGGACAGGTGCAGAAAGCCATTGTGAAAACACAAAATGATAAATGTTATTACTGCTCTACTCTACAGTTCCATATTACATCCAAATGTGATCCGGTTGCTTGAACTTTCTCTGCACAGTCCGATGTGTTAATACATAGTGGCAGTATGCTGTGCTGAGAGTGACATGCCGAATCCTGAGCTCCTAAATGAGTCACTTGCACTCATGTACACGTCTTGAGCAGGCCTCAGCCCTCATGCCTCATATCAGCCTGACTTTGATGGACACATGCTTCCTCCGTGCTTGGCAGGACAGTCTTTTGAGGAAAAAAAACGGCAACGGTGATCGAGTCGACACTCGAACACGAGAGCACAGACTTTGATTTACTGTGAGCTAACTTCATATTAAACATGTTTATGAAGCTGAATGATGTTGATATGTTGGAGTGAGTACAAATTAGTGATCATTTCCCTGTGTTTACTTGACAATGAGGTGATGTTTGCCAATTTTAGAGTCAACAACATCTGGCCAACTGTCACTGGACAGTAAATGGCCCAAAAGTTTTGATATAATTTACCTAAAATGTCACTCGAGTCAATCGAGTGTATCCAACGTAAACTCTACCAAGGTGTTAAAACTCAATTTATTCTTTACGTGGTCAAATTCTTGGGCCGACGAACAAAGGGAGACCCGCGCTACATCCGTGTCAGTCTGCTCATCCCCATTATATCTACTCTGCTGCTCGCAGTCATCAGATATGACGAGACTTCACCTGAGTTGACAGGTGACGGTCCTGAGGCAGCGCGGCACCCAGCAGGGAAGCCTTAACCTGCCAACTATCTGTCAGTGCCCACAAAACCAGCTCTGTCATGTCATCTCCTTCCACGCCAATCACCGTGACATGTCAAGTTTGTGTCAGGAAACAGTTTTGCAGATTGCAATCTCATATAACGTTGCCCTGAGCAAAAGGAAGAGCAGAAAATAATTACGAGGCAGGGAGATGGTAACATAAACGTGGGCAAATAATCAAAACTAGGAGATTTCCTCCTGGAGCTTTTAACTTTTGGTGTAATTGGTTGTGCGATATGAAGGAAGGGGGTGAGGACTCAAGAGGAAACACCTGACAGAACAAGACCAAAGAATAATTTCTGTAATTAAATTCATTAAAAGCATCATGTCACATTGTCCAATCCTCAGCTACTGATGATAAGAACATGGACATGGCTGTCAGTATATTTTTCCCCATTATGCCAAAACAGGTCCAACACAAAGGACACGTTATCAGGTTTTGTATATCTTTAAAAATACAGTTTTTAAACAATTGTGATAAGAATAGAGTTTGCAAATGTGCAAAAAAGGTATCACATAATGACAAATCCATACGATTATCACAACCGCTGGGGTTTTGGGGTTTATTTTAGTGACATATTCTGTTTTTAGGTTAACAACATTACTGTTTGTGGTCACAGCAGGAAGGTTTCATGAAAAAGTCCACAGAATGAGATCTGCTTTACAGCACAGGGGCACAAGAACATATTTTTATTTGCTACTGCAGAATTTAAAAACTTGAAATGTGAAATGTTTTTGTACATTGGCATATGATCACACAGCCGATATAGACCCAGTTAATGGAACCCTAAAAAGTGAGAAAACTACAGGTCTATGGAGCTCCAAATAACTCCCATGTGCTGCCAATGTGAACTTACTGCCCTGCATTTCTTGTAGAAAGTGAGTGTGCAGTCAATTTTTACTACTTTCAGCATTACTTTACTATCCCAGATTTCCTTTAACTTCAGAAAAATCCTGAAATGTCTGTTTCCTCGATTCTAAAAGTCACCAGGACACAGAGTATTAAATGTATTTACAGCCGTCAGCTACAACAATAGAAACAGTTGTGGGTTTTTACAACAAATCTGTTTATTTTTGACTTAATCAACCAATGGAGTCATGGACATTTTGAGCAAAATGTTCTTTTAATCACATTTTGATGGTTTAGAATGAACTCCTTCATACGCCCATCTGCCGTGGCATAAAAATCAGTTACTGATTTTAATGCTGTGCCTGATGGGCGTGCTCCGTGTTCTCCATTGTTTATTGTTAAAGTAAATCTCTCTGTTGTCCTTCACTTCTAAGTAGACGGAGATTCATTTTTGCAGTGGTAAAGGTTGCACTGACCTAGCCCTGTAAACGCAGATTTTCTGAATGTTAGGAGGGGTGGGGGAGAAGCGGTGTGTGCCATATGGCTAACGATCACAATAATAAATCAATTTCAGGCACCCCATCATAATTTATCAGAGGAATTATTCTTTTTTTTTTTCATTCAGTATTTTCCTGCGAGTTGACGTGGCATTCCAGGACCTCAATTGGAAAGTGGCAACGAGACAAGAAGGCAGAGTTTAAACCAACTGCGAGGATTTTTACATGGGACTAATCACGAAGCATTGATTGATTGAAGCTCTGTTATCAGTGGACGCTTTTCCCCCCACATATGTAAATGAGTAACCTTTAGGAGGGCTCCGAGTGGCAGCAGTGGCAGATGGGCAGTAACTGTAATGGGGTGGAGGTTGGCTTGAATAAATATCCCATGGTCTGGAACTTACCTAATATCTACAGTGTCCAACTAGGCTCCATGACAGTCCTCAATAACAGAAAGGTTAAGCCTCCGCGATGGAAGTCAATGGATTTTTTAGGCATTCATTACAAAGAAAAATGCTGGTCTCTCCTCAGTCAATCGATGTGGGTTTTGGTGGCTGGCAAATTGGTGAATATAAACCATTTTCTACACACAACAATGACCATTTCAATTAATTAACCAATTCAGATACTTACACTACCGTTCAAAGGTTTGGAGCATTGAGAAATGTCCTTATTTTTGAAGGAAAAACACTTTTTTTTTTCAATGAATATAACATTAAATGAATCAGAAATACACTCTATACATTGTTAATGTGGTAAACGACTATTCTAGCTGCAAACGTCTGGTTTTTAATGGAATATGTACATAGGTGCATAGAGGCCCATTTCCAGTGTTCTAATGGTACATGTTAGAAGGCTGTTGGATGATTAGAAAACCCTCCTGCAATAATGTTAGCACAGCTGAAAACAGTTTTGCTGCTTCTTTATTCGGAATAAAAATCATTATTTCTAATCTTGTCAACGTCTCGACTATATTTTCTATTCATAATGCAACTCTTTTGATGAATAAAAGTGTGACTTTTAATGGAAAACACAACAAAAATTGTATAGGTGACCCAAAAATTTTGAACGGTAGTGTACATTTTTAGACAGAACCTTAAACAAAGGTTTTAAAAAGATAAATGTGGGTTTGAGTGCACCATTTACAGTATTTCAGTCTCATATACTTCATATAAACAAGCTCTGCTAATGAGGCCCTTTAGTCTCTCCAGCCAATCGTACATGAAACACACAGACAAAGCCATCAGAGGCATCTATTTGAAATCCTTGTTAGAGAGTCTAACAATGTAGAGGAGTAGAGAGAGATTGAATGGGTAAGAAACAGAAAAGAGGAGAAAAACAACCGTGCACACAGAGAAAATGAAAACACAGCCTGGACCCCACTGTGAGGCAGACGTGGATATGTCCATTTCCCCCCATAGCCTTAAATTAACATGACAGCTAGTAGCTTCTTGCTACCACAAAAGTGAGTGATTAGTATTATCGTTTAAATTGTAATTTGGCAGTTAATTGAAGTGACCTTGGTTTCTATTGCTGCATCTGTAAACGGGCGACCAGAGTGCCGTTCCATCTCTCAGCCGTCTGTGAGGCCGCTGTCACTGGGGCCTGTTACAGGATTAAGTCACCCTGGTGACAAAACCAAATTAAGCAGCCGTCATCGCCTACCTGCAGCTCGGAGCTTAAGATGATCAACTTATGACCCAGTCAGGGAGCAGAGCCTCTTCTGTGTCCCTCCACCTATTATCATTTTGGAATTTATGATTAGTTTTTATGTGAGGGTTCTTTTTTTTCTCCAGTGTCACCAAACAATGAGATGTTAAGAATTAAGTGTATGAAATCACCCGTACCATGCATTAAAAAAAAAGTCAGCGGCAATGTCTTTAAAACCCACTGGAGTGTGCTTGACAATTAGTTGTGTCGTTGCGAGTGTGGAAAATTGTTCATTGCATTCTCTGCCTCTCACAGAAGCATGTAAAATGAATAATTTACCAGAAATGCTAATGCTCGAGATTCCTGGTGTGTAACCTTCTCTAAACATTCTCGTCTTGGGGGAGAAATCAGATGTGACAGAGGTAAATTGAGGTAACATTCATACTAGAAGAGGACTGGGCTGAGAAACATGGATTTTATAATATATATTTCATACCGTGGTGCAGCACGCATCCATTTTCCACCGCTTTATCCTCCACAAGAGGGTCGCAGGGGGAGCTGGAGCCGATCCCAGCTGACACAGGGCGATATGCAGGGCACATCCTGGACAGGATGCAAGGCAAACACACATCTACAGTCAATTTAGGGTGTACAATTTAGCTAATCCCTAATTTATTTCCAGGTTTTTGGATTGTGGGAGGAAGCCAGAGTACCCAGTGTGAACCCACGCACTCCTACAGGCAAAACATGCACACAAAAAGGCCCTCAGTCGCCTGAAGATCAAGAATTATTGAAGGCTGTGTAAGCATGAGGGCGGATAAAGCAGTGAGCTTCCTACTGAGGTCTACAAGACATTTAAAGACAGAACTATTCAGTACAAATTCCTTGCCTCCCTCTCTAACCAAAGTTCTTATCTTCTCTCACTTGTTAACTCCGGTACCAAACCTATAGCAACAAGATTACATCCAGATCTTATACATGTAAACAGGCTTTTCATAATCTGATAAGGGGGCTTAATGTTATCTATTCAGAGTCGGATTTGTTCTTGGGAAAACTTCATTAAGTGGATAAAACTGCAGTACTGACCAACACTGCTGTATCTAAACCCTTTCGTTTATCTAGAGGAATGTGCCATGCGTCCCATTACCACCTGTGTTATTTGTATTATTGATTGAAGCCCTTGTTATGAGCATTAGTTTTCAAGCTTCAATTACAGAGATAATAGTTGGAAATTATGAAAATTGTATTGGACTGTATGCAGACTACATAATTTATCACAGTCCCTAACACTGAATCTAGAAGTGTAACACAGAGGCATCTACATGGGCTTTGGGTTTAAAAATATACTGTATTTAGCCACCTTATTATGGACAAATGAACATACGCTGAAATCAATTAACACTATTTAAGACAGCATTATGACAACATGAGACAATGACGAATTTGTTTTATTAGATATTTGTCCATTAAGCCGTCGCTCCAAAAGTCAGTAGCCAATCAGAAGGAAGCTTCCTAAGGCCCGCCCACAGACAGAATCGCAAACAAAAAACCACGGCACAAAGAACAAATCAGGGAGCGCAAACGTAAAAGAGTCGGAGGAAATGAAATTCTGATGGTTGCAAACAAAGAGTGTATTTTCAAACAAATGAATACAATATTTTCAATGATTTAATCGATATTGTATTGGCAATTTGTGTATTTTTAATTTTTGGTATTTTTGTTTGCTCAGTTCATCTACAAAACAAAAACAAACAGCTGAGTCTACCACATTATATGTGAATATAGAATAAAGAATATCCTTTTAAGTCTCTATGAGAAAGTTTGTAAATCCAACCAGCGCACACAGACACACAGGACTTTTTAAAATGAACTAATGCTGCAGCAGGTGAAGGAGGATGTGAGCTGTGAGTGTGTGTTTAATACAACAGGCCCATACAGACTGACAGTAGGTAAATTATATGTCAGCGAGGTCTGCAATTCAATCCTTGCATATTTTCAACAGGCACCAATGAAAAGCCTCCACGACTCTGTGCCTGCAAACGGACTGAATCACTGCTAACTGTTTTTGATTAAAACGTCAATAAGGCTGTGGGCTCCTTTCATCTCTTGGGCCCCGAGCTGTCCGTCTCCTCAACCCGACGCATCTCCCCCATGAGTGGGGTCCAGCTCGTGACATGGACGGCCATTTATCTACTCTGAGGATCATGTCAAGTAATAAGCCCCGTCTCCAGAGAGTGTTTAGCCTGATAGGAAAAGCTGATTGGGACAAAGGGAACCTGAATCTCATTTTGGCTCCTGTGGTGGCAGGTGGCAACCGTGGTAAACAAAGTTCTCAGGGGGATGACGAGGAAGACGCAAGACGGGAGAATTAAAATGAGTGTGTGTTTCAACCTCAGCGTTACAGTATCTTTTAAATCTGTGCCCATGAGTGGCGTTTATCGGCATCATTATCAGAGGATGTACTGTTAACATGTGACTCTAACATACTGCAGGAGTTTAAGGTCATTTTCAACAGATGTGCGGAACAACGTGAGGTATGGCTTTCATTCTCCGTGAAAGACACATTAAGCAATGTCATAAACAAGTGGGCCCGTGTAGATTACAAACACTCACCCAAACGCAGGGACATGAGGCTGCCGTCTTGTTTGGCTTTGTTTGTTTGAGCCTGAGAGAAACAGAGAGGAGAAGGCAGGATGGTCAGAGAAAAGCGGCAGCTGTATCCACAGATGCTCGTGTAAAAACATCCTTACTCGCATGTTCCAATCCACTTGTTTGTTTCCTGGTAATTTGGTCCTTCAGCATGAAAAAAAAAAAACACTGCTTTGTTTTCATACTAACAAGGCAATTAGCGATCATTACACATCATGCTATTCTAGAGGCGGCGATTGGTAATGATGTAACCTACTGATAGCCGATCTCCCTAATTTGTTTGTGTTCAAGTGATTTTGTGAGCAGAACACATGTACGTCTGATTATTTTTGTCTAAAAGAGAGTCTCCAGTGTGTTCTCCTGTTAGCGTTCATTCTGAAACATCACCAACTTACATTTAAGAGTGTAAACTAGGTACGCACGTCCAGAAGTGATGCAGGTCAGGAGCAGGAGGTACAGCAGTGGACATGGGGGAATGGCTGCAAAAGAGCTGTGAACAGAAAAAAAAGAAAAAGATAATGAACTAATGAATTTACTTGACATACAGTAAACATTAACAGCTGAATAACTGGATAACAGGCTGAGAACAACAGCCCCATAATGCTAATTATACAATTTCAACAAAAACGTCACTCCCACCGCCTCCTAAACTGGCTGAACTTTTCAGAGCGCTGCAATTGTACATGTAGATAAATCTAGTTCCATTAAAAGCGATGTGATCGACTGAGAGTTTAGGTAAAACAAAAACAGAGTCACCAACAGACTAAACCTTAAAAGACTTGCACAAGTGGAGATGCAGTTTCCCAATTAAGGTTCCAGACCGTTTGCTGTATTTAAACCTGCAAGTGCGTTGTACACAATGGATGATTTTATCTCATAAAATACAAAACACATGTGAAAATCACAACTACTGGTGCAAGATTTGTATGTTATCTGTGAAGGTTCTCAGTCACCCAGGTCACTGTGTCTTCAAGAGTGGACTTTAGTTTAGATGAAGATGTTTTACCTCCTATCCTAAAGGCTTCTTCAGGTTTTCTGTTACATTATTTATGTGTTTAAAAAAATCATTATGAAAGACTACTTGATAAAATATAAAGCTCCAGGTTTTCTGCTGACTAAGAAAGACTGCAGTGAAAGCTCATATTTTTAGCAGCGGTAATAATCTGTACTCCACTGAGGAGCACAGATCACAGTTGCCAGCTTTCTCCGTGCTCCGTGGGCCTCATTTCAAATGCAGGTTCATCTGGCTCAGGTCGGCATGGCCCTAACTGCAGAGTGGCCCAGCACAGTCCCCAGGGTCAAGCCTCTCTGCTCGAGGTCCCCGGAGGCCAAACCCCCCTACCCGGCTTACCTGCTTCAGTTCATATGAGCAGTTATCGCCGCCATATGTTAAGCTGTAGGAAGGCAGATGCTGTTTTTCCACTTGTGAAATCAAGATTTTGGAGAGCAGTCAGCATTTTTATGGCCAGAGTTGAGTCAGTCAGTGACAGTGTGGAGGCAGCGGGCTCAGCTGTACTGTACTGTGCTGTGTGCTCACACTGCAAAGTTCGGAGTCTTACTCAAGTACATACATGACAGACATGCACACACACATGTAGCCCTTTTCTTTGTCAGTCATCTTTCTGATGTTGATAGACAATACAGGGCTGCGGGAGCATGTCAGGAAGAGGAAGGGCCCAAATGAAAATGACAGGCACTTTCTGACCCTCTTCTCCACCCCTTGTCCCTGCACATCGCAAACCCTCAGCAGCCTGGGAAGCCATGACAACTCTGACACCTGTCAGTCAAACACTCACAGAGGATGGAGAAGATGGCGGCGTGGACAGCTCCAACATTACTGCTGAACACACGCAACCATATACAGTACATACGCATCAGGTGGTGCAGTGCTGCTGTTATTTTAAATATGTTTTACACTCATTCATTTTTAATTGTTAATACAGTACATTAACATGCAGGAAATTGTAATTTATTCTGGAAAATAGGGCAAAAACACTAACACATATGACATTATCAGGCACTTTTATGGTTAAAATAAGCAAAACAACAAGTCCAGAAAGACATATTTAGGCTTAGGTGTTAAAGGGTTAACATCCATCCTCAGAGACCCAATTGCATGTTGACAGCCTTCAAATAAGATCCAGTAAATCACACTACTCTTGCTACCGATGAAATAAGTTTTAAACAGTAATAATTAAAAAAAACGATGGTGCTCAGTGTTAACATAGTGGAGGTGATGAGAAATATATTAATGTATTTGTGCAGATTAGAGTAAAACATCAGCTGATGAGGCGATGAGGCCACATGCATCCTCAAAACCACCTCCCAATGTGGTTGTCGTAATTTGATCCGAGACTGGGAGCGTTTAGATTTGTACTTGAGCGATCAGGACGTGTTTGAATCTTACACTGGCTCTTAACAGGGCCAAATTAAAGCTCTGGTAAACTCGTTATATCTGATAAATTATAAGAAATGTCAACGCAATGACGTATGAAGAGCCACCATGTATCACATTCTGAGGTTAAGAATAATATAATTAAAGTAGTGCCGAGTTGATGTTTGAAAGGTTGGGTTTCATACAATCATGTGTCAGGGGCGCCGAACAACCGCAGTCACCGACTTCCTCCTCCTGGCGACAAATTTCATTAACAACGCTGATGTATACAGCACACACGCAGCCACAGTTCAAATGGAGGACATAAATTTGAGCCTGTGGGGTACACTGCTGCAGTCACATTACAACTAATCAACCACTGTCCTTATACCCTTCTGGAAAAATATTCTTCTGCTCCGATGGGTTGGGGATGATAAAGGGAAATAAGATGCTTTATTTCTAATCAGCATAAATTACCAGCATCCATCAGGTGATTCTCAAATTAAAATCCTCATCTGACAAATCAACAGGGACTGCATGAGCTCATTCATGAATCAGTATGATTTAATCCAATCATTTTAGAGCCCAAAGCCAAAATGTAATCCTGGTCCTGAGGACCTGAGTGGCCTTCTCCTTGTTTCCATCATGAGGTCTTAAAAGGAACATTTGGTTCTGAAGTTCAGCTTAGTTCAAGGCTACTGTCGCTTTTTCCCTCAACACAACAGAAGTGACTTTTAACAAGGCCAAAGAAAACCAGATAAATCAAAAAAATATCATCGCACCCAAACACCTGATCTTGACTTTATCACTCACATTACTCACTTGCAAAATCCTATTTTGTCATACAAACTAATATAACATTCAGTAAATGCCTCCATTTACAGAGCACATGAGCTGCAATGCACCGCAAAGGGCAACTTTCCTTTTTTTTTTTTTAAATGCAAGTTTCAAGGGTGAAAACAAACAAATGAAAAGTTGCTGTTTCCTTAAAATCTTTACCACACACATAACTACGTTATTTTATTCTCTAGCAAACGTGCCTGGGATTAACAATCCCTCTCCAACCCAGTATTATAATCTCAGTCTGATACAGTCGTAAAGAAAACATACAGCATAATGAAAACAAACACACGATCGGATCGTGCACCGTGTAAACCACCACATTATCCCCATGACTGCTCACACACCTATGAAGAGTATTAACAACAGCTGAAACATTAGTCGCTTCATAAACAGAAAAATTAACCTGCAACAATTTAAATTAATTTTACTTTGGTTTTAATTGATCGTGTCATTAAACGGTGCCATAGAAATGTGATTAAACAGCATGTCCTTACGTTTTATGGATGGATAAAGAGACCAAAGCAACAGATAATAAACAAGCAGACTGCATCTGCGCCAGGTTAGCATTAGCTGACAGATAATATGACCTACAAGTCAAAAACCAACAACTAACACACCTCAGCCCTGAGGTTTAATCTTAATAAAACTTAAGTTTAAGGTTTAATTTGAAGAATTAAGTGTGTTCCACTGAATGAATGTTATTGAAACGCGCAGTACAGGACGAAGAAAGTCATGTGATAGCTGGAGGCTTACCTTCAGTTAGCTAAATGCTAACGGTTGAAAAAACGAGATAAAAGCTCCACAACAGGCGCAGGATGTTCACTCCTACTCCTCCTCCTCGGTGAAAGTAGTCCGTAAAACCGTCATTGAACGTAATTTCCAACATAAACAGAGAGAAAGTTAGAGCCCAGTATTTTTTCCCCTCCGGCGATTCAACAACATGTCGCGCACCTGTACCGGAGGTGGCTAATTGACAAGCCCCGCCCACCAAACGATGACGACATAAGGAAATCCACTGCAGGTGAAGCGGTGACGCAGCAGGTCTCAAATCCAGGACATAAAGTGGAAATTAAATATTATGCAGCCCTCCCCTTAATATAAATCATCTTAATTATTATTATATTATAATTTATATCAGTTTTTTTTATATAAATAAACATAAATACATGTAAACAAATGCTTTTATTTTGAACTTCTATGACCTATCACCACAAACATCATCATTGCTATATATTATAGTTTATTTATGTTATATATATTACTTTTTCCACTTCATCGGCCCCTCCTGACCAGACTCGACTGTCGACCTTCACCTTCAAGACATTATCTGCTACGACAGTATATTAATCCAGACGATCACGCTCTTAAACGCTCTTTAAGTATGCAAAATTATTTATTCACAAACAAAAATTTGCTCAATCATTCCCAAAGATTGATCCTTTTCTACTGGAACTAAGATCCTTGTTTAAATCTCTCAATTTTTGTACCCATCTCTGACTCATTTATTTGTCTTTTATTTAATCTTCAATATTTTTATCATGACTTATTATTATTCAATAATCTGTCTGTGTATATCCAGGTCCATCAATATATATCTTGTTGTTTCAATAAAAACTTGTTAAAAGACTCGTTAAAATAATCATTATTTTTATTCATATAAAAAGACAACACAGAGAAAAACGTGTATTTCAGCATGTGGTGAGAAACTACAGCAAAAGTACATGGATTTTGAGACATGATAATATATATTTTTTAAACATTATATTTAAAAATGAGCATCCAAACAAAAAACACATAATAAAGGTCCATTTAAATGATAATAATCACAACTACATGATCAAATTCGTATAATTTAAGAAAAAAAAGGCCGTTACTTTATTCCGCTGTGGGAAATAATCCATAGAACAGCTTCTAACATTAATGAGCGTTTAGGACCCAAAGGAACACCATTAAGGCTGTCGTGTGCGGCTCTAATGTATAATGTAAAGGTTACAAAAGTCTTTATAAAGTCTCAGCGTGTGTGTGCGGTCGTCTCCAGACTCACTGTTAATATATTGACCAAATAAAACCAATTCAATTTGGGCCGGGATTTTTGAAGCACTATATTATTTTAACCTTAATTGGGACGAGCAGAGCCCCCGACGTCCTTCCACTACATCCAAACGCCTGCTGGTCACAGATTTAAGACTGGAAGTCACGAAGCCAGCACGCTATATATGAAACCTAAAAGCCACTTTAGTGTTTTCAATTCAACTTATGATACTAATTAGTGTAATTGATCTAATTATTAGTTAAAGTGCACATATTTAACATTGGTAAAAATGTTTAAAAGTGGATGATTAAGGGCACTCTGGGACACCTCTATAAAACACGGGGGCAAAGAGAGACAATGGAACTTGTCCAATTAATCAAATAAGTGTGGCAATTAACTAAGTGAGTGCTTAAGGGGCTGCAGCAGTGGAGAGGACAATCGATTTCCTCTTAAAGTACTTACAACCTCTCTTTTTATTAGAACTAGAGAGTGAAGGTGGTCAAGAGGCTGAATAAAGATATATAATGTACGATAAAAGTGCCTGCAGCTGAATTAATAACACAGACGAACTGGGGGCTCAAGAGAACGCTAAATATAATTTCTGTAAAAAGCACAGGACGTTGAAATTCTAAATATTTACGGGCGTGTGAAAAGACTTTGATTGGACTCGTTTTTGGCCGCCGTGAACGTAAACAGGCCTTATTTTGCGCACAACAATATGAACCTTGTGGCACGGAGTTCAGAGACGAGACACACACGACGCACACGTCCAATCGGCTCAGCCCTTGGAAGCAGCTCTCGCTGCCTAGATTAGTTTTATTGAACAGATGGCGTTTCAATTTTGAACTTTTGCACTGGTGCAAAAAAAAGCTTGGAGAGTCAGGCTGTTTTTCTCACATCACTGACAGAAGCTGCGCATCAGATGAAGGGGATGTGTGAAATAGCATTCCCAAGCATTTCTGTCTCCACGCTCAGGACACAAACACTCAGAGAGAGAGAGACACGATGCGGAGGCCGGACCATGCTGCTCCATCAGATGTTAAAACAAAAAATGATCAGAGGAAGGGAATTCAGCACAAACTCTCTGCTTTACTGTACGTACAGGCATTTCATTGTCATCGCATTTTCTGTAAATGTGGAATAAACCCTTGGTAAACTGCCATAGGAATAATACACAACTCCTTATATGGACATCCTGAGGTGTGTGCTTATAGGTCACATATTCAGGCTTTAAAAAAACGTGTCTGTGTATGTGTTTTTGAGTCAAAGTTAGCAGAGTTAAAGTAGCAAGTGTAGCAGAAGTGACAAAATAGAGCGTATTTTGGTGACGCATTTCCAAATTTCCCAAATTCAATCCGATTTAATCCGTATCGCTGACGACAAGTTTGCACAAGCGCACATTGCATTACCGTAGTTACGCTACGTGTTGTGCCTTCAGAGAAGGTGAGAAGCTGCATGTCAAAGCCAACGTGTTGTTGTTACGGTAATTTTACTCGCGCAGTTCCAAGTCGGAGAGAAACGGACCGAGTTCCATTTTTGGCCTGTTTTTGTGCACATTGAGAGACTCAAAAAATGTTATCGTAAATAGGTTTTATACTGTTCAAATCTCTAATTTAGTGCAAGTGTACAATTGCAGTGTTTAAATTGTTAAAACAGCATTTTAACATGCAGTAAATTGCCAGATATTGGAAATTACTGTGGAAAAATGGCCAAAAACATTTAGATACAGGTCATTTTATGGCACTTTTATGGCAAAAAAAAAAAAAAAGTGGCAGATATTGAGTACTTTTTGCTCAGGTGTGTTTATATAGTTATAATAAATATGTTTCATCAGATTGCTGAGGTTGTGCTGAGAAAAAGGATATAAGACACTCTATATTGCACATTCTTATAGCCTCTGTATATACTGTACATTTTAACACAGGGATGGAAACAAGCAGCTGAAATGCTCCGTGTTCTAAGGGTTAAATAAACAAAGAGGGAGAAATCAGCAGGGGGCCCATGTCAAAAAATAGAACACCAGTCACTTATTTAATGTCTCTCAACCACCATCCGTTACTGTTGCCCCACATTAGCAGTATCTTGTTCTCCATTTCCCCCCAGTAGCATTGGTAGTCCTGGCAGCCAGCTCGCCCACGCCGGCACGAGTCGAGAGGACAACTGGAGAAAGATCACAGTTCAGGCTCAGTCAGACGTAAAAATATGGAAATCAGGCGGCGGACGGACGGACCGCTGTGTGTTACCCCTGTTTCAGCAAGCTGCCACAGTTTGACTGACAAACCGACTTTTTGAGGGGGCCTGTGCCCATTCCAGTCAGAGTTTATTGAAGGTGATTTTGATCTCCTTCATGAGGCCACAGCAGTGGTGCTGCCATCTGTCACCTTGATTGCATGGCGGCCTCTCTGGGGGGAGCGCCATGGCTCCTGATCGTTTACAGATTGCGCTGCTTTCGCCTCCATAAGGGCCACATGCACAGGGCCAGATGGTGAGCATACACGCTTATTATGAGTCTTTATCTCTGTGCAGGAAGGAGTGGAACCATTAGGTCTCCCTCAGGATCTCCACTCCTCTCTGCTGCCATGCTGTTCCTCCACAAATACAGTCCTCTTCTTCAGCTGTCATTGGCCTGCGACAGTACACACACACACATACACACATGACCACTTGTCAAAAAAACATACTCAGGGCATGTGATGGTTGTGTTAATACATCTGCGCGCGCACACACACACACACACACACACACACACACACACACACCTGTTCCTAATGTGGTAAAAAAAAAAAAAACGTCGGGTGTAGGTGACATTTGTTGCCATGGTAACGCGCGGTCACGTAAATAGACGCTGTGATGATGAGATGTGCGGGCGTCAAGGGTTGCCGCCATACGCCGCCAATGTCACGTCTTTTACACAACACGGAGAACCGTGGCAAAGGCTGCGTGACCACATGCGCCCATTGATCAACACTAATAAGTGTGTGTGTGTGTAAAATGTCACGGTAAAATAATCAGAGCAACAGTGTCTGTTAGCACAAATGTCCATTCATGTATGAGTCTGAGTGCAACAGATTCAGCGTGGTATGAGACGCTGGCAGGAGGCTGTTGTCCCCTATCCCTGACATATGTACGCCATGACCAGGAGGGTGAAGAGTATGTTCAGGATTAAAAACATGTGTAACGTCACCGCACATTTGTCATGCTCCCGCAGAGCACTCGCAAGTTCGCTGGCTCGCTCGGTAAACTGTCTGGGTTTTTATATATCGGGAGGTGAGATGGAATTCATAATTATTCAGGCGTTTACGGTGCAACGCCTTAATGAGCATTTACTGAGCTCTTCATGAGAGGTAATATCCCACTTGATCAGAGATTAACGGGGAGCATTTCGCTGCACGCTTTAATGCAAAAGGGGCTTAACCGCTTACATTTTAATCTAATGTTTGGATTCCCTCAGCAAAGATGCACTATTCACGCGCGGCGCTGACCCTAATGAGTGAAGAAAGCACAAATAACTATGATTCTATTTTATGCATACAACTAAAAAATAAAAAGCCATCACATGGCTGTTGTCCTTTGCTGTCCCTGATTTCCTGTCCCGGGGCAACGCAGCAATGTGCTGCACTTTTAGGACAACAGCCGGTTATCTGCGAGGGTGAGCCCCCTCGTCAGTCTCCAGCACGGCGCGCAAACTGACATACTGTACGCCAGCCTGTGGTCACATCTCGGTTCAGGGGGGCGAAGCGGAAACACTCGCAGGCTGCAGAATCATCACCAAAAGCAACCTGAACAAACACTGTGAACACATACTCCATCTCAAACTACGTTTACTTTATATTATGCTTATTATGGAAGGTAAACAATGCTGCTGCTGCTGCTGCTGCTGCTGCTGCTGCTACACGGCCGTCAAAGAGACAGTGTCATATTTCCTAAATGACCGCGATAAGCATGAAAATAATAGCTCATGAAAAGAAGGTCAACGGGGCCTTGAGGGGGTGAGCTGCACTGAGCAGCACCTGAACACAGGCCCAACTGTAGATTGCGGGGTATCATGCAAAGAGCCACCAGCAGCCAGGCCTCGCAGGCTTGTCACAGACTGAAGGTGTCACCCAGAAAACAGCAGTTACATTAACCTTGGTGGGCTCCGACCAAACACAGCCTGCAGCATGCCAGGACAGGGGCCCCCACCAAGGCCTCGGAGCGGTCAGCGGAAGAGAAGCTGCGGAGGAGAAAACAACGCAGGGGGATGATGTATGAATAGTGAAGTGAGAATCACGGAAAATCAGGAATGATTGCTCTGATTTGGAGGAAACTGCCTGCAGCCAAACGCAATCAAAGAATGTTAGATACTGTTGGTTTTTTTTGGTCGTTCTTAGGAGACGGAAATAACAAGAGCATTAACAACAAGAATAGCATGGTGCAAATGTGTATTAGCATAGACTCTGTAAACATGAGAGAAAGGAGAAGGCGATTTACTGAACATATGCTGTTGTTCAAGAGAGTGTTTCCACATTTTTACCTTTCAAACTTTAACCCTAAATGTTAAATGTTAAATACATGTGTTAAAACGTACTGTATACAGAGAGTATAAGAATATAGTGCACTATAGAGTGTTATTTCCTTTTTTGTCAGCACAATCAGATGTATATGTATACGCCACCTTGTATATGTACTTTATATCACTACTAAAACTGTGACTTAAAGCCTGCATATGTGACTTAAAAACACACACGCACACAGGATGTCCATATAAGGAGTTATTGTGTATTATTCCCACAGCAATTTACCACAGGTGCACCTGCGGCACTGATCTATGCCGTGTGAGCACTAAGGGGTCAGGGGTCAGGGGTCAGGGACACCTGCTGACCTACCTTTAGGTGGCACACACACACACACACACACACACACACACACATAGTATATATAATATGTGGTGGTTCCTGCTCAAACAGGTACAGTTATATTGCGTGAAGTGCAACAGGCTGCTCTACAGGAACGTCACTCACGTTCAGGCCTCGCTCGAGGAAAAACTTTTGACACAAATCTTTCCGCGAGCAGACACTTTTGAAAGTGAACGACTCTGTGCAGAAATGAAGGAAATTTACATTCCTCACAATGCATCATCTATCTGCTTTAGAGGGGATTTGGTGGCCAAACTTTCATATAATTGAAGAGGCTATGCAAGACCCCACTGGAGACATACCATCGGAGCACACCAGAGCTGAGTTACTTAGACGAAGCTTCCTCCTGTTTGCCTTGGAATTAGCTTCGAGAGCACACACACACACACATACATAGACACGCATACATACACACACAAACACAGAGCACACATACACTCACTCTCAGCCTTTTTCACCCTTCTGCATCAATCTGTTCCCAAGCTGTTCCCACATTTTGGTGAATTTCCCAGGCTTATTCCTTGGCACAAGTGGATACTGGGGCTGATTACTTCAGCGTGAACCCATCAAGGCTGCCCAGTGTCTGCAAAGCGTGCACCACTCAACAAAATAAAAAAAAAAGTAGAAGCAGTCACCATTTTCCTTCTATGCGGGCGAGCCTCTGAGAGAAATAAGAAGGTTGTGAATGAAAAGATGCGATAAAAACGTTAGAGGGAACATTTACATTAACACACACATATATATATAGTGTATATAAGCAATAAGAGTGTGTACCCAGATGCACCGAGATGCCCCAGCATTCACATCAATCTTTAACAGGCAACAACCAAGAGCAACAAATCCAAACCTCATTAAAGAATATAAATTCAAAATCTATTCTGGCACTCAATCCAATGCAGATTTTCTCCCTCTTTCTGTCTCATAAATTACAGTTCTGGTGCACTGTGCAAATATTACCAAGCTGTAAGACAGCTGTGCCCCATTAAAATGTGTTATGGTTGCTGATTTCCTACAGCACATGGTCATCGTGCCAAATCTACAGCGAGTAATTAGTGGAGATGAAATGTTTAATTGTGCCTTAATTTTGATAAAATTTATCTGTCAGCCGTCCTATAATCAGGCATTATGCTCACAAATCAACGTCAGCACATTTAGACAGGGGGCGACATCCGCTAACCTGACAGACATGTCGAGATGTCACTGCCCCGCTCGAGCCGCCTGCAGCCCAGGAGACGGGGACGCTGTAGTGTAACAGGCGAGGAGAGCTTCTATTTATGACTGTCAGCGATAACGCTGAGTGCCTCGCTGCTTAGATTGTAGATTAAACCGTTTAATTACCAGCCTGTAAATCAAAGAGTGCTGATATTCAATTTACTACACGGCATAAAGGAAACAAGGCCTGCGCGTGCAGCCGGTCTCAGTTTTGAGCAGACAACAACCACGACGGGGACCATGTGGGTGATCTCGTCGGAGTCGCAGGACAACAGGAAGAAAGCACTCTGTGACAGATGGACGACAGGAGCGCGGGAGTGGGAGAAGGTCAAGACGGGAGACACAAAGCCCTCTCCACGCTGACTGACTGGGAGAGCGCGAGTGCGATTTCTCAGGGTGCTAAAAGCGCGTCGCTCTGCCAAAGCACGGCGCGGGCAGATGAGAGGAGCCGCTCGTGGCTCTCCTGTGGGGATAACTGAGAGGCGAAGGCGAGGCGAGTGGAGAGAGCCACTTATTAGCTCTGACAGCGAGAGAGTGACTGAGAGTGATGGGCCGACGGTGATTTACCGATTCATCAACAGCTGGATTATTGGGTAATTGTTAAACAGCTCAACCAAGTAAACACCCTCACTCTGTTTGAGCCTGGCGAATATACTTACGGTGTACGGTTCTTCTGATTTACAGCAACTGCACCGGTTATAAAACTGAAGAGTCAAATAGATCATTTTATGTAAATGGGCAAAAATAAAATATTTTAAGTATTCGACGTGAAACAAAGCATATTTGTGAAATAGCGCGCAGTAAGGACAGCAGCCGTTTTGCATATTTATAACTAATGTGGACCCCAAGAGAGGCCACCCCCCTCCCTCAGGGCATTATGGGAGATTATTGTCATTTCAGCGTGGCCAGTTATTCAGTAACATGCGCCGCTTAAAATATAAAACTTTGACAGAACTTGCACTGAATAAAAGGTGGCCATTTTCACTAGCACTGCACGCTAATGCTAATGCCCACTCTCTCTCTCTGTGTCCTCATATTGCATGCTGCAGGATCCAGATACAGTTTCGATTATTCCTATTATTGTTATCATACACTACCGTTCAAAAGTTTGGGATCACCAATACAATTTTTTTGTGTTTTCCATTAAAAGTCACACTTTTATTAATCAACAGAGTTGAATAGAAAAAATGAAAAATAAAATAAATCAAATATAAAATATTTTAAGTATTCGACGTGTGCAACCTTGCACTGAAACAAAGCATATTTGTGAAATAGCGGCGCAGTAAGGACAGCAGCCGTTTTGCATATTTATGACTTATGTGGCCCCCGAGAGAGGCCACCCCCCTCCCTCTTGCACTGAAGCTATTTAGCAAATAAAAGGTGGACATTTTTACTAGCACTGCACGCTAATGCTAATGCCCACTCTCTCTCTCTGTGTCCTCATATTGCAGGCTGCAGGATCCAGATCCAGTTTCGATTATTCCTATTACTGTTATCATATTGTACTGTTGTTCAAAAGTTTGGGGTCACCTTTACAATTTTTGTGTTTTCCATTAAAAGTCACACTTTTTTTCAAAATGAATAGAAAAATAAATCAAAAATAAAATATTTTAAGTATTCGACGTGAGCAACCTTGCACTGAAACAAAGCATATTTGTGAAATAACGGCGCAGTCAGGACAGCAGCCGTTTTGCATATTTATGACTAATGTGGCCCCCGAGAGAGGCCACCCCCCTCCCTCAGGGCATTATGGGTGATTATTGTCATTTCAGCACGGCCAGTTATTCAGTAACATGCACCGCATAAAACACATCATAACAAAGGGCCCCAACAGGAAATGAGATGTGGGGCAGGGCTCCAGGAGCAGCACGCTCTAATCACGATGGCCAACTGTCACCCTCTGCATCCGCTCGTCTGCCACAGCTTTAAGCAGCAGTGTGGAAGGATTTCATTGCAAACTTTTGAGTGGATCTGCAGTGGTAGGACATCCTGCATAACATGTGGCACCCATGATAATTACGGCAGAATTAACACAGGCGGGTTTATGGCCCTTCTGCCATGAGGAAATGGCTGCCAGATAGACACAGGCCTCGTGTTTGAGCAGCATACTTGGGTCCAGACGCCCACCCGTCTCTAACACTTCTCACTACAACAACTGTTCTGGGGGAGAGGACCACTTTCAGCAGAGCTGCCTGTCACAAAGCCTCTCATCCCCACAGCAGAGTGTGAATAAATTGAGGACAGTTCTCGGAGAAAGCTGGCAAATCGCAGACACAGAATAGCCAGATGAATATGATTAGAGCTCGACTTTTTATTGTCCACATTTCAAGTCAATATGAAAACCAAAGAGGCAGCGAGGAGGCAGCCTGCTCAGTGTTTGTGTCACTGCGCCAGAGCAAACTCAAAAGAGCCGTGATTTAACAGCACATAAGGGCCAATAAATCTGTGGTGTGTGGGTTATACGTTACATACAGGTACGCCATACTGTATATACACACACACAACAGCAGGGACGGGAAAACACCACTCTTTGACAGAGTTTGCACTGAAGCTATTTTGTTTGAGCAAATAAAAGGTGGCCATTCTCAATTTTCACTAGCACTGCACGCTAATGCTAAGGCCCACTTTCTCTCCCTCTCTCTGTGTCCACATATTGCAGGCTGCAGGATCCAGGTCCAGTTTCCTAGGATTATTTCTAGTATTATTATCATTCATATCATAACCATTATTATTATGCTATAATTAAAGTTGATATCAGTAGAATTCTTTATCAACAATCTCTGCTGCTCATATAAATGAGTGTAATTCTATAAACACGTCCTCACTGACTCAGAACGGTCTCGTTGAAATTTATAACTTAATATAATTGTTGTAAAACCTGATCACTCTTTTGTCTCTACCTCACCTCCCTCTTGTCCTTTCTCTCCCCCCTTTCGCTCCTCTGTCCTCCCCATTTTTTCCTTTCACCACAACCTGGCTAGGCAGATGGCCGCACATCTTTGAGTTCTATTCCTGTCAGAGATTTCTTCGTAGAACCACGGGGTAAAATGGAAACAGAAGCGAGCAACACTCTCTGGCCCCAGATCTAAAAGTTTCAACCCAAGTCAGCAGATATAACTGTACCAGCTTTGACACAGCAGGGGAAGTTGTACTCAACACTACACTACAACAACTACTGTCAAATTACATTTTAATTTGAATTCAATGCACCCTGGGACATAATTGGGAAACAATTTATTTGCTCTGAACAGACGACAGGATACATGAGTTTCACATGTATACTATATATGTGTGGTGATTATTGTTGATTACCAGGTCCTTCAAAGCGTTTGTGTCCCCTGTACAGACACGACAAGGGAGGGGACATCAATAAAGAAGAGCCAGCCACCCTCTTGTCCTTGATTTCCTGTCTGTTTGTCTGTTTGTTTTTGTTCTCGGATTAAAAGAGAGAGCATTTGTGATTTGCATTTTGAGAACATCATGATCAAAAGCAATTGCCCTCCTCCTCCTTCTGCACTTTCCTCACAACAAATGAATGCGATTACAGGCCTTGGTGAGCACCGGCTTCTTGTGGCCTTGTTGCACTGACA
Source organism: Microchirus variegatus (assembly GCF_963457635.1). Classification (NCBI taxonomy): domain Eukaryota; kingdom Metazoa; phylum Chordata; class Actinopteri; order Pleuronectiformes; family Soleidae; genus Microchirus; species Microchirus variegatus. The sequence continues at coordinate 6,550,696 of NC_139816.1, read as the reverse complement.
ATATTTGAAGTTTCCTGCAGTAACTTCATTAGGCGTATTTTGTCCAGAATTAGTGGAGCGTGCTGAAAATTGCTAATGACAGATGTTTCTCCACACTGTCACACTCCTTGTATCATTTGATTTGGAAAGCAACATACGGTGTTCTGCTCCATCAGTATGTCACAGACTGTCTGCAAACAGCTGGTCATAACTCAGTTCAGTGAAAACCATTACTTTCCAATGAAGTGCTGGACATGTTCCAAATTGGGTTTTGGCATGGCCTCAGCTGCACCCGCGATGCAGTGCAGCCCAGTGTTGCAGGTACACACCGAGCGGAGGAGGAGGTGGAGGAGGAGGGAGACGGGAGCAGGTGAAGAGGTTTCTCTGAGAGCCCTCTGTCTCTGTGCTCTCAGCAGCAGGGACACATGCTCTGATCGTGGATGATACCGACGCTCAAGTGAGTAAACAAAGAGGTGACGGAGGTTGTAATTCGGTGAGCTCAGCAGCAAATAAATACAAATATTATTAAACGTCTTGCTGTGAGGTGAGCCCACTTAGAAATAACAGGTTGTGCTTGTTATTTTGTAAAAAAAACAGTAAGCATTCTCAGTAATTTGATTTTTGCTTATTTTGACCAGAAAAGGGCCAGAAAATGTCCTGTGAGTAAGTGTTTATGCCCATTTCTACAGAACAACTTTCAGTATCTGGCAGTTATTTACAATTTACTGCCTGTTAAAGTAGTGTATTAACAATTTACACCAGATTTTGCGTGTTAAATTTGAAATTTGAACGGTATAACACATATTTAAAATAAAATTTGCCTGCGTTTTTGTCTCAATGAGCAAAATAAGGCCCAAAAAATGGAAACACAAGCATTTATGTATGTATGTATAGGCGTTTTTTCCCAACTCTCTCTCCTCTCTGGTGACAAAAACGCTGATTCGCCAGTTTCCTGCAACAGCGCGAGTGAAATTACCGTAATAACCACACGGTGGCAAATTCTCAGATTTCGGTTTTAAAGGGTTTAACATCCTTTTTTTTTTTTACACACCAGCAACATTTCAACCATGAAACCCACCAATTACAAGCCCGATTCCTTTCCTCTTCGCCATGGGATGCCAAACTGATTGAATTGTATATTATACGACATATTGAAAAGTTTAAATGAGTGTAATCACTGTATTTTGTCAAGAATGTCATGTTTCTGTGTGAAGTCGCTGTAGCTACTGTACCTGACGTCTTTAAGAAAGGGAGGGGTGAGTGGAGGAGGAGTCGCAATCTGCAGCCTCACCATTAGAGGTCACTAGTTTTCACAAACTGGACCTGTGAGAAACAAACGAACAAAACTTTGTATTCAGACAAGAGAACACATCAAATAAAGAGGTGTTGCCAAAGCTTTAAAAGTAATTTGATAAGACATTTAAAATATTAAAATATAATTCTTATTCTAAAATACATTGTGTTTGTGTCAAAAAAAATAAAAAAATGAAGCGACGGCGAGTAACTTGTGAGCTTAGCTGATAAAGACTTGCAAACAGCTTGGCTCAGTCAAAAGGTGACAAAAGCTGTATACCAGCACCTCTAAAGCTCACAATTATCACACCATATATTGAGTGTCTAATTAAGAAATAGCATTTAAAAAAAAAAAAAAAAAAAAAAAAAGATAAGCTGCTGGCTGAAGCCTAAAGATTCAAGATTTAAGAAAATTTAGTGAGAAACAAACAAAAATGTGAACATACCAACATGTTTTACACTAATATTCTTGGTCGATATATGATCAACTATGTCCTAATTTCTTTTGTTTCGTTTCATTTTCAAAGGAAGACACCGTGGCTCATCCTGTGCTGGGCCGACATCAGTTGTCGCCTACCATTTTGAACAATGAACACTGGCTGTAATTGAAAGGTAAAGCTTGTGGGTTTGGCGACAAAAGCTCTGGCCACGAAGACGGCGCAGTCTGCCAGGACATGTCGCAGCTCAGCTGCTGCCTGCATGCAGCAGAAGTGTCATCGACACCTCGCTCCATCTCTAAAGATAAGGCAGTAATGACGCTCCGTAATCCTGGGCCTGTTGGAGTCTCTGAGGGTGTTAGTTGCTTTTTGGCCTGGGTGATGAGCGTCTCAGGAGCAAAATAGCATGCCGACAACATATGCTAAATTAATCTAAAAACCGATCGTCTCTGACTCAACTTTCTGTCATTTTTAGAGTCTCGTTTCAAGGTCAAGAGTGAAATTTTGATGAAAACGGGGGGAAAAAAGTGCCTGATTTCTTCAGCAATCAATCAACGTGTCATTAAATGTCCCTACATGAACACTTATCGCGTTCAAAAAGGGTCAAAAACACCAGCACACGACGGAGCGTCTTTAAGACGCTGTCCTCTTTACCGTATCAGAGCTGTGTCCTCTGGCCATATCTGGTGCTGACTGTACTGTATTTACTGTGCAAACGTGACAAAACAGAAGAGAATCGGATTAATGAAGACAAATGTGTGAAGTCGCTTGTATGAATGCGGCCCTTTCCCCCCCCGTCGTCTCTGTGGATGTGTGTGCCGTTAAAGGCCCTGTTCTCTCAATCATCATAATAAGGCTGATCCCAGTCAGAGCGCTGACAGCTCAGAGACGACGACGCTGCTGCTGCTGCTGCTGCTGCTGCTGCTGCTGCTGCTGCTGCTGCTGCTGCTGCCCTCGTTCTGCTCGGCCACGAGAACTGCCTTCACTGACAAAACAGAGAATTCACTGCTAAAATGTGCAGAAACTGTGATAAAGTAAATATTAAAAACCTGCTCTGAACAACACGACCTCAAATGATCTTAGATACAGATATAAATGTGAATTCTTCACACACTATGAAATTAATCTTCAGCCCACACTCCTTTTGATTTAGTGTTAAGAATTTACAAGTTCGTTTTTATTCATATTAAAATTAACTGAATAGCTAACAGGCCACCAAGGACAGAATAGTTTTGGATTTTTTACTTTTTGTTTTTAAAATGAGCTTTTACAGCAGGTTATTAGTTTTTGTGTTCGTTTTTTTGTAATATGGAGTTTTTGCCAGGTGCAAGATTAAAAAAATAGTCATAATAAAGTATTGTGTGTCATAAAACCCCCCCAAAAAGATGCCATTTTAACCATTGGTGCTCACACGGCACAAATCTGTGTGAGAACTCCTGATATTATGAAATAAATACACTTCATATGAATCCAAAAGGATTATGTATGAAATTAATTTACAAAGAGGAAAACTAAGCACATTTGTGCTTCGATTGTAGTTACTTTTAGTTTAGTTTTGTAAACACACAATTCAGTTTCAGTTACTTATCATTTTTAACTCTAGTTTTTATTTTTATTTAAATGTAAAGTTTTTTTTCGTTAGCTATAATAACCTCGCAGGCTACTGGGACGACCCTTTAATCCCATGTGCTTCATTCACATCGTTCCAAAATGAATTTAGCTGCACATAAACATGTTAAAAATGTTCATTATTTTCATTATTTATTGCTCTATACTAATAGTGTCCAATATATGCATTTGAACAACTTATCAGTTATGTATCATAAAAATAATGAGTGCTTTTCAGGAGTTTTGTTAAAATACAGTCCAAAAAAACAAAAACACATATTTTCCACATGACTCGATTGCTGCCTTACATCTCAGGTCATTATATATTAAATATTTGAGCTGTTTTGCGTCCACGGCAGTGTTAAAGAAACATCCCAGCCCATGTTGTCTGTCTGTGTGTGTGTGTAATTATTTCCCACATAGGAAAGTCACATTATTCACACAGTTACAGGGATGAGGAGCTGCCCAAATGCACATGGGCACTGTGTTATCTCATTATCTCCCCTGGCGTTGTTATCAGACCATGAGCACCACACTACACTACACTACACTACACTACACTACAGTACACTACAGTGGATGTTGAGCATCTTTGAGGAATATTTGTCCCATTAAGCTTCTTGCGTTTGCTTCTGTGTGTGGTTGTTGTTGTTGTTTAGGCATGAAGAGGTGAAAAATGAAACATAATTCGTGTTTGTCATGGTCACATAAGCACTGAGCTTTCTATTCATGAACTCTAAGGCTGTTTATTTGATCTGCAGCAGATGCAACTCTGCTTTAAAGGTCTGTGTTAATGCAAAAGTGACGGCACTAAAAAAATAGGGCTCTAACGTAACTAATTACCTTTAATAAACGGGGATATTTTACCATCTTAATGCGCCGATCCTCCTCTCGCACTCCCTGACCCAAAACTGACAATTGTGCTAATTAGATCTGATGAGGTTAGTTGACACAAATTTACATTTAACCACATTAAAGTGAAAAGGAAGACGACGGCGACCCTCGGAGTCATCGGCTCAATCAACACTAATGACTCTAATGCTTCTTTGAATTTAATACGTGCACTTTAATTGAGAGGAGGAAGGTGAAGGAGCAAGAGAGTGTGTGCGTGTGATCATGGTTTATGTGGTTTTATATACATATATATATATGAGACTGAATCAAATAAGAAAAGAGAGTGTGTGTGAGATTATAAAGGCACTTTTTCACCCTTCTTGACCGCCTCCTCCTCCTCCTCCTCCTCATGCTCTCTCACTGATCACATTTCCATCTCGGCGAGGACGCTCTGCAAAACAGAAAAGTCACATTTATCTCTATAATTGGCCCCAGTGTTTAAGTGGATAATGTGGTTATTACTGCATTCTTTTCATTTCTTCCCCTTCACCGCTCCTTTCTTTTCCTCTCTCTAGTTCTTTCTCCACTCCTCCTCCTCTGAAACTGTTGAGCTGGTAAGTTCGATGCAGAGGCACGTATGCACTCTGGAAAGGTAATCTAGAAGCCAGTTGAGCCATGACAAATAGGGACAGCTGGCCTAATTGAATCATTTGAGCTAAGACAGCTCAACTTGGTTATACCCTCTGCAGCCCACACTGATATTAGTGTGAGAATCATTAGCCATGAAATCATGTCTGCTCTCTCCCTCTCTGACTGCATCCTTTATGACATGACAGCACAGCCCGGCCTGTCTCTTTCATCCTCACACCAAACAAAAAAAAAGAGAGGCCTTCATCATAAACGGGTAGAGGTGGAGGTTTGTCTTTCCAGGCCACTTGGATCGTATGAAACCGTTTCATTACAGTGTTTTGTGATGACGTCACACGTGTCACTTTCTTCATCTTGTCGTGTTGCTGCAGACAAACGGACACAAGAACGGTTTTACACTGATTTATTCAAAGCACTAGAACGCTAAATATTTTTAATAATTGTGATATTTTTCTTTGTGCCTTATATAACCCATTTACCCTAAGCCTTTATAGATTCAGTGTTGTGTGTGAAATGGTAAATTTAGGCACAATATTGTTGAAATTGCACTTATTTTTCACAAGAAATGTCACTTTTGGAAAAAAGTATACTTACTTAGGTTGTTACTTAGGTTATTTTGCTATTATTTTACTGGTCTGACCCACTTGAGATGAAATTGTGCTGTATGTGGAAATATTGCAAAATAAATCAGAGTTCTCTTTGCTCAGGTGGGTTTATATAGGTGGTGAAAATTAAAAAATAATAGTTTCATTAGATTGCCTGTATCATTTTAGCATATTAATGGGGGAAAAATCAGCCTAGTGTAAATACTCTGTGTTCTAAAGGGTTAATGAGATGCATTTACGTTCATTCCTGTAGACCATGTGTGCATACAGCAGTCAGGTGGGCACGATAGGCTCCAGTGAAGGATCATGGGGCGTCTTGGTGTTAGGAAGAGAGGAGTGTTCTGTGCCACGTGTTTCTGAGATCCCTCCTGCCTAAAAAGCCCCTGTTTCTTTCTGTGGTTCCTCTCTGCAGGACAGCCCTCCATGCCAGGTGGTGCCATGGGCATCGGCAGAGCTGAGAGGGGACGGAGCAGTCAGAGAGACAGAGCGGATAATTAGTAAAAATTTAAATAAAAAAATGAGGGCATTGGAGAATTTGTTATTTTTTTCGTTTACTTTATTTGTTTATTGATTTAAAACTGTAGTGCATTACTTTATTTAAACTTAAACAAATGTCCGTTAGACTCGAGCCATTGTCAAAATGAGTTCCCACAAAGCTAAATTTTATTTGTATAGCGCCAAATCACATCAGACAGAATCAGACTCAAACAAGTGCAGCCATCTGCCTAGACAGGTTGGGGTGAAAGGAAAAATGGAGGACAGAAAATTAGCGAAAGGGTGGGGGGGACACTTCACAATCGCAAGCTCAACTCCAGTTTGAGTCAACACCAACTGCACATGCACGTTGGAGCAAAACACTTTTGTTTTGGTCCAAAAACGTCAACGAAGAAGACAGTGAACATAGAAACACAACTCCACGATCAAATGATCAAACATGCATTTAAAAGTATGACTGAAAACATGAAAAATGCACCCATGAAAAGTATGATAAAAGCTTCAAGGATCAAGGATGCTTTAATTGTCATTTAACATGTACATGATAAATGAAATGCAGTACTCAGGTCTCAGTGTGCTATCTATATCCTAGAATTTGTTTGATTAAAATAAGCTATGAAAATATCAATAAAAACATACTAAAATACAAAAAGACGCATTAAAAAAAAGGTTAGCAGCATAAAATTGTGCAAGTATAGCGCAATTCCCCTTGTCACTGTATACACATAAATGCTCCCTCAGTTAGGTCTGATAGTATTGCTTGACAGAGCCAGATTCCACATGAAGGACACATCAGACAAAAAATATTACATAGTTCCTGTTCACAGAGACCAGAGGTGGAATAATAAGCTTTAAGTGAGAATAAAACCATGGCACGGTGAGTGTAGGTTCATTATTCTCCTCTCTAGTCTCAGTTTAAGGGTCCTGGACATGAAGCAGGGTGACAGACAAGGTGACAAACTCAATGGATGGTCCCTGTGCTCCGTGTAATAATGGACATCCATCCCAGAGTGAGGAGGCCCGGCTTAATGGAGCTCAGACTGGGGATACTGTGCAATGTTCAGGCCCATTTGCTTTTGACTCACATTCCACTGGGGTGGCATGACCCCAATGAGACGCCTGCTTTCCCCAGGTGGCAGTGAGCGATGCTCCCTCCACAGTCCCTGTGCAGGGGAGCGAGGAGACCCCTCTTTGTCCAGCGGACTGGGCTGGAAAAACACACACACACACACACACATCGCTTATGCACACATGCACTCAGTTGCACCCTTCACACCCTCAGGGGCCTTAACCCACTTTCAAGGAAATTTTGACATGAGCAATTATTGAGGGTTAGGGAGTGACAGGTCTATTCCAGGTTTCAACAGGCGCACGGAGGAGAAGCCCGGGCCGACAGTCATCTAGAATTACCAATCGGGTGAAGCCTGTGTGCCGGACTAAGTGAGCTGCATGTCTGTCTGCATCTCTTTCCCTCCCTCGGGGCTTTTTAGATGAGCGCGATGCCTCTCGCGGGATGTTTACACATCATTAAGGTTCGTCTCCTCTCTGCTCTGTCCTGTTCTCGTAGGGTCTGGGTTTGGAGACAAGTCAGTTCCTGGTCAAGCATGAAAGAGAGCGAGAAAGGCATCGTTGCAGAGGACACAGCAGAGTCGTGCAGACAGTGAGAAAACACTTCAGCTCATGTGAAAAGGAGCTGTTTGTTTTGCTGTTAAAAAGTCGTGTTTTTTTCTTCTTCTTTTCCCACTAAAACTTCACATGCAGCCAAAACTTTTATCGTAACATTTAGTATTAGTGATAATTTGGAGCTTCAAATGTGCCCATTAGAGAAGCTACAATTATTATTATTAAGGAAAGCAAAGCTGCCTCTGATTGTTTGCACACAAACATCATCAGCACAACTTTAATAAATCTGACAAAGAAGAAGAAGAGAGCCAGAGCAGAAAGTCTGGTGTGTGGCAGACACGTTAGACAAAACTGGTAATGAAGCATTGGCAGAAAGTGATAATTATTTTAATTAATGATAATGGTTTTAATGATTCAACATTTTGGCTAATTGATTATGATTGATTACACGTTACTAAACAAGGAAAGTGAATCAGGGAGGTAATCAGGGAGATGACAGCACGGGTCAACACTACAGCGTGACGGAACATACACTACACATGCTAATCACACCCTGAGAGACGGAGAGAGACAGAGAGGGAGGGGGGGCAGATGGAGTACAAACTGTGAGTGGGGAAGAAGAAAAAGTAAATAAAAACCAGACGATTTTTTAAGACAACACTGGGAAAATAAAACAAAGGAGAAATGAAAATGACACAATTTATGTGCACAGTAAAAATCCAACATGACTTTCTGCAAGGACACATTTTATTCCAGAACTGCTCTGTTCTGCAAAACCTGTCACAGAAATATTAATAATAATCATCCATTCAATCCAGAAGAAAGAAAGACACGAGGATGGCTTTTTATATAATGTATAATAGAATTAAACCTTCTTGTTTTAGTAGTAACGGGTAATTTAGCACTAAAAAAAAATACGCACTTTGCAATTATTGTTGTTATTGTTGCAGGGAGAATTAAACGTTGAGTTAGTTAACCCTTTAACGACACGTTTGTCGTTACCTTACCGTAATTATGGGTTGGTTTGTGCTAACAGCAAAATTCCAACCGTTTTCTGAAAAGCTGAGAAGTTGCACGTCAAAGTCAACTTGTGGTTATTACGGTAATTTCACTCTTGCTGTTGCAGGAAGCCGATGAATCAGCGTCTTTGTCGCCATTTCAAATTTGTTAACATGCAGTGAATGGTAAATAACTGCCAGATATTGAACGTTATTCTGGAAAAAAATGGGCAAAAGCACTTTGGGATAAAACATCATTTTATTTTAATGTGATAAAATGAAGCAACAGTACTTTGTGGGCTGAGCACATTTATCTTTTTATGGTTATATATATTTTTACAGCTCCCTTCCTTGCAGCGATATCATCAGAAACCATATTTGACGAGGCCTCTGGGCTGCGTCCTATCAGTCTCTTCACAGCCACACGTGAAGTGTGTGCTGTGTCAAAGAGGAGACACCAGCGTCTGTGTCCTCTTCATACAGAATCACCCGCTGACCTGACCGGTGATTATCCATTATCAGCTCCTATTGTCTATGTGTACCCCACACCGCGATAGCTCACGACATGCAAATCCGTCCCCTTGATTTCACTTTGGAGAGATGCTGAGTGGAGTGGGTGAAGTGTCCTGCCCTCTGACACACTCCTACGCCCATCCTCCTCCTCCTGTATCTCTGGATGAGACGCTCCCCAGAGTGGATGGACTGGGGTTTGAGTTTAATTAATGAAATGCATGATAATGTGATTTCTTTAATAGAATGACATAGTCTAATGGTGTTGTGTGATTATGATTAATATAGTGCTTTGGCGGGAGAGAGAACATCAGCCAAGGGCTAATGAGGACCTTCTCTCTCAGTCCTGGACACATTTCAGCTCTGCCTCTGCACAGCGTCTGAGGCTCCACGCTGAGACGCTGACTGTGAAGTTTACTCAACAACAGCTGCTTTTACTCTGCACAGAGGCCTCTTTACTCATGTGCACTCTTGATAAAAGAAGATCAATGCAGATCTAGGACGAAGGTGGAGAAACTTCTGTATGAAAAACGTGTTGTCACTCATTTAAAGAGAGAGTACGAGAGCCAATAAGAGTGCAGCGTTCTGTTTGGGTGAGGTCTAATAACGCTCTTGATTTGTTCCCCCGAGGCCGACAGGAAGTTATATTCAGAGATGAAGCTTGAGAAGCTGGTGTTTGTTTAATGAATGAAGCTAAACCAAGAACACCACTCAAAAATATGTACAACCATAATGCAGGGGTCATGAATCAATAGAGCCACCTAAGACTCTATTATTTTAACCATAAAAAGGGCCAGAAAATGATCCTGTACCTAAGTGTTTTTGCCCATTTTTCCAGAATAACTTTCAATATCTGGTATTATTTACAATTTACTGCATGTTTAAATAGCGTACTAACAATTTAAAATGAAGAAAAACACAACAACAATAAAACACTGTAGTCGTACAAGAACATGAACAGATTTTGCATGTTAAATAACATTTGTTTGAGTTTTTGTCTCAATGTCCAAAAAAACAGGCACAAAATAAATAAATAAATAAATAAATAAATAAAGGAAACTATGTCCAGGCGTTTTTCCAACTCTCTCCTCTCTGGTGACAAAGACATTGATTCGCCGGCTTCCTGCAACAGCACGAGTGAAATTACCATAATACCACATGTTGGCTTTGACGTGCAACTACTCAACTTTCACAAACAAGTTACGTGGAAAAAATTTAATAATTCAAAGCTACAAAGAGCCACATGTGGCTTCAGAGAGCCCTGACATAATGTGTCTTTGGTCAAAACCTAATGAAATTGGTATTATATCACTAACAAAGTCCAGAAATCAACATTTTTAGTCAATATTGCAAATTAGGTCAAATAAATCTGAAGCTGCAGTCAGTCGTCGATGAGCTTATCTTGGCGTTAAGAATAGAAATATGAAAATATGTTCAAAGGATGCCAGATTCTTAACTTTAAATCTTATTTAAAAGCATGTAATAGGAGCAAATGTCAATATCCTTTGTAACTTTACTGATCAAACAAGACACAGATAGGATGATGAATAATAAATTGTAAAATCGAGTTGGTCGTCACATACTTCGTTGTCAAGAGATCTGTTGTTGGTATTAAAATAATAAGAGCAGGACGTCCAAAAAACACACAATAGTGTAGCTAGTTTCACATGAGGAATGTGCTTTGGACTGTTTCTTGGCCGCGTATGGCGTCTCTGCTGGTTGCCTGGCAACCGAACAGCGAGGGTGATTATGTTACACTTGGACAAAGCCAGACTACGAGCACCCCCCCCCCCCCCCCCCAACTGCCAGCATGCTAAGCTAAGCTAACTGGCTATTGACAGCCGCTTCATATGTAGACATGGTTTTCATCTCCTCATGCAACTCGAATACGAAGCGACACAAGTTTAGAATAACTTGTAAACGTGAAGATCGACGTCTTAAACAGATAACTTCTATGTGTATCCTGCAGATGTAATCATCCCCTGGAGGTCAAAGGTCCCCGTATCGTCTCTCTCAGATGTAGACCGGGGGTGAAGTGCAGTCGAGCGCGAATCATATTATCCTTGAAGAGATTAATGTAGCCGACTGAATGAAGAGGGTAATGACGTGGACAAAAAGGCCACTTATTTTTTCCCCCCTCGTAAACGCAACGACGGCTTCATTCGTATGCGGCATTTGATTCGTTTTCCTAATTTTAACATACGGCGATAAAAGAACCTTTCCTTAAACCTTTGTTGTGTCAAAGTGTAAATAAGAATCGAAAGAAGTGGCTCTGGAGGAAGCATCACCATCCACCTGTGTGAAGGTTGTTTGAAGGACAAAACGCAGAGGAAAAAGCCCAGCGACTGAAGGGAAAAACAGGTTTGAAGGAAGTGGCTTCTCCACAACCGTTTGTCACTCTGATATCTGGTAAATGTGATAATTAATACTGTAATTTAACTAAACCCACTCGGTGAGGTCTGTAATTAAAACTGATGTACCTACTTAGCACACCGAGCATCACAGGTGGGCCCAAATTAATCTGCAAATAGAGCTAAATTGCCTACGCTTAGCGTTTTCGTCAACGTCACTCATTTTTTTGGGGTGGGGGGGGGGGGGGGGTGGGGTGGGACGGGGGAACTATCTGTAATTAATTCTGATATAACAGAGTCATAAATTTGAGGTTAAATGCGGCCTTGACAACAGACGCGATGACAGCGAGAGACCTCATCTCGTCGTCCCAGCTGGGATCCAAGACTCGGCTTTTCCCCCCCACACAAGAACTTGGCTGAGAGAGAGAGAGAGAGAGACTTCCCCTGACAACTGCTCTGAAGACAAGAGAGAAGAGAAATTCAAATAGAAACTCATCTTTTCTAGGATTCCCCCCCTCCTCCTCCTCCTCCTGCTCCCCTCTCCTCCTCTGTCTTTTTCAAATTTGGGTAAATCGAAATGAACCGAGGTGAAAGACGATTTCCAGGCTACAGAACGGAAAATGACATGATTAGTTCTGGATGGAAGCCAAATGAATGAATGCATGATTTTTTTGATTTTTGACTCGCGACTGGAATGGAAGCCGCAGCCACATCATTTACACAAGTGAAAGAGTACGAGGAGTTTGGTAAACATTTTAAATCAAAGGTGTCAAACGTACGGCCTGTGGGTCAGAACCGGCCCGTCAGAGAGTCACTGAAATAGTATATTTTTCACTTCAGATACCTGTGACTAGAGCTGCAACGATTATTTTAGTAATCGATTAATCTGTCGATTATTTTTTCGAATCGTTTGGTCCATAAAATGTCAGAAAATGTTAAAAAACGTTAAGGTTGTAGGTTAAGGTTGTTAAAAAACTGGAAATGACGATGTTCTCAAAGGTCTTGTTTTGGTCCACAAACCAAAAATGATTCAGTTTTAATGATTTCTTTCTTATGTGGAGCAAAGAAACGAAGAAAATATTCACATTTAAGAAGCTAAAACAATCAAAACTCTTGTTTTAATCATGAAAAAAAAAGCTTCAAACCAATTAATCAATGATCAAAATAGTTGATTAATAATCGATTCAGCTCTACCTGTGACTACATGTTTGTGCCTTTATAGATCCAGTGTGACCTGTAAATGGTCAGATTTAGGCATAATATTGTTGAAATTGCACTTATTTTCCACTTAAATTTCATGTTTTGTAAAAAAAATACCTCCAGAGCTGAAGCAATTCCTCGATTATTGATCAATTCATCGGTTTGAAGCTTTTTTCATGATTAAAACAAGATTTCTGATTGATATAGATTCTTAAATGTGAATATTTTCTGGTTTATTTGCTGCATATAACAGAGAAATCGTTAAAACAGAAGAGTTTTTGCTTTTTGGACAAAACAAGACATTTCAGACCATCGTCATTTCCAGGATTGACAAACACTGATCAATTTTATGGATCAAACAAATAATTGAGAAAATAATCAACAGATTATTAAAATAATCATTAGTTGCAGCTCTATTGGGGCCCCTGATTTAAATACTCGAGTGTTATTATTACTTCCAAGTCCAGTGTGCATAATATTTGACAAACATAAACGTTTTTAATTGATTTAATGCCTCATATATTACATTTAAAACTGATTAACACAACTTTGTATTCTGACCGCCTCACATCAAAATCTAGGTGTTTTCCAATTATCAGCATCCACAAAGGTGTAAAATTAGCATATGGATGATAAAAAAGAGAGAAAAAAAAAGAGTGTAAAAAGTTAAAGGCTCCCTCTATGAATGCAGGATATTGTCCATTGTTGTCTCCTGGGTTTTTTGTTTTGTTTTTGGCTGCCGCACGCTGCTATTGTTGAGCAAAAAACAGTAGATTAAACTGAACGACAGTCGAATCAAAGAAATAATCACATCTTTATGAATATTTAATATGGTCATGGCAAATAAGGCAAGTAATTAGGAGTTTCCATAAATTAGCAAATTGTTATTTTATGTTAATGAGGAATCTTCAGCTTTTTTTTTTCTTCCCCTCCTCATGAATAATTTATGAATCAACAAGAAAAAAGTTTCTCGAACACGTGTCGAGAACAAACCGCGCAGCTTTTTCTCCTCCTCACTTTCCTATTGTTTTTTTGTTTTTTTTGCTCAATTTGTCACGAGATATTTATTAGGCTGGAGATTCACGACAGGTTTTTATCAGCTGAAGCTGCCGGGTGTGTTGGAAAAGACGAGGTGATACTGGCACGGCCGAGAAAACGCTATACAAATGCCTGTTTATGTCCACTTTATTTTGAAAAAAAAAAAAAAAAAAATCCAGACTGTGGGAGATTTTAATCTGTAAAGTGGAGAACAAAGAGGAGAGGACATGTGAGGTTTGTCAGGACACGCGCCGATTACATTTGTACTTGCAATTCTACTAGTTCGATCATCTGCCTTCATCCCATGTCCTCTTCTCTAACACTAATACTAGTATATATATATATATATACTGTAATTGTATATGTAATAGTATTGATAATTGCAATTTTCTTTCCCTCCTTAAACCAAAACAAACTTGTTGAGACACTAGGACAGAGGTCCAGAACACGCACTGCTGCTTCATTTAGCTGCTGGTGCAAATAACAAAAAGACAACCAGGCCCATTTTTTATATATCTTTGCCTACTCAGTGTTCACTGAGCTACTGCTGCAAGAACATTTAAATAAAACAGCACTAATGTGAGCCTTCAAATGAACAAATCAAACTAAAATCTGTCTTTTCAAAACCCTGGGCTCCACAAAACACCGGATAAAACACAGCGTCTGGTAGTTTTTTAAGGTAAATTGGCAACTAGTAGTGGTGGAAATAGCACATTTATGTGAGAGAGAATTATTTTTAACTATATTGTTTTTTCCCCACACCTATAAAAAAAACACTATAAAGGAAATTTGAGAGTGATTTACTCACTGACTGGGCCAGAGGGGGGTTAACGGGGGTTAAAATGGAGGAGGAGGAGGAGGAGTGGGTGGGGCAGGAGGGGGCAGCGAGTCAGAAAACAAGAGCAAAACAAATCTGTGATCTGGAACTGGGGAAGCAGCCACTCAGGAGGGATTAATGAGAAGTACGAGGCTGTGAAATGATGTGGCCTTTGAGTGCGGAGAATGGCCCTAGCGGAGCATGGCCCTGAAATGAGGTGAGACAAACTTCACCTGATCCACAATTAACGGCATCACGCCGATTGGGCGACGCCGGGTCACAGCAGGGGGAGGGGGAAGATAAAAGTCACAATTCACTTTGTGGCAAATTATCACCGCGTTCCAAAAAGGCGCAGCCACCAAGAAACCGAGAGTCAATGAGGAGAGGAGAGGATTTTACACACCTGTCTTTAAAAAAAAGACGACAGAGACAAGCATGAGAGGAGAGGGAATCTTGTTAGAAAGATTCATGCTTAATAAGGACAGACAGCAGCAGGGGAGTGAGACAATTAAGTGTATGGAGGGAAAAAAAAAACATAAATAGAGCGAAAGAGTGAGAGACAGACGAGGACGACTGCACGAGGGGTGAGGAGCAATAACAGGAGCACAAATGATAAAGTGGTGTTAGGGACTAGGAACACTTGTTTGCAAGGACAATCTTTGTGTGCTTTTGTTGTCTGCCGGGCCGCCTTTATCTTTGTGTAATTCTCCGTCTGATGAAATGTGTTTAAAGAGATGAATTGGGATCGGAGGAGCCGTCCTGACATGATTATGAGGGATTCATCTGCAGCCATCTGCCACCGTTATGAGAGGGGGGAGGGAGGCGAGCGAGCAGAGAGATGGAGAAAGAAAGGACGAGAGAGACAAATGGAGGGAGGGAGGAAGAAAGGGAGGGAAGTGCAGACCTTCTGTTCAGCAACTGTGCCACAAACCCACCATTACACAGGCCTCTGGCCTGCAGTTTAACATGAAGACGTCGCCCTGGCCCCAAATCTGAAGGTGAGATTTGGGTCCAATTAAAGAAGCAGAAGTGGGTCATAAAACCTGTGCACCTATGATTGTTTTACACGACTCGGCAGCACAATAAACGCACACTGACCGGCATTTTGCAGCGACGCCATATAGGACTTCAACATTTAAAAAAAAAAAAAAAAAAAAATAGAATATTTACCCAGGTACCTCTGGTATTATGTTCCCACTTGGAAATAGCACCTCAGGACTTCATCATGTTCACACACCATTTGGAGGAGAGGGCACAGCAGATGGGTCCATTGCTCATCACAACGTCCACTTGTTCTAAAGGGGAAAGCGGGGGCTTCAGACAGCATGTCTTAAGTTGTGTAATAGGCTCTTTAGTGTCACAAATTAAAGTCACACGTAGATGTTTTTTTCTCGGGTTGTTCGCTTACCCTCCCTTTTTTTCTTCTACTTTTTTAACTCAAAGATTTGTTCGCACTCTTAAAACATCACACTGTACTCAAAAAAAAATTAAGTAAAAGTGTGTAAAGCAGCAGATTAAAGCAACATGTTTGTGTCGAAGAATATGATGTAAACATATTAAAATGCATCGGTGCCGAGAGATCTCACTTTTTGATCTGTGACAGCAGTTGCCATGGCAATATTTACAAGTTTTTAAAAAAGTGTATTTAAATGTAGAAAAGACACAGACGCTCAGAAATTATGGTAAAACGAGTTCCCGGCGTGCAAAAGTGGGAGATACTTTTGATACACAAGTTCCCAAGTATAATTATTCCTTTATTATAATTCCTTAATTATTGATTATGTACAAAAACAGAACTATGAGTGCATTAAAAAATAATGAGTAAAATATAATTTAAAATAAGTAAAGTAAGTAATAATATTCAGTATCAAAAATAAGGATTAATTTAGTTAATTTGCAACATAAATTAAACTTCAAATAAATAAGTAATGTCATTCAATTTATGTCATTCATGACTTCAATTTAAGCCCGATAACAACAACACTCACAGCCTAGCTAACAGCATGCTAGCCACAGTCATTACCAACACTTTACTAAACAGTCAGAGTCAAAATTCCGTGTCATAAAAGCCGCGAATGTGCAGCAAACAATCGGCTGAACTACAGCTTATCACCAAGGATCATAAAATTACAATAAAGTGTGGTTTTAAACGCATATAAATAACAAAATAGGAGCTCTCGCAATGCTTACCGTGCGACAAGGGGGAAGGTAAACTCTGAGCCAAAATGGCGCCCGGCACGGACGAGGCCGTAAAACGACGGTGTCCTGGGTGAACATTTTGCAACAGCGACGCCTTGTGGCACAAATAGGTAACTGCTCTACATACACACTCAACAATAAGGAATTATTTGCGCCATTATGGAATGTTAACATTTATCTCCAATCTAGACTCGTGTTTGCATCAAAGTTATCTCCAAAAATGTAGTATTTACCATAATAGCACGTGAAGGCACCATAAAACCCCACAGTTATATTAAAGAGGAGGTAGAATGGACACAGATTAATTTACGTTGCTGTTGGTTGGTGTATCTGCGTCACTATCTCATCTATGAAACGTTTCAACAAATACTTCATGAGAACACAGGGTTTTATTGTTTTCCTGAGCTTCTCTCAGGTGGATCTGAAAAGTGGCTGCTAGTGACGTAATGATCAGGTCAGACCACTCCCCCTCTGAACAGTAGCTCCTCCTCCTCCTACTTCTTCATCATCATCAACTGATCTTCTGTTCAAAAAAACATGGAGTAACTCAGGGCTCATGTTCAGCTTTTACTTTACTTGCTTTATTTATTCTAATATACATATATATATATTCCTTTTAATCCTAACACTGGGGTATGGAAGAGGATTAGTGCCACATGTAAAAAAAAAAAATTTAAATAAAGAAGAATAAAAGAAAAACAGCATGAAGTCTGAGAACAAAGTCAGAATTTTGAGAAAAAAATCTGAGATTAAAGAGAAGAAAGTGAGATTAAAGTCAGAATTCTGACCTACAGCAACATTTACACTGTGATATATTTAAAACTTTTAAAATGTTGCTCCATATATACAGTATATACATAAAGTAACTCAGGGCAATATGTTCAATGTTTACTTTACATGCTTTATTTATTCTAATGTGCAAAGAAACTAAATAAATAAACAAACACACACCTTGAAGCAGAAGGGCTACAGCAGCAGGTGACCTGTGTACCTAATAAAATGGCAGCTTGGAGGCGTCCTTCACTGACTGACAGCAGAAAAACATCTGAACAAAGCATCGTTTTTCCATTTTGCCCACTGTTAAGACTGAGCCATCACTTCCTATTACAGGTCAGTGCTGCCGTGCTTAATTATGTGGCTGCTGCTGCTGATGCTGCTGCTGATGCTGCTGCTAAAGCTGCTGCTGCTGATGCTGCTGCTGCTAAAGCTGCTAAAGCTGCTGCTGCTGCTGCTGCTGCTGCTGAAGCTGCTGCTGCTGCTCACAGCTCCTAATAACCTGTCATTGAGGGGAATTTGAATGTCACACCATATTGTCGGGCCCTAATGACAGCAGGCAGATCCACTGATGAGCCGTTTTGGGACAATTACAGCAGATATTCAAATCACAGGTCTGGAGAAACACCTGACATGGGCTGACCAGTTGTCACACACACACACACACACACACTTGTTGAATGTTGACCCTGGCAACCCCCCTCCTCCTCCTCCTCCTCCTCCTCCTCTTCCTCCGCTGACACATAAAGAAGCCCCCCCCCTCCTCCTCCTCCTGCTGCTGCTGGGACTCTTTAACTGGAGCCTGATCGCTTTTATTATGCGCCTAATCCAGATATCAGCGATTTCATCAAGTCGGGGGGGGAAGATATGCATATCATGAATTATTCTGACACTGGGACCTTTTAATTTTCGCCGGCAATATTTCATCCCACCAATCAGTGGCTGGAGTGGTTGTCGCGGCAGGCGGACGTGGCCGTGTCAGAGGACGAGACTCCACCGACGACGGATCCAAATCATCCGGGGGACAATAATGAGCTATGGCCACAATTATAATCTGCCTCTCTCTCTGTGTGTGTGTGTGTGTGTGTGTGTGTGTGTGTGTGTGTGTGTGTGTGTGTGTGTGTGTCATCAAACATGCAGCATGCTGATGTTGATGCTGCAGGAGGAGCAGTAAAGAAAGAGGGATACACACTACACAAATACACACATACAGTATACATATATATATATATATATACTTTGTAATCCTAACACTGGGGTACGGTAGAGGATTAGGGCCACATGTTAAAAAAAAAAAATTTGAAATAAAGAAGAAAAAAAAGGAAAAACAGAATGAATTCTGAGAATAAAGTCAGAATTTGGAGAATAAAGTCAGAATTCTGAGGAAAAAATTCTGAGATTAAGGTCAGAATTATGAGATTAAAGTCAGAATTTTGAGGAAAAAAGTCTGAGATCAAAGTCAGAATTCTGAAAGAAAAATCTTGGGATTAAAGTCAGAATTCTGAGAGAAAAGTCAGAATTTGGAGAATACAATCATAATTCTAAGAAAAAAAATCTGAGATTAAGGTCAGAACTCTGAGAGAAAAGTCAGAATTTTGAGGGAAAAGTCTTGAGTTTAAAGTCAGAATTAAGAGAATTCTCACAAAAAAAATCGGAGATTAAAGTCAGAATTCTGAGAAGTATGAGATTAAAGTCAGAATTAATTCAAATTCAATTGTTTTTAACTTTTTCCTTTCTAGTTTGTGATTTAAAACCTACAGCAACATTTACACTGTGATATATTTAATGTGCACTAATGCACAATATACATTATATATATACAATATACATTATACTTTAATGTTAATTAATGTTACACACACATAGACATAAAAATAAAAGGTCACTTTGATCATGCAGCTCTAATGTTATACAGTGTTTGCATGCACAATACTGATGTATATTTATAGTAATATGTCCTTATTTATTGTTGTTATTAATCCTTTTTATTATCAATAATCTAATCTTGCTAATATCTTAACGTATACTGAGGCACTAAAAAAACATCCTTTAAGTGGACGTTTGACCAAAAGTTTTTTACTTTTAACATCTCATCACAGTTCCAGCCTCAGGGCAGATGATTAAACAGCTTTATGGGTGACTTTAAACACTTTATGGCTGCAGGATTGATGGCCCAGCAGAAAAGTCAGCTGAACTGCAAACCTGGCAACCCACAACTTGCTTTTCACTCACGATGTGAACGTAAATGAGCTGTTGTAAAGTAAAAGTAAAGTAGAGTTTTCTGATGTACAAACATTGCGTTGTATTCCTGCAGCGCAAAAAATCTCATTAATATATATATATTAAGCTCATTAAAATCTGAAATATTGTTACGTAGCTGAATTTCAAGGCAATGAAATTATGAATTAATATCATATTTTAGTTGAGCAATGAATTATGAGTAATGAAAGGCTTTTGTCACTGAATCTGGGGCTTTATGAGGTCGAGAGACAAGTTCACAGCAAAGTTGTGGGATTGCTGTGGTCACATGACATGATATGTGATGGTCACATGACCCCTTCCACAAGGAGGTGCCACCGCCAAAAGCTTTTTAGCCAAGTCATGTTTGAGCTGTTTCTTACAATATTTGTGACACAGTTGGGAGAATTACGTCTTTGAAATGACTCGGCACAAATGTGTTGTTAACATTTGTTAAAAAGGGCTGTCAAACATACGGCCCACGGACCAGAACTGGCCAATCAGAGGGTCCAATCCGGATCGCAGGACTAATTTGTTAAAAATGTGTTATATTTTTCACTCAAATTTAGGCATTGTTGAAATCAGTCATGTTTTTGTAAAAAGATACTTCATTAAATGTTAAGATCTTGTTGAATATAGGTTATTATGCTATTATTTTACTGGTGAGATCAAACTGTGCTGTATTTGGACCCTGAACTAAATAAAATAAATGGTCTAAAATGACTATCAGAATAATATCGGCATCGTGGCATCCCTCGTCTTATCTACAGGTCGATCGCTGAGATGTTATTATAACGCTGTATTCCTGAAGCAGCACTATTGTTTTCATTGTTCAGATTTCAGCTGCCGTCACTCTGAGACACTTTAAGAGGCCGCGTCTCTGAATATTTCACACTCGGCGACTACTTGTCATGTGCCCGACTCGTCACCACTTGCAAAACTTGTTGGCAAGTGGATCATTGAGCTGAAAATGGTGAGTAAAAACCTCCATTGCCCATTCTCCTTTTCCCCAAAGTCCCTTGAAGCGCCTCCTCACACACACACACACACACAGCATCACATGATGATGTGTGGACTGTGTAAGTTAATCCTCAGTGTCTCTGCCCAGCTCCCTGTGGAGCAGGTATTACAGCAGCAAATTGGATGCTCAAACAGTCAGCGCGTGACCTTGCCTCATCCCGGATGTTGACCCCCGTATAAAGAGAGACATTACATCTCGTTACACAACAACACAGTGGCGGCGCTTTGGCTCCAGATAGAGAAAAATGTCTCAATTAAATCTTCACTGGGGGGCCCCCCCCCCACCCCTGTCGGAGAGTTATCGCTGCCCCTGGTAAGCGCTGATCGCCGCACTCACACATCCTCAAAAGTTATTTGACATAAATTGCTGGAGTCATATCATTTCCCGCCACACTCTGAGCAGGATTTACGGCTGATCCCATTGACTGGGAGCTGAACCTCCAATAAAATTCCTCAAGAGTCTCTGGTGGGGGGGGGGGGGGGGGCAGTGAGATGCACCTATCTCCCCCCTGCACACATTAACCATGCAAACAGACACACACACATATATGCAACTACAGGCAGATATGGTACAAGACTGTGAGGAGTGCGATTGTGTTTTATCTGATGAGGGGCTGAAACTGTGAAGAGGCTTATCCAAACAACTCAAACGTGGAGGGAAAGTGAAATTATCTCTGGCTTTTAATACGAAAACGAGAGGCGAGAGCGGCTCTTCGTGGTCACTGGAGGCGGACGAGGAGGAGCGTCCTCTACGGAGAAAGTGGTGTCATTAAGAGGAAGCATATGAACCTTTGAGGAAAATCATTCAGAGCTGAAAATGCACACACTCTATATTAACTACTAAAAACAACCTTATGGCTGCATTAGTGATATTACAGTGCGAGGTGAAGCGAATGTTAATGTTTAAAGCAGCCGCGTGGAAACAAACGTGGATCTGTAGGTCGTCTGATGACAAGTGTGTTTTAAACTCTGGACGTCGCTTTTGTTTGGCTTACTGTCTCTCTCTAGTGGTCGTGTGGAGAAGAAGAGCGAGCTCTCAGGGTCAGAGGCAGCTGCCGACTGTGGATTTTGGTCCAAAACATCACCCACCACCCCAAAAAACAGTGGGAACCCAGTGGAAAAAAATCAGGAGAGAAGATAAATGATGAGAGAAGACCAAAAGCAGGAACAATAACAACTTGAAATGAGATTGTGTGTACAAAGAGACTGATCTAACCACTAACCCAGGTGACAAATATCCATCCATCCATCCATCTGCTACCGCTTTATCCTCCACATGAGGGTCACACACGCTGGACAGGCCACCAGTCCATCACAGGGACAAATATATAGACACCATGTGACAAATATATGACATCAAATTAATACTTTTGCAAAAAAAGAATGGGATAAAGACTTATAAGCTTTAGTGATAATGAGAAGTTTTTTTTTTTTTAAATAATCCTGCCAGAATCTCACTTAAAAGCACCAATCTGGACATTTTCATATACAGCTAAATCAGGCAGTGAGGCAGAGAAGGCCTCTTCAGATTCAGCAGCAGCAGCAGCAGTGGCTGCAGGGCCTCCAGCTGCTGCTGCTGCTGCTGCTGCTGCTGCTGCCTCTGCTTGCCTACCAGCACCACAGCTGGGGGAGGAGGTGGTGGTGGTGGTGGTCAGGCTGCAGGAGTTTGCCCTGGGGCACCACACTTATGCACCAGTCCTCCCCCTCTCTCTTTCAAACCAAGAGAGGTTTGCTGCCCTCAGCAATCTGATCTGACAAAGTGAGGTCTGGTGGAACTGGACAGAACACAGAGATGACACAATCAGATTATCCTGAGAAGATAAAAGAAAAACCACAGGTCAACCTTTACATTCACTTCAAACTGATAATAGAATATAAAAAAAAAAAAAAAGTACACTGGACACACTGTGATGTTTATAATTGTTTGCTTTAAGAGTGTATGGGAATCTACAGTCTGAAGATCTGCATAACAGTACATTATATTACATGTGGACTTGGTTTGCGGGTGTTTTTTTTTTCTTCTGTCAGACGCGTGGAATCCCAACAGTAAAGGGACATTTACACAAGGACAGTTCAGAGTTCAAGTAAGTCTTTCTTTGTTGTCATGAGCGCAGAGGAGACGACACTACACATGAGCGTGAAAGAACAAATAAATGCTTTTGTAAAAATTAACAGATTGGGTTGTTTTTTGTTTTTTTTAAATACTGATGATCCTTAGAATTTAACCAATACTTTTTTTTTTAATTCAAAAGATTAATTTGAAGGATGCTGTCCAGCTAGAGCAACTAAAAAAAAGAAAAAAGAAAAGATTATTGCTTTTCCAGAGAACAGCACCATCAATCCCGTGTCATCAGTTTGACCTTTGCAGACGCAACAGAGACAATAAAACTCACCTGGTCAGCATTGTGTTTAACTGTTAATGACAATCATGCGAGTCAGAGGAGATCATTAAAAAGCAGTGTGAGTCACAGGAAAGTACAGGCCAAAAAAAAAGAAAGAAGGGGGGGATACTCAAACAGATTATTATTACAAAAACTGAAGAAAAAGAAAAAAAGATTTACAAAATGTACACAACCACGCCTTTGTTACAGGAAGCTGCGACTGCTCATACGACCGCATCAGTGAGTCATGTTGACGCGTAGGTGTGTGGGCACCCATCTAAACTATCTCTGCTTTAAAAGACACTGCTGGCTAAACTGAAAAAAACTGTGAAGTGAAGAGAGCAGGCGGGTCTGCAATACTGTAAAAACATGGGGGGGGGGGGGGTTCACGACGAGCAGGTTTGTCTTCTTCATGCCTGAACTAAAACTACAACATGGCCTTAATATGCTAATGATAGTGAGATGGGACACTGAGAGCAGAGAGGTAGCTTTATAATCTGTGCAATTCACACAAGGAGGAGGAGCCGTCAGTCAACTCACCGCCACTGCAGAACTCACATTTTGACGTTTGATCGAGGGGGGGGGGGGGGGGGAGTCCTGACTTGTGGCAATAAGCAACAACTCAATGAGCCTGAATAAATAAGCCAGCGAGTATACAACTTGCAGCCGTCTACATGTGAGCCAGAGGCTGAATGGGCTGCACAGCCTCCTCTCGCTGGTGTCAGTTTCACCGCTTTCTACCGAAGTGACGTCCCTAAGTGAGCAAGAAGCTGGGGGAGGCCCGGCTGCTGCTGCTGCTGCTGCTGCTGCTGCTGCTGCCGTGAGAAGCACAAACACTACATGTAACACACTCTGAGCTCTCAAATCGTTTGTCTGAATTGATGAATAAATAATAATTACAGAGAAATGTCAAAAAGAAAAAAAAAAGGCACACACACACACACACACACTCACACACAAAAATCACAAGTGTAGGCATCAGGAAAAATTGGCACAAAACTCATAGCCTGTTAAAAAAATGATCTGTAAAGAGAAGAAGAGGGGGATGAGCTTAATTAGATTGAAAAATGTGGAGAAAAAAATATTATAATAATAATAAAAGAACAATGACTTGGAAATATTCCAGGAGGAAAGCAGCCAAAATTATATAAAACAAAAAAAAAAGAAGAAGTCCCAATTCTTAAAACGTACACAAAACCAGCCGAAGAATGTAGAAATGTGCCTGCCACAAAACCTTCAACGCAGCCGCACAGAGTTTCAGAATGTTATTTGGTTTTCGGTTGATTTTCAAGTCTCTGCTTTGTGATGCATTTAGTATATTGTTGTACACACACTCACACACACACACACACACAGCCTGTAGTGAGGTTTAGAGCACTATATATATATATATATATATATTCACAACTTATTGCGGGATTGACTGGGCAGACGGGCGAGCCTGGTTCTATGTGCTTCGCAGAGCGGCCTCTAGATTAAGTGTAGGGCTGAGAGGAAGGATTTAGTCCAGGACTAAGGCTGAGAGATGCTGAGGCTGCAGCTGGATGGGACTTTTGGGGGAGAAAAAAAACAAAAAACAAGGAACCAGAGAGAAGAACGTTGGGAGGGAGAAGGGTCACCAGTAGAAGGAGCGGGTCAGGAAGTTAGCAGCCGTGCTGAGCCAGCCCGCGCCGTCTGTGATAGAGCCTACGCGTGTGACCGCCTTGTCCGGCTCCTGTGAAGGACTCTCCTCCTCGGGCAGATAGTCCGGGATGTCCGTGTTCTCCTCCACCAGCTCTTCAGAGCCTTCTTGGAATGGAACAATCCGCTGTACAAAAGGCACAAAATCCACACGTTTAAAGGGAGAATCGATTCCGTCAAACACAGAACCAAATATCATGATCATCTGGAATCAGAATACATGACTGAGTCAGGTCTGACCCCTGCTGGCCACACTGCGTATGACAACAGAGTGCAACATTTTGGAAATTATTTTCAAATCAATAATTATTTTTTAATCAGAGAACAAATACTTTTAAATCTACAAAAATAGAGCTTCACTGCATGGTTTGGCGTGTTATTATCTTTTTTTTTAAAGAACAAGAGGAAACAGCCACGAGCCCAGAGGCTGAGGCAGAGATGTGACCATCTAATCATGTCAGTGTAAATAAATCTCTGCCACAGGCAGGAGGGCAACACTCTGCACTCAGACAGACAACAACTAACATAGACAGAGGACACTGATCCATTCATTAGTGGATGTGGAAATAACAGTTAAGGCCACATTATACTTCTCCGACTGCGTAACCACGGAGACCCCTCGAGCCTTCATACTTCTCCGTCGTGGTGACGGATACGCGCTGCAATTTCCCGCCTGATCAGTAGGGGTCGCTATGCAAGGTTGTTGTGCTTTTGGCTACAGTGAGCAATGGCGTCCGAGAGAGAAAGACTGTTGTTGTTGAAGCAGTGGCCGTTTCTCACTTTTCTGTGTCCCGGAATGCAGATTTAAGATAATTTGAGGTGAGAAATTGACCATTTAGAGTCTAAACATGTGGTTTGTGTATTAAGATATGAAGTATTTATAGTTTGGCGGCGATGTTTATCAGCTCCGTCTCTGTGGACGCTCGGTGCGCACTGTGGCCGGCACAGAGCAGCATAAGCTTGGCCTGTCCTGAGAACCAATCTTAGCCCTTGCCTTCTCCGCTGTCCCTTGACGGAGTGACGGACACTTAAAAAATATTTTGTGCAGCCGGAGACGACGCAGAGGCTCTCCGTCGATGCAGAGGGCTCTGCTTAACCTACGTAGAGCACTTTATGCACGAGTATAACTTGGGCTTTACACTTCTACAAGCTCACCTCTCCTCCGTTTTCAGTCTTCACCACCTGCTGAGCCTTCATGACTTTGGTGGAGTTAATTGCTGTACCCAGAGCCTGTGAAAAATACAGATATATCTGTCTTTATCACAATTATTCTTAATTAACAAGACAAATATTAGTAGTAGTAAAAACTCACACACTCTCAAAGGACATTTTTCGACCTAAATATCCTCAAACACAACAATTACAACTGAAATATATGAGTTTATTGTATACATTGAAACAATTGATAATCATATGCTGGGGAATTGTCTGTCCCTAACCTGCTGGGCAGTTGTTTGTATATCCAGACACACACACACACACACACACACGTACCTCAGCTTTAAGGTCAGAGCGGATCCTGACGACACATCTCTTGACGGCCATCTGGAAGGTGAAGCTGATGACCCCTCGGATCTTCAGCAGCGCCTCCTCACACAGACTCCTTCGAGTCTTGATGAGTCGACAGACAAGGAATCAAATGAAAGGTAGATATTAAAAAATAATAATAAATAAATAAAGGCCGACATGCCATATGTTCAGAAACAACTGTGGCTTAAAATGATTATATTACAGTGAGACTTTACATGCAGACGATGCTGAATGAGTTTCAGTTGAATGTAGTCACACAAGTATTATTGTAAAACATTTTGTTGCTCCATACAAATGAGAATAAAGCAGTTTACCAGCTGCCACATGGCGCGCGTGTGTGTGTGTGTGTGCTGTAGTGATAGTGATGCAGCCCACCAGAGGCCGTCTGTCTGCTGTAATGTAATCTGGCTAGGTGCAGGCTTCCTGCAGAGCAGCATTCAGGTTCAATCTCAACGTCCTGCTGTTCAATGGCTGACATTTACATCCTAACCCCGTGCATCGCTGACCTGCACCGTGATTATGACAGCGACAAAGACACTTTTCTAGTGTGCAAACCGAACACTTACCGAGTCGTCCAGTCCATCGATGTGCAACACCACCGTTTTGGCTCTCTTGTTGTTGGAGCCCAGAAAGAAGTGGGCTTTGCGTCGGCAGGAGGCGGCAGCTGCTTCGGCCTGTGCAGCCTCCTCTTTACCAGCCGACTGGAGGATTTCATAGATCTCAGAGGCCAGAAGTTTGGTCTCTCCAGGTGAGGTACTCCTAAAATAAAATGGAAGAGAAGATCAGCTGAGAGAAGACATGTAGGCATAATGCATTGTGGCAGTGTCCAAAATGTACTAAAGCTACTTATGCATACATTTCAGAATTTTACTGTACATCTAACAAAAAAAAATCCACAACACAGCATATTTTAGCCACATGAGGTCAGCTGTAATGACAGGGATCCTGGGATTCCCCCTGCAGGCTTTACTGCTTTATATGTCACAAAGTCCTCACCCTCTCTCTCTATAGTAACCATATACAACATCCACTGTGTAGCATGGCATTCCTCCGGGAGCCTTGTGCTTTGTGGCACTTAACAACTCACTCTGTGGAGGCCTGTCAGCAACAGAAACACTCCACTCAACGGATTTATCCGATGATCACAGCTTGACATCCTGAATAGCTATATTTTGAGGCTCAGATTGTGATAAAATTAAAGAATAAGAAGGGCATTCACACCTGCAACATTCCCCTGACAGCTATGTGTTTCCCCACTCTGTCCAGCTAACATCGACCTCTACTCAAAGTCAGACTGACTGGACTGTTGAGTACAAAGAGCTGCTGCTGTCACTGCAGGGCATCTCTTGATCCGACCCCCGACCAGCTGAAGTGACTGCCTTTCTCTGAGGTGATCAAGAGCTTCCCCGCAGGACGAGAAGGAGGGGGACAAAATCATGCAAGCTACAGTCGGCCAATTCAACACAGATCTAATCCTATCAGGGCGCTAATGATGAACAGCAAACATTTTGCACAACTGCTACTGACCCTCTGGTAAAAGCCAGAGATCTGAAGCACAACACGTCTTCACTGTGGACGTCTCACCAACACTCGAGGTGACAGAAAATATAGCACAAATAACATAAAACAACAAAGAGAGTGAAACTAAACAACAAAGAAAAGACGATTATAATAAATTATATGCACAAAGTCAACCACAAAGCAAAATATCATGCTAAAATAAGGTTACACTTGTCATGAGGTGACAGGATGTATTAAAATCTCTGACATGCAGAAATTTAACTGGTTACAGTGTTTTTTTCCACAATCGACTATAAATCAGATTCATCTGGACATGACATTTCCTGGCTTTGGGAACATTTGCAGACAGGGACACATTGTCCACTGTCAAACAAAAGAAAACCATTGGGTACGATAGTGAGTAACGTATGTGCGTGGGTGGGTGTATGTGTGATGTGGTGACAGACACTTGCTTCTGCATGACGTTCTGCAAACTCAGCATCATGCCCAGCTCGTCCTTCATCTTTTCCCTGTTGGCTCGACATTCTGCCAGGTAGCGCACGGCCTGCAAGAGCAAGGGCAGACATTAGCTGTCCGGCAGTAAAAAATAAAAAAAAGCAAAAAATAAACGACGGACCCTCTGAGATGTAACAGAAGGACTTTTTAAAATGTGTGCGCATGTACAGTGGAAAGTAAAAGTATGACGTAACCAACATAAAGACACGTGAACTGACCCTGTGTTTACACCACCATCGAAGAGCAGCTCTTACGTAAAGCCACTTGAAAGTATGCTTGCACAACAACAAGTCATGCACTGTGAAAAAAATGTGGTGGTGGGAGTGGCGTCAGGCTGTGTCGCAAAACATAATGTCGACAGCAGATGTCACCACTGGACAGGTCATTACCTCCACCAAGGAGTCTGTTTTTGGGGGGCAGACTGTCTGCCTGTTAAATGGTACAAATAATTAAAAATAAATAATAAATAATAAAAATAAGTGATTTCCATGAAATGATATGGAGGAGTGGACCATGGTAGATACAGGAAGTAAATGTACATTTATTTTGAAACACATCAAGGTAGGGTGTTCCAAGTGTTGGTGGGAGCATGTGGTCACAGAATACTTTCTAAATTATAAATGTGCATGTGGCTCAGTGAATGAATCTAGTGACGGGTAGGAGGTAAATAGAAAACAGCTAATATGCATAACCAGTAGGCTCACTTAGATGAACCAACCCAATAACAAAAGATACGTTTAACTTGCATAGCCTTATGTCCCATGTTGTAAACAAAAACAAATAAACAACATTTTATTATGAATGAAAATACAACCTTTCAAAATTGCCATCAGAGAAAAAAAAGATACACTTCATATGAAGCATCACATTTTCACTACAATTTTAGTTTTATAAACACACAATTCAGTTTCAGTTAGTTATCGGGTGTAAAAAATGTCAATTTATTTTTCGTTATTTTGTTAGTTTTCATTTACTATACTAACTGAGCTGACTACTTTTTATTGCATTTGTTTTACTGAGTTTGTGTGTTTGTGAGCAGCATAAATAATGAGGTAAAGAATGGATTCCAATCACATTTTCAAGGAATGCAATTTATAGCCCAAGGCTTTTCTCAAGCGGATGTTAACCTAGGAAGATACCGGACTGCACTGTGGGAAACTGAGTAATTAGTTTATTGTACCCTTGGGGAAATTCGTTTCCACAGTTTCTGTACATTTGCATGTCTCACTTTGCGAAAGTCACCGCAGAAAAACATATAGAACATGAAAAGTTCAGACAAAAAAAACAAACATATTATGTTACATTAGAGCAGCCTTCAAAGAGGTGCATACTCTTTTGAGTGCTTTCTCTAGTATTGACATAATGAACGCTGCTTACCAGTAACGCAGAGTACACGACCTGTGGGTTGGGATGGTCCAAGAACAGGATGAGACCCGGCAGACAGCCTTGGTCTTCTACTATGGCTCTCCGGTTGAGGGGGTCGGCTGCAAGATCGCGCAGCTGGTTCACCACAGTCAGGGCATCCAGCTCTGCACTCATGGTGCCTCTTGTCTTGATGCCAAGCACATCAACCCAACCTCTTCACTCAACTGCAAGGAGAAAGTCAATCAGAGAGTTTGCTTAACATTAAGGTAATCGTTTTTTTTAGTTGCAGCTGTATGTACACATACTTAAACATATTTACACACACCACATTGTGTACAGTGTACAGGATGAGCAACACAAATTATATTGTCCAGTTACTTTTCAGTATGACCTTTAAATAATGGCAATCACATTTTCCATTATTAGTTTTAGTATAAAATTAAGGAATACAAGGGTGTGTTAATGTCTTACGCAGAAATAAACATATTATAAAGCCAATGAAATTCTTGTTTTTTATATGTAGACTATTATGAACTATACAACGATGAGCCGTCAACAAAACAACTAGTTTTAATGTTATACCTGATTATTGTAGATTATAATTAGGACTATAGCTTTTCAAACCTTAACCAAACACATGTTTAAGTTAAAACGTCCGTCACCAGTTCAGTAACAAAAATACACACGAAAACATATCATTTGCATAAAACTTGAGACGAAAACATTTTTGACGTCTGAGAAGCAGGAACCAGAAAATGTATTTCCTCGTGTGAATGACGAGAACACTGCTGACATGTGAATCAATGTGAATCAGAGGGAATAAAATCACACGTTTGCACTATGTTTACTTACTTTAAACGTGTTAATGCAAGACATATACACGTTGTAAAATGATGTGTGTGGCGTGAAACTAGGAGACCTCTAATCCAATTACCTTGAGTGACTTTTTGCTCAGTTGATGGAAGTTTCTGGGGGATTTAAATCAACAACAAACCCCTGAAATATGACTCTACGCAATGCTAACCCTCGCTGAATAGTTTGCTGTAACTTACTGATAAGATAGCATTCCTCTCACAGGGGTGACGTGTTCGGTGGACAACATGCAACAAACCCTGCCGTTTAAACCCAACACGACTTCAAGTGATTCTCAAACCCCAAAACACAAACACCCGTTTCTGACAAAGACACTTTCCACGACCCCCAACCTCACCTTAAATCACGCCCTGTGACATGGAGGGGATTCGGCAGCTACGCTAAGCTAGGCTAGGCTAGGCTAAGCTAGCTAACGTTAGTTGACAATGACAGCAAACCTTTATGTCAGTTTGTTTAAAAACGTCCGTAACACGAGATGACACAACGACGTGGCAACAGGCGGTTAAATGTCGACGACAGCTTCGGGAAAACAAGACTGACAAAACCAATTTCAGTGTCGCGGGGCCTGCGTCGCTTCCATCACTTCGGCTCTTTAGCTACTAGCAGTACTAGCACGAAGCTGAGCTCGGTGTTTGGGTTTTTTGGGCACGTCAATGGGCGCGGTTGTTTTGTGTTACAGGGCGTCCCGGTTTCCCCATAAGGATCCCAGTGGTTCAGGTCGGACACAGCCCCCGCCGGGACATGTGGAGAACGATAACGAACACACACGCAATATTCCTTACCTGCGATTGGACAATGTGGTTTGATCGACAGCTTCACGACCCAATCAAGAGACGGTGTCTGGTTTACAAAGTCCGGCGTGTTTGGTTTTACTTTCCGTCACTCATGTTGAAAACCCAATGACGATTCTTACGTGGACACAATTATCCACCGTGTCATTGGCTCCAAGTGTTTTCTTTCCCCCGCTCCCGCAGTGAAAATCCAACAAGGTGGAAACATTCTGAAAGTTACTAGCTCGACTCTAACGACTTGCTCGGTAAGTTTGTGTGTCAAAGTCACACACACATATACATTCACATATGGTGTTCTTATAGTCGGACTATGTGTTAATATAAATTCTGATTTTCCGTGTTAGTCAAGTTTTCATAAATGTGTGTGCGGCGCTTGAACAAAGTTGGCTGTCGGTGTTAGCATCAGTTAGCCACACGGTCCGCTAGTAATTTAGCTTTATACGCGTGTGCCTAACTCTGTTAATTTTAGTCAAGAAAAAGTAAAGCACGACAGAAACGTCAACAGTTAAATGTCACTTGTGTTGAGTCACATCACATCTGGACGTGCTACAGCTGTTTCCACTGCGTCAAACACTGCTGAGTCAGATCTTCATCCATTTACATGGTTTTCATGCCTCTCGACCGATTCAGCTGTATCAATATCGGCAGCGATGGTATTGGAGCAGTCAGATATCGGCTAATAACAGCTATTGTATGTCGTCCACGTACAATTTTAGGATTTTCCCAGGTATGAGACCAGATGAAAACGCCCCGTTACAGATCATTCAGAGTGGTTTTATTGTAATAATTGTAACACTATACCTGTAATGTTTTTTTATGTTACATTTAGCATAATATCTACATTCATTTGACTTGCATCTGTAAGATTTGGTATCGTGGACTATGTATCGTGCACATTTCCTCAATATTACGAAAAAGTACCAATTGTGTTGTTTTAAAGTGTTGTAATGATACAGACACATGCTGCTAATATCACAGAATAATACTTGTTACCAGAAAATGTTAGAAAACATTTAGTAATGGTAACTAATGGGATTCACTAGAACTGTATGTTGGTGAGTTGGGATAGTGTTTTCAAGGCATTTTATTCTACATTCACAGTTATCCCACAAGTGGAAAGTGAGTGTTGTTATCCTCCCAGCCCTCATCAGATAACAGCTTTCAGCTGTTTGTGTGGCCACTGTTGTGTTTTAGCTTTGTGTTGAAGTCACTCTCTGGTTCTAGATGAGCGTCAGGTGATGATTCCCTTGGTGTTCAGGCATGTGCCCGTCTGCCCTTTGGAAACACATCGACAGAAATGAGTAACGACAATGCCCAAAGCGACATGGACCAGGTATGTGTTGCTGTAGCAGACGTGCACTGACATATTTGTGGTGTTTTCTCTCAAATGCAACTTCTGACATTTATTTGATAACTAATATTTGGCCTAACACGTTTTGTTTGATTGTGCAGGCTGGAGCAGCCAAGCCCTACGGGTCGTCCAGGAGTATCGTGAGGAGAATAGCCACTAGTCTTCCTCTTCAACCTTGCCCCAGGGTCCATTTTCAGGTGGAAATTATAATCCTTATCCTTTCTGATGTTGTGCAATTTAGTCTTAAAAACGTCTTAAAGTCTGTCACCTATGACGTGACCCTGTCTTGTCTCTTTCTGCTCGTCTTCTTCTGTCATGTGACAACAAATCTCATACCCTTTCCTTCTCAGCGTCTGTTTACCTTTCCTTGTCCGGCTGTTATCATTTATGAACCATAAACAGAGCCAACGCAGTCATGAGAACAGAGAGATGTTTTTGATATGTTTTTGTTGGTGCGTTTAAAACCGATAACAAATCAGCCTTTTGCCAAAGGTTTGAACTCGGTGGCGTGTTTTATTTTAATCACAAACAAGCTTGTCTTTTCTCTCCCGTTCTTTCAACACAGTGCTTTCTCCTTTTCTTCTCTCCTGTCTCCAGCCTTCCCTTCTGTAGCTATGAGGAATGCAGTATGTCTGCTTTAGGTCAGTTTGTTCAACAACCTTTGCGTTGATAAAACAGCTGCTGTGCTGTAGGTGAACCTTTCATTACTAACAGCCCCTCCTTCCCCTTACAAGATATTGTAACTGATAAATGCACCTCTGTAGCTCAGTTTCTTCAGTGTTTTAAATGCTTACTGTGGCCGCTCTTTTTCCCTCTCACAGCTTTATCCGTACACTGAGAACGTCGGTGTCCTGTTTGGCTCCAGGAGGCAGAAGAGTCAGGTGGCTTCTCTGGCTGACATCGGCTGGATCGACAGGGAAGAGGAAGAAGAAGAGGAGGAGGATGATGTAGACTACTTTGACAGGCCCAGGTAAGAGGGTTGGCTAACAGTTTTGGCATAAGTAACTCGATAACTTGATATAAAGTCAGCCATGACATCTTGACGTGACACATACCTGGTTGTTCCCCTTCATTCTGACCTTTTTAGTTAATTTTTTTTTACGGATTTACTTATTGAAGCAGGTCAGGGATTCCACCAGGACTCGTGTTCCGAGCGCATCAGCCTCATCCTCGGAGAAAAACCTTAACCCGCCAGAGCTCACTGCCCAGCCTGCATCAGGGGGCCCCGGACCCCCAGGGGTCAACGGTTGCCAACGACGAGGCCTTTCAGAAGATCAGCGTGCTGGAGGTGGAACTCGCCAAACTCAGAGCGCAGATAGCACAGATCGTGTTGGCTCAGGAGAAGAGCACGCAGCCAGGTACTGGCCACTGCTGCAGTGATGCAAAGTCTCCTCTGGATGGCAGCAGAATTTCATATATTCATCTAATATTACCCTTTTTTTTCATTTCACTATAGCTGCTACCACAGGGCCCCCTCCTCCTCCTCCTGCACCCTGTGGCTCCCTGCCTCCCCCTCCACCACCACCTCCTCCTCCTCCTCCTCCTCCTCCTCTACCACCCCCAAATCTCCAGCGGACTTTCTCAGCCATCGATTTGATAAAAGAGCGAAAAGGCCAGAAAACGGAGGGGCAGACGGTTTTGGAATCAAAGGCAGCAGAATTCCCCAACATGCTCGATGTCCTGAAGGACATGAGCAAAGTCAAGTTGAGATCAGTCAAGAGGTAAAGCCTTATATTAATAAGTTGTTTTTTTAAGTCAGCAGAAGTGAAGTCGGTTGTTAATTTTACAGTAGAAATGCAACTTTCTCCACTTGTGTTTTTATGTTTATTTATTTTGCACAATGAAGAAAAGTTATATCTGCTGCAACACGAGTATACAGAGGTCTGTAAATGACCTCTGCAGAAAAAGGTAAACATATCAGTTATCAGCCCAAGCTCTCCTGATATGGCAGGAGCAATACATCAGATATTGGCTAAAAAAAATGAAGTCGCGCTTGTTTACAACACAAATAAGTGGAGTTCTGTCCCCCCCCCGTGTGCTTTCAGTCGTCCAGGTGAAGGTGACGCCAAAGTCAAGTGCGGCGAGCCTGCAGACGCCGCCACGCTCATCGCCGAGGCCCTGAAGCGCAAGTTCGCTCACCGTTACCGACACAGCAGCGGACAAGAAGACAAAGACGAGTTCACGCTTCCCGCTCCGGACGTGAAGCCTCCAACAGAAACTCCTCTGGTGAGAGATCGCTCTGTGGTTCAGTGGTGTGTTGTCAATCTAACACACAGGGTTTTCACTTTTTATTTCGCGTCTTCTCTTCACAGTTTGGTCAGCACATGTTGAAGTCGACTGGAAAAAGGACGTTTCACTGAACTGATCCCGTCTCTCATCAACAACCCTTTTTTGAATAGCTGCTGGTTCTGTGGAAGGACAAAGGGACTCAAGTCGGGGCGTTCCGACTGTCTTTTTGCACTTTTCTAACATGGACGTTTTTACAAAAAGTGATTCTATTTTTGTTGAACTGGATGTTTTCCCTTTGAGGTACACGCACGTTAAAGAGCAACACTACAGAATCTTTTAATGTGATTTAGATTATTCAGTCTTTTTCAGCACGTTCACATTCCAGTTTTCTGTGAAAGTGGACGTTCTTCTCCCACAGAAGAAGAAAGCGAGCACTTTCTTACGTGTGGGATATCGCAATGTCGTGTTTGTATACGTGTAGAGTAATTTTTATTTATGTGTGTGGTTTAAGTAATCATGTCCTTGATTAATCTATTATGTTTCTATGTTCAGTGAGTTTTACACGTTCCCAGTTTTAGTTGTTTATAATTTCTCTCTCTTGACTACAATCCATTTTTAAGAGCCAAAGACATTCCAGTGATGCTCTGTGCCTTTAACTGCCAAATTTGACCTTTTCATGTCCCTTTTTTTTTTTAAATTAATATTAGATAGTGAGGGAAAGATACTGTGACTGTTAGGCTCTTGACAGTACTGTACATGTGCAGCGTTCAGTTACTTTATCACTACCTCCCAGATAAGATTTGCTTTTAACGCAAAACATTCCCACGTCTTCATTAGCCTCAGTTTAGAAACGTGGCACTTGAGACAGCGACTCTTACGAGTTGTGAGGTTTTCGAGCAGTATTTCATTCCAGTGACTGATTGCACATTATTTATGTCGGTGAAGTTGCTGCTTAAAGTCAACTTCTAGTTGTTTTTTTTTTTTAAAAGGGAATGTGGACTGTACGTGTCAGTAGTAATCGACTGATTTAAATTGATTACTCAAAGTTTTGTTGAAGGGTTGTCTTCCATGAAAATGTACTCGAATTGTCAAATCTAAATTAAAGTTTATGGTCAGTTCTTACTTTGTGTCATGTCTGCATGTTTTTTGTTTTTTTTACACATAACACTAACCTTAATTAGTTTTCATTTGTGAATGTGTATTAGTTAATAGGTGTTTTTCGTTGTTTAAGTCAATTGGCTAAGTATCTGCTAGATCGGCTGCTATGTTTAAAGTCCTCCATTTGGAACTGTTCTTTCCATTATTTCATTTAATTTTTTTTAGCATTCTCCAATGTTTGAATGTTCTTTTTCTAATTCAAGCAAATGTTCTGTTTTGGAACAAGGAGTGAGGGGGGAAAAGTATTAAAGAAGGAAGGGTCGTCAACATTTGAAATGTAGGAGTATGTGTTATTGATGAATAACGTTACCTTCTGGGATCCCAGAGAAAACTGGGTTATCTCTCATGCTGTGCGCATTTTCAGTTGCAAAGCAAGGACACCTGACGCTGGCTCAACTCCAGGGAGGATAGTCTGCTCCAGGTGAGTCCTCTGGGCAGGTTCTTGTGCAGGAGGGAGTAACCAGTGTTTTCCCCCATGACTCATCTTCTGCGAAATGGGATCAATCAAACATGTTAGCTTTTACGAGCCTTAAAAGAAACACCATGCAACTTTTTTTTTTACCTTAAAATATCTGCCTTCAAATCCTCTGCACTGGGTCACTGACCTGTGAAATTGGGGACGGTGGCTTCTTGACCCCATGAATCTCTTTCCTTGCACTGTTGTCATGAGTGGGGAGGGAACATTATGAGTGGAACTGGAAAAGAGACGAGTCATCAAAAAGTCCACTTTCAGTGAGGTGAAGGTCTACCATCGGTGCACATTGTAACAACGTGAACGTCCCACATTTGTCAACAACAGGTTTTATTATTCAAATTGTAACTGCAACAGGCATGTATCAAAAATGTCAATACAGCAAAGCTCTTACAAAAATCTGGCTCGACACTGAAGTCTTCCCAAAGATGGCTGTCGCGACAAATTGTAAACAGTTTTATCAACAGTCTTACAGCACTTACAGCAAAAATACAAATCAGCTAAAGTAAGAAAAGCACCTGTCATCTTCCAAAAAAATGTCTCAACACAAACACACCATTTGTGCCACTGTACAGAATCAAAGAAGACAAACCAAAACACAAAGAAATGGAATGTTCGAAGTCACTCGACCATTTTTGTTTTTTGTTTTTTTACGTACAAATAATAATAATAATAATAATAATAATAATAATAATAATGAGAGTAAAAGACAACTGGAGTTGTTCATCACAACAAAAAGGCCGAGGGATTGGACAGTGCATTCAAAGACAAGCACACCATGCACTTGGTGGGAACAGGAGTTGGTTTGGTCACTTAGCATAGTTTGTGCATAGTTGTAAGGCATCAGTTGAGCAGTCCTTTAGGTTGCATGTGGCCGTGAGAGACGTCCTGCAGAGAGGAAGTCTCCCTCTCCCTCCTGTAGATCTGACATCACCCACAGTCGCCTCCTCCACACCTCTCCCTCTTAACAAGAGACCGGCAAAACCCTGAGCGAGTCGCGTTGCGTTGAGTTCCAGGTGAGACACGTGTGCAGGGGAGAGTTTACTCATGTCCAGTCTGGCCGGGAAAGTGATCCCAAGTTCAACCAGCACTGGAAGATAGAAGGAAAAAAAGGGCAAATTTCTATAATACCATCGCAGGATCTGAAGCTGCAGCTCCAACAGCAGCAGAAGCACCACCATCATCGTTATTTTGGAGTGCGAGAACACATTTGTTTTTGTTTCTTTCAGCAAAGGTGGAGTTACTTATGGCATCTGGTGCGTTTTAGGATTCTGCTCATGGCTTCAACAGTGGGATGACAGTTCAAAACGAGTGGTTTCTTCACATCTGTGTTTCGAAGGCAAACCGTAGAGTCGACAGGATTTACTTCAGTTCAACGGAAAAGAAACGACAAATAAGGAGATGTGTAAACAGTCTTCATAGAGGCAGCAAAAGGACTGGGCTTGTCACATTTTTTTTCCATTTGTTTTTTTTTTTTTTACATGAGGAAGAATCTTCAACACAAATGCAACATGGCATTACTCTACAGTCTGAGGAGAGTCACAAGTCTGAATACTCCAGTTGTCTCAAGTCATTCTTCAAATCTTTGTTTTCAAATGGCACTTCAAAATACCAGAAAAAGTCTTCTTCAGTTCTTACACTGCTCCCCCCCCTCCCCTAAGGTTAACTAACAAAGGAAGTGGCGTGTTCAGTCAGTAATGCCAAAACTACAGTGGACAAATAAATAAAACAAAGCAATTTAACAGGAGAAAAAAAAATACAGCAGTAGCCAAATGAGGTATCTATGTATTGCTCTATGCCAAAAAAAAAGGAATTAAAAATTAAATAAATTAAATAAAATCAGTGGTTTATCAAGGTGGAGGCAAAAGCAACAAAACATAAACAAGGATGTGTTAGGGTCAGGTGAGGCAGCGGCAGAGCTCCAGGCTGTTGGATGCACCGCCCGGCTCCCAGTGTGTGTGTGTGATGAGACCTTAAGGCCGTGGGGGGGTCAGGAATCAGGAGGTCGAGGTGAAAGGGCACACGAGGAGCGTCAGGATTCTCCGTTTCCCTGAGGTATTTCTTTGGAGCTGGTTCCTCCCGCGGTCGTAGGAGCAGCGGCGGCGGCGGCGGCGACTTCCGTGTCACTGCTGGCTTTGCTGGGCTCCGCCTCCTCGAAGACGGAGGTTTGTTCCTGCTGCAGGCCGCCCCAGCTGGCCTTGTTCAGCCCCATGTGGCCCAGCATGGTCTGAGACAGACGAGTATCGGAGAATCGAGCCCAATCGGCAAACAGCGGCTCCGCCACATACGTCATGAAGCCTGAGGAAGGGGTTTGACAAGATGCAGTTTAAGGGTAAATATTAAACACAGCAAACAAAATGCACGACTGCTGCTACTTACCTATCTGAATGTTCCCAACTGTGTTTGACGCTCTGTCGCAAACTGGACTGACTTCAAGTCTGTGCTTCTTCTCAATGTCTCCTACAAGGAATGGCAACAGTTAAAGCTCCAGTTTGTGACCTTAAAGGCCACATTATACTTCTCCGACTGCGTAATGCGTTATCCGTCTGCGTCACCACGTAGACCACTCGAGCCTTTATACTTCTGCGTCGTGGTGACAGATAGGCGCTGCAATTTCCCGCCCGATCAGTAGGGGTCGCTGGGCAAGGTTGTTGTGCTTTTGGCTACAGTGAGCAATGGCGTCCGAGGGAGAAAGACTGTTGTTGTTGAAACAGTGGCCGTTTGTTGACGTCATAGTGACTGCCTTCAAAGAAAATAAAAGCACTACACTGCTCCTCACTGTGTTTCTGTCAATCATAACAAGCTTTAGGAGTAAAATATCTGGAAAAAATAAAAACGGGTGAAATTTAATCCACATCTGCAACACAGCAGCATTGGAATTATTTTGTTTACTCTTCATTTGACCAAGTGGGGGGGGGGGGTGAAACCGCCCTTTAAGGCCTTTGCACAACAATGGTGATGCAAATAAATGGCACACAACTGCAAATAAGGTATATGTTGATGCGTCCTCAAGCTCTACATGTTTAAGTAAATGAATAAAAAGCACCACAGGAATCTTTGTTTCACTAGAAAAACAACAGATGGAGTCTATGTCAAGCAATGATTAGCTGGTTAAAAAATAGAACATAAACTGTTTTCAGCTAACAAGAACAAAATGTGTGTGGTGTGCAAAGGCCTTTTAAATGTACTTCAGCTATGTTTCTACAGGAGCCTGAACAGACAAACCAGCCACAGCACATTTTTTCACATTTTGAAGCTGAATATTACGACACAAATGAAGGAGAACAACATCGTGCTATGCAAAAGGCCATCGTAGTTCCCTGGCGTGCTTGGAAACAGGAGGAGCTGAGTGTAGGAGTTCTCCATTTGTTACAGTCTGCAGTCTCACCATTAGATATCACTAATCCCACACACACTGGAAACCTTTACATGTGAAAAACAAAGAACAAAAACCTTGTTGGAAGAATTCCTCGGTCACTCTCTCGCTCCACTGTTTGCTCAGCTCCCAAGGTCTGCAGGGGTTACAGATATCTGCACACTTCAGAGCCATCTGCAAGAGTGCCAACAAAAAACAAATAAGAGCCTGGAGATTTTTCTTTTCTCTTTTTTTTTCTTTCTAAAGACGCAGAAGCTGTGCTAAAATAGCAGAGGGAGGTAATGGACCTGCAGGATGAAGTGTCGGTGGCTGGCTTTACTTAAGCACAGGTTGTCCTGGTCCAGGTGCATGCGAAACCTGGACAAGTAGTCATTCTGTCTGCTGATGTCTGTGGACAGGATTAAGGAGCCCAAGTCTCTCTCCAAGTTCAAGCTGTAGGGACAGAAGGTGCAGTTATTCAACTATCGTTTGCAGCTCAACTAATTCATGTCCTGAAGTAACATGTATTTTAGCGTCAAACTGACCTGTCCTCAGGAGGCAGATGGGAGAAAAGCCCCGTCTCTCTGATGAGGCCCACAGCCGACTTCCAGTGATGGTTTTCCAGAACTGAGGTATTCTGTCAGACAAAACAGAGTGAATAAACCTTTTCTAAGCCCATTTATGAAGCCAGTTTCTGGCTGTGGTTAAACAGAGACTGTTATGAGGTCCTACCCGATACAGTGTGGCTAGATAGTGGTCAGTCTTGATGAGGAAAGGTTGATTGACCCCCGGGTGGTCCAGGTCATGGGTGACGGCCGCTAACAGTCCCAGCAGAATGTCATAAGACGTCAGAGATTTTGCGAGCTGCAAACACAAGATTTACAGAGATTTATAATAAACACAACATTTAAAACACAATGCTCCTTAAGTAGAGCTGCTGCAACAGGACGTCTCATCTTAAAAACAATCATTTCTGTTGCAAAAATATTAATTTGACGTTAATTTGAGTTAAAACAGGCTTTTTAACCTCTCGACTCGAGCCTTTTCCTATTTGATTCCACCCTGTGTTGTGTTTTATTGTTGTATTTGCATCTCTTTTCTTTAGTGAATCACTTTAAGCTGAAAATATATTATTATTATTATAACTAGTGTTAGTGAATGATATCATAGGAAGGCGACCAAAATGAAACAATACATAACCTTGGAAAATGTTGGCTAATGTAAGTACAATACCCAAATACATATACAACATTAATCTGGGCATCTTTAGATATTTTCCTTCCTCATCCTTAAGTTGAGCAACACTTGTAACGCACACTGACTGAGTTAAAGGCTAATTGTCACATGACACCTCGTGCCTGGCGTGTCTCACCTTGGGCTCCCGCATGTAGCAGTACATGGCCTGTGTGACGTCTGCGGCGTGCACAGCGTTGTGATAGGGGTTGTCGCTGTGGTAGTCCTCCTGGACCATGACCAGGAACCTCCAGAGTTTGACCATGTCCAGCTGGAAGAGCTCCACCAGGCCATACTGGTTCAGCAGGTGACAGGTCAGGGTGATCAGGCCGTTACCTGAGCAAGACGACAGAGCCAGATCAGAGCGACTGTGAAACATGACTCATCTGTTTTTATTTACCGATGCATTCTCTGCCTCTTCCCGACTTTTTGTGATGTCATGAGGCATCTCATGAGTCTTAAGAGATTCACAGTTTACATGTCAGGACAGGCACATGGCAGAGCGTAACCTGAGGCTGGAGCACATTCTGATCTAATGCAGCTGCTGTCAGTATCGCAATGTTGATAAGGTTTCATATCCAGCCTTATCATAGTGAAAATAATCATAGTGAAGGAAGATCGTCCATACATTTCACTTAGGTTGTAGCAGCACTGGAAATTATAATAAAAGGTGTTAAAAGACCCCAAACTGCATTAATACAAGGTGCTTTCTGAATATACAGTGTTAAGTTTCATAGAGTAAATTCTCTGTGTTGACCATCCAACAGATGGCACCATTGGTAACTCTATGAAACTAAAGCTCAGCTGACAAAAGTCATGA
Source organism: Microchirus variegatus (assembly GCF_963457635.1). NCBI lineage: Eukaryota > Metazoa > Chordata > Actinopteri > Pleuronectiformes > Soleidae > Microchirus > Microchirus variegatus. Next base: position 6,508,775 of record NC_139816.1, on the reverse strand, counting down.
TGACTTCTACACAGGAGTTCACCTACCGTTAGTCAACTTGTCGAAGAGGAAAATGTCAAAATTCCAGTTTCCAACTTTTTCCAGCATGCACTGCAAGAGAGGGAAAAGAAATACACAGGTCAGGCTTCATCTAAATGATTCAAAAATTTATAAATTCTACTCTAGTACCCTGAGTGCTTTTGAAAACACTGATGACGTGAGTTTAAAACACCATAAATGCTGCATTTTAGCCTAGAAGGACAGACTTTTGAAAATGATGAAGCAGTTATCCACATTTTGTCTGCTGTGAATGTTACATTTTCACCATCGTTGTTTGTCATCGGTGATACTTGCTGAAACTACCCAACAAGACAATTGCAGGGAGAATGTATGGCCTGTTTACACCTGCACGTGCATGCCCTGAATGGTCACGATAAGCATGTTGGACGCAGAAACGCTGGTCTGGACAGAGATTGTTTTAGTTTTGCATCTTTTTCAAAATAAAACAGATAAACATCGAGTGTCGTACTCTGGCCTGTCCAGTGTAGTCTTCATCGAGGATGTGGAGAGGGATCTGCTGCGGAATTCCTCGCAGCAGGCGGGATGAGTGCAGGTACCTCTGGAAGCTGAGGAGTCTGTGGACCCTGCGTTCAGGAGCAGTGCTGGCGCCACAGCCCAACCGTGCTACACACAGAGAGACAAAGCAATATTCTAAAAAAAAAAACAAAAAAAAACAATGCAACACGCAAGAAAGGCAACAATTTCTAGGTTGTGTTTTGATTCAAAAGCTCATTAGGCTCAGGGAATCATACGGGTCGCACAAACTCTGTGGGTATCTGACACCAACACAGCGATATGCAAACAGTCGCTGCTGACACAGCCACCCACTCGTAAGCCGTTCGTCTGGTATCACACAGCAGACATGCTTTGTCAGTGGTCTCTCCCTCCCTCTCACTCACTCACACACACACACACACAAAGCACAGCGTACTGAATAAACCATGGCTGTAATCCGGAAACACGTCAGCATGAGGTAGGATTACATTTGAGTGAAAATCTCTCCCACTCATACACATGTACACACGCACACACTACTTCTTTGTAAGTGATGTATTAAAAAAAAAAAAAAAAAATGGTTTCTGAGAGTATGAAGGCGTTGACTTTATCGCACCTATTCAGGGGGCTTTGATAAAGAGCCTTTCACAAGGTTTTACATGAAGACACACCTTGGTCTTTATCATCATGTGAAACACTGAACAAAAGCACAGCATCTGCCAGTCCTCCTCCAGACTGTGTGCGTAGCTACAGTTTAATAATAAAAAAAAAAAAACCTGGAAGGTCAGTGTCATTGGCTTACACTCATTGACAAAAACACACATTCATACTCACTGTGAAGATTTCGGAAGTCGATGCACAGATATGGATGCGTGCTTCTTCGTTCCGGTTCAAATCCAGCCTGACTTCTCACTCTCACATCTCCTAGAAGAAATCAACACTTATTTCCTCAAGATTCATGCTGCTTGGAAAGTGCATCTGAATGTGCTCGGGCCAAGTCGTATTTATAATAACTTAACATACTGGAATTCATTTTGCCCAGGTGCCAAAAAGGACGGGTTTACCACAGCGCGATTAATGAAAGGTACATGGTGTTCGCATGCAGCTGAACCCCTAAGCGTTTTTTTTTTTTTTTCTTGAGCCTTATATTCAGACAAAGAGTCGCAAGAAAAACATGTGCGGAATTGGTGATCTGATCTTCAAGACAATGTTCTCAAGCTCATTATATTATTATAAAAAAAACAATAAGTAAACCCCGTTTGGTGCGGCTTGTGTAGCTGTGGATCAGACCTGAACATTCAGGAGGAACTGTGGCCTGTTCTTCCTTAAACTGCGACTTCAGCTCAGCCATGTTTTTGTGATGTATGATGTGAAAATCTCTCTGGAAATCATTCTACAGCATCTATTCTGGATTAAACGCCTGTGCTCTGATTTCAAAGACAGATGATTGTTAGTTTGAAGTCCTCCTGTAGTTGATTGTAGTGGATAAAAAAATAACGAGGACCAGCTTCCTGCTAAAAAACTTCCTAATTTTCAGCTGGTGGACACTTGAATAGTTCACAACGGTAAAGCTAGCAATTCATCTTCCCCTCGATGATGGTGGTGAGCAGTCCGGGTCCAGATGCAGCCTGATACGACTCTCTTCTCTCACTGTAAACTCCTGGGATGATGTTTAAATGTTGGTAATGGTGATGTTGGTCAGTGCCCTTTTAACCCCAAACATTGTGTGCTTTGTGTTGTACTGAGCTTCTTCAGGCCTTAGTGATGTTTGTTTTCCGTGGTGTCCTGCCATGGACACCAAGCACCATGCAACCATGCAGTGATAAGGGATGTAAACCAGCTTTGTTGACTGGGGTTAAGAGTTTAGCTGTGACCTTTGGATTGTTTTTAATCTTAGTGAGTGGAACCAATGAAAATGTGGATTCTTTCATATCTACACATTGGAAAAATTCCCATTTAATTTATGCTACATTACTGAGATCTCCTTCCTGAGAGACACCTTCCAAACCTAATTGATTGTTTACACATGTAACATGGATGAGGATTGGACCATATTTTTTTAAGCAATTCCAATGGACTCATTTTTTATTGCCACTCTTTAACTCTGGTTTTATAGGTTTACAACGCACTAATATTCTCTCCAACAAACTATATTTATTTACACAAATGTTATTATCATGCCTGTGATATCTGGTGCCACGGCTTAGTATGATTTATGTCATTTGGAGAGAAAAACAGAGTTTTTTTTAGCTATCCACGCATAGTCAGAGCTCTCTATTGACGAACTGTGGTAAAACCCAACATTTTGGAACTCCCAGCAAACACAAACAAGCAAAAATGGTGTCACTTGTAAATACTTGTTGACCGTAGCATGGTGCACACGATCTATATGCGGGCACAGTCATACACAAACACACACTCCCGCCTCCCGGAAAACAGATAATTCAATGGACGGATGAGTCGATCAAACAGTTGGGCATGCAATGTCATGTCAGGACAGGAAAATCTGCTCTACTATTAGTACTCAGAGCTGCAGAGAGTGATCTATAGTCCATCTATGACTGTTTTATTAGTCAGGCAGAGGAACAAGGAGAGGCCAGGCTGCTTCTGGACTGGAATCAGGAGCAGTGAGAGCAGTCAGGTGACAGCATGATGCTACGACACTGATGCAATAAAATTCTAGTGCATCATTCCAGGCAACAGTATATATATAAATATATATATATACACAGCAAGACGCTTTATGACAATATACTGATCAAGGTGCTTCAAAGTGCAATGGTATGTTTCCAGCTCGTCATGTCTGATTGTTTTTGTCGTGTGCATAGGAATTGATTTCAAAGCAGCCACACGGGTGTTTTTCCCCCAACCAGCATGTTACTTACTTGAAAACAGCTGTTTGAATACTACACAAGCTCCTATCAAGATAATATCAGAAACTAAGAATTACAATTCAAGGCATAAGAAATGCTCAACAGTGTTTTCAGCAGCTGCCTGTAAAGTTGTAGACAGAGTGAATCCTTTTCACATGCAAAACTAAATTACAAACAGACAAGAAGACTAAGAAAAATGAGACTACAGGTCTTCCACTTGGCAGTGTGTGTGTGCATGTGTGTCATTTATTCGCAGATGCATGTGCCACGGCTCAGCACATGTGTTTGTGTGCTTGTGTGATTAGTATGTTTTAAGAGTCACAGGGTCCACGTTCCCCCCCGCGGTGCATTAGTGCTGGTGCTCTGGTGTAGATGTAGGTCATGTCATTATAACTGATGTGGTGAAAGCTTTGAGTCTCGCTATTTGAAAGCACATCAGCATTAACTTGGCAGACTGAACCCTGGCCCCCGCGCAAACACCCGTCTGCATTAGCGTGCCTCACCTCACACTCAATTTAATATAGAAATTTACAGAGACAGATGCTTTATGCTGGTGACGTATGACACTGCCATCATACTTTAGCCTAGTCAAATTATTAAAAAAGCAGAGCTCCTACAGTAACAGCTCAATAGATTGCGCTTACTGTGACTGGACACACGTGGCAGCAGTCGACTCAAGGGCATTTTCATGCTAGAGAGACGGCAGAATAACGCTTGTCCCGTTTTAATGCTCCATCTCCTGCCTTAACTGGTGCTCAGCCCTCCGTTAACAACATTGGATCTATTAATTAGGGTGGTAAAAGTTGCATGTGGAGACACATCGGTGTGTGGTCGACTGATGTCAGGAGTGCAGCCGAGCTCTAATCGCACCTTATCTGCTCTAACTTTATTGATTGGGAAGCAGAGGCTGATCTGGCATCTGGCTCCATCTGCCTCACAGACCTACGAGTAAACTTAAGCTTATCCTGTTTGGGGCAGCACTGGGCAAAACGGGACACAAGCATGCAGTATGTGCACACAGTACACTCTCCCTTATGTCTCCTGCACTACAGTTAGCCGTATACATAAGATTTTTTTTTGATAAACAACATTCCCATTGTCCGTGGTATTTCTGCCCTGTGGTGTTTTTTTCTTTCACCCCTGCATGAATTGTGATTTCACAGACAGAGCTGAAATCAGTCTGGGGAAAGAAAAGGACACCATTATCACTCGCTCTCAGGGGGGGGATGATGTTATGGTGGTTAAGTTTCTCGCTTTCAATTCATAGTTTAGAAGATCTGATTGTTGAAATTTAATTATATTGCGAGTTTTAAAACGTAAGGATCACAACAAATTTTTTATGCTAATGGTTTGAAAACAAAAAGGCACATTGTAGCGTTGCACCAGAAATGGGTATTAGAGGACAATATGATACACAACATGTGATACAATGTTGATACAAATACTTTTTTTGTTATTATTATGGAACAATTCAATGTGATACAATTCTTTATTCAATGCAGACATTGTGTTGAATTACAGAGCCAAATTGATCACGTCTGACTTTCATGACATAATAATTTCCAACCAAAATACTAAAAGCTTAAATGTATGTAGACAAAAAAAATTCTTCAAAATACTTAAAATGCATATGTTCTGTGTTCTGAGGTTTTTGCATTTCTTAAATGTCCTAAATGCATCACCCAAATCATTTGGACCGGAGAAATATGGTGACAGTAAAATTCAACACGAGGTCTTGTGACCACACTGTCGCGAGAGTTATTAAATTAAATTATTTTTAAAGTAGGCCATCAAAACAGACGTGGTCTGGAAAATGTATTATTTCTAAATATATCTTACTGATCTATAACCCATTAGTGTTGGTTAATTGTTACATGCCCCAACTGTTTAGGGTTCAAATGAAAAACAAATTTTGTTCAGCCTTTAAAAACACTTCACACGACAGATACAGGGAATTTACGTCTACTGTGATTGAGAGATTACCAAAAGGCCAAGGATTGAGTGGACACTTGGCGTGCTCTCTTAAGATTTTTTATTTCCCCCGTCTTCTCACTTTTTGAATCATTAGAAATGGACATGATCATGGAAGAGATGAAGCTGCTACTGTGTGCGAGTATGTATACACGATAAAAGTGGTGAAAGACTTACCTAGCATGCGGATGTATAGTGCTGTCTGGTCGGAGCTGTCGTAGGAGATGGCCCCTCGTCTCTGAGCAAAACACAAACAAACACCATCAATAACTGTCCACGGTTGACACTGTCATAATGTAATTATATGATGAGATCAACAGAATTATTACAGCCTCACATGCCCCAAACACATCTCAGAAAACATAAAACACATGCTCTGTTTTTATGCATCCACATGGCTCGATTAGTGGAAAACGGTGTAACATGGTGCTACTGTTCTAATCTGCTGTTTGTGTGTGTGTGTACATAAACTGTTACACTGATAAAGATGTTCCAGCTCCATATCATGAGCCTGATACGGCACTTTCACTGCTGCTATCTGTCATGTGGGAAACATCCCGTGCCTCAAACATACAAGTATTAAACAAACCTCCCCCCTGTTTGATATTAGATAGATTCTTATAAACAATTTAATGATTTAAATCATTAAAAGCAGCTGCTTTAAGCCTTTAAGTCAAGTCCCTTCCTGGCAAGATCAACGTGATAATCTAAACTCTACTGGCCGCATCACAAGTATACTTCTCATTCAGGAAGTGGGCTGGTGAACATCTGTGAATTGTTTACTCACTGAAAATCAACACCAGCAAGATGTGAACATTTGATTTAGATTTTTCTTCCATGACACTGTACTGAAGACACCCGGAGAAAGAAGGCAAGCCTCATTGAATTTGGAGAACAGTCATTGGTAAGTAATGGTCCTACACTCTTAGAAATAAAAGTGCTAAGTAGAACCATATAAGGTTCTTTGGCTTGTCCTAACAGGAGAACCCTTTTTGGCTCCAGGTAGAAGCTTTTTTTATTATAAAGGTTCCACCTGGAACCCTTTTAAAACCCTTTAGTCACTAAAAGGGTTTTTCAGAAGCAAGCCCTTGTAGAAGGACCCTTTTGGAACCCTTATTTCTAAGAGTGTACAGGTGGAGTAGGAATTAAAATATTTGTTAGCATTCATCTCTATCAATTTCATTAATACACATAGATTGGAATCAATGTGGTTTCTTAAACCTCATCCTACAAGAAAACCACGGGAAAAAAATGTTGCTCGTTCAAGAAAGCCCATCTTCTAGACACGAATGGATTGACGATGAAAGTAAACATGGTAAAACTGAACATTTACGCTGACATACTTTGGATTTAAAGCCAACAAAGCTCAATACTTGGTGTGGTGTTGCCTCACCATATCCTGACATTTGCCATACTGGTCCAGCCCAATGTTTGTGTTAACCATTTTTCAGTAGCCCAACTTGTGTGTAACACTATTTAGAGGCAACAGTGTGTGCAACACGGTAGGAGGCGGCAGCAGCAGCAGAGTCAGAACCACAGTGATAGTTGTTGTGAGTAGAACTGTGGTTACTGCATATTTGCAATGTCAATAGACCGGCTGCTCTTGGTTACACTACCGTGTTGGCTCACCTCTCCGTGCACACCGCACATCCTGGACCCCTTCCAGGCTGACTGTGCCGTCCGGGGCTACCCTTCATTTATTCATTCCAGTGTTCCCCCCCCCAAAGAGTCTTATCTGTGGCAGTGGCAGTGTTATGCTTTCATGCACTCAACTGAACGACAGGTATGTAGAAGTGTGGTTTTGTGCAGAGCTCTGGCTGCTTTCTGAGAACTACTGCACAGGTCCGTCACAGAAACACGTTCAACAGAAACTGTCAGTGTAATGTCAGATTCTTGGTGCCCAATGAGCACATTTTAAACTGATTTAGAGATTTTTGTTGGGGGTTACCAATGACCAGTCAATTTACAAAAGAAGATCAGTCGTCTGTGTGTTTATGACAGAGCTCTAAAACTTTTTTGATGAAACTGTGTCAGGAAGAATTCTAGGTAAGGCTTATTGATACACCCTTGCTGACAGATTACCTACAAGTACAGATTGTTTAAAAATGGTTTAGTTCTCGTACATGTGATAATTGACCATGAGTTGAACATCAGTGGTCAAACAACTGCAGACAACAGAATCAGCTTCCTGTTTACAGTGGCACTAGCATACTCACTGCTCCTGAATGCTTTTTGCCCTTGGTGTGTTAGTACAGATGTAGATTACTTCTGATATGGATTTAAACAAAAAAAGGGCTTCATTCACACAACCCCCCCCCCCAAATGACTCTAAATGCTGTCGTATAGTTATATGCCAGGTCTGTCCTGGCCTGTCCTGTCCACTGCAAATCTACCACAGAAAGACAACAAAAAATGGAGATGAATATAAAGCTTTTAACGTGAAGTCTAGTGAAGTTAAGGGTTCACTTTGCCCCGAAATAAATTGTGTTTTGGAGCTCACAAAATGCCAGTGACAAGTGGGTAAAAAGCCAATAGGATACAGAACTTGTGCAGAGTTTCCTGAACTCTTCTTGTGTGTCTAGGCCCTTGGATGTAGCCTGAATAAAGGCGCCGTCAGGACTGATAGCTGACAATTATCTCTGGCCGCACCCACACCAACTAACCTGCAGGGGTCCTTTCACCACTCAGCAAAGACATGCGTTTAGTTAAACCCCCACTAATTCTTAAAATGCTGGCGAGTTATTTCTGGTAAGTTTAAACAATACAATATGGACTCTGAACCAGAGCACAGTGACGGGTTTGTCTATAATCTGGGAGTATTTACTGACGACAAAGCAACTGGTCACTCTTTAACACAAATGAATACGTTCAATACACTCATTACTTGGTATCCTTATGACCAATGTAGATCTCCTTCATGTAAACATAGATACACAAAACATCCACCTGACACCGTCTGTCCTCTGAGCTCATGACAGCTGCCAATCCAAAGATAATATTTTACCGGCTGGCAAACAGCTCAACTCAGGTAGGGTAATCTGCAAAGCTGTATTTTAGTGTCAACAGGCCTGTGTGTTTACACAGCACCAGGTTAGTGTGAGCGTTATAGATTCTGTGGATGTATGCATGAGCTGTGTGTGTGTGTGTGTGTGTGTGTATTGAGTTGATATCAGCTGCGTGGGAACTGTGTATTGCTGGCTCTAGGGCTGGGAATGGAAGTGTGACCAGCCCAAACAAACCTTTTGGCCAAAGCTTGAAGCACACACACACTTTCGCATTCACATGTTGCGAAGCTATTGTTCTTAGGACACTCCACTTAAATTAATTATCTCTTACCTAACCTTAACTATAACCAGTTCATGCCTAACCCTAATTTTAACCCCTATTCAAATCTCAGCCGGGAAAACCTAACCCGTTTCTTATAAATGAGATTCTGCTTCATTAGGACTGGGTTTTTGGTCCACATTAGGACTCCTGGTCCTGACAAGCTCAGTGTATATGCCTGAAAAACTCCTAAAGATGTATACACACACTCACACACAGTCCACTAGCTGAAACTGAGGGGGATACTGGCATGTGCTCCCTCGTGAGCTGTAAGGAGGGGGTTAGAGAAAACACTTTGTCAATATCACATTTCCGACTGTGAATGGAGGGGAGAGTCACATTTTACCCTTGAAATGACCAGCCCACAACTCTCAGCCCAGCTACGCCTTGCAATGCCAGCACACACTGAACCGCATGCCCGTGATCCTGTCATGCTTTCCCTGTAAAGCGAGATGTGTGCTGCTGGCATTCAAGCTTCATGGCTGAGGGCGATGGGAAATACGGGAGACACGAGCTGCTGCGGGGTGCCAAAGACTTGAACTTGATGACATTTGCTTTACAAGTTTGAATGGCTGTAAGTCTTCAGAGATCATGTGAAACAAAAGTAATGGAGTGGTTTATTTGGTGGTTGAGCTGCCTGTCTGATATAAAAGGTTCCCCCACAGTATTTCACACTTAAATATCAGCAATATAATTTGGCACTTTTATTATAAAACTCACATCTCTTTTTGTGTGTTTCTCTAGAAGCAGTCTGTTCTTGTTTGTATATTTTAGGGGACTATATTTTATCAAGGCTAAACGGAGACAAGACATAAAACAAGCTGCGTTGAATGACAACAGTAAACAGACGAGCACAATGTTTCATGAAAGGAACTATTGAGAGCTTATCGTTTTATTTTGCTGCTTTTCCCAGCCAGTATTGGGAACATCTGACAGGAAAACAAGTATTGACTTGATTAATGAAAATATATTATACAATAACTACTTTGTTTCATAAAAACTGCCGTGCGTTTATTTTTACAGAGCTATTCTGTCGCTCAACTTTAAAGCAAAACAATATACAAAGAGGTGCAACATGAGGTCAATCTATATCCTGATGCCTATGCAAATACAAAAATACCTCAACTTTAGTTTGTTTGGTTGTAAAAACGGGTGAACAAACATCCCCCAAATGATTTGCAACAGTCTCGAAATGGCCACAAGGACATACTTTAACTTTACATTTCAGGTTGTTGGATTCTTAATGGGAGTTTTTAGTGGTCTAGTGGTCATTACAGAAATTACAGCTTTCAGCTAACTGGTTGCCAGTTTGCATTTGACCCACAGCCTCTGGCATCAGACAAGACAGGGCTGGGACCAATCTGTTGGTCTGATGCATTTTTCTCTTCACGCTCACGCACAAAAGGTGTGTTAAGGGAAGGGTTTTACTCGCATGGTTATTATGGAATGACGTCATTATCTACTCATCTCTGACGCATTTCAGAGAGTGATCAACCATTCAAACATGCAGAAAAACAACAAATCTTTTGTAAAAAAAAAAAACAACAAAAAAAACTCTCCCAACACAGGGATGTAGCCAAAATCAGGTCAGATATGTTGATCAGTTAAGTGCTTACACAAACCATAGCACTGTAAACTCATAAGAAGAGGTCTAGAAGTCTAGACCTCTTTGCACCTGGTATTAGAATGTGTTTTCTGTGATCGGATAGCACTTCAGCAGATGCATTTACACCTGGCATTAACATGTGTATCCGGTATCCGCATCAAGATCTCATTGCTATCCCCCCCTTGTGTCACCTGACCCCTGAGGGGAAGAAGTGGTTTTCAAAAAAAAAAAAAGAAGTGGAAAACCGACTAAAGCAGAAGATAGTTTTGTTGCCGCTTTCACGCTGGCTGTGCTCGTATTTCTGCTCATGCACTGTAGTTATTATGCGCGGAGTGGAGACGCATCGGAGACTAATTGCATTTACACTTGTTTAATGTGGTCACACAATGCTTCTCCAACCACCTCCCAAAGTGATTTGGCAGATCGAATAACAATCCGTCCTCAATGCGTCTCGGGTGTATTGTTCTCACAAGTGGTCAGGCGATATCTGATTACAATCTGATCACAGAAAGTGTACATGTAAAAAACCTAAAAAAAAGTAAAAAAATTAAAACTCTACTCTTATTTGTGAAAAGCATACAAAAATATGGTCATGTGGTCTCGGTGCCCAACACCCAAAGCTATCTTCAATTAGCTTGCAGCAGTCAGAGAGGGAGTCAAAGTCAGTTTTGCTTGGAGTTTACTGCTAGCATAACAGCCCATTTATTGTGCTCCCTGCAATTCCTCATGAGCTTGTTTACATATGGCTCTGGTTCTTATCTCTGCTCAGTCTCGCCGCCTGGGGTCATGCCACTCAGGTTTCTGAGGTCAGGAGGTCATGTGATGTCAAAACATCTAACCCTGTGACAAACTCCAGGGCCTCAATGCTCGGCATTTTTCTGACTTCTGCCGTTAGCACAGCAGCTAACGGCATCAAATGTGAAATAAAGGAATTTACTACTGGAATCTGCTGAAGTTCTGCCAGTGAAGGTGTTTTGAATACCAGCTTTTAGTTCCCATGAATGTTTGCTCAAAACAAACAGACTCTTGTACTGTGCATCTGAATGAAAAGGCAGTGGCTGACTGAGCTGCCAGAACTCACATTGACATGCATGTTCTCTTGTCGTCATAGCATTGCGATTGAGCTGATATTGTTGTCTTGCACCTCAATGGTATTCAAGAGTCCAGGGCACAATATAGTGCTCCCAGGCTTCTTTGTGTGAAACACGGACTAAAAACCTGGCTTAATTCCCTCATTTAGCTCTAAAATCACATATTGCAGGGGCAGTTTGTCAGGGGCCAGGCAAAATGAGGAAGCCTGCACTATTCCTATGAACTGACATATCAGAAACAAAACAGTGCACACACGCACACTACGCACACACACGCATGCATTCCTCAGATAAAAGCAACGGGACTCAGCATGGTTTCATAAACTGAAAGCTTCCTTCTGAGTTATAACCTCTTGTAGCACGAAGCTGTGCGGGAAGGCACATTCCAGTAACCGAGTGCTAAACCATAAACATGGACAGGTTTGGAATGAGTGTGTGTGTGTGTGTTTGTTCACCAGTCAGTGCATACACAAAAGCCCTAGATGGAGTCTACCTGTTGTAAGAGTGTTTTATGAGAACATTCTCCACTGTGACACACTCCAGCTGCAGTGCATGTTTGAGAGAGGGCTGCTGGTTTGAAGAGAGGCCTGGGGTGAATTGGCCCAATGTCTTAGTCGGCAAATGACAGGGCAGGAGTTGCTGCCAAAGAGCAAAGCCGTGTGCTTGTTGAGCGGTAATAGATCTGTAACCAATGATGTTTTTAACTGGAAGGTAAACAGTCATAAAAATTATTTAAGTGTTCTTTACACAGATGGCTTTAAGAGCTTTTGACAATACTCTATGAAACAAGCAGAGCTAAGAGGCGGGGGAAGGGGGAGATTTGTTTCATACTGTATTCCAGGAAGCTTTCTACCCTAAGCAGGAATTTAATTTCTGTGGGGCAGCTTATAATGTCGTATAAATCTGTGGTCAACTCCTTGGGGTTTAAAATGCGTAAATTATTGCCTCACATGTATATACACTCATCAGAAAAATGTGATTAATATTCAGCCGCAGCAGATGGCCCCTGACATTGTGTCCCTAAGTGTGTTGATATGTGGAGCCACATTCTCACGGCCGATTGCACTCGACACTGCTGCACAAAAACAGAATGGTCATGTGATAAGAGGGGCCCCTTTCAGCGAGACACAGAGCAGCAGAGAAACAGAGTGTGTGGATGTTTAAATGAAGACAGGATGTAAGGTTTGGCTTCAGTGTGTTTACTAAATAATACACATCCTCACTTTATAACAAACATCAGCCCCGATTTCCAGCTCACTCGCGCAAATTTCGGGGAAAAAAGCTCAACTATTGGCAACACAGGGGTTAAAGTTTTTGAGAAAGGTTGTGAAACTCCAGAGCTCAGTCTGAACAACTCCTTCAGCATTCTTACCACATCCTGAAACGACGTCAATCCGATTGCACTGTTCAGAAAAAAAAAAAAGACACCTTATCGGTTCAGTTAAAATCAACAAAGTAACACCCTCAGAAAGAAGCACTGTGGTGTATTCCTTATCAGGCTCTGCACAGAAACATCCATAGTGTGGATGAAACAAGCGGCACTATCTCCCACTCTTACGCACAGACCTCTCGTCATCTTGAATAAGAAAGAGTCGATCTCGGGTCAGTTGCCAATGTAAGCTTGATGGTATCTCTCTGACTGATATGTTGGACTGAGATGACAGCAGATCAGCCTCTCCAGTCTAAGCTTCTTTCCTCCCATTATCACCAAAAGCCATGTGACTACTGACACCGCATCAATATTGTGTATCCATTTATTGATTCTTGTGGCTCTGATGGAGTTTTTGTTTTTGGCAAACTAAAGTCCAACAACACAGACTTTTCTGTGACTCAATTTGCGATATACCGCATAGACATATGTTTCCGTCATGTCAATATTCACTGTTAGATTATATTATATATATTACATATTTAGTTTTTTTGCCTTTGCAATTTGTAAATTGCACGGCTTTAAACTGTTATTCCAATGTATAAACCATCAATCCTTCACCCCTGATGATAGACATCACATGTAGCATATTTTTATACTGTGATGTATGCAGTAATTCCACGAAAATTAATGTGCAAATACATGTGTGACCTGAATGTGAAACACATGACTCTTTGTCATGTCCTCGTCCATTCAGCGCCACTCCAGAGAAGCCGTCGCTCTATTCAAAACAAAATTTAAATCATCTGCCACCTCACTTTGAGGAACTAATCAACAAGCGGCCAACACTATACTGTAAACAAGAGAGGCATTGTTGTAGATAAAGGAGCCCATTTATTTAAAGCCATCGCCGTTTTTCAACGCCTCTTCAACAGCATATTCACACCCATATAAGCATTCCATGATCACAGAGTGACATAGTCTTCTGAGACTCCGTCATGTTCTCAACCCGACTTTTTCATCTACTGTTTACAAGAGGAAATGTCTTCATCGGCGGTGGTGGGGAGGGGGGGAGAAAGAGAGGGGGGCGCTTGTGAGTGAGCAGAACAAGATAGCCAGAGAAAGAAAAGAGACTGAGACTCCGGCCATCTGTGAGTCTGGCAGCAGGCCAAACCACTGCCCACAGAGCCCAGGCACATGCCTAACTGCCTCTCTCTGCAATGGTTGTCCAGCTCTGCTTCCACAAACAACAGGCTTGTGGAGCCACACACAAAAACACAGCAGCCACCAAGGACAAATGTACCCTTATGGTCATAAATAGGGCCCGAAAACACAATATTTGTTGAAGTGTAATTGCTCTGTAACAACGGCTGAGTGACACTGCCGTACGCCCGTACGCATGCTCGCCCAGAAACTAAAGGACTAATGTTTACATGTTAAATAACTGGATCCCTTGCTGTCATGTCTTATTTTTGAAACACAAAAGGTAAACAAAAGTGTCTGCAAATTCTGTGCCCTTTAATAACGTTTTCACACAATGACACACAGATCATTATTTCTTCACTGGAAACTCTCTGAACACAACATCATCAGTGCTCATTGGAAATTACAATTCTTTTCCATAACAAAGGAACAAAATAACCAACACAGCATATCTGACGCTTGCCATTTGAAAATGAACTCTGACCAACCTAAGAAACCAAATGGCAAATCCAGAGACGAGATAACTTAACTAATTTGGCCTTTACCCTACTTCAGACTTTGAGATTTCAGCAATCTTCGATCATTGCATGACACGCTGCGCGACATGGATGCAACAAACTTGGCCAACACGTCAAATAGGATGGATGCAGACTGTCCGATAGTGACACATACTGAACTGTGGAAAACAACACGTCGGCCGCATAATCAGCTGTGACACAAGTCGGCAACGTCATTAGCACACGCCGGTGGTAAACAGCAGAAGAGGTTGCTGCAACTCTGCAGAAAGAAGGACCCTACATTCACATTATATCCAACCTCGGGGGCTGGTGACCATCAAGACAATGCTATTCTATGTAGGGCCATGAATCAGTCTTTGACATAGTGTGGTAGGTTCAAAGCGGATGCACATGGGTGGTTATGTGGAGCAGGCTCCTGCACAAAGAACTAATGGACAGCCCATTGAAGCAGGGTTGCTTACACAGTCAAAGATTGTGACTTAATGCTTGGTTAATGTGTTGGGGAACACCATGCAACGCTGTGGAAATCTATGTTCATGAGCAACCAGTGCAACATGAGCCAAAGAGACGACAATACACTTTGATGCAACACTGCTAAAGTAATAGTTAAGATGTTATTCTGTTTACATGAAGCGTAGCACTGCTTGGGAGGGAGTTCACCGACTTTTGGCTTGATGTACAACTTCTCCCTTAGCTGAGGTTGCAGGCTGTTTGTTAGACAAGTGTACTGGACACAGGCCTAATGGACGGTTCAGCTTCTGAGACACAGACAGTGACTCAGTGCACGGTTGAATGCATTACGGGTGCATTGTTCTGCCGTGCCAGTGAGCATCAAAACACAGCAAAACTGTTACCTCGTACCACAAAGGTTTTTGTGGGCTACTTTTGTTTTTTCCGTTGCCGCAGAGCAACTAGATAAACCGTGATCTCCAAAAAAGGGAGTTTAGAAGAGTCACGTCGTTGCTGCTTCCCATCTATTATTGTAGTAATATTAACTTCTTGTGCAAAGTTAAGGAATGATACGTTTCCTTCACACATACCTCCTCCCACCTGCCATTTTCTGCTGCAGAGAATCCACTCAAGTGACTTTTCTTGACGTCTTTACTGAATCCGTTTCCATTGCACGTCTCATTTATCAACTTTTCCACCTAATTTGAGCTTTAAAAAAAATTGTATGACATAGTTTAAGTTTGGGGGAAGTACTAAAAACAATTGCGTAAATACAGGCCGACAGAAGCTGCAGGCAGCAAAAGTTTAAGACTCCAAGAAAGCAGGAAGTTCAAAATATGACTCAATGATTCGTGTATCTTCTGTCAAAGTGTCAAATGATGCGACCATAAATATCATGGCACGTTCCTTCTGACAAATGCAGCAAGTCACAGGAGTAAACTGGTACAATAAAAAGGCACCACCCTGAGCCTGGAGGCCCTTTTATCTGTAGTCAACATACACCGATGCAAATTAGTTTCAGGAGAGGGCTCGTCGGTGTGTGTTTTAGGTCGAAAATAGATTAAATAAAAATGTTGCACGAACGTGTGCAAGTGAGTGTTTACAGTGTACGAGTGTGTGTGTGTGTTATGGCCTAGATTATCCAACAACCACCTGCAAGATTCCTGTGGATTTTTCAAACATTTACACATGTGCCTGCTTTAAAAGTAAAAGAGAAAGTCCCAGAATAGGATTAGCGGATTCATTTAAATGTATTTACCGAGCTATCTGACAACCATCTGCATGAATCTTGGAGAATTATTCATTCCTCTCTTGTTTACGTGTTGCTTTAAAGGGCAGAAAGAACAACAGTGTCTGAATGATTGATTGAGTAAGATTACATGATTTTCTTTACATAAATACTTTTATCAACCATCTGCAGGAATCCCGTGGGTTATTCATATAAGTGTTGCCTTTAGGCATTTTAGGGAGAGAGAGAGAGAAAATCATTGTCTGAATGCTGCACAGATAAAGCTGATTATTTAGTTATTTTTTTAAAATATCCAACAACCACCTGCAAGATTTCGAGGTTATTCGTGCCTTTGTCAGAACTATACAATGTGTAAGGCCTGTGTGATTCCCAGAGAAAAAGAGGAAGATTACACAGATTAGGATTCATTACATATGTTTAAAGTTTCTTTTACCTGTGACAGCTGCCGTGGATCAGGGGAACCAAAGAGAGAAGAGCTGGAGCTGAAACTAATGGCTCCCCTCCGGCTGAGGACATGCTTGGGAACCGGCCTGTCTAGAGGCAAAACCGGCAGCTGATAACATACTTCCATTGAATAGTCGGGGCTGGATCCGGGTCAAAAATATATAAAAAAAAGAAATAAAGAAGAAAAAATTCGAAACTCAATTGTTCTTGTTATGAAAAGGTTATGCAAAAATAGACGTCTAGTTCGTTAGAAAACCTCCTCAAGCCAAAGGCAAATTCTTTCAATATTGTGAAAACGATCTGCTCTCAAGTGTTTCTGTTCATTATAAGCGACACCAAACTTGTCCAGATCAACCTTCATTGATGCTGCGTCTCCTCGACCTCCTCTGGTGTCATCCTTTCACGACAAACAAGCCACGGAAATCATTATGTTGTTGCATTTGCTCCTTTCCTTCTCATTTTACTCAGATCCGGGCCCACGGACGACGAGACCTCCTTGCCATTTTCTCCGTCTTTATGAAAACGCTTCCTCATTTTCAAAGCCAACACAGAGAGAATAACGTCCGCTCATTCGCGTTTTCGTGGCGTCAACGGCTCCGCGGCTCGCGTTCTCCCCCAAACGAACACAAAAGGCACGAAACGCTTTCCCCCAAAAAAATGTCACCAGCAACAACATATCATGTTGTGTGTTACGGCGATGGAAGATGAAGTGAGGGGAGCTCCGGGGATGTGAGGCGGTCTCAGCCGCGGCTGCACGAACCTCTTTTGTCTCTCATTCACACTGGAAAAGACAAATAAATCAACATGTTGAGCTTTTCCGTCTTTTTCCAGAAGCTGCGCGATAAGAAAGGAGCCGTTGTTTTAATTCGCCGCTGACCCAACGCAGCAGAGAGGTGTCTGGTGCTCTGAGAGGGGGGAACCCCGACCTTTTCCTCTCGTTCACGGCGATCCCGGCGGCTTTAAAGGACACGTCATGGCACTCCACGCGAAAACTACCCACCCAAAACACAAAATAGCATCCTAACGTGTGCTTATTTCCCTACAGCTACCTATCTATCGTCCTAAACATTAGCCTACAGTGTGGTTTAAAGCGCACTCACCACCTGCCAGAGATGGTGCTGTTGGAGCGAGCAAAACGCCCTTGTCTCGAATCGACCAATGGCGCAAAGGCAGCGTTTGTAAACTCGCCGCTGATTGGACGGCGCTACTCCGGCGACATAGAAGGACGTACGCGATTAGCGGAGCGGCCAGGGCGATCCAATACCTATATGAGCAGTCGTTTGCAGACGGCGTGGACTTTCTCAAGGGTATTCCTCCACAACGGGGCTTGCCCTGCAGCGGTCCACATCATTGCCTGTGATTACCTTCCTCTCATGACTCATACTACTTGGGAGCTGAAACTCACTGAGAGTTTGAAATGCAGTCAAGGAAATACAGCTAAATGCTGCAGCTCTGTTAAACTCAGGCACTTTGTGACTGCATGTGAGCGCTTCACACACACATGCACAATGCATTAGAAAGCACAACAAGAGTTACTCGTTTTACAGCAAGCAAGATACTGGCCTATTGACTTTTTTATGACATGATGATTTGGCTTGTACCTTACTGCAGGTGAGTGCAATACTCAAAAAAAACATGCGGCATTAAAGGGATAGTTCACTTTGAGTTATTGACACATTTGCCATTTCTGTGAACCCTCCAACACTCACTCCTATGTACAGTACAACATGGCTGCCAGCAGGGACAGAAGGTGACAACAGAATTTAGCAACTTAACAAAAGGCGAGAACTACAATATCTGCTCATAGATCTGCTCACATCTACACCATCTTAAAAATATTGAACATTTGCTGCTTTTTCTTATTATAAACAGTGCTTTCTGTGGGATTTTGTGGCCTCTCTGTTTGAAATCCTTTGTTCAGATTTACTTACTTGAGGAAAACTTAACGAATAACGTGGCAGCTCCTGTTTCTCGCAAGCTACAAAACCTTTCTATGTAGACTTTGGTGTGCAAGAGTGACAGAATATGCTTTCTAATTCATTCATTCATTCATTGTTTACAACTTTATCCTGCACATGAGGGTAGCGGGGCAAGATATAGAGATAAAGAGCCAGTCACTTACATTCACACCTATGGTCAATTTAGAGTCCGATTAACCTCTGCATGTTTTTGGACAGTGGGAGAATATGATGCAAACTCCACATCTTATTATTAAGATATATTGAGAGGCTAAATACAGGTTCCCAGTCTGGTTCACAGGAATTGCACAAAAACATGAACAGTTTCACTTGCGTTTTCTGTGCCATATCCATGTGCTGGGGTACAATAGATGTGCCATGGCAACAGTCAGGCCGTGTGCCAGTGGAGGCATAACCCCCCTCTGGTCTCCCTGGCCATTTCCATGGGTCTGAATGTAGCTCCCCACAATCACACCCACCCCCCACTAAGAGGTCCAGCATCTTTTCCAGGCAACTACGGCAACACTGCAAAACACAAGGACAACAGTGGCAGAGGTGGAAAGAGAGGTGCGACGGCCAGAGCTCGACCAGAGGAAAAAAACGTGATTTGACTTGAGTTTTATGTAAGGTGACGTGTTTGGAACGGCCGCAAAAGCAACAATTACTCAGCTGTATTTGTTCACAACGTAGTTTTCTGGCTACCAAAAGTTATTACACGTTAAATTAAATTAAACACAGCACAGGACTTCATATTTATATCTAATATCATCCTAAATTAGAAATAGTAGCTTTGTCATAAATCAAGGAGAACATGATTGTGTAACTTTCTATTATGAAAGTTGAATTAAAAATTTCAGTACTTAATGAATTACTTTCCACTACGATGTGGCGAAACAACCACATTCACTCCTCACATTAGCCGATTAGTGAATGCGGTCGACTGATGTGTCACGTCTTGGGTGGTACTGTTCTTGCAATCGCGAGTTGTGCAAACCCGTCGTTGCCAGACAACTCTGAAAGTGCTGGATCTGGCGCTACGATAACGTCAACAGTACGTCACGCGCGTGTGTGCAAAGGACAGCACTTTTTTATTTTAAATACTCAACCTCACTAAGTAAACACATGGGAAAAGAAGGTTTTAGGAGGCATTTTTCTCTCCGCTAATTTCTTCCTGAGCCTCTTTTTCCACATTCACACACACACACACACACACACACACACACACACACACACACACACACACACACACACACACACGTATGCAAATGAACACACACCTTTGTGTTATAACAGGCGTGTTTATCTACTTGCGTATCAGCCTTGGGAGCTGCATACCTGCTGATTCCCCTTGGGGCCCCAGGCGATGTATCTGCTCGGGGCCCTCACTGCTCTACTCCCCCTGACTTGGGTTTTCCTGATTGCTCTCAGGAGATTGTAATCTACCGTGGTGGTGCCCCTAATTGATTTACCTGTTACCTTCTAATGACACGGAGCATCCCTGGAATTATCATCTACACTCACTGGCAACTTTATTCAATAGATAGATAGAAAAAAGAAAAAGATGGAAAAATCGGAGCCAATCTTAGGGTGAAATAATCTAAATATGTTAGATGACATGCAAATAAACATGAAACAGAAGAATAACACTTTTGTTTAAAGAAAAAAAGGTAGCAAATTCATGCATTTAGTCAAAAAACGAAGGATTAAACCGAGCATTAGAACCAGGATAATTTGAGTGAATTTGAATATAGCAAAGACAAAATACCATAAGTGAGCAGCAGTTCTCTGGGTGAAAATGCTTTGTTGATGCCTGAGGTCAGAGGGAAATGGCTATACTAACAGCAACTTAAAACTAAGGTAAACAGACACCATTTCATGTATAACACTGAGGAAAAGTGAAGCAGATTTAAAGAAAATTCAGCTCAATCCTCACTAACAGTATTCATAATTTCCTACTGTGAAATATTAATAAAGAAAACCCAACTTTCAAGCTATTGTACGAAAGAAATTTAGAGAAAGGTAAAGGCAAAGTCAGCTCAATCTTAGGATATCTGTAATTCCCTACTGTAAAATATTCACATGTCAAATATGAAGAAAATCACATTTCTTACAGTAAAATACTGTTAACCCTGAAGCAGATGAGCTACAGCAGCAGAGGATGACACCAGGTGCCACTCCTGCCACTTTATAATGCATGTGTATTCATAATAAAGTGTCTGGTGAGTGTATAGTGCTGCTTGGCAAACAGACTGTCAACACACACACACACCCACACACACCCCCACACCCCCCCCCCCCACACACACACACACACACCACACACTCTCCTGTCACATCCCGATGCTGTAAAGTTAAAGACATAGCAGCCCTTCCTCTTTGTTCAGTAGATTTCCTCAGTAATTAACTACAGTTTACACACAATCAAACAAACGCTCAAATCATATCTGAATTCTATGAACATGGGCTTGTTAAATCAGAATGAACTGAACACATATTTTCCACAGCACATTCACACAAAATGATGTTGTTGGTGTGTATATAGAGCCACCTTGTGGTGAAAAAGGGGGGTTTTCTAAGAATGATCTTCTTTCAGCTTCTCCCTTTACTGTAGGGGTCACCACAGCCATCATCTGCCTACACCTTGCACTATCTGTGATTTGTCCTTTTCTGTTGTTTCCCCAATCCTGATCCTTGGGGACCTCTACCCTACACGTTTTAGATGTTTCCATGCTCCAGGACACCAGATTCAAATAAGTCAGCTCAACATCAAAAGCCTGATAACAATCTAAAACCTGCAGGAAAGGCGTCCCCAAGGACCAGGATTGGGAAACACTGCTATAAGAATGATGAGAATTAAAAATGAGGAAAATTGCTATACACTGTATGTCATTATTGGATATTATTTGTGATTTGAAACATATATTAGGCTCATAATAGGTTTTTATTATCCAACACAGTGACGAGTGCGCTCATAAATGTTTCAAAGCTGGCACGTTTTCCGCGTGTTCACACTTAGAGTTGGATGAAAGTTTTCTGTCTTTTGGATGTGTGCAATGAGGAGGAGAAAAAAGAAGAAGAAGTGTGAGAAGTATTCCGAGTGCTGGACAGCACCGAGGTGTGATAGTTTAAATTGTTTTGTACGTGTTACTGAAGTGAAGAATCTCATTCCCGTCCACAATATTCAAACTTGCTGAAAAGGAGCGTGAATCATCATGTAAATGCAACAGCACGGCTGCACAACTACAACACAAGTGTTATCATGTTTGAGCGCAAGAGTGCGTCTACTTGACATTATAGCCCGACCTTTTTCTACCACTAGATAGCACCATTTTACCATGTTAAAGGCCAGTGGGCTTTACAAGGACATTTCATCAGTGTTGGCAAACCAGCATTAAAACTCAGATTATTAGCAGCTGGCTGATAACTTCAAAATGAATTAGACGACTAGGAACATAAAAGATTGTGGTAGTGGTGACACCTGTCTTCTCGACATAAAAATCCAACAGAAAGTGCATGCTTTATGTCAAGTATAATCCGTAATATGTGCTAAATAAATCATGCAAACTGTGGGAATTACTTTGTTTAATCACACTTTCTGATGAATTTACACTGTTTTCCTCTGTGTCCTCTGTGATATGCTGTTAATTAACTTTTTTAGGAGAATAGATGACGAAAGATTCATAACAGTCATAACTGTGAGCTGCTTCATATCTTAATATCTAAACACACACAGCTGCTGGACTTGATTGAATGACTCAAATCAAAGTGTTGAACATGACAAACTCTGAACTGCACTCGTCAGTGGTGCAGGGAGCGTGAAGATAAAGCCAGAGAGCGCGGGGAGCACTTGGATGCTGAGCACATCTCGCTTTCCCATGACCATGAGCTGCAGCGGTGCCTATTAAAAACGAACTGACGTCTCTTTTACGTCACTGAATGGGAGAGGATGTTACATAAAATCCCACGTGAAAATCCGGCTGTTTGATTTCATCCTCTAATCATCACGTTGATGAGGTGACTACATAGGAAATATAGTTTGACATTGAAAAAAGTGTGAGGTTTGCATTTATCACACAGTGTCACTGTCAATTAAATCAAACCTAAGGATTAGAGGTTAAACGTTTCTTTGATTTTACTCTATACTATACTATGCTATACTACATGTCCACAAATGTAAAAAATTACTTTTGTTTTGTAATTGCATCCCTCTGTTGTCGTGAATGTGGACATGATCCTGACATTCATGAACCTTATTTGTTTGTTTCTGTGTGTGTGTAAGAGGCGCTCACAAGAGCAACTCAATTTATCGAGCACATATAAAAACATCCGAGGTTCAGTCAAAATAGAAAGCATAAAAACAGAGCATAGTAAAAACTCATAAGAAGCAAAACAAACAATGGGAGTCCAACTCAACCTGTGCTAAACGCCACTGAAGACGATTTAAAATGCTCAAAAGCCTTTACATTTAGAAAGTTTCTGTTCATTCAAGGTTTGACACGTCTTAGACAATCGAGCAAAGCCTGAACAGAATCATTACAATTTGATTTGAAAGTCAGGCGGATCTGTACATCATCTGCAAAAAGTGAAAGGCGATTTTGTGTTTCTTTAAAAAATGGACCCCAGTGGCAATAATAAAAAGAGTGCAGGGCCCAAGATGGATTATGGTAAGTTTCGATCTGTGCTTCAAAAGTATGAAAACCAATAAAACTTTAAGACATAAAATGAAAGTGATAATCATGCTTTTACAGGGCCAGTGTCAACTGTGATTATATCTAAAATTGAGTACGATTACTAGAGTTTAATACTGCATGTGTTGGCTTTTACACTTGCCTACTTTATCTGCTTTAAGTAGACAATAATATAAAATGGTAAATGGTCTGTATTTATATGGCGCTTTTATAGTCTTGATGACCACTCAAAGCTATTTTATAATTAAAAAATACACAATGATGTGTCACATTATTTTTCCAATGTCTGGTTGGATTTCTCATAGAAAGTCATTTACAGGCACTAATTATATTATACATCATAAATGAGACAAGTGTCTCTGTCTACCTGTGTTCCGATGGACCCGGGCTTCCCACTCGATGGCCTGGGAATCATGTCGGAGGATATTCTGAAGCTTGAAACCTGAAAACCTAAAAAGAAGAAAAACATTGCTGAAATCATCTCTGTTTTGCAAAAATGTCATAAAAATATGCTTCAAAATGTCCCTTATACCATTAAATTG
Source organism: Microchirus variegatus (assembly GCF_963457635.1). Lineage (NCBI taxonomy): Eukaryota > Metazoa > Chordata > Actinopteri > Pleuronectiformes > Soleidae > Microchirus > Microchirus variegatus. The sequence goes on along the minus strand of NC_139816.1, from coordinate 6,484,955 downwards.
AGTGTCTGTTATCATCACAGAACATTGGCTGACATTTCCTCTTCCTAAAATATCGAAAATATGTCTTTTTAAGTGAGATAATTGCTTTAATTTTCACAATTGCCTAACTGATCATTTCATCACTTGTCCTGCAGATAACATCATCTGAAACTGGCTCCCAAGACCTTTTGAATCATAAGGAGTGACAGGTTACCATCTGTTTGAATACAATATGACTTTACTGAAATATTCATACAGGCGGGAGCAGATGGCAACCTTTGCTATGCTGGTCCCATATACACTTTTTTCTCTCTTACAGGCTTGTAGACGTTGACACGTGCATGCATGTGTGACATCATATGGTGAGTGTATTTTGTGGCTTTGGTTTTACCAGCAGATCCTTTTTACTATACACTCAAAACATCCTGAGAGAGGAACACGAGGGTCACACCAAGCTCTTTAAAATGGCAGATCCTCTCGTCAAAAGCATCTCTGTGAGGCATCCACTTTGACTTTAAAAAGAAATCTCTTCACTGCTCTTAATTTGTCAGGCTGCAATTTTATGAGTCAGACAGTAATGGCCTCCAAAAATGACAAATTGGTTTCAATCAAAGACATAAATAAGAATATCTCCTTAATTGATCTAATTTGAATTCACTTTTAGGAGCCATTTAAATGTTGAGCAGTTGGCAAGCCTTTGCCTGGTGTTAATGAATATGTAATCACACTGGTTCAGCTTTTTTTTTTTTTTTTTTGAAAACTACTGATTAAAACCGAATTAAGAGGTTTTACCCACAGTATCACGGAGTGACATGAAAACATAATTTTAAATATATTACAGGAAAAGGGAATAAATGCATGTGCCAGTACCACACAGACAAAAAGCAATACGTCTGCTATTTAGCATTATGCAAATTAAAACATGTTCCAGTCTATTTTGTCTTTCCGTCTTTTCAAGGATGTTACCAGGATTCATTTACGCTAACTAAATTGTCATGTAATGTTCACGAACCTACATAATAATAATTACATTTCTATACATTTACTGTATATGCATTTCAAAACAGGCTGTTACAAAGAGGCCCGACAGCCACAGACACGGTGTATTGATGTGAAATTATGAATACCTTTTGTTCTATATGTCATTTGTTGTCAGTGGCCTTGATCGTGGCTGCTGCTTGTGTTGTTCTTTAAAGTAGAAGAACTAAGGATGAGGAGGATTAGTCACTTATAGATACGGAGGCAGTCTCTGTGGAGAAAAGTTTTAGAAGAATAAGAATGCAAATCCAACAGTTGATACAACATTCCATAGGTTATTAGATTCTTAAGAAGACATTCAGACCTCAAAAATGTATAAAATTCAGATACACTCCTGAAAATCACTGGACAGATTTACAGTATTTCTACAGGAAAGAAACTACATCAATTATAAACAAAGGCACTTTTTGTGCATTGCTTGCTGCAGCCCTCGGCACAGCAGCGGCTAATTACTGTTTCTGAATCATCCACTAAATGTGCTCGCAGCATACTTATAAGCCATTTCACAGGCAAAGCCACTGATTTGTTTGTTTTCATCACAGGCTGTATCGAAGTCAGACGCTCAACAATCACATTTAAACTCCCCTTTTTGAACAAAGTGACATTTTATTCTACTCACCCAATCAACAAATATTAAACAGCTGTGACAGTTTTGGGAAATAATCATCAATATGTTTCTAAATCTCGACATAATAAGACACTATTATCTATAATGTCAAAATATCAAAATTCATATATTGGGCACTGTGTTTCAGCTTCCAAATAATTACAAAAAAAGCTTTAACCTTTATTTGTATAATAGGACATCACATTGAGATTAAACCCTCTTGTACAAATGGCCAATATGAGAAAAGATTACTTATTTTAGTGTCTGCTGAAACTTTTTTCCTCATTTGCCCTTATTTTTTTTGCCAATGCCCTTTTCATTATTTGTTGGTTAATGGCACAACAGATATAGGGAAATGCTGGAGCTATTTGGGGCAAAAAAACAAACATTCACTCCTTCGAGTTGGACTCGAACCAGCGACCTTAGTAATGACATACACAGACCCACAGTCCGCCGCTATACCAACCAATACAAGATAATATTGACTTTAAAGGCCGGAACTGCCTCATTTGTAAGTTATAGAACTCACCTTTTTGAAGTTAACGCACATAAAATAAACTACAGTCACTGCAACTGAAAGTTATCGTCAGTAAAGAGAGCAACGTAGCTAAATTAGCTAATGCTTAGACAGCATTTTCACCTTTCTGTACACCAATAAGACTTCCTAAGATATTAAAACGCATTATTATCATACAACAGACGACACACTTACTTTCCAGACGTCGCTCCGAAATGCTTACGTAAAATGAAAGAGTCGCACTACAAAGTTTTAAAGGGATAATAGCTAAAAATGATCAAAGGCTCAATTAGCACTTACTTTAACCGGCTCTCAGACCGGAAAACGACGGGAACAAGGCACACAACGTCCGGTTTTCAGAATAAAGCGTGAATAAAAGCATTATTTGAGCAACCTATTTGACCCATAAAATGAATATAACATGTATTAAGTTAAAAGAGCTATAGTTTGTTGCATTTAATAACGACAAAAATAAAACTTTAATTTAATATGTTAACAAAGGAAAACACCAGGGGAAAACGGTGTTGGCACATGCAGGCCTACTTTGAAGTAAAACACAGAACTAGTTGTCTTCCATTATTTGTGGAAAATTGATACAATAAAATATACCCACTTTGAAAGAAAGAAATAAACCTCTGTATGGATTTTATGTAGTTCATGCTTGAGAAAAACTGCTGGAGTAACTATGTGGATCCAAATGACCACATGTGCACATTATTTCATTTCAGAATTGGGAATGGCTCGCCATACTTCAAACACAAGTTTGTCAGGTTCGGGGAAGTTTATAAATATTGCATTTGACCTGGATGTAACATGCATGGTCAAATTGTTTAATTTGGTGAGGTTCACAGGCCAAAGTAGGAGAACTATACTGGAATTGAATAAATAGAAAATAAAACATTACTATCAGACTTCTTAGAAATAAAAGTAACTGACATAACAACTTGATTTGTTTGGCCCCCAGTCAAACAATACTGGTAATTGTGTTATGTCTTCAAAGGGAAACATGAAAAACAACAAAATGACAAAAAGTAAACTTCTTTTATTGTTTAAAAAAAAACAAAAAAAAAACAAAAAAAAACTGGTATTGGTCCCGTATTTACGTGATACAGGATGAGTATCACATTTTTTGCAGTGTCATACACCACTGCGTCCACTAGGTGGACAAATTTGCTGCATGCAACACAGGGCAGACGTTTATACATAAAAGTTTGGTTAATCTATCGACTTTTTAGTGTTTCCTTTTTCTATAGATGCAGTTATTCACCAGGAATTATCAGTGTTTCCAAAACTTCTTTATACAGGGACCCACTTTTTAAAGACTCCATTCTCAACTCAATTAATTTTTTTATTAATGAAATCACGACAAGAGCACAATTACACATACTCTTAGCATTTAACTGGAAACTTGGCATCAGATAAATGGAAACAGAAACAATTAAATGAATCGATGGAGTGATACTTTTATGTCTTTTTATTATTTTTATTAATGTATTAGATGAGAAAGATAATACAACATATTCATAACAAGCTGAATGTCACAAATGACAATCAGATAACATGTTTACTTTTTTTTTCTCCACTGATGTAGGTTAAGTGGCTCAAGTATTCAGGCTGGAAGTCAGCTGTTCGGTGCTGCCCTGCTCCCTTTCAAATATGGGCAGGGTAAAAATGGCAACCTTCTGACGTGACAGCAATAGCTGCTAAAAACAGAAGTGACACCAGTGAGATAGGAGCCCACACCCGCCAGGACAGGACGAGAGGAGCAGGCAGGCCTACTCCTCGTAGCAGCCTCGAAAGCTTTGTCATTTGTTTTCCTTTTCCTTTTCCTTCACTTTGTTTGTTTTCTATTTGCTCGCTGACAAAATGAACAGCATGGAGAACCTGGAGAAGCAGCTGATTTGTCCTATATGTCTGGAGATGTTTACCAAACCTGTGGTCATCCTGCCCTGCCAGCATAACCTCTGCAGGAAATGTGCTAATGACGTTTTCCAGGTAAGAAACTGATCTACTTTTATCAGTAAAGTCTCCAAGTCTAAACCACAGATTAAGATTAGCTGTTGACTTGTGTGTGTCAGTCAGAAAATAAAGCGTGTTTAACCGTCTTTATGAGATTTATAAGGAAAGACGAGTTTGTCGGCCTAACTCTGTGCTCTTAAAGAAGTTTGAAATCACAATTTCATCAACTTTGACTCTGGAGCAAAGATTAATATCTGACATTAAGGCTATGTATACAAACAGGATTAGAACATTCATGTTATTGGGTTACACTGTTGTAATGTGATTAACATTTCGTAAAACTGCAAAATGAAACCCTTTAAAGCTGCCATATGTAAGAATGTGGCCAAAAACGGTTACTACATTCAAATTCAAAATACAGAGGTCTTTTAGGTTTCGTTTTCTGACATAACTGGCAACCCGTGGTTGCTCGGCAGCTGAGACTCTACTGACTGCAATGATTGGTAGATGGCGGTAGGTGGCGCCACATGCCAAAACATGATTTCAAAACATAAACATGATTTGCAGTCTGCAAAAGATTATTTTTTTAATGCAAATATGTTGTCTCTACTGTTGTTGTTGGTGAGTTCAGTTTGTTATATGAACATTATTCCTGAGTCTCTGTGACATATTAGGAGGATTTTATGGCCAGTTGCTTTAGATTTATTATATAATGCACCTTAAATACAAGATCCTGACGTGTGATCGTCCTGAATCCAGTCTTGTTGACTGTCTGTGTGTGTATGTGTGTGTGTGTGTGTGTGTGCGCGCTCACAGGCTTCAAACCCTTACCTTCCGACCAGAAGTGGCTCGCTGACGTCCGGAGGCCGCTTCAGATGTCCCTCGTGCAGACACGAGGTGGTCCTGGACAGACACGGCGTTTACGGCCTCCAGAGGAACCTGCTGGTGGAGAACATCATCGACATGTTCAAGCAAGAGTCGAGCAGGTGAGAGCAGAGCAGAGGGACAACATCACTTTAGTCATCACTTTAGTGCATGTGTGAGTCACAACTGTAGAGCTGGAGTGGGTGAGGTTTACAGTCCTAGTCATCTCTCACAGATAACCTCCTTAATCTCACTGAGTCGGTAGCTAAAAGTGACATGAGATGAGATCCTCCACTCTCACAGTGATCAAAAACTCTATTGTGTAACACCTACGTCCACGCCTGTACAGTGTATTGTCAAGCAGACAATAAACAAAAACACAGCCTCACAGCAAAGTAAAGCCTCTGCGTCGTCCTCACACCTCAGCAGCAGCAAGCCGACGCCAGAGAGGAAGGACGAAACGCCCATGTGTGAGGTCCACGAGGAGGAGAAGATCAATATTTACTGCGTGACCCACGGCGTGCCCACGTGCTCCATGTGCAAGGTGTTTGGAGCGCACAAAGACTGCGAGGTGGCGCCGATGAGCAGCATTTACCAGACAAAGAAGGTGAGGCCCGTAAAGAGTCCGTCAAAGAGTCAGAGTAAAGACACATACAGATTGACAGTCGTAGCATGTTTGCCCTCTTTCAGAGCATTCTGTAGAAATCCCAGTAGTTAATACTCCGAGCACTTTAACAACCATGTCATGTTCAAAGTCACTTAAATCACCTTTCTACCTCCATTCCGATGCCGCCTAAATGCACATTTTTGATATTTGCCTTAAAAAGTAGTTGAAGCAGTTGTGCCTAATAAAGTGACAGGTGAGTGTAGACTGGCAATTCCAGTGCTCATAAGCTGATGATGACAGTGTTTATTGATATTTATGGCCAATGTTGTAAACTTTATACTGTGGCAAATGTTAAATATAAAGAGCTTTCTGCACACATATACAGTTTGTACACAGAACATCTGCAGAAAGACGCTCAGTGTCCCTTCTATCATAATTTACTGAACATTTTCACAAGTCACAATACTTAAAACGTGTGCTATATTCACCTGTCCTCATCATTCATTCACCTGTCCTCATCATTCATTTACCTGTCCTCATCACTAACCTGTCCTCATTCATTTACATATCTTCATCGTTCACCTGTCCTCATCATTCACCTGTCCTCATTCATTCACATATCTTCATTGTTCACCTGTCCTCATTCATTCACCTATCCTCATCATTCACATGTCCTCATCATTCACATGTCCTCATCACTCACATGTCCTCATCACTCACATGTCCTCATCACTCATTCACATGTCCTCATCACTCACCTGTCCTCATCATTCACCTGTCCTTATTCATTCACGTCCTCATCGTTCACCTATCCTCATCATTCACCTGTCCTCATTCATTCACATGTCCTCATCGTTCACATGTCCTCATCGTTCACCTGTCCTCATCATTCACCTGTCCTCATTCATTCACATATCTTCATTGTTCACCTGTCCTCCTTCATTCACCTATCCTCATCATTCACATGTCCTCATCATTCACATGTCCTCATCACTCACATGTCCTCATCACTCACATGTCCTCATCACTCATTCACATGTCCTCATCACTCACCTGTCCTCATCATTCACCTGTCCTTATTCATTCACGTCCTCATCGTTCACCTATCCTCATCATTCACCTGTCCTCATTCAATCACCTGTCCTCATCGTTCACTGTCCTCATCACTTACATATCCTCATCATTCATTCACATATCCTCATCATTCACTCACTTGTCCAAATTTACACAAAAAACCTACTGAATTACAGTAAATATAATTAATAACTTTATTAAATTATACCTATATTTATTTTACCTCCACCCTCTTGTGAGTCTGCACTTAACTTTGAATGTAAATGAATACAGATTGACCCTGGTTCCTTGTTCTAATGTCTCTGCGTCCACATGTCCTTGCTTCCCCAGACAGAGCTGAGTGACGGGATCGCCATGATGGTGGGTAACAACGACAGGATGCAGGGCATCATCAGTCAGCTGGAGGAGACCTGCCGTGCCATAGAGGTCAGTGTCCGACCAGCAGCAGCAGCAGCAGCAGCTCCTGGCCTGGGACTGCTCGCTCACTCACTCACACAGCAGCAGCAGCAGCAGCAGCAGCAGCAGCAGCAGCAGCAGCAGCAGCAGCAGCAGCAGCAGCAGCAGCAGCAGCAGCAGCAGCAGCAGCAGCAGCAGCAGGCCTCCCTCAGCACACTCCTTCACTAATGCACCACGCATTCACCTGCGCTGACAAACCCACACACACACACACACACACACACACACACACACGACCGTGTCCTTGTCACCACCACACTTTTATCCGTCTGTGAGAGTGAGATAGTGACGTAGAGAGAGGGGTTAAAAAACGTTACGTCTGTTATGTCTGTCTTTACTTTCTTCTCTCCTACATGCACTTAGCTGGGCACTCCATTTTGTGTCTCTTGTCGACTGACATTAAAAACAAGTGGTGTAATTGATGGAGGAAGGAGAGACAGAGTTCCTATGGTTCCTGTGCCACAGTTGGAGCAGAGAGGAAACCATCGGTGGCGCCACCACTCAGGACGCTGCTCATGTAATATGGCAAAAGATTGAGTTCACCATCGGTCATTTTCAGTATTTATTTCACTGCTGCGAACACACGGCAACACTCTTTGCATAAATCTACCAGTCCAAATAGTGTAATCATATATTATTAGTATTATTACAGCATTTGGAGTATTGATTCGATCTGTATTGAGAGTTATTTTCTCGTTGCAAGCTGCAACTAACGATTATTTTCCTAATCGATTAATCTGTTGATTATTTTCTCAATTAATCGATGAATCGTTCGATCCAAGAGATATCAGAAAATTAAAAAAAAAAAAAATAATCAGTGTTTGTCAAACCTGGAAATGACGATGTTCTCCAGTGTCTTGTTTTGTCCACAAACCAAAATTATTGAGTTTTAATGATTTCTTCACATTTAAGAAGCTAAAACAATCAGAAATCGTGTTTTAATCGCGAAAAAAAGCTTCAAACCGATTAATCGATTATCAAAATAACTGATGATTAATTTAGTAATTTTTGTTTTAGCTCTATGTCAGTCTGACATTTATGAGATTTTTTGTGGGGGGCGTTGGCTGCAACACCTAGCCACAATTACTACAACAGTTAAATGAATACAGTCAGACCAAGTAGACAATGAAGTGTTTTTAGTTTGTAAAAATGTGCTATACTGTTCAAAGTTCAAATTTAACACACGCAAAATCTGGCGTCCATGTATGGCTACAATGTTGTTTCTTCATTTTAAATTGTTAATACACTATTTTAACCCTAGAACACTATCGCTCAAAATTCAAAACACCATCACTAACGCCGGGGGATTTTTACCCAGATAATAAATACACCCAATAAAAAGATATCAAAACATGACAAATTTGAGTAGTGTTCTTTTATTTTAAACTGTGTCGTGTCTAACAAAATGAGAGAAAAGCATCATGAGAGGACCATATAAAAATGCTCCAAAATAACTGGAAAATTAGGAATTTGGGAATTAAAAAAAATAAAAAATAATGAAGATGAAAAAATGGTTTTCATGAAAATCACATACATTTATTAGCACCCGGCAATGGTGTTCTAGGGTTAACCAGATATTGAAAGTTATTCTGGAAAAATGTGAAACACAGTGTCACATGACATTTTCTGGCCCTTTTATGGTTGAAATAAGCACAGAAAAAGGGCCAGAGAGTCATTTTAAGGGTTAGGTCATAAAGGGTTAAAGAAAACTGTCAATTGTTACTTTTACCTGTTTATCAAGATCATATAAATATCTTTTGTCCTTTTTATACTCACATATTCATAGGAGAACAGTCGGCGGCAGAAGACCCTGGTCTGTGAGAAGTTCGACCAGCTCTACTCCATCCTGGAGGAGAAGAAGCGGGAGATGAGTCAAAAGGTGACGGCGGAGCAGGAGGAGAAGGTCAACTACATCCAGGGACTGACCAAGAAGTACGGAGAGCACCTGGACGAGAGCTGCAAGATCGTGGAGCTGGGGATTCAGACCATGGAGGAGCCGGAGATGGCCTTGTTCCTGCAGGTCAGAGTTCACACATTCCCAGCATCAACAAAAAACACTTTCACTTATTTAAAAATGTGTGGATGTTCGTCTTTACTGCTCTTGTCTCTTTCAGAACACAAAGCCTCTCCTCAAAAAGTGAGTCCATGTTTCTATGAATCAGCTACACAACTGACAATTGTCTTGTGTTTTCCTCACATTCCAGTGACTCATTTTGCCAAATTAACATCTGCACCTACACGTGTAAGCGTCGGCCAAACATAGCTCACGATCACACCTGCCGTCTGGGAGCTGTGGAAAGTAACGCGGTGCGAAACGCAGCGAATCCCTATCTTTAGTTGTGGCGTCCTGAAATAACGTCTCGCAGACTGACTGACTGACAGATTTGTCGAAGTGTCACATCCACGCTAAACTGACTGTGAGTTTTGTCCCCTGTACATAAAACTGCTCAGGATCTCAGAGGCGTCGAGCGCAGCTCACTTAGACAAAGTGGAGCGCGGCTACGAGAACATGGATCACTACAGCGTCGACTTCAAGAGGGAAGGCAAGGCCCTGCGCACCGTCGACTTCATAAAAGGTGACATTTTACTGCTGAACCCACAAAACCCTTCTTTTTTTACACAAAGCAGTGACATTTGCTGACGATAGAAATGAACAAATTTGATTGATGAAAAACTACAATTTCATCATCAGGAGATAGCAGCTTTTGTTCAGCTGTTATTATTATATATTATATATATAACATATTATGACATTTCTAGAACGCTTTCCTAGACACCCAAAGTGCTTTACAAATGACAAATTACACATTACCCATTATTAATTAACACACTCTCACTGGTGGTGGTAAGCTATGTGTAGCCACAGCTGCTCTCATGGCTGCCAATGTGTGCCAAACGGCCCCTCCGACCACCAACATCATTCATCCATTGCATGTTTTTTGGAACTGTGGGAGGAAGCCGGAGAACCCAGAGAAAACCCCCACACACACACAGGGAGAACATGCAAACTCCTTATAGAAAGGCCCTTGTTCCAACCGGGGAACAAAGCTTGCTGCAAAGGCGAGAGTGCTAATGACTACACCAACCGTAGTGTGTCCAAATAACAACTGTGGAGATTTAAAGGAGAAAGATTTACAAGTATTTAGGCGTGGTTTTTCTTTTACGGTCAACTCTTTGATGTACAAACATAGTTTGAACTCTTTTACGAGGAAGTTAAACTCTTTTAGGGGGGACTTTTCTGGTGGCGTGAGGATGTTTTTGATATGATGATGATGATGATGATGGTGAATGGTTTATATTTATGTTGCGCTCAAAAGCTTGTGAGGGAAAATTCTTCAAAATCTTCAGCCAACTACAGAACTTATGATAAGACACAAACTAGCCAACTTTCAGCTGGACCTGATGCACGATCTCAAGTCTAAATAACTATGGTTGTTTTCACACCCAATAGTCCGCGAGACTCCAAAACCTTTTGAATAATGTATTCCCCCTCCTCGCCTGAGGAGGCGCTGCATTGAGATTAATTACTGAAGGAGAAGACGAGACAAACAACGGAACAAGAAAACTCTTCTCATCTATCTGTTAATGCAGGACAACTTCTGTTTTTTCGCCACATAATAAGAGCAAAAAAACATGGAGCTGCATCAAATCCTATCAGTTTTATATGAACATACGACACAGTCCTTCATTTGCTGCATTCTGGAGTCTCACCATTAGATGTCACTGTTTATAACGCACCGGATTTTCACAGGGAACATTCTTGGAGTTGTTTCAAGTTTTATCACAAATAATTAGGGCTAAGCTTAATGTTTGTTCCAAAAAAATAAAGTATTATAAAGTTTTATGAATATTATTACGTGATAATTAATCAAGATTAAGGGAAAAAAAAAAACGTTCAACAGTCTCAGTATGTATATTTATTAGGGATGGGACGATACCACTTTTATATGTCCGATACCGATATCACAAACTCAATTATCCATCAATACCGATATCAGTCCGATACAGTTTTATTTTAGACCATTTATGAACGTATAAATCTGTGAACAGCACATTTGTTCCGAGTCATTTCAAAGACTCAATTCTCCGACTGTGTCACAAATATTGTTCACCCACAAAAAGAAGTAATAAACAGCCCAAACATGACTCAGCTAAAATGCTTTTGCCGATTTTTTCATTTACATTTTTACAGTTTGTCGGACCGATACCGATTCCCGCCCCCTAATATTTATCATGCCATCGCTCTGACCTTTTATATTGTGTTATGCTGTGGAATAACTTTAATCCCTGCGCTGATCTTGATTTTTACAGATGATGAAGACGATGACGACGACGAGGATGAGGACGGAGAAGCGGACGTTGAGGATGGAGACGAGCCTCGCACCGTTTCTGGAGGCAGTGCCGTCACTACCGCATCCGTCCAAACTCCTCCTCCTCCTCCTCCCGCCCAGCAGATAAGCTCCTCCCCCAGCACAGCAAAGAGCTCCGCCTCCACCTAACCCCGACAGAGCACCTAAACGTGGAGTTTGATAACTGTTGTGATACTTTTTTTTCCTCTCAGATGTTGGGAACAGTGAGCCCACGGATCTGCACATCCGTGCCAGACGCTGACGTAGATGTAAATGAAGAGGCGTCTCCTTTATCTCGTATCGCGTTCGCTTGCGTCATTTCATACCGACTTGTGTCTTCTTCTAAATTACCATCAGGCCGTAAGTATTAGTTTTAGTTAGTCCCAGGACTTTAAGGTGATCACACTTCTTTTTTTTTTATGTCACTGACCTTTCCCCGTGCAGCTCCACAGCTTAAACTACATCATTAGACAACACGGCGTGACGAGCCCCCGCTGTTTCCCCCTCCTGGTCGTAAAGTTTATGGCTGATATAACCTAACAAAAAAAACTTGCTATCTCCGTGACATTTACGGTATTTCATACACACAAGGGCCTCAATTATTTGCCAATGTTACGGGCAAAACGGTTACATTTGCATTTTGTTACCATGTATTATATATATTATGTGTCATTAAAACTAAAAGTTTTAAGACAAAGTATTTGTCAAGTCTTGGTTTTTACTACACGTGTGTGTGTGTCCGATTTAGCAAGGAAATAGGTTTTGAAAATGTCAATATTCCATAAGTCATTTCGAGTCATTTTATTCAAAGTCGAGTGTGAAGTCAAATCGCATAAACCAGAGGCTTCGGGTACACATACACTACCATTCAAAAGTTTGGGGTCACTTAGAAATGTCCTTATTTTTGAAGGAAAATCACTTTTTTTCAGTGAATAACATATATATATAATACACTCTATACATTGTTAATGTGGTTAACGACTATTCTCGCTGCAAACGTCTGGTTTTTAATGGAATATGTACATAGGTGTATAGAGGCCCATTTCCAGTGTTCTAATGGTACATTGTGTTTGCTAATGGTGTTATAAGGCTATTGGATGATTAGAAAACCCTTGTGCAATGATGTTAGCACAGCTGAAAACAGTTTTGCTAGTTCTTTATTTTGAATAAAAATCCTTATTTCTAATTTTGTCAATGTCTTGACTATATTTTCTCTTCATTTTGCAACTCTTTTGATGAATAAAAGTCTGACTTTTAATGGAAAACACAACAAAAATACTTGTATAGATGACCCTAAACTTTTGAACAGTATGATTACTGCCCACTTACTCCCACTTGCATCAGATCATTAACACTGATCATGTCAGCTTTAACGTTAACTCCCGTTTTGTAAATAAATCCACACTTCAGTGACACATTGTGTGTTCGTCAGCTCATCCAGATTTTGTGTAACACCCCGCGTCTGTCTCTAAAAGGGAAAAAAAATACAATTTTCCTTTTATCCCCCGTCTTCAGACTCCTTTTCATTTATGCCCGTCAAAAGAAATCCCTGTAGAAAAGGGAATGAAAGCCCTTTTTATAGCTGGATCAGACAGTTAAAGAGTGTGACCACTCCGGCCCCACAGTCCTACTGTACACAAGGAGAGGCTGCAGTGGACCTCAGACCTCAGACCTTGTCTATGTGCCGCCCCGGTGATGCTCTCACAGAAATCCCGTCTAATTACTGTACGCCATCTTTTTCTCTCTCTCTCTCCGAGTCGGATCCTTTACAAATGTGCTCAATACGCCACTAAGCCCCAAGTTGCTAAGTGGGCCAAACACAATAGAAGGATGACTCATATGTTGCTGTTGCTTAGTTTGCCCTGACACGGCGGGGTCAAGGATCACAACACACACACACACACACTTTCACACTCATTAGGTGTCAGTGGAGCATCTTCGTGGTTCGCCTCTCGTCGCTGTAATGAGAACGGCCTCTTGAGGATTAAAGGGTTTATGAGAAAGGTGTGAATGTGCTTCACCTGCATGACTGCGGGTGTGCTTTTTGTTCTCTGTGTTTGGAGGAGGATTGATCTGTTACTTTTAACCGATCAATGCCACGGTAACACCATGTTGTTCTACTCATTCTGTAATGTTGAAAGTGTATTGAACCAGATTATCAATCTGTGATTGGAACGGTTTTGTTTTACATTATTACCTCATGTGTAAGAATGTCCAAAGAGAGGTGTAAAGCAGTGCTTTTAAATGATTCTTTTTTATTCAAAAATATAGATGTGAGATGTTCCCTTGCACAACAGAAAATGACTGGTTGCACATAAGTTTATTAACAAACATAAATTCCATAAATACACAGATCCATAAACTAAAAACAAACAAACAAATATTATTTTTCCTCATGTCTTAAATAGAAATGTTGTGGAAATTCAAAAACAGAATTTTTGACACCAACATCATCAGAATGGCAAAAAATTACAATCGGATCATTATCATAAGTCAAGCTCGTTTTCTGCTCCACACTGTGAGGTTAAAGCTATAAATAATAGTGTGATACAACAACACTATATTGTACAGAGCACATTTTGTGCCGATGGTAAAAATGCATGAAGGAAAAAGAGGTCAAATATAAGAAATAATAATATTAATATTAATTTAAAAAATAAAAATAAAAACAAGGGAAAGGAGATCTTTGGCGGAGTGAAAGGAGCTCCTCATTTCCCGTAGCGCTCCATCAAAATCTCGTTATTTTTCGCCTGCTCTGCCAGCTGCTCCGCCCGGGACATCTCCATCATTCCCCGGAGCAGGTGGAAGGTCAGGTCCAGGGAAATCGCCGGGTCTTCGGACCTCCTCCCCCTCTCCATGGACTCGTCCCCGCGGTCATCGAAGCCGCTGAAGAGCGCTCTGATGTTCCCAACTTTCCCCTGTAATAGACGCCGCGTCAGCTGCAGCTGCAGCGCTCTGTTGTAGGTCGCGGGAGCTCCACCGGGATACGAGGAGGAGGACGACGACGACGGCAAAGAGTTAGAGTCCTCGTTGCCAAGTCGGACGAAATACTCCTCTCCAAGCCGCTCCAGGATTGGAGCAGACTGCTGCTGCTGTTGCTGCTGGGAGTTTGGGGTTTGTGGAGCCAGGACGCGCAGGGCACCACCACGACTGTCAATAGCCCGACATTCGTGGCGCGGTAAGAAGGCAACTAGCAGAATCACGGTGGTGCCAAATAAATTGAGCTTCATGTCAGGATATCAACAGGAATCTGGAGAAGAAAAAGGAAAAAACCCCGGTGTTATTTTCATGCTTATTTTATACATACAGTGTGACTTTTGGTGTGAATTACGCTGCGTAAAGAGGAATTTACGCACACAAAAAACGGCACATTTTAGTGGCGCAACCGCTGATAACTATACGGATTAAACTATTACACAGTTTATTTACTATTCATTCATATTCTTGACTATGAACAACGCACGAATGACTCGAGGAAATGCTCCGCGATGTGCGATCCCTGCGCGTAAAAGACAGACCGTATGGATCAGAAATGGATGTGGAAGTTAATAAACACTCTAAATATGCGGCTGCTACGAAATTAACTCAAGTATAAAGGTATAATTATATACTTTAGTCTAATATACACTCTGTTTTTTTCTCTATTCGGTTGTGCCAAATGAACGCGAGGATAATATGTGAAATAAGAAAACTCCAAACTAACGTTGGATAAAAAGAGATTAATCTTTCCATACCTTCAGTCTTTAGAGGAGGTCCTGTACAAGCCGAGAAGGTTGCCAGGTAGTTGGCGAGATGCTCCTCCTTCGCTCCTTTGAGGAAACAAGTGTGTTGTTACTTGCCGAGGAGCCGCTGAATGGACTTATATACAGAAGCCAGCCTCACTATCAATGTCGCGCTCCGAGCCGAGACCGAGTCTGCGCGCTGCCGCCTGGGTGTAACGTGGACGGACGCCTCTGACAAAAAAAAAAAAAAAGTGCTTCAGCTCAGATGAGATGAGTCATAATGTGAGCGTGCGCGCGCGTGCACGAGCGTCTACCTCTGTGCTCTCGCGCAGAGAGTTGGTGCCACACCTGCTGGCATTTTTCACTCCAGTGATGAGCAACTTTCTTTCCTTCAAGTTGAGGAGAATGAGAGGATGAGAGTGAATCGCAGATGGGTTAGTTTGATTTTGTCTGAGTCCCAGTTCATTTTTGAATTATTACTTATTTTAATGAATCTGCTTCTGCAGGGGGGAAATTCTGCTTTGTCGTTTCCATCCAACTCCTGCAGTGTCATGTTTCATTCAGTGAGGATGAAGGAAAACAGAATAATGAGAATGCATCAGCTGCACAAAACAACAGGTGCATTTTTTTAGTGCAATCTGCACTAATGCCTTTCTTTATACTGGACCACATTAATGGCTTCACTGCAGTTTTTTACATAAACTAACGCAACCGGTGTCGTTCAGTCGTCGTCTGCCAGTGATTCACTGCTGCTGCACGTGCACCATGCACGTCACTACCAATGCTATAGTGGGAGCCTCAAACATCCTCACTGTAACATTGGTTCCCACGTGCCACTGCAATCCAGTGTCGGATAAAAAGAAACAATATAGAACCCTTTAACGCCTCTATATGTCCGTCTTGCTTGTTTTAACCGTAAAATGTCCTGTGAGTAAGTGTTTTTGCCCATTTTCCCAGAATTACTTTCAATATCTGGCAGTTACATGTTAAAATGGTTTAAAACGAAGAAAAACAACAAGCTTTACATAGAAAAAACATGTAAACATGTGTTGTCATTGTAAATGTTGCACGCGTGTCTACACTCTTAGTAATAAAAATGTAAAAATGAACCCTTTTTGGCTCCAGGTGGAACATTTTGGAGGGTTCCACCAAGAATCCTTTATTTAGGAAAGGGGTTCCTGGATCAAAATGTTTTTTTCTGGAACCATTACTGTCACGAAGAACCCCTAAAAAACCCTTTCTTCAGGAAAGACAAATGGTTCCAGGTAAAACTTCAGCCCTTGTAGAAGGACCATTTTGGAACCCTTATTTCTAAGAGGGTATATCGATATAGAAAAAACACTGTAGTTGTACACGAAGACCAGATTTTGCGTGTTAAATTTGAAATTTGAACACAATAAAACATTTAAAATAACATTTGTTTGAGTCTTTGTCTCAACAAATGGAAACTATGTACAGTACGGGCGTTTTTCCAACTCTCTCCTCTCTGGTGACAAAAAAAAGACGCTGATTCGCCGACTTCCTGCAACGCCACAAGTGAAATTACCGTAATAACCACACATGTGGTTTTGACGTGCAACTTCTCCACTTTCGTAAACCGCTGGAATGGTCACGATAAGTGCGCTTGCGTAAACACGTCGTCTCCGATACGCTGGAATGCTAACGTGTCTGTCATTGTTGCCATGATATGCTGAAAACCACAATAAAAAGACAAAAATAAGTGCACCAACACTAAGACTACCGTCTGTCAAAGATCGATTTTCCACCTTTTATCCAACGTCATGTATTTGTTAAGTAACCTTTCCCAACATGGTGACACCCCCGCCGCCTTCCTCTAAATTTCTTAACAGCAAATCCATTTCACCCAGCCATCACATTCAGCTCCAGGGGAAAATTTAAGTTTTGGACACAGTGAGCAGAGGTCAGAGTGACTTCATGCATAATGTTTTTGCACTCAAGTCAAAAACAGACCTTTTTTTTATTTTCAGACAGAGAGAGTGGTGACAAAAGATTGATTTTGCAAATGTAGCCGGGGATGAAAGTTTCCCCCCTCGTTCATTTCTGCTCACATTTAGCCAATTAGTGACAGCGAGGGTGACCTCTGCGTTTAACCCTTGCTGCACACAAATGTGTTGACAGTTTTGTGAATCGGAGCGTAAGTCTGAAGCTTGTTGTTTCTCATATCGCCTGTTCCTTCACTTTGCGGCTCCCCCCTGCTGCTGCGGGGGGGGAAGTGTCAGGTCCCATCATGAGGAACACATGTTGGCCAACACAAATAGACGAGAGAGAGACTGCAAGCTCGTGTCACCTCATTTTCAAATCACAAAATCCTCCACAAAGAGACTCACTGATAATCCCTGTGTTTCCTTTCATTTAGAGTGAGATTAGATTAGATATAAATCTGATTGCCACTTTGCGGTCTGTGTCTTAAAAGAACTGGGAGTTCATCGAAAGAGAAAATTCCCCAAAACTCCACAGTCACGTCTTTAACTGATGATTTGCTTTTTCGACATGTGATCAGCTCAAAAACCTCTCACTGAACTGAACCCCCCCTTCTAAAATAATTGGACCACTTTCCCCCCAGAAGATTTATGTTTCCTCCTGTTTTCCACGAGAGCTGGTCCAGTCACGAGTCGTTCCGGGGATAATAAAACCCTGAGGAATCTGAGGTCTCCATCAAGTCCTAACTGCACTGTGACTAAACTATAAACCCCATCACGCACATACACCTCTTATAATATATAATATTAGTATATAACGCCCAGATTTAGGAAGCGCATACAAAGCGGGTGCATGAACAGTGCATGAACTGAACTCCTGCCCCACCTATAGGTGGAGTATTGAGCCCCGCTCACCACACTGTTTCAACAACAGAAGAAGTCGTCTCCAAGAAAAGTCACCCAAGTAACTCTAGTGACTCTAGTGACTCCATTGACTCTAGTGACTCTAGTGACTCTAGTGACTCAGGTGACTAGTGAATCTCATGACTCTAGTGACTCTAGTGACTCTAGTGACTCAATTGACTCAATTGACTCTAGTGACAGGTGACTAGTGAATCTCATGACTCTAGTGACTCTAGTGGCTCTAGTGACTCTAGTGACAGGTGACTAGTGAATCTCATGACTCTCATGACTCTAGTGACTCCAGTGACTCTAGTGACTCAATTGACTCTGGTGACTCAGGTGACTAGTGAATCTCATGACTCAAGTGACTCTAGTGACTCTATTGACTCAAGTGACTCTAGTGACTCTAGTGACAGGTGACTAGTGAATCTCATGACTCTAGTGACTCTAGTGACTCTAGTGACTCAATTGACTCTAGTGACTCAGGTGACTAGTGAATCTCATGACTCAAGTGACTCTAGTGACTCTAGTGACTCTATTGACTCAAGTGACTCTAGTGACTCTAGTGACAGGTGACTAGTGAATCTCATGACTCTAGTGACTCTAGTGACTCTAGTGACTCTAGTGACTCAGGTGACTAGTGAATCTCATGACTCAAGTGACTCTAGTGACTCTAGTGACTCTATTGACTCAAGTGACTCTAGTGACTCTAGTGACAGGTGACTAGTGAATCTCATGACTCTAGTGACTCTAGTGACTCAGGTGACTGGTGAATCTCATGACTCTTGTGACTCTAGTGACTCAAGTGACTCTAGTGACCCAGCTCACCCCACTGTTTCGACAGAAGAAGTCGTTGCCAAGGATAGTCTTCCTCGAAAGTGACCCTACTGACTCAGGTGACTCAGGTGACTCTAGTGATTCAGTTGAATCAAGTGACTCTAGTGACTCAGGTGACTCACAAACTGTTAATTAGATTTTCAGAATAAAATGAAAAAAAAAAATGACCCTTGTCCAGTTTTGATTTTTTTTTTTTTTACATCTAACCCAAGTTACGGAACATTTGTATGAGATTTTGCAGTAACGTTTAAAGAAAATATTTTTAAATCTTTTTTCTTGTGTTGCACCTTGTAGACGGTCCCTGCCTGAGCTCTGGTCTCATGACTGCACGTAGAGATCAGCGTGGTTTCTCCAGCTCTTTTTTTGTTGTTGATGAAAACAATGCTGTACCTCGTTGCCCACGTTTCGACGATTCAGAATATGTCTTGCATGTGTTTCAACAATGTTTGCTGTAAATGATATTGATCGACCTGTGAATTATCTTTGTAACTTAACTTACGGATTACGTGACTTGCGTTAGACGGAAAAATGGACCAAACGGGAAACGCTCGTTATCCGTTTTTGTTCTTTTTTAAAATCATTTTTCATTTGAAATGAAATGAAGTCTGTTTTTCAAATTTTTCATTGAAAATCAGTTGTTTCTTTTCACTTTTCATTTCCTTTTTGGAAAAACGAATGACACACAGATTATTCCGGCTCTCTTTTTCCACTCACTTGACTCTGTTGCACTCAAGATCACGCTGAGTATGAACAGGTATTCTAGTGCTGATCACTGGGAATGAGCAGAGCTCAGCGCTCAGATCAACCACCTGACCACAGCCGTGTACCTCAGGTGTCCTCCTGGTTTATAGTCCAGTGACGTAACCCCGTTATAAAACACCACTTGAGAACAAGTGCCGTCTTAACCTTTCATCTTTAGAGGGGAAAAAAAACATCAGACAGAGATGACTCTTTTTTTTAGAATTGATCTCAAAACAGAACTAAGCTGTAAAAATGCTGAGTCGTGGCAGTAACCAGTCTCTTTAGTCACACACAGGGCCAAAGCATGTGCAAGTAGAAGTAGAAGTGGCCTGTTTATTATATTATATTGTATTTTATTTATATATACAGCCTTTTTAGTCAATGTCACTGCATAATTTGTGTTCATTTTATTGTAAAGCACGTTGTAAAGGTTGTTTTGAAAGGTGTTCAAAAATAACCTTGTGCACTCAGACCCAAAAAGCAGGGATTTTCGGCGTCCACATCAGAACTGGTGAGAATTTGCGTTGGCAGGTTTATCGTAAATACGCGAAAAATTGGCATACCTGTGTAGAATGGCGGGGAGAATAAAAAATGACATTATGACCATGATCCAAACCCAACAAGAAGGCCGCCATCTTGGCTCAAACGCCAAATTGGGAGACGATTTTGGCTATTTTGCACCAATGGTATTTGAACAAACTTGTCCAAGTTTTAGTGCAATCACCTTGAGGATCTAAGTATTAAGTGCTAATCTAAGATCTGATCTAAGTGCTAAGTAGAACCATATAAGGTTCTTCGGCTTGTACTCAGGAGAGAACCCTTTTTGGCTCCTTTTTTCTATACCCCTTTTGGAGGGTTCCACCCTTTATTCAGGAAAGCGGTTTTAAAGGGTTCTCTGGATCAAAATGGTTCTTCCTGGAACCACTAGTGTTACCAAGAACCCTTGAAAAACCCTTTCTTCGGGAAGGGGTTTTTCAGAAGCAAATGGTTCCAGGTAGAACCTCAGCCCTTGTAGAAGGACACTAGGGACTAGTCACCAGGGTCACTTTTTGTGTCCGATACCAATATCGCAAACTCGAGCATCTACCAATATCAATATGATTCCGATAGTCATTTTAAACCATTTATAAACCATATGTTGTCTATTTTCAAAGAATAATAATTCTCCATCTGTGCACCAAAGTTTGCTGTCCGATATCCAATCCAGTGTTTTAACCATAAAACTATTAATACGGCTATTATTAATAAACTGGATGAAAGCTGCTTGTCAGCGTCTGTTTTTGACACTTACTCTTTGTGAGCGTTATACTACCTTGACACTGCCTTGGCCAAACAATGAATAAGAACAGATGAATATCATATAACATAGCATTCTTGTGGAACTTCTTCTTCTTCTTCAAGTGATCACATTCTGAAAAAAATTCTACGCAAGCCAGCTGGGCTTTTATTTCCCTGAGCCTCCCCTTCAATGTTTGCATGCAACGGCGTTGCAGAGCCCGCATGAGAACGTGTGCTGCAAAGGCGTCCATACAGAACACTGCAGTCAAACCCTCAAGGGCCCTTCTGTCTATATGAATCTGCCACGTGTGTGTGTGTGTGTGAGAGAGATCGGAAGCTTCCCTAACGATCCGCCACACAGTGGATTCCAGTCTCGTCAGTATTGTCACATTTGAACGCGCCGTCAACGACTGTGGCCAAAAATCTTGCGTTTAAAAGGAAAAGCGCCGACTTCGTTTTATCTAAGATAAAAGTCGAGATTTGTTTTATTATCGCGTGACAATAAATCACATGAAAACTTCTCACCAACACTGAGGAGCTGTCAAACGCGTCTTTTATTACTGATATCTCTAACCCAGGGTTGTCAAACCTATGGCCAGAACCGGCCCACCAGAGTGTCCAAGCCGGCCCACAGGATGAATTTGTTAAAATATGTGAAATAATATATTTTTTACTTCCATAAATCCAGTGTGACGTGGAGACTCGGGCTGCAACTAACGATTATTTTCCAGATTAATCGAGTAATCCATAGTTTGGTCCATAAAATGTTAATCAGTTGCCTGGAAAGGACGACTTTCTCAAATGTCAAAGTATTGTTGTTTTGTCCAAAAACCAGAGAATATTCACATTTAAGAAGCCGAAACAATCAGAAAACTTTGCGTTAATTCCTTAAAAAAACGCTCAGACTCGATTAATCGATCACCAAAATGCTTCACGATTCATTTAGTAATCGATTAATAATCCGGTAAACGGTACATTTAGGCATAATATTGTAGAAATTGCACTGATTTTTCTCAAGAAATGTCACGTTTAAACCATTAAATTCTCACCAGTTTCCAACAAGGATATAAACCTATTTTTTTTAAAAGGGCTGCAACAATAATTTTAAAGTAAAGATAGATAGAAGATAGAAAAACAGCACCATAAATGTTATCAGTCACAGATCGGACACGTCACACTTTGACTCATATCACTTTACGGGGGACAAGAACACCTCGACTCTCGTGTCTGAAATGTTAAATTTATCATATTTCTCTCGCGGCGATGACTCCACTTCAGGTGAAGATTGTCTTTCACACACACACAGA
Source organism: Microchirus variegatus (assembly GCF_963457635.1). NCBI lineage: Eukaryota > Metazoa > Chordata > Actinopteri > Pleuronectiformes > Soleidae > Microchirus > Microchirus variegatus. Next base: position 6,462,777 of record NC_139816.1, on the reverse strand, counting down.
GGATGTGTCACTCACTCCTTTGTGGAAATAAAACATACATGTTTGCCGTTCTAACAGAGAGCCTGTACACGTTTCAGTCTTTCCCATCATAAACCGTGATGCGATTTCAGGTTTTCCTCTCAGGATTCTCGTACCTAATGACTGCTCTGCCTCTGTGCACGCTTTCACGTCATTAAGCTGCATTTTTGTCTCAACCTATACGTGACACACACACGCGCTGCTTTACTCAAAAAGTCGCCTGTGTCACCTCTCAGACTGGGGGGGTGAACATTTGTTGTTTTGCCTTTAAATCTAAAAAAAAAAAGAAGAGAGAATCTAGGGCAAAGCTGTTTCACCGAAATTGTAACCTAGTTTCTTTTTGCTCTTCAATAACACGCCTTCTTAATCTGAACATGTAATGTTGATCACTGCGTTTAAGTGTCAAAGCTCGGGTTGAGTTGTGAATAATCCAGAATGCGGTGTTTTCTGTCGCCGTAAACTGCGATAAGTGACGGGAGAGCAGGAATAACTCGGGGGCGTCACTTCACAATGACAGACATCCACGCTGACAGTCGTCATATGGGTCAACGTGACAGAAAACAGCCAGATTTCAAACAGTCAGAGGCCATTCTAGAGTCTGTAGGGGCCCTAGGCAAATATTCCCAGGGGGCCCTTCCTTCCAACCAGTGTTCATCACCATTATGTTATAAATAATCTGACACCAACGAAAAATGTATGAGTTCAAAATATAACTTTTTTTTCTAAATGAATGAATGGAATAACATGGAAAAACCTTATGTGAAAATATAAAAGTAAAGAACAATAAAATACTGTAAATAGCTTTTTAAAAACTATACAAACTTATTAAAAAATACATTACACTGTAAATCACCCACATTATAAAACAATATAAATATAGAGAACAATAAAATACTGTAAATAACTGAAAAAAACATATATAAACTGAGTAAAAAAGATATGCAATACACTGTAAATAATCCTCAGAACGTTAAACTTCACACAGGTTAAAGTGAGGTGGGCCCCTTTAGGGAGGTTTCTACTGAGATGTCATTGCAAATCGCCCATTGTTTTTTAAGGGGGACGGGGAGGCGGCTGGTCACTGCACATTTCAGTAAAAACATCCCTCAGGCTCTGAGTGTCGGGAGCCCCCTATCAGCTCTGGGCCCCAAGCAGTTGCCTGCCTTGTCTGTTCACAAGCTGCGCCACTGCAAACAGTTTCCCCTTATTTTAAACCCGAGTTTGTCTCGAAGCGTCAACCATCTTGAGAATACAGAAGAAAGCAAATTCAGCCGGCCTTTCCGCCGTTATTATACAACCCTTTTTTCCCCCTTACGCAACACTTTATTGTGTGTGTGTGTGACAAATAACACCCCAGTCTGTGGAGATTCTGTCAGGTTTGGTTGAAGAAGGAATTATTTATCGTCAATAATGAGATAAAACTCCCCTTCCTCTTTGTTCTGCGTCAACCAAGCGTGGCTGTTGAGAGTGTTCATGGGTGAGTGTGAGGAGCGCCAAGAGTGCATAATAATCATCATCATCATCATCTATCTATCATCATCTATCACCAAACAGCAGTGACCAGCTTTTCATCCAAGAGTCATCTCCACCATTGTGAGTGGATTTTTCTGACAGAAAGTTCCCAGGTTCCCAGAAGAAGCCTTGGCCTTTCTTTGCGTGTCCGCACACACACACACACACACACACACACACAGGGTTTCCTGCTGCCTCTCTTAAAAAGCCGTGTGCACAAAACCCTGAGTCCGCTCAGATGATCGTGTCGGGCACTTGCCCCATAGCACACGTAATGGATGTCCTCCACCACATTAGACAGGATGCAGGCCAGTGAAGATGCAGTGAAATCAGCGGTGTTTGTGCAGGCTCAGATGCAATGTTGTTTTTCCACAAAAGTGTCCAATGGGGAAAACAATAAATGCAGCGCTATGCGTTTCCGACGGCGAGGCAAACGAGGACGTGGGGGGGTCGATCTGAAAACCTGAAAAGTCTGGGTGACGAGATAATTACGATAGTTACGATAGTGCAACTAAGCCACAACGTACACAACAAAGCTTCCTCTAAAGCTGATTTGTTCTCAAGTAAATCAAACGACTCATTTTCCCAATGATTTACTCATATTCTCAATTAAATCAAATGACTATTTTTCTCATTGAAATCAAATGACTCTTTTTCTCAAGTAAATCAAATGACTCCTTTCCTTTTGTATCATTGCTGCTTCAGATCAGAATGTGTGATGGTTTTTTTCGTGTCCTAATGGGGAAAAGAAATGGGCGTTACTTCCGTTTAAAATACGAGGAGACTTGCGAGGCAAGCGCGACCATCGCATTAATCGCAATAAACATCAGTTAACGTCAGTTTGTCTGAAATAGCACGCCCAGATTATGTGATTGGGAGTCAGCTAAGCTGGAGCCGCGGCTAAAACGCAAAACGCCTAATACTGGGACATGGACAGTTGAACGGTGTAGGCGTGCTACTACCCTTGTCTTCACTGTGCATGGAGACAGACAGTGTCCACCAGGGCCTGAAGCTAAGTTTTTTTGGCCACCAGTCACTGTGGCAGGTGGATGGCTCTGTACAAGCCAATATGTTTGTGTATTTGCTTTAAATAAAGGTGAAAGTGGTCCTTAATTTTGTGAATCATCCTCACCTCGAGCGATATGCCGTCACATTTTGGGCTTAAATATGACGGACTTGCTTGTTAAGTTACCCACTTTAAAAAAAACGACACGGGTAGTTGCTCTGTGCAGGTAGATTGACAGTTTCACCCGCTAATCGAACATTTACCAGTATTTGGAGTATATGAGTGTCAGCACAGTACGTCTCCATGCACAGACATAATGATAAAGGGTGTTTCTGCATGGGTTTCCTCCAGGTTCTCCTTCCACAGCCCAAAAACACACAGAGGTTAATTGACCACTCTAAATTGACTGTAGGGTGTTCATCTCTGTGATTGCCCTGCGATGCCCTGTGTCACCTGGGATTAGCTCCAATGACCTGTGACCCTCATGTGAAGGATAATAAACGGCACATTTTTAATGCGCGATAAGAAAATATCCTCATCTATTCTTCATAGGATACTCAAAGCAAATCAACAATCTGCGAACTGTGCTATGGGGACTGATCTCTTGTGATTATTTCGATTGAGTGGCTTTAATTTAAAAGCTTCCCGAGCTTTGGCATCAATCAACTGAGCTGGTCAAATAAAAGTAATGAAATGAATCAATGAGCAGACGCAGAGAGAGAGACACACATTAATCTGGAGCCTCTCTCTCTTTGTGGCCTCCTTCGTTGGAAAATGAGCTCTCTCTCTCTCTCGGTTTGTGTTTTGAATCATACGCCAACCTGTTTCCAGTCGTCAGCGCTCCGTCTTGACATACAACGCATCACTTCCTGTGTGCAGCAGGCCAGCACGGCACGTCTAACCACCGCTCCACTGAGGACCACTGAGAGTCGTGTGGATCAATACGACGTGAACTCGTGTCACCGTGGCTTTAGCGCTGCTGCCTCACAGCAACAGGGTCGCCAGGTCAGATCCTGGTTCAAGTGAGGGCCTTCTGCATGTTCTCCCCGTGGACGCTTGTCTCCTCACACTGTCCAAAAACACACGCACGAGGTTAATTGGACACTTTAGGTGCGAGTGTCTCTGTGCTGTGACTGACAGGCGACCTGTCCAGGATGTGTCAGCTGGGACTGAGTCTAGAAGTGAGAAGCTACAATTTAGATCCAGTCAAATAAACCGAGATAAAATAAAGTGAGGTGGGTATTTGGAAATCCGAGCGTGACACCCGTGTCTTGGGATGTGCGACGATGAGTGGCAGCTGTCAGAGGAGAGGAGAGGCTCCAGGTTAGTGCTCCGTCCTTCACGACTCACTGACCGACTCGTCTCTCTTTCATACACAGTGATGACAGGAGGTCAACGCAGCAAAGGATCTGATGTAACCGACGACAACCAACAACAAACAAGTCGATACCTCTGGTTCCTCTGCTCCAACCTGAGGGTCCATCAATCCATCACAGGGCCAAAACTCTCACATTCACACCCACAGAGTAACAGCTCTAATCCCGAATCTACATTTCAAACTGTAGGAGGAAGTGGAGAACATGCAACTCCACACACTAAGACCCTCGACTGATGGTACAGGTGATGAGGCGTTGATATCAATTTTGGTTTGTGGGTATAATTGGTATCTAAACACTACTTATGCCGCTTTTCCACTACACAGTCCCGGCACGACTCGCCTCGGCACGTCACCTCAGCACACTTTTTCATTAGCGATAACCTGGTACGGTTCCAAGCGAGCCCGGGCCGATACTACGAGTGACGTCGTCCGATTGCGGTCAGAGAGTGTCGTCACTGGAAGAGTCACGAGCGCGACGTCCGACGCGAGAATCAAAGCGAACAATGCCGAACTGTAGATCAGTTACAAAGACTTGAAAAATCCTGAGAACTTTGGCGTTAATCTCCAACATTTAGCAAAGGAAATGTGTAAAATCTCAATATTTAACAGAGGAGTCTGGTGTATTCAGCTCCGGTTTCATGCAGCCGTGCTGCGATGACTCCGCCCACCAACCATACCGTGTAGAGTCGAGCCGTGCCGAGGCGGGACCATGTAGTGGAAAAGCAGCAAAAAGTGCCTTTTCACAAAGAAAAGGAAAATTTAAAGTCTTCCCTGCTCCTGACGCTAAATGAGTCATCGTTAAGTAAAAAGCTCAAAGTCATGCTCATGAAACGTTAACACAGTGGTGTTTCATCTCTCTTACAGTACACTGGAACTTAAGGGGCAAAAAAAGGGCAAAAGAAGGGAGAAAAGTTTCTGTTCATTTGCTGATGATGATGATGATGATGATGATGATTACAGCTGCCAGAACTTGTGTTCTGCTGCCAAGCGCGGTGACCTTGTGATCTACTCCAGATATTACGTTCAAGCACTGCTGTGTCTGAGCCCAGAGGAGAGACCACTGACGGGGGCCACGCTGTAGGTGAGGCTGACGTTCCCTTATGACTTTATATATTTTGATAACTGATAATACAACTAGAAAAAGCTGCAACAGAAAAAGTTGTGGATTTCAACCAAAATACAATATTTGTGGGGCGACGGTTGCTGGTTGTGGGTTCTATTCCCAGCTCCTCTAGTCTACGTGCCGATGTGTCACTTCCTGACGGCGTATGAATGGGTATAAGACACTTCACAGACACACACTGGATACCTGTGGTTTATAAAGGCTCTTCTTGGCTTGTCTCCTGCTTATTTATGCACTTTTCTTCAGAGAACGAAAAGCCATTACGGCGTACGTTCAAATGACATTTTGTACCCGTCTGCCTCCTCGTGTTCGGGGAAAAAAAAGCTTTCAGTTTCTCTGCTTGGAATAGCCTCCAAAATGAGCTAAAATGATTAACATTACAGCCAAAACGGAGCATTTTGGCTGTTTTTTTCCATTACTATGTTAAAACATACAGTATATATACAGAGGCTAGAATGTGGAATATAGAGTGTCTTATATCCCTTTTTTCAGCACAACCTTGGCAATGTGATGAAAAAAAATGGTAATTTTGACCAACTCTACAAATATACCTGAGCAAAAAGTGCTCAAAATGTTTAAAATTTGATTAAAATTTGTGAAATACAAGTTCATTTGGCTCGTTTTTATGAACAAAAACAAAAGGAAAAAAAACGCTCTTTTGGTGTGACTTCTGCAGAATTATCACTACTTTATTTCACTACTAAAAATGTGATAACAAATGAATCATAACTTTGACTCAACAAAAACATAAGAAGACAAAAAAAAAAAATTTAAAGCCTGACTATGTGACCTATAATCATGGGTGAACCGGATCCTTATTTGGATCACCACCAACTTCATAAACTACATTGCCGCATTATTTCTGGGTGAGTTCTGTTTGAAGCTACTTTCAAGGTGAACTGAGAGTACTGAGAACTGAGAGAACATGCAGAACCATGATAAAATTATATGTTGTAGATGTCATTTCGAGGTCGCTCTGCAAATATCTCACTCATAAAATCTGTGTGGATCCATCTGAAAATTGCTCTTTGCTTTCATTCTGTTCCATATAAAGGTTGAAAGTGTCAACACTGGGAGTTCTTCAGTACACGGATTTATATACTGTGGTTTAGTTATCTATGTTCACCACTACACATCTATTAATAAGTAAGATATATATATATATATATATACATATGATACAGCATGTGCACCATTTGTAGATCCGACAAAATCAGATCTCTTGGCAACACTGACCCGACCGTGTGTTTAATCTAAGCCGCTTACCACATCCTGCCTGTCATCAGCCTGTAAATCTCTCCTTTGTTGCACATGTTCACATCAGAGCATCTTTGTGATTCTTAGAAAAGCTGCGAAAAACATATCCAAGAATTTCCCACTCTTTGCCACACATTTACCGCTAAAGTAAAACCCGATGATCCTGACCAACCACATGCGCGCGTTTCCTTCGCCCTGTATACGTTTTCATGTAACTGTGTTCGCACAGGTGATCATCGCACAACGAGACACGAGGCTGAAACAACAACACGACACACACACACACACAGAGACAGGATGGTCAATACGGACAATCCTAAAGGCCAACGCAGGGTTTAAAAAGCCACTAAGTGCACGAGCAATTTCCCATTGAACGCATCCAAGAAAATTAGCTACATTATGACAATGCATTATGTGCTGTATATAACAGTAAGTGGCACAGTGATTTATACTTTAGGGAATCTTATTATAGCAGAATCAAATATGTTGCTCTCACTGTTATTATTATTATCATCATCACCACTCTCACAAGCTAATTATTCTTGTGTCTGTGGTCATTTTCCTTTGAGTTTTTATATACAATATAGAAATTATTATTATTATTATTATAGAGATACAGCTGTTTTACTCCTGAGTGAAAGTTACACAAACAAAGTTCATTGTGGTGTTTAACGTCTTTATGGACAGAGAAATATATGACAAATCAATTATGTATAATGTGCAATAACATGATATCACTCTATATTGATATTGAGAGTCGGTGAATCACCGCAGAATTAAAAAGTGCAAGTTTTTCCGCTGCAAACGTTAGAAGAAAATAAAAGCATGAGAGCGTACAATGTGCCTTTTGCTGCAGCCCTCAGGGTGAGCCTGATTTTTATTATTTATGAATAAATGAATGAATGACTGAATAAATTAACGTGAAAGGTGTTGTTTATTGAGAAAATTAAACATGTCACAAGGAGTTAAGTTGTGGTTCTGTGTTCGTCTCCCGTTGACTCGTCAAGACAGCAATTAAATTTAATTTAATTTAGACTTTCTCGACTCCTGGCACCTTTTAAAAACTCACTAAGTGCTGCTGCTGCTGCACAATACTGTTAATAAAAACGATAGAAGTTATTAATTCTGTCTAAGGTCATATTTGATTAACTGCATTTACATAGCTAATTGTTGTTTTGGAGCGAAGGCAAAATTGTACGCGCTCAGATTATGCTTTTCTTCATCATTAGTGAAGATTTAAGTCTGAAAGTGGTTCGGTGAACGGGCGTGGAATATTGGAAGTGGGAGGAGCTAAAAAAAAAACAGACCCCCAAAACGATCTATCCGGTCATGTGGTGCAGTAAAAGTAAAAGTTTTACGTATGTGAACGAAACTTGGTTGCATGTGTTTATTAGAATGGTACGGTCAAAAAAGTCGATGACGACCTACTCTTCTCATTGCAAAGACGTTTTTAAACCACAGCTCGAGGAAAGTCACGGGGGACGTGCGCAGAAATCAAATCTGAATTGATCACGGTGAAAAGGTTACGCTCAACAAGTTTTGCCACAAGAAGAACTTTCCGTCTCACTCATGAGAAGCTGTTTTGTGAATTAGTCTGTGCTTACCCTGCGGATGTCTCCTGTTCACCTGCCTGTGTGTGCACATGTCTACCACACATGCTGTTGCCATCTCAGGTGGACTTCCCCAAGCTCCTTCATCCCCCCCCCCCCACCCCCCCCTACACCTCGCATGAATGACATTAGCCATAGTTATGTAAACATTAATTAGATGAGGGATTTAGATATTGGCCGACCTCTGGCTCCGCATTAAGCTGGAAGCCATCGCTCTTCTCCAGCGTGCATGCGTTTGTTTTTGTATCCCAGGACACATGCATGCATGTGTGTGTATGCATGCATGCATGGCCACGTGTGTGTGTGTGTGTGCATTGTATACTTTACACTAATAAACGAACAGCAGGAAGAGGGGAGGCGAGAGTGAGCGTACGCAGTCATCTGCCTGATTGAGCCGTGTGATATAACGGCTGAGCCGCGGGGCGGACATAGTTTCATCTAACTTGGCTCGGCAATGACTTTCAAACAGGGCAGAAGGAACAGGATCCTTCCCCAACCACAAGTAGGTTGTACTTAGCCCAAGGTGCTTCACACATTTACAGTCAAGATGCCCCGCTTTTGTGGCAGCTCCTCCCCCCCGCCGCCTGTAAAAAGGATAAAAATGAATCCACTATCTGGTCATAATCGCCTGTGACAGTGAATCATCATGTTTTATTTGGGCGTGCATATGGAGTTGAGACCTCGCGGCTGTCACACACACACACACTACAGTCCATTGACACCATATTATGCCAGCCAATGAGAAGATGAAACTGATGTCTTTATAAATAAATGAATTAATGAATGAATTCAAAATAAACCTGAGAATCAGTGGTTTCACTTTGAGGTGCTGGTTTGAGAGAAGAGTGAAAAAAAAAAAAGTGACGTGTGTGAGTGTTGAGAAGTATTTAGTGTTGAGAAAATTAAAAGACACAAAGGCTCATTTTTAGCAAATTACCACGATTTCCTTTCGAGTCCAACAGGATAAGAGAGCGCAACAGACGCAGGAGTGTGGTGTTTCACAGGCCACCACCTCGCCACGGTGCTTCAAAGAAAGACCCGAGCCTCGGTGAGATGCTGTCACAGTCTGAACTGTGTTTACAGAACAGGAGAAATCCCCTTTTCAGGGATGAAGGACTAAAAAAAGGAATCAGCTCTCCCTGCGAGGATAAAAGAAGCTGCCCACAGATGTCATTGACAGTAAGATCCATTAGTTTCTCAAGGGTTACAGATTTTGTTCTCCTCCACCCCGGAGTTTTTTTGCTTCTTTGTGCTCGGGCGTTCATCAATAAAAGTGGTTTCTAAAAGGAAGCGCGTACGAGCTGAAGGTCACAACCTGCAGCTTCCTCGAGGATGATGATGAACGAGGTGTCGGTTCAATTTAGAGCTCACATTCAAGGCTGTTAAAGTGTCCATTTGTGACCAGTGTTTCTCTCGGCTGATGCACTTTGTCCATCAGGCACTATTCTACAAGTTAGGTTTCAGCTTGCTTTCATGTGGCATCTCATTTAAAGCTAATGCACTCGGGCAACTCACAATACAAGTGCTTCCATCTTCGTGCATTGTGGTGGGAATTCATTGCCGACGTTTCCATTTATATCTACTCGCAAGATTTATTGCCAAAAATTCCCAGAATATGAGCTTAAATCATAATTTTAATGCCAGGATTTGAAAATGTACTAATGTTGACCGCTCTTACATTATTTTAATAACAAAAAATCTAAGACTATATAGATCTGTAATTTTAAATTCTGATGCATATGAAATATTTACATTTTCTTTGCTAAAGAAAAGCTCTTTTCTTCCTATGAACTTTGTGTACAATTACTTATAAAACATCAATAGTCTCATTGATATATGGCATTTCTTTCTTTGAAAAAAACCATTTAATATCAATTTAAATGTTTAGTTTTTTCTAAATCAGTGGGATTTACTACTGGGTCAAATGATTTATTCGGCTTTGGGTCTCGATCAGCATCAGTGGGAATGTGAGAAGCTCGTGAACACAATAATTTCTTCTTCGTCGACTACAATTTCTAGTGTAACGATACAGCTCACACAGCTGTTAGCAAATGGAATTAGATTTATGAAACACTTTAAAATCAAAATACAAAGATTGCAAATGAAGTATTGTATTTTATTTGTTTGAAAATACACTTTTTATTTGCGATGTTCAGAATTTTGTTTGCTCAAACTACTCATTCTACTACTACTGCATTCCCTCACTTGTTCTTTGCGCCGTGGTTTCATTGTTTACAATTCTGACCATGGGCGGGGCCTAAGGAAGCTGCCTGCTGATTGGCTAACTGGGTTTTGGTATGTCAGCTCAATGGACTAGAAGTAGACGCAGGCTTGGAGTTGCTGTTTGTCTGGAACTTGTTCCCTGAAGTTTTCCCCGTTGACATCCAACAAAATAATTGTAATAATAATTAGCAAAAACCGGCCCTGGGTTAGCACCTGCTGCTAATGCTAATGTGACGTCACTGCTCCACAGTGAACACACATCTTTCATTTAATTTCTCTTCACATACAAACAGATAAAATAATTGTAAAAGTATTTTGTCGGATGTTGACGTTATTTGCAATCTGTGTATTTTGACTTTATTATTATTTACGTTTTTATGCCGCTTTTCTAGACACCCAAAGCACTTTACAAATTACCCATTATTAATAAGAACATTCTCACTAACCCAGTGTTGCCTGCTTTGTGAAAAGTGTTTGTTAGCATTGGTGCTCGTAGAAGTCATGACTTTTTAAACGTGAAACTGCACTCAATATAATTTATTTCACCAAGCGAATGTAAATGCTCTAGATAAAGAGCGATCAAAGTAAAATGCAAGTAAAACATGCAAAATAGTAACGCTATCAATGAAAGCTATGGAGTTGTTTTTGTCTGTGACGTCACAGTTCACACACAAGTGAGGCAAAAACGCAGCTGTGGAAATAGTGTTCATTCTCCTTTCTAATTTTAGTGTAAAAGAGGCTTTAGAAAGCAGCGAGTTTTTAAATACTTAATTGTTTGACTTTCTCAAAACTCCAGGGTATGGAGGAGAGAGAGCACGGAATACATTTGCATATCAAAGTCAGCACACGCTGATGCTCGAGGGTCCCTGCATAGATGTATGTGATCCATATTATTAATAGCTCGGCAGCGTCTCCTGGGACCCCCGATGCTGTGCAGGCGTCTGTCATGCCACGAGAAAGGACAGTTGGCGGCGAGCGTAACGCGCAATTAACGGCTGTTGCATCACGTCAGGCCAACGGGCCTCGTGGTGCGTGACCGACATTTAATCACAACAGTGATCAGACAACATTTTGGGATCAGAGAGCAGAGAGTGGCTGACGGGAGTCGCACAGAAGACGGTCTGTTCATTCATCCTGAGCCTGAGTTCTTGCTCCGACATGACTCCTATCTTACAGCGATGCTTAGCATTCCTGTGACACACACACACACACACACACACACACACACACACACACACTGGCACTCTGTTAGCGTTAAGTGACAGTGGCCCCAAGGATGCTCGCGAGCACGGTGACTTCTGCCCTTTTGTTAATGAGCATCGCGTCTCTGACTCATTCAACAACATTGACTGATCCGGGAGGAGTTGTTCTCGCTGAGCGGCGGCGTTCGTTCAGCACACAGACGTCGTTCTGCGCCCAACAGATGGCACAAAGATGAAGGATGAAGACACAACTGAAATGGGGGCAGCCCATGGTCAAAGGAGGAAAGGAATTGGGAAGAAGAAGCTTCAAAACATCCTCTCTAAACTTGACCTCTGGCCTGAAATCACCGGCTTGCATCCTCCACTCAGCATCTTCATTATACAGCAAGCAGGAAGATGATTAACATTATCGATCAATAACGCCATATTAACCTTGTATCATGACGTAAATCAAGCGTTCGCTAACGATAGATAGACATTCAGACAGAGAACTGCTCTGTATTCAGGTCCTCCAACACCGGAAATGCATCTGCAATCTAAAACCAAAAGGAACACGTCTGAAAGCTGGAGTAAACAAAATAAAACAAATAACAATATCAGCATTAAAACAATGCATAAAATATGTTTATGGACATTCATGACAGAGAGCTGCAATCGCAAAGATGAATTCACTACCCATACATATGTTTGTTGAAGTGTATCGTCACTTGAAAATGAATAATGTTTCCTTCGCATAAACGAAGAAGAATACAACATCCTTTCCGGTATGTGAAGGCTATTGTCGTTCCCTGGCACAGGAAAGGGAGGGATGAGGGTTTGTTACAATCTCTAGTCTCACCAGTAGATGTCACTAATGCTCACACACTTGGAGCTTTAGGCCACGCCCACACGGAAACATAATTTAGTTACTTTTAATCGAGAGTTGTTGGTAAAACTGTGAAACAATCTCCAAACACAAGGCAATGAATGACAGCGCAAGAGAGAGAGCTGGGAATATGGCGTCATTGTTTTCTGACAACGGAAACACAAGGCTGACGTTTTTACATTTTTCCTAAAACACAGGTCGCCTAAAACGCCATCTCTGCGGGGACGGAACATCTCTCCGACAAAAGAAGTATTCACATTCACCTAAACCCCTTCATGAAATAATTAAAGTCAGCCATAAAGTACCTTTAGCTTTCACCACTTGCTGTAAACGAGTTTTTGAATCCCTCTTAAAACACAATGATGATGATGATGATTGATGCATGATGAGTGACGGCAATTCCCGTCTCTGAATGGGCCAATTTGTCACTCGTAACAAATATTTTTAAATAATAAGTCTAATTTCTTTTAAATTCCCATGGCCCATCACTATCAGTTGCCATCACTTTGAGAGGCACTTAGCGTCTAAAAGCCATCACGTCTTCGATATAAAGATCGCTCTCTCTGTCTTTTTATGAGCACATTTTCACACCAGCTGATCAATGCTCATCATTTAAGACTGCACTATAAACCTCACACTCGGCTGCTAACTGTGAACATCATATCTGGGGGATATACAAACACACTTTTCCTCAAAATAACACCTGATTCTATCTCCTTTCTGCACCAAACTATTCCCCAGAGGAATAAATAGCTGTCTGCATTCATTGAGCTCAGCATCGGTCTAATTATACACCAATGTGCACCTATGGACTAATTAACAGGGGATCAATAAAGGCCCTGGATGCCCTTCACGTAAGGGCCCCAGCGCTCAGCCCCCTCATTACTGGAAGTGCAGCCGAGGCTTCAAAGAGGATTTCTCAGGATCTACCCGAGGGGCTCCGTGACACATTAGGCTGCACAGGTTTGGCAAAAGTTGGTGTTTCTCTCTCTTTCAGAGTGTGTGTGTGTGTGTGTGTGTGTGTGTGTGTTCTGATTATATGAGAAAAGATGTCCACAGGCTGTAGAAGACGAAGATGACGTAAAGTGAAGGTTTAATACGGATATGAGGCGACAGACTGGGAGGATCTGTGATGGTACAAATTTAACCTCATTAATGCCACTTCATTAACATCTCCTCGTCTGGTTATGACGCGCTCAAGTTGAGGCACAGGTAGGAACTTGGAGCTGCGTTTCCATCGATCTGGAACGGCTCGGTTTGGTACAGTACGGTAGGTTTTTCCGTCTCCATTAGGAATAGTACCAAAATAACGCAACCGTTCCATTTTTTGGCACCCTTCCATTGGGTTACCAGAGTAAAAATGGTACGGTACGGTCAGGCTGGAGCTAGACAGGCTCCACCCACGACCAGGAGCCTAAAGAACCTGGTATACTTCTGCAAAAACGGGGAAAAGTCACTTATCATCACATGTAAATACAGAAGGCTGGGGGCGCTATTTCCTGCTCCTAAGGTCTGATTTGAATGGGTGTCTGTATTTATATAACGCTCTTCTAGCCTTGATGACCTCTCAAAGCTGCTTTAGACTATAGTTTTTTGACGTTCACATTTTCTATCACACACCTTCCTTTCATACTTATTCACACGCTGTCGGCACAGCCGTCAGCAGCAAACGTGTCTTCTTTTTTAAATGTTTTGCCCAAGGACACATCGGCATGTTGACGAGCGGAGCCGCGACTTGACCTCCCACAAACTTGCAGTTGAGAGATGACTCACTCGAACGCTGAGATGCATGTTCAATAGATGTATGAATGTGTGTATGAATGGACGTGAAAGGGTGATTATTGGAATATAAAGAACTTTAAGACTGGAAAATTGACGTGAAAAGACCATTTACAGCAAAGTAAACAAGGCTTTCAGCAGTGCTGTCGCTAAATATGCCAGGCTCCTCTGTTAAATGATGAGATTTTAGACATTTACTCTGCTAAATGTTGGAGATTAATGCAAGTTTTCAGGATTTTTAAGTCTTTTTAACTGATCTACAGCTCCGCATCCTTCGGTTTAATTCTTGTGTCGGACATCGCGCTCATGACTCTACACTCTTAGAAATAAAAGTGCTAAGTAGAACCATAAAAGGTTCTTCGGCTTGTCCTCATAGGAGAACCTTTTTTGGCTTCTGGTAGAACCTTTTTTATAAAGGCTCCACCTGGAACCCTTTTAAAACTTTTTATTCAGGAAAAGCGTTTTAAAGGGCTCTCTGGATCAAAATGGTTCTTACTGGAACCATTAGTGTTACAAAGATCCCTTGAAAAACTCTTTCTTCAGGAAAGGGTTTTTCAGAAGCAAATGGTTCCAGGTAGAACCTCAGCCTTTGTAGACCCTTTTGGAACCCTTATTTCTAAGCGTGTACCAGTGACAACACTCTGACCAATAAACCTGAGCCATGTTTTGAATTGCACTATCACTTTCAAAGGCTGCTGTTGTACATATTTTACGTCTTAAAAGTAGATCTAATATTCTTCTTCTTCGTCGGCCAGGGCGTCTGTGGTCAGCAGAGGGAAAGTCCAGCTAGCTTGATGCTATAAATCCAAATGAGTCCAAAAAAGAGAAACTAAAGAGACTAAAAACTTTTTTCTTTTTTTTTGTCAATCACTTGCTTGTCATTTCATCACTAATCTCACAAAGTTAGTCTGGGAGACTTCAGGCCGAGTACACGGAGAGTACAGAGTGTACCGGATGATGTCAGCGCCATAAACCCCCACAGCGCCGCTGAATACCAAACTGAGGGACGACCTCTGTAAGTTGCCGCGAGACCAGGTGCTACCCAACTCTTTCAGTATGGAGCCAACAAAACACACACAAACTCAGTAACACACGGTACATCATGCACTTGCTTACATGATCTTGTGCATAATCACACACACACACACACAGGTAATGTGTTTGGAATGATAACTCAAGGTCTCGCTATGCCGTGCTGCTTCTAGGACTCTGGCCAGGTTTCACTCACGTCACACTGAGCGTGCACCTCCGACCGGATCGCGAATGTTTCCCGCGTACCTGCAAACATCGACGCCCGCTGTGACCGGGCGACTCCATATCACCTGCCACAGCCAGACGTCCAAACACAGCATTACCCTCTGCCCTCTTTTGTTGTGGTTTAAAAGGTTTGAAATGAAGACAAGTGATGCAACAAAGCGACTGCGTCTGCAAAAACCTCCCCTCCCACAGATGATTCATTGCATCTTCTCGTGGAGTGTGAGCTTCCATGCGGTGCAGGCAGTAGTTTGGGGAGCAGCAGGTAGTTGTTGTGAGACATTGCACCGGGGCCAAATGGTGTCTCTGTCCCAGCGATAGTAGATCAATAATTAAAACCAAAAAAAAGCGATGTGACCTCAACTGTCAAACGCAGACTAAACTCACTCATTTCCCCGCTCGCCGTGGAAACAGGAAGTCAAGAATGTAATCTAGAAAAGTGCCTAAGCCGGTCAGCTAATGGCTCAGTCATGTGAAGTGTTTGTTTTTGCATGAGCAGCTTAGTGTCAGCGTGGACACACACACACACACAGTCGGCCCCTTTATTTATTGATTTCTTTCTGAGAAAATCGTGTCACGTGAAGCTGTTTGCCATGATATTTACCACAGTGATGGATCTGTAGGTTCACTGTACGTTCAGGGAATATTCATAAGCCTCCCGACGGCCTCTGTGACACGCGCGAGCCCGGGAATTTAGCCATTTTTTGCGAGCTCAGATACTTTAAGGCTGGCTTTACACAACAACGATCCCGGGTGAACCCGACAAAATATTTTATCAGATGTGCCTTTCGTTTAGACGGCGACGGCGTTTTTGGGGCTTAAAAACGCAAAAAAATTAACCCACCCTCCTGAGTGGAAATCTTAAAAAACGCTCCACCATCGCATTCCCATCTAAAGGGTTGAAAACGCAAAAGTGTGCTCTGAGCTGCTCACGCTGGCTATCCTCCCGTACGCGTTGACGTCAGATCCATGTACAGTACAGACCAACAACAACAAATTTGGATTATATCCATCAGTTAGACATTCAAGTTGCCTTAGCTATTAGAGAGAAGTATGCACGCGATCCTGGTGTTGTTGTATGGCAGTGCTTCACAGTGCCACCTAGCCACCTGGCATGCATACTACATCAAATTTCACACACTTCTGCGTCACCGTGTGCATGCAGATTTCCATCCAAAGACAGTCGTCTTAACGCGAAATAAAAAAGTGTGAACGCAATGCCACTTTTTGCGGTTTGTGTTCAGATCGTTGTTGTGAAAAGCTGAGCCTAAAGCTGCTGTGCGTCAATTTTCCTGGTTCTGTCAAGCAAAACTATCAAGACTTGACCGAGGAAGTGGGCGGAGGCAACAGTGAATAAATCTGGAATGTCACCGGGCGACACGACATTTAAACCCAAGAATGTGGAGCTTAATCAATTAATTTGACAATGGTTTCATTGAGTTAGTTATTAAAGTTATGCATTACAGTTTTAAAAAATATGAAAAGCATGGTCTGTTGCTTCCAGGAGACAGGAAATCTTCCAGCCAAGGAGGCTGAAAGAAACGCACGCAACAATAAACAAACTATAAATACACGCGCAAACTGTCAACAGCTCGTCACGTCTGATTTAAGCCCCGGATGGTACTGATGAGATTATTTTGCTCCGTTTCTATATCGGCTCCTCCAGCGCTCTCACCTCGTCTCTGATGCCAACAGGTCAACTTCTCACAGAAGAAGAAGAGGAGAAGTTTATAATCAGAAGCCCCCCCTCGCTCCCCCCCCCCCCAAGCTTGTTTTTGCATGAATGAACCTTCTTTTCTTTTTTTTTCTACCCCTCCTTGTGAGTCACGATCGCAGTGGCCAAAAGCGTGCAGGTATTTAAAGACGAGGATGACGAGCGCGTAGACGCTGGGATACAAAAGCACAGAGATGTTAGAGATTCTCCACTTTTGTGTCCTTGCTTAAGTTCATTTATTCTTTAAAGAAAAAAAACATAAATATGATGCGTTTAAGTGCTTATTGTTTTCAATATATGTCAAGATTACGTTCAAAAATAAAGGCAAATTCACCTATGTGGCTTTAAATCCTTACATGTACACTACCGTTCAAAAGTTTGGGCTCACCTATACACTTTTTGTTGTGTTTTCCATTAAAAGTAAAAAACTATCGACCGGAGATCTGTCCAGGACGTGACCCCACAGCACAGAACCCAGTCCGACCCTTATGTGGAGCATGCAGCGGTAGAAGATGCACGCGTGGATACCGGAAAGCAGTGAAATAGAGCTTTGCGCCCATATACTTTGTCATTGAATATCTGCCAGATATCGAAACAGTCAAAGTTGAAATTTTTTTGACAATAAAACAGCCACAAAATCCCTTCATCTTCATGGTCATAAAAGGGTTAAATACGTCGGTTAGAAGTCTAATATGGAAAAACTGCAAATAGATTATTATCATCATGGATAATGATGAATGAAAACTAATAATTTACATCTTTATCATTTACCTGTGATTTCAAGATTGCAGGAGTACATTTTTAACATAAAACTAAATGTTAATGTAGCTTTTTTCACTATTTTAATGGAGAAAAAATCCCTGTTTTCCAGATATGTTGTGGTTAAAGGGGACGGTGTTGAAAAAGCCCAGAGCAACAGATGTAGATTTAAGGTGTGCAACAATAGTAATACTCACAAAGCCTCGTGTTTGGCTCTAGGCCACGCTAAAGCCTTATTGATCAGATCAGCCATGAGAAGCCTTCATGAGTTCAAGGAGAGAAGTCTTAGAGGAAGAAGAAGAGGAGGAGGAGGAGGCATGGGAACACCGAGCCCATTCCAAAACTAACTAGGTTATCCATGGTCAGCTCTGCACTTTTATCTGTACAATATATAACAGCATCATGGGCATAAATGTGGGTTTTATAAGCACTCAAAGAAGAGATCACGTCTTTATTAAATGTTAGTGAAAGACCCAAACTCGACCCTTAATCACCGCTAAAAGACCCATCATGCTTCACACACAAATTCTGAAGCCAACACTAGTGTTACATAACATCTGGAAGAGAGAGCAGAGAACAAACATCTGTGTCCAAAGTTTTTGATAGCTCCACATAAAGAGGAGCACAGTGTCTGTTATTATCTACAGCAGACATCATTCCACTCCTCACCGATGCCACAGCTGAAATATTGCTGTTATTAGATCAAAACGCAAACAGACACGGACTAAAAAAAAAAAAAAAATATTTGAGCACAGTCCAGAGATTTGAGGGTCTGTCATTTTTAATGTATCAGCACCTTTATATATCTGAGCCACACAGGCTGAATTCTAAACAAAATAGATTAGACAGTATTTGATCAGCAAATAGTTTTTAAGAAAGAATTAAATCAAGTTAGTTCTCGTCCATTTGAGCTCCTGGAAGCTTGCGAGGCTTCAAGAGGAGCTCATAGAGTTCATACTGTAGACGCTGTCATTATCATTAAAAGCTCTTTCTCAAACTGACACTGAACATCAGCAAAGCGTTTGTTTTTGTAGACCGGAAGTTAGTGGATGTTTTGTTTCTATGTTTGTATGTTTTTGTTTCATGCTGGGGGTTTAATTAGGAGCTAGTCATTAAATTAACATGAGAGAAACACATTTTAGTGTGTTTGAGGGGTCATGTGGGCGACATTAGCTCATATCTCAAAAACATTTGTGACGATATTAAACATCATTTCAAAATAAAGGTGAATCTCTGCCCTGGACAACAACAGTTAAACATTCCTTTTTCATCCTCAGGCCGTGACCTTTTGACCTTTACTTCAATCAGGGGTCTCAAACTCAAATTAATTGGGGGGGGGCAGAATTAGTATTAGGGCCACACTGGACAGTAAAAAAAGTGGAACAATTATGACTTTATTCTCATAATATTACAACTTTACTATTTTTAATACTCTGTATTAGTGTACCTCAGTAATTGTGGGTGATATTGCAGAAATAATAAAATGTAATAATGAGTATTTTCCAAAGAGGGTTTGTTTTGACATGGAATAACATATATATTTATGATGTATAATAATAATTTTTAACTTTATATCAAGTGTACGAGACCTCTGCTTTAAATGAAGTCAACTCGAGCTAAAGTGTCCACATGACACGCGTCACTCACCATACAAACAAACAGCACAGTCTGTTTATACTAGGTCCTTCCAGCGTCACTGCCTGTTCTTCCAGCTCCATCAGCACCACAGCATCCACCTGTAGACACAGATAGAGAGAGGGTGTAATATCATTCACTCAGTCATCACTCCTCATATCCTCATGTATTGTAATATAATCAGCAGGGAGTCGGGATCAGTCGAGTCCAGACGGCAAACTCAAATGATGTTCAATCAACCTCTTAAAATGTGAGTTGTTTCACTTTTTTCCATGTTTCCATTTAGATTTGGAGCAGAGTTGTCCATCAATGTGACGAGTGAAATAGAAGAAATTACTTTTTGAATGAATAAAATATGGCGCGATCCACAGTTCTTTCCATACTGATGTAAACCTAACAAAATGTAATCTAAAGTTTTGAATGTTATATTACGCTCTCGGTGAGGAGGAAGGCTGTGGACTAATGTCATGACCGCTGAAACCCTCATGAACGGTCAGAGCGTGTCAATTTCTCAGGGACTCAGGGAAACAACGAGTAAAGGATATAAAGAGGTTTGAGCCGGTCTGGCTCAAACTAAAAAAAGAAAATCAGCAGTGGCTCTCTGAGCAAATCGGATCCTTTTTACGCACATTTAGCAGCTGTGTGTGAGAAAGAAGAGAGAGCTCAAAGAGGACTTTATCTGCTTTCAAAAGAGAAACACTGTGGAAAAGTAATCCTGTGTGGATTAACTCACCCCTGGTTTAAGAGTCAGCAGAAAACACACACACACATATAGTGAAGCCAGTGGATGACAGGCAGCTGAGGGCAGCACAGATCTTTAAATTGGGTGATTTTCTTCCGACAAGCATACGTCACAGAGGACCTTATAGCCTCGTCCGTGCGACAGTGACTTTGAGGGGGGGGGGGCACTAATTGCGCGTTTCACTTTCTCACATCTTCTCAAACCACGGCATCACTCTTGACCTTATCTCCGTACCGTGCCTGTCAGAGCGTTAGCATTCAAGCGGCAAGTGTGGCGATGAATGTAATTACGAGGGGCCCAAAAATAATAACAACACCCACCACTGTCTTTGAGCCACGAGCAGCCAGTCGGTCGTAATAGGACACCCCCTCCTCCTCTTCCTCCTCCTCCTCCTCCATCCCCTCAGCCTTCAAATTAGTGGAAGAGACAAGGACAAAAATAGAGTTGTTATAAGCTATGGATCTGTGGGGAAAAAAACATTTGCAGAATACATTACAGAGGTGGTATATATATATATATATATATATATAAATATATCAATACGCCACTGAAATTAATCTCTCTTGAAAGATTTCATACACTAATCCCATTATAAGCAACTTCATAACTTTAAAAATGACGCAGAGAAGTTCTCGGATAAGAACGCACCAAAAGGAGACATCAGTATAGAATAGAATAGAATAGAATAGAAATACTTTAATCATCCCCAAGGGGAAATTTTTGTGGCACAGCAGCAAAATACAATACAAGAAAAGAATTTAACATAAATGAGTGTACAAAAGTATGTAAAAAAAAAAAAAAATAGTGCAAAAAGTGAAGAATGAATGACCCATAGGATCAGGTGCTATGACATAAAGGATAGACTAATGTAGTATGTTAAGTACAGTATGTTATTCTGATTTTTAAAGCTTTGCAAAAGCAAACTGAGAATACTCTCCATTTAATATTAAATTAACTTTGATGAGATGCCTCCAAAAACTGCAAAATGTGCTAAACAAACAAACAGGGCTGCAACTAACAATTATGCACTTTTCTTGTCAGAAAATGTTGATCAGTGTTTCTCATATCCAAAAACCAAAAATGATTCAGATTTAATGATCTCTTTGTCGTATGCAGCAAAGAAAACCAGAAAATATTCACATTTAATAAGCTGAAGAAATCAGAAAACTTGTTTTAATTCCTCATCTCCTCCTCTTCTAGTAATAGGTTACATTATTCTATCTGCTGATGTTCCGGCGTCTCTGAGCAGATTCATTTTCAACCCTTGTTTACGATCAAAAGGACCTCATGTTTCTCTGTCTCCATCCTAAACCTTAGCGTGTAAACAATGAGACAAACTGTGACGTGACGAGGTCAATGAGAGTAGACTAATCACAAAGATAGTGTTGTAATCAAACGTTTGGAATTGAACTAAGACTTTAGGATTATTTCCTAACAGGGTAAGTGTAGGACTTATTTTTAACCTTTATTTACACAGGTTATCCCATTGAGACAAAGGGTTTCATTTTCAAGAGAGTAGGCTACAAGGCAGAGTTAGACACGGACAATATAACAATGATGGAAATGTGGATAATGAGCAAGTTCCCAAAGATGTCCTCTCCAGTGACTCTAAAAAAATCTGCTATAGGGCTTAAACCAGGGCTCTCAAACTCAAATGACCTGGGGACCAATGCGCATCTATTGTGATGAAGAGGGGGCCGGCCTAGAGAACAAAAAGTGTTCATAATATTGCATCATAATATCACACGTATACTTAATAATACTATTTATGATGCAAAATTAATGTATTAATATCAAAAACAGACATATATTTTAAATTGCATGATAATAGTGTGGACAACTGTAATTAAAAATTCGTACCAGGAGCTGTTTCGACCATTTGTGGCTCAGGCCCTAACAAGTGTATTTATATATGTATGTGAATGTTGTATATGATACATTTAATAATGGGATAATTATGACCAAATGTCTTATTATTACTGTTATAATAAACATTGCTAGCCAACATATATTATATTCTATCACCTCGCTGGCAGCTGTGCCTCAGCTACACACTGTGTTTAATAGACGGTGAGGTCATGGGCCATTTTTTCATTGATATTAAGTGGGGGGCCGCATGTAATCGATTGCGGGGCCGTATGTGGCCCCCGGGCCGCCAGTTTGAGACCCCTGGCTTCCACAATTACTTGATTATTCGATTATTAATCGATTACTAAATGAATCATGAACTATTTTGATAATCAATTAATCAGTCAGTGTTTTTAAGAGAAAAAACTAGTTTTCTGATTTTTCAGCTTCTAGAATGTGAATATTTTCTGGTTTCCAACAAGAGGAGAGGATTGAGCAGAGGCATTCATATCCTCCTGAATAACAAGAGACAAAAATATTGTGACCAAAGCCTCACCTCTTCCCATTAGTTATCATTGAAAAGCCAAATATGCTAAATGTCCTCTGTAGATAGCAAAATTCCTTCAATGGTATGCAGTTGGTGGGAGGTATTAAAGTGTATAAATGTCCTCCGCAGAACACAAATTTAAACTACTATATATATAAATATATGTAAATTATATCTTCATAATCAAGAAGGGGCTAAAGTTGGTAGCAACAGCACGCCGTTTCCGGTTTGTTTCTGAAGGAGAAGAAACCCAATTTCAATTTCTTTAAAATATATTCAATTTTAATTATATTCTTATAGAGTTGTATGCTATATAATTACCTTGAAAATACTTGAAAAGTGCTCCTCGGTTATGGTTTACGTCAGTTTCAAACAACGAACACACACACACGAGTGAAACGGAACGATGTCGCCATCTTGTGGCCTTGTAGCGGAAGTTTCCCCTCTCAGGCGAACTCTGACCCGGAAGTACTCCGAGTGTGTTCTGTGTTGTTCCACACGTGGAGGAGGAAGCGGAGCGGTGTGTCACTGACGAACATGGCTGCGTGCAGCGTGGAGGAGCTGCTGGCTAAAGCGGAGCAGGACGATGCGGAGAAGCTGCGGAGCATCGCCGTCCACAAGGCGCTGGAGCTGGACTTTGACGTCGGGAACCTGCTGGCGTGCGACAAGAACCCAGTCGAGTCGCGGAGCATCGGGGCGCAGAAGAAGGACGACTTCCTGCGCTCGCTCGCTCGTGACAACACGCAGCTGCTCATCAACGAGATCTGGAAGCTGCCCACGGAGAGAGTCGACCAGGTGATCGTGGCTAAATTACCGGCGGCGACGACCCCGCTGCCCCGGGAGAAGCCGCCTCCGAAGGCCAAACCACCGACCAAGTGGGAGCAGTTCGCCAAACTGAAAGGTATTCAGAATAAGAAGAAGACCAACCTGGTGTGGGACGAGAACGCCAAGGAGTGGAAGAGGCGCTGGGGCTACAATCGAGCCAAAGACGACACCAAGGAGTGGCTGATTGAGGTCCCGGAGAACGCAGACCCGAACGAGGACCAGTTCGCCAAACGCACCACGGCCAAGAACGAGCGAGCGGCCAAGAACGAGCTCAGCAGGCTGAGGAACATCGCCAGGACGCAGAAGGGCAAAACGCCCGGCGTGGGTCTGGTCCCCACGACAAAGCCGTCCAAAGATGAGCTGAACAGAGCCATGAGCGTGGCCAAAACGTCCACGGCCTCCGCGGGGAGGTTCCAGGACCGGCTGCCCAAAGAGAAGGCGCCGAGGAACACGGGCAAGAAGAGGAAGTTCGAGCCGCTCATCGGCGACTTCTCCAGCGAGAAGAACAAGCAGCTGGAGCTGCTGAAGCTCATGGGCAGTAAGAGGCCCAAGCTGGACGTGACCAAGGCGGCGAACAAGCAGATGAGGGAGGAGGACAGAGAGGAGGCAGCGGCCAAGTACAAGAAGGGAGCCGGGAAGAAGGGACGCAAGGGGGGGAACATGTCAGGGAAAGGTAAAGGTGGGAAAGGAGGAGGAAAACCTGGTGGAGGTAAACCAGGAGGAAGACCTGGAGGAGGTAAACCAGGGGGTAGATCAGGAGGTAAACCAGGAGGAGGAGGAGGAGGGAAGAGGAGATCTAAAGCTGGGAAGCACTGAGAACTTTGCACCTGCTCTGTCCTGATTCTTCTACATCATCATCATATAAACTTTCACGATGCTAAATACAGACTGTTTGATTCACCTGTGAATAATAACAACAACAATGTCCGAGTCTCATCAGTGGAAATTAACTTAACTGTACACGTGTGTGTATGTGTGTGTCATTAATCCACAACACTGAGGCAAATTAAAATCAGATTTCCTTTTTTTAATCTTAATTGAGTTCTTTTTTCCAACTTATTCTGATATGAACCAGATTAAAACAGCGCCCGGTAAATAGGACAACAATGATGAAGTAAATCCATGAATATTTGATAAATAAATCAATATTTTTCTACGATGATGATCGACGAGTCATCTCTAAAATAGGGATGAGAATGGGTATAAAAATGTAAAGTACGATATAAACCAAAAACGTCTTTATATCTGTTCTGTAAATAAAATCAGCAAAAGGTATTTTAGCTGAGTCATGTTTGGGCTGTTTATTTCTTCTTTGGCAGAATAATATTTGTGACACAGTTGGAGAATTACGTTTTTAAATGACTCCCAAATAACTATCAGAGTCTTGATCAAACATGTCACTTTTTCTTTTTAAATCCACTAATTTAATCTGTTTGTAATAAAATAATAAATGAAGGTCATAAAGTGTACAGCAGATGCTCTTAAAAAGAGTAAATAAGGTTATACAGTTTGAATTGAGGATAAATGTGTTGCAGCTTGTGTTTTTTGACTGAAATATTCAAACATGAACATATAAATACATATAAAATTAACAATTGACTGTCAAAAATGAACATTATTACAGCAAACAAATGATGAATTAACACAAATTGTCTTATGTTTGCAGGTTCAATCTCTATTATATCAATATTTTGTTTATTTAAAGAGTTCAAACACATGAATTCTTTTCCTCAAAGTTAACTTCAGGTCTGTTTTCTCAGCAGATTATCTGAGGTTTGTTTTTTTAGTTATGTAAATCTCTCCTTTAGCTTCACAGTGACTGAGGAGCAACAAAAGGTTGTTAGAGCAGGAACGATGCACCTGTTAAACACAAGTGTGGGTGTTTTAAATCTATCAAAAGATGAATTATAAGCTGTTTTTCTATGATTCCATTCAGTTTATTAGTCTGGGTCCTGTGGTGTTTCTGGTCTTTACAGGTTTGTGCTTTCATCTTCTGTCCACACACCACAGGTGTTCTCCTCTCTGTTCCACTTTATTAGGTACGGCGTTTAGGGACAGTGACTTTTATTTTTTTAACCAAAGCTGCAACCTTAAACCTGGACGCCCAGTGTGCACCTCTGTGTCTGACCTACCTAAGGCAAACCTAAGGTTATCAGGTTTATCCATCCAAATCTGTCTGTGCCGTTCACCTCTGACCTCTGAGGCACTTTTGCCCCAATATTTACACTTAAATGTTTTCTCTTTAGAATCCAAATTGTAAATTCTGGAGAGGAAAGTCACTTAAATCCCAAATGTTAAAAAAAAAGCTGGGTTTTAACTTCAACTTTGGTCATTTTGACCTCGTCTACAGTCACTCACTAATGCGCTGAGTTGCTGCCGTGTGGCTGATTCAAGTCAAAACACTTTTTTTTTTTTTAAACAACACGGCAACATAAAAGTTATAAAACATGAAATCAATTTAAAAATAGAAGTAAAACAGTAAATAGTAGCATGATAAAATAGTAAAAAGACAAAAAAAAACGACTTTAAACTTAAAATTCTGACTTTATTCTCAGAAGTCTGACTTTAAACTCAGAATTCAGACTTTAAAACTCATAATTCTAACTCTATTCTCAGAAGTCTGACTTTAAATTCAAAATTCTTACTTTATTCTCACAATTCTGACTTTATTCTGAGAATTCTGACTTTATTCTCCGAAGTCTGACTTTATTCTGAGAATTCTGACTTTAAATTCGAAATTCTGACTTTATTCAGAGAATTCTGACTTTAAACTCAGAATTCTGACTTTAGAATTCAAAATTCTGACTTTAAAACTCGGAATTCTGACATTATTCTCAGAATTCTGACTCTATTCTGAGAATTCTGACTTTAGAACTCAAAATTCTGACTTTAAACCTCAGAATTCTGACTTTATTCTCAGAATGATCCTGAAGTGATTTAAATTATTTATAATAATAACTTAATTCATGGTCAAAGTATTAACGGTTTATATGCAGCTTTCCCTCCATGTGGCCTTGTTCACAGGATGTTTGCTGCAGGTTTGCAGGAGACGATCACACGGCTCGCTGATCTCTCGTGTTATTGATGGATGCTTTTTAATCGCTGACACAAGCTCACAGCCCAAGCTCCATCGCACCAGAGCGGGAGGAGGAGGAGGAGGAGGAGGTGGAGGAGGAGGAGGAGGAGGAGGAGGTGGTGGCTTCAATCACCATCTGTTGAGCGATCCACCACCGACCGTCCTGTCCTTCCCAAGCTCATTCATCTTTGTCCCTGCTCATCCAGGCCCATGGAGAACGGCACACAGTCAATCACCCCCTAAATCACTCCCAGGCTCACCGTTGATGAGCCGAAATTATGAATTCACGTCCCACGTCAGGCGGACACCGGCGGCGGGCCTACAAAAACGCGCGCACGTGCGACCAGATGGTCGTAGAAGAACAATGAGGCAGTGGCATGAACATGAGGGGGTCAAGGATGATCTCCAGGATAAGCGTTCACCTACAGTCATTTTTAATAAGGCTCTGTTTTTGAGTTTTTCTGAGTGAATGAAAGCAAAGATGTCACCAGTTGTTGAGTTTAACCCAGTTTTGCTTTGCTTTGGGTTTGAGACATTGGGAGATTCTCCTGTCTTTAAGTCATGTTGTTAGTTTGTCGACTTTGCCGGTGTTCAGACACTGGGATCTGATGGAGATCGCAGTGATTCTTCAAGATCATTTGAGTCATGGATATACTGTAAAATGATGCAGACAGGCTTGGTTACGTCGTGACACAGGAAACAATTTCCAAATTCCCAGGGAGGGAGTGCAACCAAGGAGCCAGGATATACGGAAGCGTATCTCAAACGGCTTCCGTTGGATACGCTGAGGAACAAAAATAAAAAAGATCTTGTGAAAACAGAGCCTTTTAAAAAGTTATTTTAGGTGAATGCTTCTGTAGAAATCTGCTTTTTATCCAGGATGTTGATAACAGATCTGGAAAAAAAGGGACATAAGATTACGATAAAGGCTTTAGTCAGCGTTTAAAACTATACGTTCCTCAGTAGAGGTTTAAAGGTGCCATATGTAAGAATGTGGCCAAAAATGGTTACTACATTCAAATTCAAAATACCGAGGTCTTTTAGGTTTCGTTTTCTGACGTGACTGGCAACCCGTGGTTGCTCGGCAGCTGAGACTCTACTGACTGCAATGAGTGGTAGACGGCGGTAGGTGGCGCCACATGCCAAAACATGATTTCAAAACATAAACATGATTTGCAGTCTGCAAAATATATTTTTTTAATGCAAATATTTTGGCTGTACTGTTGTTGTTGGTGAGTTCAGTTCAGCCAGATCTGCTCAGTTCTTCTGCAGAAGCTCTCGATTTCTGCTCTTTGTTGCTTAAAGAGGTTAAATACAAACGGTTTCTGTTTACAAATCTATATTAGTGATCTATATAAGGGCCTAAGCTCAAATGAAAGCCTACAAAGAGTCAGAAGTGGACTTTGATGTCCTGCATGGTTGATGACGTCCAATTTTCGGTGCCAACTTTACTCTTCTGAGCTGCTGCTTTAAGTCTCTGCTCCGGTCAGTGCTGCAGTGGATTAGTCAGCTGTATTTACTTCAAGGTGGTGCAGAGAGAAGCAGAGGGAGCAGAGAAGGAGAAGGAGCCTCAGATCGGACGTTGAGATCTTCACGATGCAGCACATCTACATGCACAGCCACGAGCACTTTGAAGTCTTCACCACTGTCCTCGCTCCACAAGGTGAGTCTGCAGCGTGACGCTGTTTACACTGTGATGAATAAGTAATGGGAGACGACTTCTTTCCAACGTCAATCACTTCTTGTGCTGAAGGACATGAAGAACTTGCATTTGTGTGACAATAAAACTCTTCATTTGTGCTGATTCACAGGGAGATATCGATGCAGAGCTGAGGCTGAACAGGCAAGTGAACGTTCCTCTTCGTGCAAACATCCTTTCCCTGACAGGAAAGCTGCATATTTGCCTGGATTCTGTGATGTTATGCAAATCAATCAAATTTCCTGTCCCTTTTCCGTTGAACTAATTCCCTCTGCCACACTTAGGTGGGACAGATAATGAAGAGTAGAGCCAGATTTAGGGTTTCTATTTCACTGCACAGCTTAGTCTGGGACACGTAATCCGCTCCATTCACAGCACCGGACTCTGACGATGCACCTAACGTCACTGCAGCCACACTGATCTTATTTATATGTATTATATATATATAAATAAAAAGGAAGTGCATTTGCAAAGAGGCTGCTGCTGTGCTCTGTGTCCATGAGATGGTGGTGGTGCACAGCTACAGGCCTCACTGGCCAGACGAGCTGCAGCTCCGGCCCGGTGACATCATCGTGGTGCTGTCTAAACACGAGGAGGAGCGCTGGTTTGGGAGGAGGCAGGACGGCCAGCAGGGATACTTCCCCGCCTCCTGTGTGATGGAGCTGAGCCAGGTCGGTTTGTGCTCAGCAATGCAGTGAGAGAGTTCTCCTCGTCCACAACAACATTCAGAATAGTTAAAGCAGGGCTCTCACACTCAAATGACCCGGGGGCCACTCAGTGTTGAGTTTGGTCAGTAAGGGGCCGGTGAAGTAAAAAATAAAACAATTTTGAGAAAAAGACATAATAGACAATAATAATAATAATAATAATAATAATAATTCACATAAAAAGTGATTTTTTTGATATGGAACTAAAAAAAGTGGAGAATATAAACGCATTTATGACATAGTAAACATAGTAATAAAAAACAGAGAAATAACTCATTTAGAACTGCAACTAATGATTATTTTCTAAATCGATTAATCTGTCGATTATTTTCATGATTAATCTGGAAATGACGATGTTCTCGAATGTTTTGTTTCGTCCTAAAACCAAAATGATTCAGTTTTAATGATTTCTTAAACTATTCACGTTTAAGAAGCTAAAACAATCAGAAATCTTGTTTAAATCATGAAAAAAGCTTCACACCGATGAATCGATTATCAAAGTAGTTGACGATTAATTTAGCAATTGGTTAATAATCGATTGATCGTTTCAGCTCTAAACTCATATGTTGTATTAATTGGTGGGCCACATGCAATTGATTTGGGGGCCGCTTGTGGGCCCCCGGGGCCGCCAGTTTGAGACCCCTGATTTAAAAGGAAGATGTTTCTGGTGAGAGATTTGCAAAAACCAGACTCAATTCACGATTCTAATCTCTTCCAAGTGAGACCTAGAATTAAAAAAACATGCCGTTTTTTAAGATGCAAGGTCTAAAATAAAGGTCACATTTGGGCTTCAGTGAAATGTGACCAACTCAGTCTGTGTCTTCTGCTTATAAATGGTCGTATAATGAGATTTTTGAGGTATCAAAACCAGGCATTTTCATTGAAAAGTAAGTTTTTAACTGTACAGTGTACTGGACACTATTTCATTTTCTAATATTGTATTTTTTTCATAGTTTATCGTTTAATTGAGTGGCTTTTTTTGTATAGTATTTTGGCACCAATTTCACCACAGCAGATTCCCTGTATGGATTATAGCAAACATAATATAATATTAATAATAAACCTGTTTCTGATTCTGAAATGAAGGACATTTGTTTGTTTGTTTCCACTCTCAGATAAGTCGTCCTTCCAAACAGGACCTGCACAGGACTTTGTCTCGGAGGAGCTCGGCGTGGGACGGCAACTCAGGTGTGCGCAGAAGACAGACAAAGTAAGCAGCAGCAGCAATAACAACAACACAAACATACATACACACACACACACACACAGACACACACATCACTCACAAACAGCAGCAGCAGCAGCACCCAGCAGCTGTTCAACACATCCCCCCATCATCACCATCCAGTCCTGTCCCACTGCTCTCCACCCAGCGCCCCTGAACAGGTGGTCCTCTTGTCCCTCATTAGACGACAAAGCACGCTGATTACTACACACACACACACACACACACACACACACACACACACACACACACACCAGTCAATCCCCTCTCACTGCATCATTGCATCTCATTAAAAGAAGCGGGGAAACAGAAGTCTTT
Organism: Microchirus variegatus; assembly: GCF_963457635.1. Classification (NCBI taxonomy): domain Eukaryota; kingdom Metazoa; phylum Chordata; class Actinopteri; order Pleuronectiformes; family Soleidae; genus Microchirus; species Microchirus variegatus. The sequence continues at coordinate 6,432,455 of NC_139816.1, read as the reverse complement.
GTAGTTTTTTTCCATCTGAAAGAAAATGTAAATATGACATTAACATGAAAAAACACTCAGGTAAATACTGCTCTAAAAGGTCAAATGTTGAATATTTGATGTCCAGTAAATAATAGGACGCAGTATCTCTTGACAGTTTATGTGAATGAATGACATTTTTATTACACGTAAACAAACAAACGTCCATTAATTTAGACATAAACTTAACCATAACCAATTAACCTGACTTCAACTCATATCTTAGATCTGCGACCTACGGCTCTGCAGTGGCAGTGGCTTTTTTTAGGGATCAAGGTGATGAAAAGTAAGAAAGTGGTTTAATATTATAATTCGTCCACTAAAATATGCATCACATCTCATCTCTACGTCAAATATCGGTGTCTTTTTATACTTTTTTAGATTTCGTAAATTCAATGAAATGTGTGGTTTTTTTATATATAGTTTTATAGTATACATAACATGCATATATGTTGCATACTAGTCCTTTATCAGTAAATATTAAGCACGTATAAACACCTTATGCAGGAAAAATCTTAATTCATGCAGTAATAGAGGTTGAATAAGGTGTTAATACGTGCTTAATAATCACTAATAAAGGGCTAGTATGCAACTTATATATGTTAATAAGCACCTAGTTAATGGTGAATATGTGTTCCCTAATCTAAAGGGTTACCATAATGATGTCATCTTCATTTTATGGATCAAATGTTTTAGTTTTTTGTAGCTCCAGATTATTTGTTTGGGTGGAGAAGGGACAAAAATGGGCTCTTTTAATACTAAAGGTGGTCTTTTAGGACCAGGTTTTGGTCTCCATGAGGACCACTGGTCCTGACAAGGTCAGTGTTTAAGGTCCTAAAGAGGCAACACACACACACTACACAGAGCCCTCTGTGCAGCTCCGTGCCTGTCTTGTCTACCAGCGGAGGAATTTGGGTCATGAGGAATAAACAGGGCCTTTGTGTTTGTTATTTCCTCTTTGTCCCCCAGTGGACACATTCTGCAGGGGAGCAGAGTAGGAGGAGGAGGAGGAGCAACAGGAGGGGCAGGAGGTGGACTGGCACTGGATGAGGGTCGCGGCGAGAGCAAGAACCCCTTCTTAGTGCACAGGCCTCAGATCCCTCTCCCTCAGCCTGTGGCCTCACCGCCTCAGAGCCACAGATCCCCGGGGCTGCTCCACAGGATTTTATCCAAGTGCCGGAAAAAGAGTGAATGCCAGGGAGCCACCAATGGGGCCTTCGAGGGCGACTAGGAGGCCCCCCCCCCGTCTCTTTGTCCCTGGGTGGTACGAGCAGAGAAGCTTCTGTTATGTCCTGATCTGAGTCTCTGTTGCCATTATGGTGTTTTTTTTTCTTGAATCGGCTGCATTTCAGGAAACCAAAGAGGCCAAACACAACAAACTGTGAACGCACACACACACACACACACACACACACACACACACACACACACACACAGCATCTGATCATGTATGGAGGTGCAACAACCTGCCTGGAAATGTGAATGTACAGCTACAGTGTTGTCCTCGTGTTTCAGCATGGAAAGATCAAATTAAACAGTGCATGTTTGTGTACACTACTGTTCAAAGGTTTGCAGTCACTTAGAAATGTCCTTATTTTTGAAAGAAAAGCACTTTTCCATTCCACTTTTCAATGAATATAACATTAAATGAATCAGAAATACATTCTATACATTGTTAATGTGGTAAACGACTATTCTAGCTACGTCTGGTATATGTACATAGGTGTATAGAGGCCCATTTCCAGTGTTCAAATGGTACATTGTGTTTGCTTATCGCATTAGAAGGCTATTGGACGATCAGAAAACCCTTGTGCAATGATGTAAACACAGCTGAAAACAGTTTTGCTGCTTCTTTATTTGGAAAGAAAATCATTATTTCTAATCTTGTCAATGTCTTGACTATATTTTCTATTCATTTTGCGACTATTTTGATGAATAAAAGTCTGACTTTTAATGGAAAACGCAACACAAATTGTATAGGTGAGCCCAAACTTTTGAACAGGCACTTTATTAGGAACACTATTAACTGAATCGTTCATGCAAATATCTAATCCGTAACAAGAAAAAAGGTGATTTATGCAACTTACAGAAGAGGCTGCTGACCTTTTACTGGGATTTTTCACACGCAACAATCTGAAAAAGAGAAAATATCCAGTAACAGTAACTCATAACTCCTTGTTGCAAAGTATGCAAACAATGTCCTGTATTGCAGTGGACACATACCTCACTATATTACCTCACACATACACACACTTGTCCATTTTCCTCCACACACACACTGGGGCCTCGCTCCCTCATTTTATATAGAAAACTCTCTCAAGCGAAAGGAAGTGTAATTGAGGCCTGGCCCCCGAAAGAGCACAGGGGGATTTGTGCCCAGTTGCCGCAGCAACACTAAAGCAGCCCTCAGAAGTCACGTCTTCTTCTTCTTCTTCTGTGGTGCCTCGCAGCGTGTGAGGAGGCAGCGCAGGGTGGAAGAGGACACAACAAACACCGAGCCGTGTCCTCACCTTGGCCTTGACCTTTGTGGGAAATCACACTCCTCCTCCTCCTCCACTGTTTGATATAACCCTTTGTAATAAAGGCTGTGGGAGGCAGTCGCTCTGGGGCCAGGGTTTCAGAGGCATTTCTTGTTTCTCCTGTGCAACTGTGCGTGTACAGTACTGCCGTCTGGATGACGGCGGGAGTGACTGAGAACACCTTTGCGTAAAAGAGGATTACAAGGTTTTCTTTGATAAAAAAAATAAAATAATCTACTGTATAATACGTGTACAGATTGAAGGCGTGTAAAAAAAAGAAAGAAAGAAAAGAGACATCACTTCTCTTGACAGCTGCCGGGGATTAGCGATCGCCATATATTCAGATTCAAAACATGATTCGAAACATCGCAAGGAGGCAGACTCACCTCACACACTGCACACACACACACACACAAGTGGAAATAGTGACCTATATATGAGGGCGGAAAGGCCACGGTCCAATTTTAACTCTCACACACACCAACACACACACATGCACAATCCCAGGGCTGTGAACTCTCCCGCCCAAAAGTGTCCCTATCCCTGCTGTTTCGTGCCGAGTATCTTCAGGGGGGAATTGGGGGGGGGTTAGGGCAGAGGGGGAGGAGGGGTAACAGGGTGCCTGCCAGATGACTGTTCTGTCAGCCTTATAATGGGCTGCCATCTGCTGTCTAGCATACACAAAGGCAAACACCGAGTGTGTGTGTGCTTGCCGATGGGTGTGTGCGGTTCGAGGAAGTGGGCAGAGAAGATCTGCATGGATGGATGGATGTTTGGATGTTTGGGGACTGCTTCGTGTCTTCGTGGAGGACACAAATATCTTATTTTATGGCCGGACAGAAAATGAACAAGAGTACTACTTTGGTGCATTAAATTAAATTAAACACGGATGGAATAAATCCTACGTTTCCTCCCTCGACTGCACGTCAATAAGTCACGGTTAAATCTCTCTTAAACGCACGCGTGAAGCATAAGGTGGAAAAGGCGGTGGCTGTCAATAACCAATTAAGAGGCCAAAAAAAAAAGGTCTTTCAAGTCTTCAGCGCGGGTCACACACAAGAACAAAAGACGCTCTTGTACAAGAACGTGGAGGCGATTGATATAGTAGTAGAAGACACGGGGTGCAGAACGCGACGCCCGTGTGTGTTTACGTGCATATTGTTTTGAGTGCGTGTGCAGAACTGCTGCTGCTCCTTCAGCAGAAGGGCCAGGCATCTTTGCCTCCCTCCATTTGTGGGGGCAATTGAGCGAGTGGAGCCTGTAAAAACCAACAGCCCCCGAGGACAAAAGAAGCCCAGGGGCATTAAGTCACGGGTGAGCGGGCCCCTTTAGGGCCAGCAGCTGACCCTGTGGAGAGGCCTCTTGTTCTGATGGAGGGGGCTCGTGTCTCCGGACACCCCCCAGGCCAAGTTGACAGCATCCCAACATATACATGCACGCGTGACGGGGGGGGGGGGGGTGGCGTCGTCGTCTTAAAACTACTCAATCAATGCGTCCAAACGCAGCCTTGAACACATTCACCTGCCTCATTCACTGACTGACTGTCAACTCCACCTGTGGGAACAAAATAATAAGAAAATATACTTATCAAGCACTCAAGGAATCAGCTTTTTTGGCAAAAGCTCAAGGAGGTTTGTAACGCCTGCTGCGAGCGTTGTCAGAAAACTGTGTTACACGATACACACACACACTGTGGAACAAACACTAATTTGTCCTGGGTCACACGGCAGACACGCACACACACAAAAAGACACTTCTGAAGAATAGAAGTCATGCACCAAATGCATTTATTTTTACAAATTTAAGTACAAGGTTACAAAGGTAGTCTATGGTATGGCCTCGATTATGACTTCAACGGCTACAAAATATAGTTTTTTTTGCGAGTGTTACAATCTCCTTTGTAGAAAAACGAAAGCAAACAGTCCAGCGTCTTGTGTGTGTGTGTGTTATTCCTCATGCATGACTACAGTAGTATATGACAAATGCTACTATCCTCCTGTGTTCTGTGTACTCAAAGTCCCTCAAAAACCTAGGATGCGTACCAAGCGTTTGTTAACATGTGGAAACAATAATTACAAACAAATATATATATATATATGTACACACACACACACACATCAGTCATCTCTCAGTGTCTCGTATGGATGCGAGTCATCTTTTCGTTTTTAGCGTTGTTTATTCTACTTTGATCTCCCTCCGCCCGCCCCGACAAGATTCCCTTTTTTTTAAGTCTCACTCAAACGCTTAACACAGGATAATCCAGATTATGACTAATACTGGTTCCATTAATGCCGATAATACAAAGGCCATTTATAGCTGTAGCGTCGCTTAACCAGATTATTGGACAAGTCAGATTAATGGAAACTTAACAATGGAAGCGCTGTGTATTTACATTACATTTCAAAATAAAATAAAACGAGTGAGCAGGCAGGGATTCTGGGTTTTTTCAGCAGAATACAAAGTCGTTGACACACATGCTGTGTGTGGCAGTGATCAATTATATTGCTGCAATAATTTGTGTCTTGAAAGGATTATATATGTAGTGCATTTAAAACACGTTTCAGCAGCGGAACAAGAGAGGATAAAACATGATGTTAAAGTCAGCATCCGTAACAAAATGAGAAGACGTCCATCTAAGACACACACAGACACACACAGACAGACAAATAAAAAGGACAAGAGCGACGTCCTCACAACAAGCATTTCCACTTAAATGGGTAAAAAAAAAGTGCAATTTGTCTATGATTAGAGGTCAGAGATGGAGTCCCGCTACCTAATAGCAAAGAGCACATTTAAATCAAAGGAAGAACAGTGTCCTATGTCAATAATATGTTACACAATCACAGATTCAACTACACATTAATGTTGCTAGAACCTGTCAGTCCGGGCGGGGGAGGAGGGGGGGAACGAAATTAAATTAATGGCAGTGAACATTCTTCTAATGGTAGCCCAATCCTGATTTTTGAAAACAACAATAAAGATTCTTCAATAATTTCTCTTAAAATGTCTTAAATAAATTAGTAAACATTAAATAAATAAAAACCCTACAGCCTTCACATAAAAATGTAAATCCTTCTTCTTCTTGTGACCAAGGAATTGTCTGTTATTGAACACTGATGATGTGAAAAATGGCCACTATTGGTCCTGTTTCCACTATGGTCCCAGCTCGCCTCGCCTCAGGTTGGTTTTCCACTACAAAAAAAAAAGTACGTACTCGATGTGGGCGGAGTCATAACAGCACAACTGCATGGAACTGCCGTGACGAGCGACTTGTAAAGCAGTTGTTTTCAGTGAAACTGAATCATTAGAATCAATTCATGATTCAAGCAGAGTTTGTGATGCCGCTCACGACCGCTGTCGCTAAAGCTGCTGTGATCTGTGTCGCTAAAGCTGCCGCGATGGGTGGCGCTAAAGCTGCCGCGATCACTAAAGCTGCCGCGATCGCTAAAGCTGCCGCGATCGCTAAAGCTGCCGCGATCGGTGTCGCTACAGCTGCCGCGATCGCTAAAGCTGCCGCGATCGGTGTCGCTACAGCTGCCGCTATCGCTAAAGCTGCCGCGATCGCTAAAGCTGCCGCGATCGCTAAAGCTGCCGCAATCGGTGTCGCTAAAGCTGTCGCGATTGCTGTCGCTAAAGCTGACGCGATCGCTGTCGCTAAATACACCGACTCCTCTGTTAAATATTGAGATTTTTAGACATTTCCTTAGCAAAATGTTGGAGATTAACACACATTTTCAGGATTTTTAAGTCTTTTAAACCGATCTACAGTTCGGCATTGTTCGGCTTGATTGGCCGGCAGTATCGTCTCAGCTAGCTTGGAAGCTCACCAGAGCAGCTAGTAAAAAAATCACTAGTGGAAATGCAACTTAACCATGCCATTCCGAGGCGATTCGAGCTGGTGGAAACACGCCATTAGTGACCAAAACAATGGTGGCCATTCATTTTTTTTCCATTATAGACTTTTTAGTTTGATTTGAGGCTGCTGTGTCGGCAAAGTTAAACTTCTTTAAGAAAACAAACAAAAAAACCCTCATGGTATCTGATTTATATTAATATCTAAGCTTTTCGAGCTGTCGAGCGATAATAAATAAAAAACAAAAGGAAAAGAAATAAACATAATAAAAAGGTACCCTTCCATTCTTGAGGTTCTCACACATGTTTACATTGCAGTGAAATACATTCAACCGATGTCTCGACGGACATCTTGGCCTTGGAAAGGAAATGTTTTGTTTACATCATTACAAGTGCTATCCAGTTTGCCCTTAAAACACACTGCTGCACACTTTCTCAGCAGCAACAAAAATCAAACTCAGTAGTGCAATACTGACGACAGCTTCCTCTCTCCATCCCCGCAAAAGAACTTCACACCACCATGATAATAGTATTCAGCAATAACACTGCTGTCCATAGAGACGTGTACCTTCATTATTAGACTCTGTACTGTTTGTGTCTGAGTGCTACAAAATAAGAAGCTATAGATGCAACAGCAAACGGGTGGCAGTTTAGCTAAACATGTCAACGCACAGTGAGTCATAAAATCTTGTTATTTAAAACAATATATTAACGATATAAAACTCGGAAGCAGCCGTGGCTAATAATAATAATAATAATAGTAATAGTAATAAACACTATTCTCTAACAGCCTGTTGTATGTGCAGGTAGTTTCAACATCACTAACTAGTGCAGAAAACAAACACAATCTAGCCTCTTTTTTCCATGTTTGTACAGAACTGCTCATGTAGCCTGGTGGTGGCGTGTGTTTCAAAGGGAGTCAAGGATAAACCTCAGGCAGTGATTTTACTGTATATATACAGTATATACGTGTTGAAAATAATACCACAAAAAGCAGCCGTACTGTTTTTGTGACAGTGCATTTCTGCATCGAAAAGAAAAATCAAAATAATTTGTCTTCACTGGATTGTCTCTTACAGGATTCAGTGGAGGTTTAAGTTGTTGTTGGGTGGATGGATGGACGGGGGTAAGTAGTGTTACCAGTGCAGCTGGGGGACAGGTGGGACGGCTTTAAAGCACAAGGGCCCTCGAGGTAGAGCCAGATGACGGGTAAGGGTTCAGGTACTGACGAGCCTGTTCCGTCATAATCAGCTGGTCCTCTGTCTTCCCATAAACCACTGCTTCCCACTCACTCACCTGCAGAGGAAACCGTCAGTGGTTACTCAAGCAGGTCATGGGTCACTTATTCAAACCATAACCATGAAGGCTCAGAAAGGGATTTATTATGTGCTTAATCCTTAGATGCACCTTCAAAAGAGTAACGTAAAATAATTGCTTATGATCATTTTAAACCAACATCAGTCCATTCCATACATATCAAATATTAATGCATTTTTAAAAATGAAACCAAGTTTTTTGCCATGATGTACCTTCGTTTTAGGGTCTACAAAAACACAATAAATGATAAAAACTAGATTATTTTTGGTTTGATTGTTGCAGCCTGGTATATGTGAGAATTTAGCAGTTTATATGCAATATTTTGCATTTTTTGCAATGTCATATTTCATAAAATACTCCTAAAGCACCAAAGTGTGCTCATAAAAATGTCCTCATCATACATATCAAACATTAATTCAGTATTTAACCCTTAAAATTGCTAAGTTCTTGTCATGATGCATCAAAAATAGTGACGTTTCAACGAGCACATTTTTGTCCATAGGTTTTTGTCCAATATGCATGGAAAAAGGATAAAATATTCTAGAATTTAAAAGCCAAAAAACACAAAAATGTGTTCAGGAGAGTGTGTTTGAGGGTTAAATATCTTACAGACCTGTAGAGTGGCGTGTTTTGGTGCTTTCGAGGCAGGGAGCTTCTTCACACGCAGGCTGGTAAAGCGATGAGGTTGTTCGGGGACGACCGAGGGTTCCTCTCTTGCAGATGTCAATGGGTGGCTGCACTCCTCTTGCTCTTGCTCAGGGATTGGGCTGATCAACGAGGAGCTCGTCAGGAGAGTTTCCTCTGGTTTCTGCAAAAAGATAATAATAATAATTTATTGTCTGAAAAAGAGCATAATACATGACATAACATCACTAACCCTAACCCTATCACAGCAATACTTCATAACGATTGAAGTTTGATACACAGCCCTAAGGGTGACCCTACATTTAAGTCAGAGTGACAGAAATTTTGAATGCATTTTTACATAGAACAGTGGGTTTGTATGGATGACACAACTAGGTCCAGTTTAAGCTTCTCTAAATCCTGGAGGCACATACAGAGGATCAGGCTGGTGACATGTCAGCAGCTGATAAAGACTCAGGCTATGGGTAGAAGCTCAGTGCAGCAGCAGCAGAATGAGGGAGTGGTTCCCACCGTCAACCTGAGGAGAGTGCAACATGAGCCCAGACCTTGATAAAGACAAGATATCGATCGCTATGATCTCCCTACGGCCAGATATCTTGTTCTAATCCATGTCTGCAAGGGTGGATTTTAATCACGGAATTGAAAATGGAGCATGCCTTCAAAACAAAAAAGGGAAGCACACTAAGAGCTGTGGAAGTTGGTTGCAGAAGCTATAGATTGACAGGTGTTCCACACTGCTGAACAGGTGTTCACCGCGGCTGAAGTCAGAACAATGGGACTGCTGGAGGCACCATCACTTGTTTCTGAACCTGCTCTCTTTAGATGACTTACTTCCGTGTTGCCGGGCTGCTCTTGGAAGAGTTGGACATTGAGGGCGTCTTTAGCCCAAGGGTCGAGCACAAGGGATTTGCGCACTTTTCTTGCAGGGCCATCCATCTGAAATCAAAAGGACACAAACTGTAAGTTTCTTCTTATTTTCCTCTCATATGCGAGGGGGTATAATCATGAAGAACTATGAAAAGTACATTATGTTTCCATGCTCTGTAGTCAGGCTGGACGTCAGCTCTGTGGAAGATGTCCGCTCCAGTCTCCTGCTTCAGTACTTCACGAATGTCCTCCTCGAGCAGCGCCAACGACTGAGGCTGAAAAACACACAAATACACATGTACATTTATAAATAAGAACTGAATAAATAATGCAAGTGCAACAACATGCAGCCATATTTGACAGCTTACCTCTATCTTCAGAGGGCCGTGCATTTTCTCCTGGGCAGCCAAAGCGTTTTTGAAAGGCGTCGGTGTCCTTGGTGTTGGAATCATGACAGTTTTACGGAATTTGGGTGTCCGTGACCTAGAAGATTGAAGAGAATCATACGTTTTAATTTAGATTTACACTGTGGCCACGAAGGAAGGTGGAAAATGTTGTATTTTTACCCATCATTCTCTTTCTGGTGCTTGGGTGTGGTTTCTTTGTGGAGCGGCGTGTAAAGGAGACACCTTTGGCCACAAACGGGAGTCGAGGTGAGGGCAGGGTTATCCAGGTTCAGATTATCTGACATGTTGCAGAACTGGGGAGGAGATAATCACACAAGGTGGGGTCAATCACACGACCTGTGCAACCAAAAATACAGTTTAAAGTGTGTGAGGAGAGAAAAAGAGGTTTTATTTACTCGTGACGGCGTAAACGGCAGTGATTTTGTGGGCGTTTTCTTTGGAGAATTCGGGTTATTTTCCAAGAAAGAGGAACAGGTCCTTTCACACAGAGGGGAGGGCTCCCCCTTTTCTCTCCTCCGCCTCCTCGCCGTGCTTGTCTGGGAGGGTTTGGAGGAGTTGATGGGAGTCAGAGCCGTGACACTGGCCAGACCAAATGAAGTAGAGTTTTTCTCTTGGCCTGAAACGGCAGTGGAATTGTTGAACGCGTAGCCCATGGAGCTGTCCGCCGTCCTCTCCTGCAGGAGAGTGCTGTAGCCTGCCAGATTGTGTCTCGGTGGCGTCGTTGCCTCAGAGAGGTCGAAACTGGCCACGTCGCTCCAGACGACGGGGTCCTGCAGAGCGAAACACATCTACAGTCGATCTTTAATACATTCATGAGTGTTTTTAATACATTCATACTGCTATACACTACCGTTCAAAGGTTTGGGGGTCACTTATGTCCTTATTTTTGAAGGAAAAGCACTTCTTTTCAATGAATATAACATTGAATTAATCATAAATACACTCTATACATTGTTAATGTGGTAAACGACTATTCCAGCTGCAAACATCTGTTTTTAATGGAATATGTACATAGGTGTATAGAGGCCCATTTCCAGTGTTCTAATGGTACATTGTGTTTGCTAATCGCGTTAGAAGGCTATTGGATGATTAGAAAACCCTTGAAAACCATTGTTAGCACAGCTGTAAACAGTTATTTTGAATAAAAATCATTATTTCTAATCTTGTCAATGTCTTGACTATATTTTCTATTCATTTTGCAACTCTTTTGATGAGTAAAAGTCTGACTTTTAATGGAAAACACAACAAAAATTGTATAGGTGACCCCAAATTTTGAACGGTAGTGTATGTGTACCATTTTATCTCCGCCTGATACTTACAGAGTCGATGAGCTCCATGGTTTCCGCAAACTCCGGTATGGTCTGCAGCGTGGAGAGCACCGCACTGGCTTCCACCGCCAGGAATTTACTGGGAGAGACAGGAAGCTGTGTCGGCGCTGGAGGAAGCTCGGGGCTGCTCCAGGGCTTTCTCTCAGCCTGCTCCTCCAGGCTGCTGCTACTTGTGGTTAAGGTATCTTCTGCTGACACACTGTCGGACCAAACCGAGTATGGCTCCAAGCTCTGAGTGACAGGAGGGAGGAGGGGGCGGGGGGGTAGAAGGCTGGGGTTAGAAGGCTGGGGTTAGACCTTTGCCTGCAGCAGCAGTTTGATGGCTGACTTGATGTGAACGTGTTGTGTGAAAATGTCGTAGATTTGAAGCAGTTTTGAAATGATTTGAGAGGAAGGAAAGTTTGGGAAAACAATAACAATGGCAAATCAACATCATTTTACACAATATAACATCAGTGACTGTGGAGACTGGAGTTGTGAATGAAATGTGAGGACAATGTTGGGACAGGAGAGAGACGGGTCAAAAAAACAAACTGCAGGCTGAGTGAGGGCATGAGGGCTGAAGGAGATGAAGATGAGCAGGTTTGTGATGCGAACTATGGTATTATGGGGTGTAGGTGGCTTCCAAGCACAGCTTCAGTCCAGTCTGATTGAGTAGCAAAATGGGGAAGGCAGTTACTACAGCAACACTACAGCATGTCAGGCTACAGGCACGCATACATGTGCGCCATTCTTGTTTTCACATCTATACACTGTAAAAAGTCCATCACTGGGTCGATTATGACAAAAATCAGAACATGTAAAGCCAATGGAGGAGGATTTGACATTGAAATTTTAAAGTGAAAGCAGATAAAGGCTGAAAATGTGTAAGATTCAGCTTTTATCTCATTTCAATTTGAATCTGACTCAGATAAGTAATATATTTCATATTAGAATGAGCCTTTTTACAGTGTATGTAAGCTACAGATGCTGACACACGCTCGGTGTGTGTTCTTACATAGGGACCTCTGCACTGCACTTGTCGGTGGACTTCATTCTCTGCTGACATAAGCAGCAGCTCAAGCTCCTTAATTCTTTGCTCTCTGTCAGGATCATCCAGGCAGGATGGCTGGAATAAACACATGTCAGGGGAGGAGAGAGAGAGAGGTCACGAGGACAGGAGGAAAGGACAGAAGTTAAGAAAAAGCAGACAAATAACAGATTTGCACATACAAAAATATTCACAGGAGCATTTTGAGATTCAACCCCTTTTTGTTATTGAATGTTAGATGAAAAATAACGGCACATTCAAGCATTCATTTTACTTGAAGTCCAGAGTTAGCAAATCACAAGGATATCTATGAAAAGCCCAGAAAAATAAAGAATGTGACAAGATTTTCCCCCCGTTGGCATGCAGAAAAAGACTCACTGGTGTGAAGTTTTCAAGGAGACTGTCCATCATGTGTCCACTGGGAGGATCGTACGAGTATCCGCCCAGCTACAACACAGAGAGACACGTTCAAGTCAAACTCACAGAGGACAAGAATAAAAAAAAGTATGAAGCACAAAGTAAAAAGGAGACCTGGCTGGGTCCTGATATCGATAATGGACTGTGATCACAGCTCTGAGGCTCTGCTGCTGTTGTTGTTGTTGGGGGACACAGCCTGTGATGGCGTCTCTTTGCTCCTGTATGAGTGGACGTCAAAGTCTTGCCGTTTTCTTGCAGGTAGCCCTCATGCTCCACCTTCCTCCTCATGGTGGAGTTCCAGTGGTTCTTGATGGAGTTGTCCGTCCTGCATAGAAAACACAAATTCAGAGCTGAATTCATCGTCAACTATTTTGAAAATCGATTAATCGGTTTGAAGCTTTCTTTTTCATGATTAAAGCAAGATTTTTGATTGTTTTAGCTTCTTAAATGTGAATATTTTCTTCGTTTCTTTGCTCCACATAACAAAGAAATCATTAACAACTGAATCATTTTGGTTTGTGGACAAAACAAGACATTCAAGAACATCGTCATTTTGACAAACACTGATCAACATTTTTTAACATTTTCTGGACCAAACGATTCATAGTTTAATCGAGAAAATTAAACTAAATCGTTACTGCTCTCATCAGCAGTAATAAGGTTACAGTATATTACCGTCCAGGGAGAAGCTTGGAGATCTCTGCCCAGCGGTTGCCCAGACGTTTGTGGGCCTCGTAGATGATTCGATCCTCTTCTTGTGTCCATGAAGACTTCTTCACCTCTGGGTTGAGGTGATTGTGCCACCTCTCACGGCACTGCTTTCCGATCCTGCCCTGGAGATGCTTTGCGATCACTGACCAGCGTTTGGGGCCGTACTTGTGTACGAGGTCAATAACCTGTACAACAAATCAACAAAGGAGCGAAGTTCATTGGTTTTTGTTGCACTTTCAGGTGGCGTTTTCTGTCATGTTGTGACTTTATGGGAGAGTGGAGTGAGTGAGATCACACCTTCCTACTTATTTATAGCAACTCCAGTGTTAAGAAAGCTTCGACTGTTTGTGGTAGAGCTGGAAAAATGCTCTGATGTCATAGTTGGCAGCCCATGCTATTATTGATAGCCCTGTGTTTCCGTTATGATGCCAAGACTTCAGAGAAACATTCTCCACACACTGTTGCAGAATAGTGATCCATTTAGGGAACTCACTGCAGCAGAGAGCGACATTAAGACTTTCACTTGGCTCTAAACTTGTGACTTGGAAAATCTGTGTATTATTATTAGGGATGACGCAGTTCAGCATGTAATTTGCAAGGCACAGTAAGTTTTTGGCGGGAAGTAAGCCTGCGCATGTGCAAACCTCTCCAGGTCTGAAGGTAGAAGATACATTACCTATTGTGACATTTGTTTGTGTTGTGTTTTTTTTTGCCTGGACTCCGCTCCTCACAATCCCCACAGCTTCCTTCTGCCCTCACCTATCGTTTACCTGTTTTGTCATTGCCTCATTCTGTCCAAAAGCAGGAACTCCCAGCTCATCTTACCTTTTGATCCTCCTCTTTTGTCCAGGGTCCTTTCACCAGCTCTGGGTTGAGCACCTTCTGCCAGCGGTGCTGACACTGGCCATCTGTCCTCCCCTGTGACAGAGAAACACAGACCACAACACCTTATTACACACACCACCACACGGCAATATTTACATTCTTTTCACTCAATGAACCCGTGGTGACCTTCTTCTTGTGAGAGTGTTTGTAAATAGGAGTAGTAAATGATGTTGGCGGTTGTTGGAATTGACTAGTTTTGCATAAACATGTGAGATATTATTAACATATTACAACGTATACTTACAGGGAGACATGTGGCGATTAATTTCCAGGAATCAGTTCCATGTTGCTCGACGAGCTTTTTCAGCTTATCATCCTTAAGACGATGAAGGCAGTGAAAGAGAGAGTAAAGGTACTTTAGTATCTGATATAAATTGACGACATAATCATTGAGATATGGCAATAATGGACTTACCTCATCTCTGGACCACTTTACTTTGCACACCGTTTTCTTGTCTTTGCTCTTCTCTTTACTCTCTGGATCAGTGGAGAGCAGCTCTTCATCCTCGTCATTGCTAAAACTGCACAGGGGCAAATGAAAGAAGAGCAGCATTTCTTTATATGGTCATTTGCTCAGAAATGAACATTGCATTGCGAGGCTGCTTTGGTGACTGGCACTGGTGCACATTTACACATGTCCTGATATGCTTTTACTTAACAAACTGTCACAGCAAACAGAGACTGTTGGTTGGTGTGTTATCTGATGTAATGCACGATATAAATGAAGTGAATTGAAAGCCGAGTAATCACTATGACCTATCCGTGCAACCACAATTTAATTTGACATTCAAGAGAGCAAGATAAACATCGGTGCACACTGTATACAGTTAATTTACCAAGCAATGTTGTTGGACGTATGTAGTAAATGTCACAGTCAACACAAGCAATTCAAGGAAACAACAAAATGCTTTAAGCTATATTATAAAAGTCTAAAAGTGACACTTATTTCATGTTAAAAATTATGATTCACAAGGCTTAAAAAAAAGCACACCATGGACTCTGTGTATAACCACAAGAACATAAAATTCCTCTCTACTGACACAAGATGTTGGCAGGTAGCACTGGGCGTCTGTGTTCTCATAAAACCTGCTGCTGGGCAACACTCAGACTTTAATAAATAACGGTGAAATTAAGTTTGCCATTCCCAGGAGTCGCTTAACCTTAGGGATCACATGCACACAAGGGGAAAACACTCTATTTTGTAGGACGCTCCCACTGTCTTTCTCAGTGGGAAGCCCCGAACATGGGAATTGAAGTTTGGTGTGTGCCGACTCCCTCGCCAGAGCAAAGAGAAGTGGGCAAATCTGTGTACAGTCTGAACTGTACACTGAACAGAGAGGAGGAGCATAAAGGGGCTGAAGGAAAGGGGCGATCGCACATCAACAGGCTCTTTCACCTCCAGAGGTGAGTGAGTGAGCGTGTGTGGGTGGGTGTGTGTGTGTGTGTGTGTGTGTGTGTGTGTGTGTGTGTGTGTGTGTGTGTGTGTGTGTGTGTGTGTGTGTGTGTGTGTGTGTGTGTGTGTGTGTGTGTGTCATTTAGCGGGAGGAGGGGTGTGGTCAGGGGCATAGGCAAAGCCCTAACGGTCCGGTTGTTCAAAAACTTTCAAATAAATCTGGCTTATATAACCTCTCCACATTTTGTTTAACACCTTACTGAACTTTAATATCATAAGTATATAAAAAATGAACACAATTCAGCATATGCAATTCAACATCAGTCATTAGTTAAGAGCATACTGTACAATAAATGTGTAAAATAAAGAGAAAGAAGCCACCCATCTGTCTCCAGATGTAAACACAAGCAAGCGTAAGTGCTGGGTACGACACAGAATCATTATTCCAGCTTCAATGTCTGTCCTCTTTGTCAGATATGGTCATCATAATTGTGAATACCACTGAGAGTCAACAATGATAAAAGATAACGATGGAAAAAATGGTGTAGTTCCTCACAATTAACTGTATTTGAACCAGAAACTTCCTGACCAACTAAAATTTGAAATGATTCATTGCAATTAATCACAAACTGTATGTTTATATATAAATACTAACATTTGACTGCAGCACTGTGGACTATTCTGCTTACATTGGTCATTATGCATGTTATTTCAGGTACATTTTGACTCTGAAAGTGGATTTTGTCCTGTGACAGAAGCACAGTGTACCAAGGAGACCAAATATTGGAGTAAAAATAGCAAAAAACACAGCATACATTGTACAAAAAATACTGCCTAACTAATTCCAACAACATTTTTCAAATATATAATAAATATATATATCAAAAATATTTTCATGACACTGGGAAATGCACACTGTTATCCATCTGGTTTTTTTTTTTTTTTCAACTGTGCAGGAGAAGTGCTATATGACTAAGGAATCTCTATTTTTAGGGATGGGAATCGAGATCGGTCTCTATATCACACGCTTCACTATACACAGAGTGTTAAAAATGTCAATAAAAATCAGCAAAAGCATTGTAGCCTGTAGGCTGTTTACTTTATTCTATTTTGGGAGAACAATATTTGTTACACAGTTGGAGAACTGTGTCTTTGAAATGACTCATCACAAGTATGTAGTTAGCAGCTTCATAGTTCATAAATGGTCTAAAACGGGGGTCTGCAACCTTTAGTATTAAAAGAGCCATTTTTGTCCCTTCTCCACACAAATAATTGTGATGAGTAGCCGTAAGAAACCTATTTGATCCATAAAAAAAACATAGTTTGTTGCATTCATGAAATCTAAAAAGGAGAACGAGAAAACTGTTGACATTTCATTACTGTTTTTACCATTTTTCAATATCGTATTTGACACAAAGGACGTGATGCATATTTTAGTGGACGAAATATTAGACTAGTTTCATCTCATCAATCCCTAAAAAAAAAAAAAAAGTGTTCACTTTGAAAGAAATAAAATATGTTTTGCAAAGCTACAGGGAGCCACTGCAGAGGTGCTGAAGAGCCACATGGGGCTCGGAACCGCAGGTTGCAGACCCCGGGTCTAAATTGATGTCATAGATGTGGTATCTTCCCAAAACAACAAACAAACCTGATATTATATTTGACAAACGATGCATGAACACACTATTGTGACAAACATATGCTACCAACACACTGGTTATAATGAAAACTGTACGTATATTACTGCTCTTGTCACCCACCTGAGTGATTTGACCGTGTCCATGACAGTCTGCAGGGTTGTGGGACCTTTTTTCCGAAGACGAACCAGTGTTTGGCAGCTCTCTAAACACCCGCACGGACAGATATGTATCCATAGAAGTCGCTGTCAGTCATCGCTGCCTGTTCACTCAGAGACGCTAGCTAGCATTACTAGCTAACTAACTCACTGAACACTCCATAACACAACTCTCACTCGGTAAAAGCCGTGTTCGAGAACATGTTTCTCCGCCAAAGAAAAGCTCCGCGGTGTCTCTTCTTTCAAAAAAACTACAGTTAGTGCACGAAGCTAACAGCTAACAGACGTCCACTCCCGTGTTCTGACTCCGTCAGTGTGTTCGACTCTCTCGTCTCGCTCTGTACTTTTCTATCTGGAGTTATGATTTTTGTCCATCCCGCCGATTCTCGCGCCCAGCCCCTCTGCGCGGGCGGCCTCGCCTCTGATTGGTCAGAAACGGGGGGGCTGCGACCGAAGAAGTCAACACTCGAAGCTGATTGGTCAGAGAGGAGGGGTCCGCTCGCGTGTGATTGGTCAGAATGTTGACACGGTTTCGCTTTCAGTGGTCAAATATTTTAAGGGGGCGGGCCTTGAGTAAGAGGACGCTGCCACTGTCACATTCAGCAGCAGAATGGCTCTTTTCATGCTGCAGTGATGGGAAGTCATTTTGGCTCGGCTCCCGTAGAAGAGCCGACTTTAGTCTCACTCAGAGCCTTCTAGTTTATGCTAATTTAGCAATTATGAATGATTTGTGTGTTGTTAAGCAAGTGTTTTAATTAGTGTTTTATTTTGTGCATTTATTCATTCAAAAAAAATGCACGAGTATTGCTAGTCAATCACTTTATGATGCTTCACATACTTTTTTGCAAAAACTGAGAACTTTTGAGGTTCCAGCTACTGTTTTACTCCTCCTTGTGTCCTCACAGCTCATTCTGTGCAGCTCCTTTAAACTGTACTCTACTGACACCTACTGGACAAACGGTTGCACATACACTCGACTAGTTACTTGTTACCATGGATACTTAATATCCCAAAACACAATAGTTGCCATAGAAAATGTGGTTTGTTTGCATGTTATCTGAACTACACATGCGTGGTTATTAACACAAATGTATATATTTTGACATATCAGCACTAGTTCAAACTCCATTATTTAATTGCATTGTATAATGTTTGACTTATAGGCAACTTGTAATGCTATATCTAACAATCCTAGTTCTGTATTTGTTGTTATTGAATTCTCTCGTCTCTCACTAAGTGAAGTATGAAGATTTTCGAGTATTGGGAATTTCCTGTCTTTCTACCTGTGGGTGGCACTGCTAGACTGTTTGACTTCTCAATGTTTTCATTCCTGAGTGTAAGAAAAGTTGTCACGAGAGAAACCCAACGAGACCGGAAACGGTGCTTCTCAAACAAGTAAAAGCATTCAAGTTGGAATCAAATTTGGGCTGAAGTGAGCCAATTTGTACGGTGGCCCACTGAAGGGCAAATCACCAATACAAATAGAAAACACAACAACATTAACTGAAACTTAACATTAACTAAAACACAACTACATTAACTAAAACATAACATTAACTAAACACAATATTAATTGAAACACAACACAACGACATTAACTGAAACACAGCATTAACTAAACACATTATTAATTGAAACACAACATTAACTAAAACACAAAATTAACTAAAACACAACAGTAACTGAAACACAACATTAACTAAAACACAACATTAATTGAAACACAACATTAGCTAAAACACAACATTAGCTAAAACACAACTAGATTAACTGAAACACAACATTAACTGAAACACAACAATATTAACTGAAGCGTTAGCTAAAACACAACAACATTAACTGAAACACAGCATCAACTAAATTAACTAAATTAGAATACATTTTACGTGTGCCAAAACAAACCGTGTGGATCAAACTAAAAAATTAAAATTAAATAAAAATGAATGAAAATCTCGCAACCATCAACTGCCGGCATTTTATTTTGACAGGCAGCACAGGAAGTGCTCGCCTGTGTGATTGTTTGCGGCGGTTGTCGCCGTTTGATCCCGTGACAAATTTCATCGGAACTTTCAACGGCCAGGAAAGACTGATGTTTCCTGTTTCTGTCGCTTGTCAGTCGAACACGGAGGACCGTGGACGGGATATCTCACTCTCACTTCACGTAGTCTCGCCGGGACTTTTTGTCCTCACTTAGTTCGGGACAAATGTTACGTTCGCTGTCGACGTAGAAGCTAAACATCCCCCCATACACACACACACACACACTGGAACTACGAAGGCAGATGAACGCCGCGTCAGAAATACTGTAAGGTACGTGATGGTCATGTCAACGAATCTGCTGTTCTCATCGAGTGTTGAGTTTATGAGTAATAAAACGTGTTATGACTTACGTAACAACACTTTTTTTGATATTATACAAGCAGAACAACTTAGTGAAAGACTAGTTTCCATGTCATTCAAATGTAATGTAGAGCTCCTAGCTAAGCTAGCAGAGTCCAAATACATTAAAGTCATTAGTCATTAGGAGTTTATATATGTGTTATATTGAATTGTATTACTTATTACTGACAACCCTTCATCAATAAGGGGCACATTCCGCTTTTAAATTAGTTTATTTCGTACACTTTGAAGTGACACCACACCACATAATTAGGTACACATTATTGAACTGTTTTTTAATGTTAGATTTGATCTAATCAGCCAATCACATGGCAGCATCTCATTATTATTATTATGGTGAAGATGAGCAAAGGCCAGCATCAGAATGGGGAAGAAAGGTGGTTTCAGTGATGCATCATGGGCTGCACTGAGTATATCAGTACATTTGGGTATTTTCCCAGACACACAGCTATCTCTGCAGTTTTACAGAGAGTGTTCACTCCTCTCAAAGTGAAAATGCTTTGTTGATATCTGGTTAGGGCCCACGGTTGGTGTAGTGGTTAGTACTCTTGCCTTTGCGATATGGGGATGAATTGTAGGTGTGCGAGTGTGAGTGACTGGTTGTTTGTCTCTATATGTGGCCCTGCGATGGACTGGCGAACTGTCCAGGGTGTACCCTACCTATCGCCCAATGTCAGCTGAGATAGGTGGAGGATAAAGCGGTGGATAATGGATGGATATCTGGTTCAAGATGACAGGACGGACATCACTAACTCAAAAACACAGTCATTACAACTTAGGGTATGAAGAAGACTGCTAATACATAATTAAAATATGGATGGACCTGGATCACTGAATAACAAAACTAGATAACCATATACACTGGTTTTAGTAACGGGCTGCCATTCCTGTCACTGTAGTAGGTTTCATCTGTACCTAATAAAGTGGCCCGTGAGTGTATGGAGTGTGGTATCAAAGTGGTTGACCGCTCGATAGATTACACTCACAGCTTTGCGTGTGTAATTATGGGTCTGTTTTTTTTACTGTATTGTCGATAGCTTGTAATACACTCGTGGGCCAGTTAGAACATGTCAAACCAGTCATTTTGTGTGTGTGGGTGTTTTATTATGTGTGTGGCTCCAGCTCCTCCTCTGGCTGGTATTTATCTTCCTCTTCTCATCTGTAAGGTTATTTCCCCTCTAACACACGTTATGCCTGCTGGTATTTATAGTGTTTACAGGTGTAAATACACACGGAGAGTTTGCGTCTTAATAGTTGCTCGGTAAACGCTTCTTCCTGAATGAAACACGTTTGGCGGATGGATTCTGGTCGTCCACCTCCACATAATTGTACGCTGACTTGAAGAAATAGTGTGTCGGAGGCTCAGAGGCTGCCAAAGTCAATCCTCCATATAGAATCCCCACTGGCACAAGATCATTCATAAACTGGCTGAGGCATATAGGAATAATTTTTTCTTTTCATACTAGGTCACAACAAAGGCAAGACAGTTGCTTCTCCTTAATAATCCTCATAGTCTTCATAGTGTTTTCTCTGTGTGTCTGACTGTTTCAAACCTATTAATTTAGGGAACTTCATTTACTTTTGGTTTGTTTTGGAAGTTTTCACGGCAAGTTCCCCTCCAAGAAACACCAAGAAACATTAAATCTACTCTGCGCCTGCCAGGGTATCTAACGTTCTCAGTGATTTCTAATTTCCGACAGGCGACGGGCCATTTATTTCTCAGTCAACTCGCTGATTCAGACCTGTATCTAAGAGGAAGTGAGGGACACCGTCTGCAGAAATGTCTGTCAGCTGTCTGGACAGCCGTGTTAAACGATGTAAGGAGTTGATCCAGGAGCTGAGGCTGGTTGTTTTAGCACTGGGGTTAACTTAAGTTAGTGCCCCCTGACACAAACCTCAATATGTGACACTATTGTTGACGTTATTCAGTTTAATTCTGAACATAAAGGTTATGATAGACAGTTTTACAGACATAGGTATTCTCCCTGATGAGTACTGGTGATGGTTGGCTTGCACGGGTCTGTGTTTATCAGCGGGCTCATGCCCGAATGAGCTTTCACATGGGATTTACGATTATGCCGAGACTTCTGCTTTTTTTTCCTCGCTTAAAGTGCTTGTCACGCATGACACACGGCCACACGCTGAGGAAAATACATGTGCAACATCCTCATAGGATATCCAGAGGCAAGGATGTGTGCTGGGGCTAAGCAGGAAGAAGGATATTTTTGATCCAGTGTAGTAGCCCAGCATATTTGAGCCTGTCATCACAAGTTAATTCATGTTACAGCATGAGCGCAGGGGGGTGGTGGCCAGGCTAAAAACTGAAGGTAAGGTGGAGAAATTGAAAGACATTAATCCGCATTCAGTTTCATAATGACAATGACTTTCATTTTCATTCCTTATATCAAACTTTGAGGGTGCGGCGAGCAGCAGCAGCATTCCACATGAAGGAGTAGCAGTGTCAGCTAAACATGTAAGCCGTATTACACACAGTTATAGGTTATTTCCTCCTTGATGAGGAAACATCTCAGGAATGTTTAAAACGTGGGACCTACCCTGCGACGTACTTGGGCAGTTAACCACGAAAGCAGGCACAGATGTGAGCCAGACCATAAAGCCTTTCTTCATGTGTGTTTGTATGAATCAGCCGCAGTTGCTTGGATTTTTGAAAACATGAGAGGGTCCAACTCTTCTGTTTAATATTCTCCACCTTGTTGTAGCAGGTGTTGATTTCCTGTGATGCTAGATCCGGTGGAATTTGATCAAATCTTGATGTTTCTGCCAGGATATTACAGTTTTATATCTCAAATTTATTAATTAATTGGGCAGTGGCTATTGTTGTAAGGAGGTCAAAAGGTTCAGATCCTGGTTTTTGTGTGGAGTTTGCATTTGCGGGTATTCTGGCTGTATGCATGCAGATTAGGTTAACTGGACACTCTCAATTGACCGTAGGAGTGAGTGTGAAAGGTTGGAGTACCCCACCTTTTCACCGTATGCCACCTGCGATTGGCTCTAGCCTCCCCCAGGACCCTCATGTGGCGCATAAAGTGTTAGAATGAACGAACTGATCAATGTGAAGTGTGATCACAGCGTATTCATCGATTGAAAAGAATGTAAGAAGACTATCCCAGTGGGTGTGGGAGCGGGGTAAAGCAAACGCAAAAGAAAGTCAAACGTTAGCACAAAAGAGAAACTGGAGCCGGTGATGAACGGAACACGGACACCCTCCACCCCACCACCACCCTGACAGGCAGCCCTCATGCATTTTAAAGAGGCAGAGGCAGCTCCTCTCGCCGTTCCCTCAGTCAACGTGAGCAGAATGACATGTCCCCTCCTCCTGGATGGAGTCAGGATCAATGCGCCGATGAGGGAAAGTTCTCCAAAAAAAAAAAGCCGGTTTCCTGTGTGTTGTGAGCAAACAAACAATAGAGAGTGTGAATGGTTGTGGTTAAAGGGGCACAAACAGAGATGACCTCACCGACATCCAACAATGGACAAGTCCGAGCGGCAGACAAAGAGCGTTGTTGTAAAAGAAAGTAAACATTACATAATAAGTCGTGTTGAAGTAAAAATGAGAATTATCCTCCTGCATAAAATCTGTCACAACTAATAAGACTGTTTCCTTAATAATGGACCTGAGGCCTTTTGTTCCTGCAGTTATCAGGGGAAATACTTTATTTCTCTTTTGTTTGTGGGGATTTTACTTTTAACCTAGAGTGCTGCGGCAGCTTCAAAGCTCCCTGGTAGGTTATTTAAAAATACCTTTCCACTGACCAGAACAAGTGAGAATGTCACAGACACAGCATGTGTGCGCACGTGTGTGTGTGTGCGTGGGTTTCCTTGTTTTCAGGTGTCAGACAGAGAGGTGTGTGATACACATGTATTCTCTAGTTGAGTAACAATAATGTTATGACATAATGATGTTGCCGTTTGTCATTTTTGCACAATAAATAATGAGCTGAGACAGAGGGAGTGATATTCAGTGGAAGGAGTGAGTTAACAGCTTCACCAGGAGGAGGTCGTCTGCCTGCTGTCGTGTTGCAACCCACTGACTGACCCTCTGACCCACATCGCAACTCTTTTACGACAGACTTCCTTCCGAAGCTCCGCCTCCAGAGCACAGGAACACGCAATGAACACAGATTCACGAGTACTTTTCGGGTGATGCTTTTTTTAGATACTTGGTTCAATTGACAACGTGATGATGAAGAACAACATAAAGATCACAAAGACATGAAGTTAACTATCCAGTAGAAACAGAGGCACCACGGCATGACTTTGCAGCACCGATGTTCACTCTAGTCTTGGATCGCTTTGCTCCAGCCTTTTTCTTGGCACTAGCTTTTCCCAAAAACCATCTTTTATTGCGACTGATGCCTGTTGTTGGCAACTTTTCTGCCATAACGCTGCTACAACTGTCTCATTGGATTTAGCAAGCTAGCATAAGCTCTGGCGTTGTTTTCTGAGCATGCTAGTGCACAAAGAGGGGTACGCCTATGGGGGAGGGCGGGGGCAGATTGATGAATCACGATCCAATTCATTTGTTCGGGCCGTTCAATATGATTGGATGTTTTTTGTTTTTTTTACAGCTGACATTTTTAATTTTTGTGATAATGCACTCATTAATTGGTTCAAAATCGGGTTGTGAAGAGGATTTTAAGTAAAACAGTAAAAAATACAGAAAACAATCTCCTACCCCACCTTTAAAGACATCAGCAATAACTAATAGTAAAAAAAAAGCGTCATATTTCACATCATGTCATGAATTGAGGATTCAACAGGGTGTCCGCTGGGTATTAAAAAGTCTTGAATCCAATTCATTCAATTTTCCTAAGCAGTAAGTTGATCTGTTTGTTTAAGAAGATCACATGAAAAAGAACAGAGATGTTTGCATTCAAGCCGCAGCCATTTGCTTACACATAGAGCAATTAAAGAAAGAATCCTCCTGTGACCCCCGTTAACGAGGGATGAGGATGTGATTAAAGGGACGGACATCAGGTGTTGGAAACATAACAGCTGTGAGATGAAACGTGTAGAGAGCAGAAGAAGAAAACCAGTTTCACTTCCTGAATAACCATATCTGTCTGTTCTCTTTCCTCTTCTTCTTCTGCCACCACCACAGTGACCCAGAATGGACACGGACCATTCATTTACTTGAAGTCTCATCCTGGTCGAATAAAAACATTGACTTGATGTTCCTGCGCCTCTAAATGCCGACAGTCCCAAAGATGGAGGAGCACGCCACTCTGCCCAACGTCAGCATCCCCTGCCACGACGAGCAGAGGGACAAGAAAAAGCGATACACGGTGCGTTTGGAATGCTTTGTTCTCTTCGTATTCAGCTCAATGTGATTCTACCCCTTGAGGAACAATGTGTATCTCATGTTTCACTTTCTATTCAGTTTCTGATTATGTTTATAAATGTATTTCCCTACATTATCAAAGTGTTTGGTGTAGTTTTTCTGACAGTTGCAGCTTCCAAACAAAATGAATAAACGACTAAACACCCCCCCCCCCCCTTGTATTTACAAAGGCTGTGTTTGCATTTTTCAGGTTTACAAAGTGATCGTGTCTGTGAGGAAACAGGAGTGGTTTATCTTCAGGCGATATGCCGAATTTGACAAACTTTACAACACAGTGAGTGGCCATTACGCGATTACACTATTTTAAATTTACACAGCATATAAGTGAATGAGGCCGCTGAGGCATTTCTATATTTATGTCTATGTAGAGTAGGTGATAGCCAGGCCTCAGTTTTAATGCCTGATGCTTTCTTTTCCCATCTTTTATTGCAGTTAAGAAAACAATTTCCCTCTATGAACCTGAAAATTCCACCAAAGAGGATATTTGGGGATAATTTCGACCCAGGTAAAACTTATTAATGTTATGTAACATGACATATACACTCCCTATATATGACAATAATCCTGATGTTAAAAGCATGTTTAAGGCCTTTGGCCTTGAGCACAGTGTTTAATTGCATTATTGTATTATTATAACACGGCACATGTGTTCCATTCTATAGAGTTTATCAAGCAGAGACGAGCAGGGCTGCACGAGTTCATCAAGCGAATCGTCTCACATCCTCAGCTTTGCACCCAGTAAGTTTTCATGTTGTGTCGAGATAGTTAATGTCACTTGAAGTGGTTGAGATTTGCCATAATGTCTTACTGAGCTTCATCTCACTGCAGTCCAGATGTGAGGACCTTCCTACAAATGAACAAAGAGCAGAACCTTTCGGATGCGTCTGAGGATGAAGATGACAAAGTAAATGGACAACTATCTTCATTTGTCATTTTGCTTCCTGCCAACGGCTGTGTCCGAGAGCGTTCCTGTATTTCACTGTGTATACGAACTGATAATGACTCACAACGCTTAAAATAAATACAGATAATAAACAAATATCCCGATGTCTGTAAGTGTAGCCGCAGTTTTAGCCTTTAGCAGCTAACCTAACTGATGTCTTCTCTGCTGTTTAACAGCACAACTCTACCTCCAGAAACATTAACCTGGGGCCTTCTGGAAATCCACAGTATGTTTCTTTTGTGTTTTTTTTTTTAGTTCAAAGTTTGCATGTGTGTAATCACACACTTAATGTGCTGTACTTTCTGTTTCAGAGCGAAGCCCTCAGACTTTGACTTTTTAAAAGTCATAGGAAAGGGGAGTTTTGGGAAGGTACGTGAACAATGCAATACTGAAACATACACACATTATTTTTATCCCAGATTTCACGTGTTTGACTTGTATTTTAAAATGTGTGTTTTTTTAAAAAGCTGTGGTAGCAACAAGTTTTAGTTCTGCATATGTAGATTTTCCCGTGTAGGAAGTGAGACTGCAGTTAAATCATTTTCAAACATGGCTACTGTATATCTCTCCCTCCCTCGTGACGCAGGTTTTCCTGGCAAAGCGAAGGCATGATGAGAAGTATTATGCAGTCAAGGTCTTACAGAAAAAGGTCATCCTCAACAGAAAAGAGGTAATTCTTACATTCAGATAGATATGTTATCTATTATTTCAGATTATAACACGTGTGAATTATTATTATGATCTCCTGTTCACTCTTTTTAAAATCAGCAAAAACACATCATGGCAGAACGCAATGTGCTGCTGAAGAATGTGAAACACCCTTTCCTGGTTGGGCTTCATTATTCCTTTCAGACGGCAGACAAGTTGTACTTCGTCTTGGATTTCATCAATGGAGGAGAGGTGGGTTTGTTTGGGCTCGTTGTGGATGTGATTCACGCAGTAATGGACAAAAGGCTGCTTTAATTCCATTTCTTGGAGGAGCGTTATAGTGAGTGAACTTTGTAATTAGAGGTCACAGCATTAGTGTGGGGAAAAAAAGAGTGACTTCCTCAATGAATTTCCTCCAAGCGTAGTTTATTTAATACATTTTAATCGCCCTCTGGTTTTTTCCTATCTGATAAAAAATAGTCAGTGATGACATTTCCTATGACACTGTCAAAACACATATTTACATAGAATCCATGTAAATATGAACTAATGTGTTTTGTTTATCCAGTGAAATTTTTTTTTTCTTTCAGCTTTTCTTCCATCTTCAAAAAGAGCGCACCTTTCCCGAACCCAGAGCCAAATTCTACATCGCCGAAATGGCGAGCGCGCTGGGTTACCTGCACTCTCTCGACATTGTTTACAGGTACGATAGAGGTGGTTAGCAAAGGTTAATGTTTAAAAGATCAAGCAAATGTAAGTTTATTCTATAAAAATATGTTATTATTTCTGTATCATTCAGCCCTGTGTGTCACTACACCCTTAGAAATAAGGGTTCCCTTCTACAAGGGCTGAGGTTCTACCTGGAACCATTTGGGTTTTTCAAGGGTTCTTGGTAACACTAATGGTTCCAGTAAGAACCATTTTGATCCAGAGAACCCTTTAAAACCCCTTTCCTGAATTGATATACTTTATAAAAAGGTCCTACCTGGAGCCAAAAAGGGTTCTCCTATGAGGACAAGCTGAAGAACCTTACATGGTTCTTCTTAGCACTTTTATTTCTAAGAGTGTAACTGGAACTGAAATTTGTGTTTTCTTAAAATGCAGAGACTTGAAGCCAGAAAACATCCTTCTTGACCAAGATGTGAGTATCCCTTATTTATTTTTATGCAAACACACTGCAATGTGTTCGTTGATATGTTCAATGATAGTAAATGACAGTTTACAACAATAACACTGCATTATTTATCACTGTATTCTTTCAAAGTCTGCACGGTAAAGAGTGGGCCACCTTCAACAATCAGCACTGTAAATTTAGTACATAAGGTCACGACATACAGTACTGACAGCACAAATGTCGGGGCATAATTGTGCCGCCAGTGTCATTTCCAGTTCCAGCTGAACAGCAGGGAGTGTGATTGGATTAGGACTCGCTAATGATTTCTCCTGCCGAGGCCTTACAGAGCTTACAGAGAAAGTGAATGGGACTGACTGAGTTATGCCGCAGTCAACATTCCTGCGCAACAATAGAGCCCTCAGTCCCTGGGGATAATGGGCCGCTTGTGCGGGTACATGTTGTCTAAAAATGTCCCCGTGTCCTCTCTTTAAAGGGCCATATCATTTTGACGGACTTTGGACTGTGTAAAGAAGGCATTTCCCAGACGGACACCACCACTACATTTTGTGGAACACCTGAGGTATTGACATGTCTGCTTCTCAAGTCAAGTGTGGTTAATGATTTCACTGCACATATGAGCAATACTGTATGTCAACTGTAGTTTTTAATTATCTCCTATTATTATTATTATTATAGTATTTGGCTCCTGAGGTGCTGAGGAAACAGCCGTATGACAACACAGTAGACTGGTGGTGTCTGGGTTCAGTGCTCTACGAAATGCTCTTTGGCCTGGTAAGTTTTTCTCTTCATTTTAGCTTCTTATTTATTTTAGGAAAACCAAATTGTTACTATACTTTGACCCATTAGGTGAAAAAAGGGCTGGAGTTGCCCCCCCCCCCCCCCCCCCAACATACCCAACCCCCATTGTTCCCCTTACCTGACTCTCTAGTAGAGTATGGGTTAAATGCAAATAAGGAATTTCCCTGCAGGACTGATAAAGCACTAATTTATTTTTTATTTAAATTCACTCACATGCATCTGCGTCTGTCCCTTTGTTCTCGTCTCCTAGCCGCCGTTCTACAGCAGGGACACGCACGAGATGTATGACAACATCCTCCACAAGCAGCTGGTGATGCGTCCCGGAGCGTCCAGCACGGCTTGGTCTCTGATCCAGGGTCTGCTGGAGAAAGATGGCACACACAGACTTGGGTCCAGGGATGACTTTGTAAGTCGGAGTCACTTTATGAAGAATGCATAATACAGAATAACCATTTATGGTATTGTGCTTACTCTCTTGTCTGTTCTGTGTTTTCAGAACGAAATCAAAGCACACGACTTCTTCTCTTCCATCAACTGGGACGACCTTGAACAAAAGAAGACGCCTCCCCCTTTCTTACCCAAAGTGGTGAGTATTTTTAGTCTTGCTTAGTCAACAATATAGTTTATAATTATTTAAGTGTGGTTCAGTCCAGTTCACAATCACCTGCACCCGAACTCTTCCACTGCCATGAGTTTACATTCTGAGAAAAATAGCAAAAATCAAGTTAAACTAGAAAAACAATACATTTCTTATTCAAACAATGTCAAAGTCAGCTCTGCACACACTGGTGCCCTGAGAAAGTCGCCTGACAAGTTTGAAGCCAGAAAAGTGACCATAGATATGCAGTCAACAGACCGACAGACAGACGTCTCGTGCGTTTCTTATCCAAACAAAGTCAGAATTGACTCTGCACGTACCTTTAAACAAAGAACTTTCAAGCGTGTTTTAATGTACTGCCTTGGTTCCCATGGTAACTATCATGCTAACTCGTTTAGCGATTTCTCCGTTATCTCTTGCGTTTCTCATTCAAACTAAGCACTGGACACACACTGGTGCCCTTGTTAAGTTGCTTGTCAAGCGAACCGTTGGACAGTTATGCGATTAACATAGACAGATGTTCTTTGAGTCAATAGAGAGATGGTAAAAGTCATCAAATTAGTCCCATTTGTAAAATAAACACACATGTATTTTGACTTGAATTTGTCATAACCCACATTTGTGTTGCCTGCGTTTCTTTCCCAGAGCTCTTACTCTGACATCTCAAACTTCGACCCCGAGTTCACAGAAGAGATGGTCTCCAGCTCCATCTACTGGACGCAAGATTATTCCATAGTCAACGCGAGCGTCATGGAGGCCGACGACGCCTTCGTAGGGTTCTCTTACGCTCCACCTTCCGATGACTCTTTCCACTGAAACATTTGCGACGAGGTCTTTCAAATGCCTTAACCACTGCAACTTCTTTTCAAGAAAGGGAAGAAAGTGATTCCATGTATGAATCTGTATCGTCAAGCCAAAGCACGCAGCTGAGAAAGAAAGCGCACTAAAACCTATTTTGATTGGAGTAAAAAAAGTGCCAGAAGTCTTTATTTTTTACCTATTTGTATTTATATGTTTATACATAACAGATTATGTTTTAAAGGAATGATGATGACCATTTGCTGTCAATGTAATTTGTAGAAGAGTCAAAAAACAAGCCTTTATAAAGCCTATAACTCACTGGACTTTAAATAACACCATTGATTGGAAGGGTCTTTGTCCATGTAATTACTGTAAAAAATAAACTCATGTATCATATTCATATAATCTAAGCTGGAAATAGGAAGTACTTGAATTATGCATTTTTGGTTCATAGGTCACATTTATATAAAATAAATAAATCCACTTTAGTTACCATTAAGTTTGTCATATTGAGTTTGGAGTGAATATTTCTTATTTCTGCATTGTCTTAGGTTTTTTATTGGTTGTGTTTGTGCCATTTTCGCACTAACAGTTGTAATTACAAGAGAAATTCAAGTCCTCCATGTTTTTTTGGTTCGCCTGGTAATTTTGTAGTCCTACTTATAATTAAAAAGAGAAAATAAATTATATGAGTGTGTTTTTTTATAGTGATTATGCATATTCTATATTGTTCTTCGATGAAAATAGTCCCATTACGTATGACAAGCGGTTTTAATATTTAATCAGTAACATCAGTCTGCAACGAGTAGAAACTACAGATATAGATATATGCAATTCAGCTTTTACTGATCAGAATGACGTAATTTTCAAATCGTTTATATTTAATTCCAGTTTCAGATTAGTCATAATTCAAGTTAAAGAAAATCTGATAAAAATAGACCCGAAAAAAAAGTCACCCGGAAAAAAAAATCTGGTGAAAACAGACCCGGAAAAAAATGTCAACCGGAAAAGAACATTTGGTAAAACAGACCCCGAAAAAATATATCATTAAAAACAGAGCCTTTTAATAAATTATTTATAATATAAATCCTAACAAATAAAATTCCTAAGGTTTGCTGGTCTATGGCAACCTGGAGGGCGCAAACGAGCAAATGCTAACAGTAGGCTAATGCGTTGTCATGCTAGCTTATTGACGGCACAGTTGCACTTTTTAATCGTTTAGCGAAGATGGCTGACAGTTTGTCATTGAAGGAGTCAACACTTGTCTATTTAGACAGAAGTGGGGGTCTTCAGAAACTGATTAAAGACTGCCAACAACTCAACGGTAAGTTTAATGTGGACGAAGCAATAATTAATAACGTAGCTTCCATGAACTCACTATTAGCTAATTAAGCTAGGCTTTGAACTCTGCTAACTCTCCAGACCCCGCACACACCGAGGCTGTGTACAGGTTCTGCGTCACAGTTAATCCCTCTGACGTCATAGAGGTGGATCCAGAGCTAGGTGACTGTGTTCTACATGACCCCGCGAAGGCGACGGCACTATTTCAGTCTGTGAGAAACACACCGAGCACACAGACATTTAATAACATTGCAAACTTCTCTAAATAACGTTTGCCTAATTCCTCTTTCAGGTTTGCTTCCTCGCCATAAAGACACTTTCACTTGTTGAGAAAATACACACAGAAAGTCAGGTATGTACATCAGTGAAGTTTCATTATTAATGAATTAACTGTATTATATTGTATATGTATATCTAAGAACCTAACAATGTTAGGTCTGTATGTTATTACAACCAATACACTTCCCTGAATCCAGATATCTGCACCTACATGGAATTATCTATCTTCTACCCAACACTGTTGTCTGGTTATTCTTTCAAGGTGAATGTAATTCTGAAACTGACACACCTGCCTCCCTTCCCCGAGTATACGTTGGACATTTGTAGTTTTCCTCAAGGATTTGGCCCCATGAGGCCCGTCTCCATGGAGGGCCTGGTCATTGCCATGACAAGGGTGACGAAATACACCCAGGGGGCTCGGTTCCTCTGCATTAATGAAGACTGCCCCAGCTCTACAGGTAGACTGACTCAGTTTGGTTTGTAGTAAGAATGTGTGCATACATTATTTGCATACTTCAATGTGGTAACTATATCTTTAGGGTTCCACAACATCCGAGTCCACGCACCGGGAGCCACAGAGTCGGCTACCGTGAGAAACGACTTCTGCTGCAGGATCTGCAACTCTCAACTGAAAGAGGATGTGAAGTTCAGAGTCCTGGGAGGTGGCGACAGTTGCCCATTACCACAACTCTCGTATGAGGAGTAGTAGTTCACAGAAACTCATGTGTGTGTTTGTTTTTTTCACAGACAAACAACTTGTGGAGCTGATCCATGTCAAAGCACTGGACGTTCTGAACGGCCACCAGCAAAGCTCTTTCAGATACCAGTCTGTCACACTGTTTCTCAGAGGTAGGTTCACCTGCTCAAACACAGGCCACTTCCATTATTATTATTATTATTACTACACCCAGTGTCTCCTATTACATCTGGCTAAAATGAAACCATAAGTTATGACAATCAAAGGAAACAAAGCTTATAGTCTATTTCTGTAACAATCACTGCAGGTGATACGGGCAGTGCAAGTGTTTACACACTGAACTAAACACTCAGTGTCACGTTACGCTTTATTAGAGCTTCTATCCATCTATATTTACATTTAATATACGTCATCATTCAGAGGTATTGCTCAAAGCAAATAAAGTGTGTTATGAGATTTTACAGTTATTTTGGTACATGAGGACTAAAGCGAAAAGGCCCGACCAACCAAGAAGACCCTGGTTCAAGCATCCATGTCAGGATTCAGCTGTTCTGTTGAAGAGTCCTTGACCAGGCTTGACCAACCTCAAAGACTGTTGTGTAGCCGACTCTGTCCTGAGAAGCTCTCGCCCTTTTTGTTTTTTTATAGCACACAAAAATAGTTTATTTCACTGGATTAAAATAGTCAAAATATCTAAATGTTTGGACTATTTGTTTGTCGTAGCTCATATTGACACACAGTCAGATATATTGAGGTTTGTCATTAATTTTCTCTGGCTGCCTAAATGAGAATCATTTTGGAACACAAACTTAGTGGGGGAGAGTTCAAATAAACAGATCTTGGCTGCACACACACTGCCTCTTGGAGGGATATTAAGTGTTTCTGTCCCCTCTAATAACATTGTCCAGTCAGTACACCCAAGAGTTTAGCAAATCTCAGCACCAGGATTAACATTTTCTGTTGACCCGCTCCTATAGTGGAATTCAATACACGGGGTTCCTGTTACTAAACATATATGCTAATAAGCGCAAGGAACACTCATTAGCTGGCTGTGCAACGCGCACACAGAGAAATCTTTGTTCCTCGCTGTTTCTCTTGGCTGTGGTTTGTGGTGGCATGCATATGTTTCTTCAATAATCACCAGGCAGCAGAGAACAACCTCCTTTAAGTGCAATTGCTTTGTTTCCCCCCCATACACACACACAGATGAGCTGTGCAACTCCATGAGAATCGGTCGACTCTACAGGGTGTTAGGCATCCCTGCACATGTCCACCAGTGGCCCCACATCACCTGCAGTGTAGAGGCAAATAATGTCCAGCCGTGGGAGCCAGAATGTAAGGCAATGAGAATTCTGCTTCCAGTTTACACCGATAACACTGATGTGGCACATACGGAACAATTTTCATGCCGTGTGCATCATTACTGCAATTAAAATACCAAACTTCTACCTACAGGTCCCTGTAAAGTTGGTATCAGATTCCAAGAGCTTCTAAAGGCTACAGCCGCTTCTCCGTGGAGGTTTCCTGCCATTGTAGCTCACTGCTTTGGGTTGGACTTGGCTCCTCCAGGCTTGTACAACACACTGAAGCTGGGTTTGTTGCTCAGCTTGGTGCAGACCAGAGCAGACGCAGAAGAAACATGTCATAACTTGGATCTCCTGGTTGTCGCCTCAGACATGCTCATCATAGACAGGTAAAGCTTGGACAATAAAGTTGGAACTTAACCTTAAATAGCATCCTAATCACCCTTTGTGCTTGTACTAGACTAATGGCGAACAGCTTGGGTTTAGCATGTCGTGGGGTCAAGCATCAGGCCTCAGGGGAGATGTTTGCATCTTTGTCCCGGGATCAACACGGAGCCGGCACCGCCAACATTCACGCTGGTTCTGCCCTGCTCGCTACCGGGGGAATATGCATGCTGGGAGATCTCGGGTGTTACAAAAAAGACAAACTGGATTCCGTTCAGTCAGGTAAATCACCAGAGTGACCCATAATAAATCAAAAACATTATGCATGAGGTAAATTACTTTCTTTTTTTAGTTCTGGAGAGCCGCACAGTGTCCGTGTTCATCCCAGGGAAGAAGTATGGTGAGGACGCTGATGAGCAGCTCTCCTTCCCTGTCCAGTGCAGCTTCTGGGCCTTAACAGATCCATCTCAGCGCAGTGGGAAGATGGACTGCAGCATACTAGGAACAGCAGTAAGTCCAGTCTTTGCTCTGATCAAAGATTTCTGGATATTAATTATCCAGACGTGACCCTGGATAGTTAATATTGTCTAATGCTGGCGAAACTTGTGCTTGCATGTTGCGTTGAGCTCAGATGTTGTTAGTAGATTGCACAGGCAAACAGGAAATTGAGACAATTTACGTTACTTCAGGGAAGTGCCCTGCCTAGAAAACATTACTTCACAGCAGAGCCCTTGAGAATAATTAATGCTTTGTTCACTTTATTCAGGGAGGAGGAGGAGGGAGACAATACATTATGTCACAGGGTTTCTTTGGCTTTCAAGTTACTTTTAGAACATAACAGATTATACTCGTTATTTGTGAGCAGGAAATGGGCCCCGTTCCAGCTCTGCTGGCAGACACCTTCGGTCTGGTCATTCAGTGCAAAGAGAAGGTGGGAGAGCAGGTGCTGCTCGCTCAGACTGTCCACACCCTGCAGCAGGCAGTAGAGCCTGGAAAACCCCTTTATCCATCCGGTCGGGAGTTTTCTCATCAAGACTACCAGGAGGTTAACAATCACTCGCCTTTGCATTGCTTTTTTTGTTAAAGTATAATGTCATTGTTCACCTTAAATTGTTTTCTTAATGCTCTACCCCCTCCAGCTTATAGCTCATGCACAAAGTTTGGAAGTGGAGCTCAGTCCTGGAGCAGAGAAAATGATCCATGGCTACTACATGGCCAGCCGCAGAATCAGAGCTCAGAGTCAGGGCGTGAAGATGTCTGTGGCTTCTGTCAAACTACTGTAAGCATTCTACTGCATAACTGACGTTAGACGTTACCTCTTTAATCAGCTTTTATCTCAAACTCTGACACGTTTTTACTCAGCTAAACCACAACTAATTTATTTGTACAAATCTTTATTGCTGTTGGATATAAAAACTTTAACTGTGACCAATAACACAAGCAGTTAGGATGTGTTTTTCTGCCTTTAACAGCTGCTCTCCTTCTCACCCTCTTTACACAAAGTAACAGTAGATAATGGAGATTACACAATGAGTGTGTTTGACTGGGAGTAATGGTGTCAATTATTAAGTTTGCTTTCCTAAACCACAAAGAATAAATCTGCATAACATCTTGTAACACATGGCAAACAATCCATGGATTACCTGGATGTAGGCCAACAGGGATTATTTTTACTTTATTATTGCCACATTTGGGTCAAAATACATAACATTACCTATAGTGTCCTGTGTGTTTTCAGTATGGTGAGCAGGCCTGGACACAAACATAGGATAGTTTTTTATAAACACAAAATTCAACTCATCTAACTAAGTTTATATCGTATAAATTTTCAAAATCCAATCAAAACATTCAGTGTGCAGTAATTGCCCAACACATCAAATTCAAAGGTAAACTTTAATTTCAGTGCACTTTTACCCTCTGCTTTACGCCCACTGTAAAAAAATCAGTGTTTGGTTTAATGTCCCATTTACCCCACTAGATGGAGACATTGAATCCAAACTAAAGACCGTGCTTTCACATGACAGTTTTTCATTCAGTTGAGACATGTTTAGAAAGTCACACTTTACATATAAAAATTAATGTTCAACAAGACTGCAGGATTAAAAATGTCAAATTAAGTATCATTACCATTCTACTTAACATTTAAAATATACATTCAGAATTTTACTTGACAGGTACATGATTTATTTCATGTTTTTTTGTCTATAGGATCTCTTTGGCAGAGGCTCACTGCAGATTGTGTCTCAGAACGTGCATACTAGAGGAAGACGCCGTCATTGCTGTGCTCCTCTGTGAAAACTCAGTCTCTCTCAAACATGGTACTTAAAATACCACCGTTTATCAATACTGCATTTTTAAAATACATATGAAGTTTCATAGTCCCTAGTTACAAGTGGTGGCTCTTCCTGCAGGAGCTTCTGCTCTCATGATTCCACCTGATGCAGTTTTTCCCTGTGACCTGGGAGATGTGGACGGTTTGCACAGGAGAGACGTGACCCTGGATAAGCTCCACCAGGATATACTGCACTTCATTTATGCCTTTGCTCCGGGAGCCAACACATACATCACAGAGGAGTAAACACCTCTCTAAAAGATTACAAAACACAGGTAAGCAGCACAAGACTAGTTGTATTATTTTTTAATGAATTCACAGCAGTAGTACACTCAATCAATAGACCGATTTAATGCAGTGG
This sequence comes from Microchirus variegatus, assembly GCF_963457635.1. NCBI lineage: Eukaryota > Metazoa > Chordata > Actinopteri > Pleuronectiformes > Soleidae > Microchirus > Microchirus variegatus. Next base: position 6,395,888 of record NC_139816.1, on the reverse strand, counting down.
TACAAGAATAGCTTCATAGCCACATAGCTATAAACCGAGATGTACATCGAAGCAAATCATTTAAAATAAACTGCAAATGAGTCAAGTATATGCTGGTGATCCATCAGCTCTAGCATCCCTGTAAGAGACATGGAAAAATAATTTAGCAAACAGACTGGAGGACAAATACATTAGAATAAATAGATAAGTTCTTAAGTTTGCATAGTATGATGATGTGCAAACACTATTTAAATTGTATTTACTTTAATAATCTGTAAGGGGTCGACAATTACCTTTCATGTGACTTTTTCCATTGCCACCTGATCAGTTGACCGGCCAGCACCCTGCCAAAAACAATAATGTACAGTCAGTGTGTGATAATAGAGTTTGTGTAGTTTTACAACTTTGCCCTTTAAGTTCAGTTAGTCACATTCTCGTCAACCCGTTTTTGGTCAGATGGGTAAACGGCAAAAGGTGAACTCATCATTGCTACTTAAAACAGAAATAAACCAGTCAAAAGACCAGTTTAAATGCAGAAAAGTGAGTATATTTTTTAAGCTTTACTTACCAGGAATGAGGTGAAGCCAGCACTTGAGTTTCTGCTCATTTAGAGCTGCTGCTCATCTGTTAAATATAAATTAATATCAGACCTAATGTTTACTTTTAACACAGGAAACCTTTGTTAGAACTGGGACAAAAGTTTTGTCACAGGTAAATATGATTGCAGCTGATAATTCAGTTGTCACAATTCTCACCACTGTGGTGTCTGATGGGTAAACGGCGAAAAGTGCAAACTCATCACTATTTTCAGCTGCAACTTTACTGTTTTAGCTAATCCTTAAAGCATTTTCAAAGAAACGTTCTGAATTTAAATCCAAAATAACTATATTAAAAAATTAAGATATCTTGCTTCAGCAGCGATTAAGAAAGAAAAAGAACTCACCTCATGGACGACAGGACTGAGGAATAATGAAGGAGGTTCTCCCATCATCACAGTTTTCTCAAGAAGCTAAAGGGGGGAAATAATATTGTTTAACCTTGATCAAAACAAATACTCTACTTAAGTCTATTAGACCTGAATGTCTTAGTATGCTGTTTTCAGTTAGTCACAGTTTCACCACTTTATTGTCTGATGGGTAAACGGCAAAGTATGAACTCATCACAATTCCAGCAACAAATATACTGTAGATTCAAGTATAGCACAAACAACTGTCCAACACTCACCTTACGATCTACATGGGTAGATGGGCATTTGTAGTTTGCCGTCACGTGTGCCAGCCATTGCCAAAATAAGCCACTGCCATATGTACTCCTAAAAAGGAAAGGAAAAATGTTTACACAGTGACATCTCCCTGTTTTAACAGTCAATTGTTTTCACACCATTGGACAATAACAGTTAAACCACACCAGTCTGTCACAGTAACATCAAACATCACAGTTAATTATTACTCTCAGGAGCAGCGTATTGATTTACAGCTTGCATGTATAACATGTACTGAAGGAAAAGCCAATATAGAGAGGGGGCAAAATATGACTGATCACCCGAAGGTCAGAGGTAACTGTAACACAGCTCGGTAGCACGGATTACACCGCAGGTCTGAGGACGGGTTCAACAACGGGTCACGACCTCTGCCATGACCTCAAGTCCTCAGAAGACATCATGATGACTTTCCACTGCAAAATAATGGGAGAGGGCAATTCCCTGACCGGCCGCTGTGCTCCTGACCTCTGGACAAAAACCAGATCAGGGGAGTGCAGGAGGAGGCCGAGTGACACGGGGGCGTTTGATCTGTCTACAACAGTGATTTATTGCATTACTTCTGGGATGGGACTAGTCTATTGGGACACACTGAAACCAAATTGATGGGTCAGACTATGCATCAGTGACATGCACAGACATTTGGAAGGACACGGGTGAAAATTATAGGGCACCTACTGCACACCACTAATATACCTTCATGTAGGACAGTAGGGACCTTCATGATGGCAGACTTTTTGAATAAAAGGGCACCCATAGGAAACAACGTTGGAAGGGCATCGAACAGGGTCGTGCATAATGTTTCTCCACAGAAAGGCACTCCTTTATAAACACTTTTAAATGTATATTTCACTTTGAAGGCCACATAAATGGCATTTAACCACACTTTAACGATGACACTTTAAAGTAATATACACCAACTGAAATGGGAGAGTTGATTGTTTCACTTATAACCAAATGGACGCATTCGCAGCATATCCTTCACTAAATTCCCTTTATAATTCACGTGTATTTTCGTTACACATCCCTAATACACGACTCAGGAAGCATATACATTCACGAAATTGGGATTAAATACCGTATTTGACTAGCTCAACTATTCGGCTATGAAAAAGAACATCACGTCGTGTATTTTCATCAAAAAAGTACAACAAATCAAGTCGTATCACATGCTTTTACTGCCCACGTGGCCGCGCTGCTAACTAGCTTAATGCTAACTACACATGTTCTGTGAGGAAAAAACCCTCGAATGCGTGTGGAAGCTGCTTCAACAATCACGACGTTTAAGATACGAACATGTGCAAATATCACGTTTCATCGTTGCCTACCTGCGTCACAGAAGACCGCGGTGATTCTAGAAGAAGCCATCGTTCAATCGAGGGACGCGGACAGAAACACGTCTGCTCGCCACCGACTCTGCGGGAGAAAGAGAGAGCGTTTCCGCAGGACCCGAACTCCCAGCAGCCACTGCGGCACAGAGCTGCGCACTGCGTGCCATAAACGCAGCACGTGAAACGCACAGCTGAGCGCTATTAATACAATTAACAGCGCCAACAGCACACACTCTGACGCTTATATTACACCAAAACTCCCTGTAAATGAATCAACACAGATTTATTATCAATAAGCAGCAGCCCTGTGAGTTATTAGAAAATCCTGGTTATTTTATTCAATTGTTTTAAATCATTTAAAACACTTTTACTGCCAAAGAGCCTCAATTATTTGAACTCGCACAGCCTTCTTCATGACCCCACAAACTGTCAGTAATAAATATATACTCTGTCGTATTATATATCATAAAATGTTGTGGTTTGCCATGTGCCTTTTATAATTTTTATTCTAAAAAAAACAAAAACATAATACAATCAAATATATTAGAATATAAAGATATGATATAAAATAAAATTGCATTATAAACCAGCTGTTTTTAATTTACTCTCCAAGGTTCATATTGAGAGTGTATACACCATACCTTATCTAATATAGATAATAATTATTATTTGCTCTATTAATTTAGACACTACTGAATTTTAAACGGTATTATTATTATTATAGTATTATTATTATTTTTTTTAAATACATGTAATAAATTAGTTCCTGTCCCTCTCTGTCTTTTTTTCTCTCCACGTCACAAGTGACAACGTCTCCTGTAAAAAAAAATTTTTTTTGCTGTGAATTCATTCTTAATAAATATACATCACTATATCATCTTTAAAATGAAAATTAAGACACATAATACATCAAAAAGACTAACACACTATAATAATCATATTTTAAATAACTTAGATGTTACTATTTATGTAGCTTCAGGTTTAATTGATTATGGGACATTGTTTTTAATAGATTTTATTTATTTAAAAAAAAACTAAAAAAAACACATTAAACACATTATGCTCGTCTTCTTTCACCGAAGTCATTTATTCACAAACACATTTACAACCATGCATGTAAAAAAAAAAGAAAAATAGATAGGAACGTGAGATGAAGAGTCTCCTATTGTTGACTCTCCCTGACAGAACACTTCACATGACGGATGTTCACGTATTCACACAAGCATTTAGTGCAAATGTTTCAACTCAAAGTGCGCACCTCAAGCGCGACGGACTCATTAGCGCCGTGGAATTCTCTAAACTAAACTTATAACATGTATGAAGCTGCTGCTGTTGCTGCACACATGAGCCAAAACAACAACAACAGAGAAGCATCCAGATTTATACAATAAAATTAATATATTAATTTACAATGTGTCCCTATAGAACGGATTCTGTACAGTTGTATGAGTCAATATTCTGCTGCGTAAACAACAGTAAAAGGAGCATGAACTCATGCACAGATGCGACGATGATTTGTTTTGTCCTATAATGAGTGAATCCTTGTTTACTGGGACTTGGACGTGGACGAGGACGGGCCTTGGTTCTCAGACTCTGAAGCGTTCGAGGTGTTCAGGAACTGTCCGGACGCGCCCACGTACAGCCTGGACCGCATTGGCCATTTCTGAAAAGATATGATGACATCTGTTCATTTATATCATTTACAATCAAATAAAATAGAATAAAAGAAATCTAAATAGAATAAAATAAAATAGAATAACAATAAAAGCCTAATGCACACAAAGGCCTGGGCGAGGATGACGTTTTATTCACTGGAAAATCCTTCTTTTTTTATTCAGTTTGGCTTAGAGACAATAATCATTAAGAAACAATTATTTAAAAACACTTTATTATTAATAATATTATCATTATATTAGGGCACGAGCACGAATTCGTGCGAGGAACCTATTGTTTTCCTTCAAGTTATTGTGAATATTAAAATTCCGTGGCCTCAATGTCATTTAAGGAGATTTAAGGAGATTAACATGCATAAAAACGCTTGCATCTTTGCACAGATGTCAGGTTATTATTATTGTTATTATCATTATTAGTATTCTTATTATTATTATCAGCACTGACCTTGACTGGGTGCAGGTATCCGTCCCCTTTGAGTGACTTTAACGCCTCTGTTTGCTTTGCGCTCTCTCCCTCCTCCGCGCCTTCCTCCTGCAGTGTTCGAGTCAAATGGGCAATATAGGTGGTGGCCAGTATCAACACGTCCAGTTTGGACAGCTTGGTGTCCGGCGGCACCGACGGCAAAGTCCTCTGCAGCTCCAGGAAGGCGGTGCGCAGCGTCTGCACGCGGCTCCGCTCCCGCGCCGCGTTCGCCGCCGCCGGGCGTCCTCTGCCGCCGAGCCCGGCGCTCTGGAGCAGCCGGGCCCGCTGCAGCTCCCGGCGACGGCCGTCCGGACTGGGGCTGGAGCTGGGGCTGGACGCGGGGCTGTCGTCCGCCACCGTCGCAGAGCAAGAGCCGCCGTCCATGCGGAGTGTCTGTCTTCCAACCATCAGTGTGCAATCACAGACCTGAGGATTTAACCAGCATGAACTCCAATTTTAGAGACAACACGTTATTTATTAAAGCCTTTAAATTAACCTATTATAACCTATTTATTCAACCATAACTCATTAACACGTCTTATTGCTGCTGAGTGCTTCAAATTAAACAGTTCCTAAAGTCGACTCTGCAGCTCATTCCTCATAAAGTGACAGAAGAGACATGTGTCCACACACTGGCTCAGAGACATGTGTCCACACACTGCTTTAGAGACATGTGTCCACACACTGCGTCCACACACTGCTTTAGAGACATGTGTCCACACACATTGCTTTACAGACATGTCAGTGCCAGACTTTGTGCCACACAAACAAACTCTTTCCCACTTTGTGTTCGGTGTTTGGTAATAATGTGGAGTTTACCTTTGCTGCTTCTCAGAGGCGAGAAACGACATGAAGGCGACCCGGAAAAAGCTTCAACAGCGCCGAGAATGTCCTCCTCCTCAATGTGGGGGGACACCCAGTCTCCCAGTCTTCGTCCAGTGTATCCTTATAAAGAGGTCTGCAGGAAAAGGTGCGCAGCAGTCCCCTTTACGCGCATCCAACGCTGCTTTCACCTGTGTGCGTAAAAGTCTCAGGAGCCCTTAATTTATTGGGTACACATGTATTTCACTGCGACGTAATTAATCACTCGCCCTGCTGCAACACTTCCTCACACACACACCCACACACACACAGACTCTTTTCCCTTTCCTGACTTATTTCAGTGTGAGGGTCGTTTTCAACGCCAGAGGCACAACTCTCTCCTTTCCTTGATACGCGCTGCTGGGTCACCTCCACACTCTAATTGGCTGCGAACCTGACACTGTATTTTTGTAAGCCTATCATAAAGTAGCAGCGGGGAAGAAAATCGAGTCAAAAATCACCTCCAAAAAAAAAAAAAAGGCGCTCGTCATGGTCAAGAATAAAGGCACGCGGGTCTATCACTGCGCCATTTGCAGCAGCGCGTGAAGACACGCTGACAAGTGTAAGGCGATATGCAAAAGACGGCGCTAATTGCCAGCGTCTGTTGGATCGCGAGCTCATTGGAGCGACTAATAAATAAACTCCAGCGCTGCAATCAACAGGCAGGCAACTGAGGAAATTCTTGAGAGACTCATAAATTAATCACTCTGATTTCCAAGGCTCCAAACAGGAGATGTCGGCAAATTAATGAAAGGAATTATTCATAATATGTATATGCTCGTGACTGTTCTTAATAAACATTGTTTTTGTAAGGACGGAGATGGAGGTTTTTGCTCGCAGCCACTAATTATGAGGTGAAGTAAAGGGAGGTTAAGTAAGCTTTGTCCTCTAAGTACCCTGATGCGTCTTTTCTGCAGTCACACACACACACGCGGCTGCTACACTTGAATCCAAACATTTAGAAAGAGCAGTGATCATAACTGCAGCCACTGAATCATTGATCACAGTTGTTTGAATTTGCTTTGGATAACTTTGGTTAAAGTGATCATTCAGTCATTGTGGCACTCTCAATCTCATGGATCAGTCATTTGCTGAGGGAAGTGTTTCCATATTTTTATTTTTTACAATAATTTCATGCTTGTTGATTAACATTCACAACAAAATTCAAACATTTACACTATATTAATTTGCGATTTATCAGCCTTTATGGAAAGAGGATAATAATGTTTGAATATTCCACTTTAACTACAGCATGAATGTGAGTATTTTCTCATTACTGTTACATCTTTTAACCCTTTAAGGTTCTACTCAATCATTTGGTCGACCACACTTTAAGTCACTATATCTCATTGAAAAATGCATCGAGCTGAACTCACTAACACTAAATTAATGTGACTTGTTCTGAATGTTATGAACTACGCAAACCAGGTTTATTATGAACAGACGTCTCAACGGTTTGGTAGAGGCTTGTATCTGAAATACTGTAGTAATTTAAAAAAAATTGATTGTCATTGTTATCATAAGTAAATAAAATAAAATAATAAAATAATAGAAAATGCAAATAAATATTTTTTTCTTGGTGCGTACCTTAAAGGGTAGATTCACATGCACCTAGTCTGATGAGGAAAGTACACAAGTAAAATAAATATCACAATATTACAAGAAATAAAACATCTGTGAAAGTGTTTCACATTTTTTCATTAACATTCACAGCAAAACAGACACAATTCAAACATTTACACTATATTAATTTGCAATTGATCAGTCGTTTCATGAAAGAGGATAATATTGTTTGATTTTAAAGAGCTAAATGAGATTTATCACCCGGCTTAATATTTAGTGAATATCATTTATAAAGATCCTGGCAGTGTGTGTGTGGAGAGAACTCATCAAAACCTTCACTGTCACGGTCACATCGATGTAGAGAACCATTTACCGGAGAGGAATCCGTTCAAATGTAAGCTCTAATAGATGAGACAAAAACAGAGAAAAGAGTCACATCAAACACAATAGGAAACATTTAAAATGCACAGCACCAACATTATTTTTTAAATAATAAAGAAGACATGATGAGCTTTCTTTGTTGTCAAATTTGAAGAATTTTCAAACACAAGCACATTCCAACTAACATGTTTTTAACACACACCTCAGCAACGGCTGTGGCTTCTTCCAGCGCTGCACGGCTGTGGACGTGAGACCCTGAACCAGACTGGAGTCGTCTGGAATAACAACAAACATATAACCTATGAATAATAATGGATACATAACGTTATGAGAATGTCAGCGTTTCCTCACTACTGTTGACTCACTTGTTAAAGGGTAAGGCATCAACGCTCCGGTGTTATTTCTTCTCATCTTGGCCTCTCTGGATGCTTTCCAGTTAATAAGGAACTGTCTGGTTAACTCATTAATTTCCTTCCCATCGAGAACCTCTGCAAGACATACAGGGAAATTTGAATTAATTGAATATAAATAAGAAAAATATTAGCACGGAGAAGTCAAACGTTTACCGAGACTCTTGCACGCAGTAATCAGTCGGTCTCTGTACTTTGGTGTTTTACACGCGGGGTTTCCTCTCAAGTCCATGTGCAGCAGCTGAGGCCAGAGGCCAAACACATCCTCCAACTCCTGGAAAACGCACAAACAAGAGAAAAGCTCTATCTTTATGATCTGATAATAACTAATAATACAGCACAACGACGCGGCATGGAGGTGAAATGGTAATGTGAAGTACAAGGAGCGGTGGAAAGTGCATAAACAACACATCAGTCTATTTTAATAAACAGTGTCGCCGGTGTCATGTAACTACAAGTTTCCTCCTGGGGCCGCTGCGAGGCTGGCTCCTTGAGCGAGTTTGCCTGCAGTTGTATGTTTATCTAAAGGCACATTAATCCAAGCCTGGAAATATGAATACTCTCTGGACACGCTCTGATTGTTGGTTGCCTTCCTGTCTTGGCCAAAGCGCTTCCACTTTTCCAGCTCGTGCTGCAATCAGCTCAGAGGGGACCCCAGAGCACCCGCGAGCTCCCAGGCTTTGATAAATGAACGTGTCAGGGCCGTCACTCACGCGGCCCTCACCCGAGAGCCTCCCCGGCCCCAAATTGCCCCCCACGCGGGGGTGCGGAGAACAGCAGAGGCTGGGATACACCACTCTGGGCTAATGATGGGCCAGTTATGAACCTGTATTTGACCAGGGCTTCGATTCCTCTGTCCTCTCCGCCCCTGCACACGGATAACGGTGGGGGCCTCTGAAGATGCTCCCTCCATTTGTCACCCGGGTGCTGACTGCCTGTCATAATCTATTTTAAAAAATCCATAACGTTTCCACTGGATTCTGACGCCGCGGATCCTTTCGGAGCGCTGTCTTTGTAGAATCAATAGCGGCAGATGGTTGTATAAATTATAGGAGGGAGAGAGAGAGATATCTGTGAGGGGAAGTGACACTGGAACAACAATTACCTGCATCAACGTTTGTGCTAAATCCTGCGATTCACAACAGAAACAAATGAGAAAATGTGCATTCAATTCTGTGGTGTTCAACTTTACTGTGAGACCACGTAAGATTCTTTGAGTTTAAGTTCAAAAGTATAAGATTAAAAGAGCCTCAAAAACAAGTAAGTGTGCATAAATCCTATCTCTGCCTCAGATGAATCATTCAGAGAGAGAGGGCAAAAAGCCTCAGCCTCCCAAGGAAAAAAAGGAGAAACTTGTGCTTGTTTAAAGCTGTCAGCGGGGAAACGTCTCTGGGGAATGACTGGTTGATTTGTTGAATAATTCTGACCCTGTGTGCAAAAGTCCTGCAGACTGCGGGGGGAACCGAGGGCAGGATTTGCAGGGATTTGCTTCTCTAGAACCCTGTTCTACATATGATTTCACACACGGCTGCAGAACAATGTTAAACCACCACCACCACTACACTACGCCGACTTTGACTCATATTTACCTCCGTATTGTGCAATTTGTTGTCCGCAGCAGAGAAATGCTGCAGCTCCTGCAGCGCGGCCAGCTCCCTGACGTCATCCATGTTGTTGTTGTTGATGTTCAGCACACACAGGGATTTCTGCACGGATGAAATCACGTTTTAGTTTGTTTTTTTACAATGACAAAGACATGAACGTTCATAATATAAATAAACATTACGCACACAAAGTAATCCCGAGAGAGAGGGTGTGGAGACGAAAGAGAGAAATACGTCGTGTGATCAAACGTTAACGCCCTTTCTTCTGGTTTTTGGTCCATTTCCATTCACTTTAGCGCTCTTTCATGCCTGGATTAGTGTAAGTAGTAGAGTCCAAATCACACTTGAGATAGTGTTGTTGCTAAATATTCATCTTGGTTTGAAGTTCTCGAACGGCACAAGCTGCGACTCCTTACATTTGCACAGCAATTTCTTTAATTACCCAAACAAACAAGAAGCTTGAGACTCTTTTTGCAGTGTGTGTGTGTGTGTGTGTTTATCCACGGGCCCTGAAACCAGTAAATGTACAGCTTTAACGATTTGTGCGAGCAGAGAGAGCAACAGAGGTCTCTTTGACATCACAATATCGCTTTTACGCACTCGTTTGTGGGTAATCTGAGATTTGGATGTGATAACCTACCGCCTTGATTCACCACACACACACACACACACACACACACACACACACACACACACACACACACACATTCCTTTACATAGAGTATATATCAGATTAAATGTGTGTATGAACCTTCTTTTCTTGTGCTATATTTGCACTGAACAGTGTAAAAACAGAAAAGAAAAATAGGTCATACAGCGAGTGAGAGGAGAGTCCTGGGGTCAAAGAGCAACTTCTCCCCTGGTGCCAGCCTCTGATTCTCCAGATGAAGCTCCTTGAGTTCACTGAGCTGCTCCAAACCTTCGACCACCGCGATCCTGTTTCCACCCAGATACCTGCAGAGCAGAGGTGGAAATAAAGGCAGTAAGGTAAGTAAAAGTACCACTATTATGATCACATTTTACTTAAGTACAAGTAAAAGTACTCGTTTGAAAATGTAAAAAAGTAGTAGAGTAAAAGTTTCTTAGTTACTTTAATAACAAGGTTGGGGTTCTTTCTTGTGTCGTGCAAAAAGGACAAGGGAACACAAATCTCTAAAATATGTAAACACATAAATGTAACAGCATGGGTCAAAGGTCACACATGTCACTCACTCACCAATTCACCTGTCCTCATCGTTCACCTGTCCTCATCATTCACCTCATTCACCTGTCCTCATCATTCACCTATCTGTCCTCATCATTCAATTATCCTCATCATTCACCTATCTGTCCTCATCATTCACCTATCCTCATCATTCACCTATCCTCATCATTCACCTATCCTCATCATTCACCTATCCTCATCATTCACCTATCCTCATCATTCACCTATCTGTCCTCATCATTCACCTGTCTGTCCTCATCATTCACCTATCTGTCCTCATCATTCACCTGTCCTCATCATTCACCTATCTGTCCTCATCATTCAACTGTCCTCATCATTCACCTGTCCTCATCATTCACCTATCCTCATCATTCACCTGTCCTCATCATTCACCTCATTCACCTATCCTCAACATTCAACTGTCCTCATCATTCTCCTGTCCTCATCATCATTCCCCTGTCTGTTTTCATCATTCACCTGTCCTCATCATTCACTTGTCCTCATCATTCCCGTCCTCATCATTCACCTGTCCTCATCATTCCCCTGTCTGTTTTCATCATTCACCTGTCCTCATCATTCCCCTTTCCTCATCATTCACCTGTCCTCTTCATTCACTGCCAAAGTTTCCAGTGCGTGCTTAATTATTATTTAAATGTTTTTTAATTTCAGGCCAACATGCACGAAAACATATAAAAGTAAAATTACAAAAAACATACTCAACTACACTAATGCAAGTAAACGTGTCATGATGACGACCATTTCAGATAAAGTCCAGAAATGCGACAACAGTCAGTATAGAGGTGTCCACTCACAGTTTGGAGAGCATCTGCAGGTTAGAGAGATTCTCCACACGAGTGATGTTGTTATTCTGCATGTAAAGGTGAGTCAGGTTGGAGGCAAAGCCCAGGTTACAAATCTGTGTGATGTGATTGTCGTAAAGGTAAAGCACGCTGAGGTTCCTGCACATGGAGATGTCACCCTGGACAAAGAAAGAAGAAATACGCGCAAGTAAAAACAGAAAAACAAAAGACAGAGACGGTTTAATATCACAGATACTTACAATGTCTACAATGTTCTTGCTGGAGAAGTGAAGGTGCGTCAGTGTCCTGAGGAACTCTGGGTAAGAGAGGCCTCGTTTCTTTCTGAGGCGCTTTATGGATTTAGCGATCAGATCTGCGTTCAGACACGCCATGGTGTCATGTGACTCACGAGCAGAGGAGGAAAGTAAGGAGTTACATGTACTCGCTCTACTGTAACTGAGAAGGTTTTTTTGTGTACTTTTGTAATTGTACTTTTACAAGTGAATTGGCGTTAATGTGACCTTTGACCCATGTTGACTGACACATTATGTGTTTACATATTTTACATATTGTGTTCCCTGGTCATGAGACATAAGAAAGAACTTTAACAACTTAAGTTTAACTTGAGTTCATTTTTAGACCAGTACTTTTACTTGCACTTAAGTAAAATGTTCTCAAAATGGTGGTACTTTTACTTGAGTAGAATATCTCAGTAATCTTATTTCCACCTCTGCTCACGAGCGATGCTTCAGAGGATCCAGTGGTTATTATAACCGTCTGTGGGAAAAAAACAGGCATCAATAATGTCACTCTGATCTGATTAACCTTGTAAAAACTCTGAAAAACCTCACTGTCAATTCACAGTTAGAGGATAATTGATGAGAAAACATCAGTGTTTTTGAGGAAATTTGCTAATAGGCCTGAGGACGAGTGAGCGCTCAATTTGTGTTGTAATGAGAGTGAAGTCAATTCCCCCAACAGTCTGACTGCACTGCAGCTCCCATACACATATACACATGGGACTTATCATGTGTGTATATATATATATATATATATATGTCCTGACATTGAGAAATGTTTAATAAAAATAAAAAAAGAACTCTACAGTTTCCTTATTAAGATAAATATTCAAGTCACATATGATCCATAACTTGCCCTACCACTGAACTTAAGCACATTTTATATCAGAAAATGACTGTTTTCATACTTAAGTACAGTAAATGTCATATACTTTAAGACTTTTTTACGTAAGTAATATCAAATAAAGTGACTTCAACTTCTACCAAAGTCATTTTATGGTTAACATACTCAAGTATCACCTTTAAGGTACTTTATACAAGACTGTTATTGTTGTTGTTGAGCTCAAAGCATGAGGCCGAGGTTATGGAGACAAAAGACATTGATCAATAAGTATAGACAGACGTGAACTCTTAAATCCCCAAAGACTCTTTATATCTGTTCTCTGGAGACTCGTGGAAAGCACTTTATCACTGTCAGGGTCTGCAGATGGACATGGTCTTCAACAGTAATCTAAATGACTATAGTGTTAGTGATGATGGTGATAAATGAAGACGACGTGGGGGGAAAAGGAAGAATTTAAGTGTGTCCCTGCGTCTCTTTTTAAGCAAACTTACTTTAAAAACATCAATTAAACTCAATTAAACATGACTTACATAGCGACGGTCGGTGTTGAAATGGTTTTCACGGAGCTGTAAAGCGAAAACTCGGTCTGTTTTTGTTTGAGGGCACCGCCGACACTGTTACCATGGAAACCACGGCAGCGCGTGCGCGACACCGGAAGTCACGGGTCACAGAAGAAAGCGGAAGTGAGCTAGAGAAGTTAGCTCAATCAACGGTTAGTTAATTAAACATTAAACATATAATTATTATTATCCTGCTATTGTTATTATTATGATAATTACATTTTGAAACGATTTTAGAGTTAGAAAAATCGAGAATGGAGTATAATAATAATGTTTCTAAGCATGTAAAGTAAGAAAAGTAGAAACCACGGTACCGCATACGCGACACCGGAAGTCAAGGGTCACAGAAGAAAGCGGAAGTGAGCTAGAGAAGTTAGCTCAATAAACGGTTAGTGAATTAAACATTAAATATATAATGTTCATTCTTCTACTATTGTTAGAATAATGATTATTCACGTTTTTGCACGATTTCAGAGTGAGGAAAAAGCGAACATGGAGTATAACAATAATGCTTCTAAGCATGTAAAGTAAGAAAATTAACAAAAAAAAATCTGCATAAAAATGTGGACAGCTCAGTTTGTTTTGGTCGCCATTAATATTCAGTGGGGGAAAAACCTGCAGGAAAAAGAAAAGTGTGACAAATGTCAGTGTTATGACGTCCACATTCAGTAGAAAAATAATAAAAAAGAACAATAAATTATTCAATTACCAGTAAATGTGCTCAATTTAACACAACTTATCTTGATAACTTTATGTTGGTGTTTTTTTGTAGCTACATATAAATATATGTGTATAAATACATTTCATTTGTAAGCGCCTGTCTAACACTCAAGGTCGCTTTAACATATATAACATAACAAAAGTTAAGATAAAAATAAATGTTGTAAATGGTTAGGTTTGATAAAAAATTAAATTCACCATCTCCCTAATTATGTTTAAAACAAACAATATACAAGAATTCAACGAGAAAATTGCCAAATATTGTGTAGCGTAACTGAAATATTCCAAATAAACATAAAGGTTGCTTGTATGACGCTCACATCACACACCTGCACGTAATGAATATTAGTTGAATATTTCCTGTCTTTAACACAGCTATGATGGTATTTTATCCAATCTGTCCATCCAGGGAAAACACAGCGTGTCAGTGCTGCCTCACAACACTCGTCTGCCGGTGACCCCCTGCTTTGTTAATCTACATCACGCCGTGACCTGAGCTTCCTGTGAGGGAGTGGACGTCGTTGCTGCCACTTATGCAGAACCACACGGCTGAGAGGAAGTGCAGCACCTCCAGGATTCCTCACCACACACCCAACGACGACACGCTGAACTCTCCTCAGAGCCAAACTAAACATCAGGGGAGTCATTTGATCTTAGAGGGTCTTAATACCGAAAAAAGCTGTTAAATCATGAGCTTTATCAACCTGTTGTTTCTGTATCAGTGTCAATTAACAGCCACATTATGCAGTCCACTCTGACAAGCACCTACTTTGTAATTCTAACAAAGCGAGAAATATTAAAAAGAATAAAGCAAAATCAATTCACCGGTGATGCATTTTTTGGCAGCCGACAATTTCACATGATTGGAATTTACATAAATTCTTCTATCCCACTTTAAGTCATGCATACAAATGTCCATCTGGTTGTACTCGTACAATATTTACATGTCCCAACGACTTCAATATGTTTCTTAAATCGTATTCTTAAATATTCTGTTTTAAAGTGCATTCTCTAAATACTGTGCTTATAAAGCCATATAATAACTTCTTCATTACATAAAAACTAAGTTTCCCATTCTGAAAAGTGTCCATTTTAAGACACGGCCTTATAATACTAGAAGAAAATCATTATAAGAAGTGGTGCCAAAGCTCATGCATGTGAGAAAAAGCAGACGCCTCTTTTGCCCCCACTGGGATTCTCTCCCCTTTGCAATACCTGACATTAAAAAAATACACATTTAACCATTACAATACCATAAAAAGACATGACACAAACCCAAGGCAAAGCGCCCGTCTGTAAGAGAAAAAAAAACGTGGTGGAGTGTGTCTGCTTCGATGGAGAGCAGACACGTTGGGTGAATAGACTCCAGTGTGCACGGCTTCTGTTTCTGCACTGCATCACTGCCACCGCCACAACCTGACGAGCTGGCCCACTCCGCTCCACTCCTCGTGTACCAAAAACACGGAGCTGGGAGCGACTCCGCAGAGACGTCCCACACATGGCAACCGAGTCGCTGTGAGCCTACGCAGGAGCTCAGACATTTGTTGTTCCATTATGTAAAAAAGGCAGTGACGGGCTGCACTAACACCACGACCATGGTGTGTGTCCAAACGCTGAGCTGCGGGGGAGTAGAGGCCTGAAGAGTAAAAAAAAAAAGGGGGGAAAAGTATGAAAGGAAACAATAACGTGGTGCATGTTAGGAAACTGTACTGTAAGTGACACTGTTTAATTTCCACAGACAACTAGGTCATGTTAAAACAAACCTAAATAAACTGATGTAATTCTGTTTAAAAATATGTAACACACACACACATACAGTATAGTTGTATTTTTTATTTTTTATGTTCCTTAGCTACTTTAAGGACACAAGAAGAAATCCTAATGTCCGCAGTTACACCGTAAACAAATAAATGCACAAGAAAACATTTTCCGGGGGTTGAGGTGAGGCGTGGACGACGACGTCAGAGCGTGGTTTAATTGGCAGACGTGTTGATCTGATTAAAGAGTTTGTCCTTAATGACCTGAGACATCAGGCCGTGAATGGCCTCTATGGTCGTCTTACAGCTGAAACAAAGCACAGTGGATAAAAAAAGAGATTAGTGAAAGTATAACAGATAAAAAACAGCATGTAGAGATGTGACATTTACACTGGTATCAGTTTAATAGACTTTGATTATAGTTATTTCTAATGATTTGATTTCTCTACCTGGTAATTAATAAACATATTATGAAGCTTAGCTTAGTTATAGTTTGAGCACAATTAATGCTATATACTTGAAAATGCCAATTAATTAAATAATTCTAAATCCGGTAATTCAAAAAGGTTTAATAAACCAACAAACCCCGCAGAGCAAAAATATTCATCTATAATTTAATATAATGTTAATTTCAACCTCTTAATTATTAAAATAAAAAATGAATTCCACTGTAAACTAAACCATTTTTCCATTAAAAAAACCCCAACAACATGAAGATTGATTGAATTATTAGGGAGATAATCTGGATATTATTCCATAATTTGAAAAACATACTTTTAAAAAAATTAATATTATAAATTGAAATGTGATTATATTGGGGCTGCAACTAACATTATTTTTTTTCTATCAACGATTAATCTGTTGATCATTATCTCAATTAATTAAAGTACTTATTTGGTCCATAAAACATCAGAAAATGTTGATCTGCGTTTCCCCAACAATGAAAATTATTCTGTCTAATTGGTAATATTAACATTTAAGAAGTGGGGAAAATCGAGTTTTAATAATTAAAAAAACAACTCAAATTGAGTAATCAATTATCAAAGTAGTTGTTGATTAATTTAGTAACTGATTGATAATTAATTAAACATTTTCCATATGGTTATGATTTAGAAAAACAAGGACAATACGGTCAACTACTTTCTTTTAAGGACGTACAATCTAAAGGCTGTAAATGTTAAAACAAGCTGCAGCCACAGAACATGTTTCTTTTCTTTTCTCTCTCTTCAGTAAAAATAAATAAATAGAAAAGCATGAACCTGTCTCGTGTTGCTTTGGCCAGTTTGTCCTCAGACTTCCTGTCATGCGTGTCCAAGCCGAGCATGAAGCTGCCTCTGCCCAGCTGAGCCTCCGACTGCTCCAGCTTCTCCGACAGGTCAAACACCTGGCCCGTGGTGTAGTCCGAGTTCTGACCATCACACACACAAACACACACAGAAGCCGAATTCATGCACAATTTGACAACAAAAGAACAAGATTTTTCCTGCAGCTCAGCAACAAATCTGTGCAGAGAGCTGTGGGAACACTTTGTGCCTGGTGGTGAATGAAGAGACGTCGGGGGGGAAAGTTTGCTTAAGGTGAGGCTGAGTTTTTAGTGGAAAAAGGTAATTAAACACAATGACACCGGGGGCCCCCAACAAACCACGGTGACAGTGTAACAACTGACAAAGCCCGTCACCCGGCGAGCAGCTCCTTCTTGACATCTAGTCAATTCATCTTCATCCAGAATGCCAACGAGGCAACTGTTTGGATAAGCCTGATGCCTATTTAGAGTGTTTAGTCAAGCTCGGGACAGAGTGACTGCAGCCACAATGGGAATTCACATGAACCGCTTTCAATCTTTGGAATGAAAATCCTCGGGGGCCAAAGGAGAGAGGATCTGTGTGGACATCGTGACAGTCGAAGACTCCACTTTAATCCGTACATCCCATTGTACAAAGGTTTAAATTAAGCTTATCACCAACATCAATAAACAAAAGAGGGGCTTTGCTAATAGGATGCAATAAATCACACCGTCACAAACCCCGCGACCGCACGTCGCAGTGAGTTATAGACTAATAATTAACCATAAATCAAAAACGTCAAACAATTAGCGGGCATTTTAATTTCTGACGCCGCCGACTCACCGTGAGGAGACTGGACGAGCTTAAGGTGTTGACCCAGTATTTGTTCCAGAGGAGCTCAAGGAGCTTTCTGTCCAGGGACGACTTGAAGTACGTGACCTCTAAGGCGTAATACCTGAGCAACACAAATAAATGTTTTTAATAATTTGCAAAATATGAGCGTGTGTGTGTTATTTAATATCACGGAAATATATATATCAACACTCACTGTTTACAGTGAACACCAAAGTCTTCAATCTTGTTCAGAGGAATCGTCTGATATTCTGAGGGTCCCTCATCAGGAGGTTTGTAACCCTGAAAACAAACAAAGAGGAAATACTATAAACAAATGTGTTTATACTACATAACGAGGTAAATAAGTACATTACAAAAACACATTATTTTATTATTTTGAGTCTCCGCTTTACCTTAGGGTAGGTTCTGAAGGCACCCAGGTTGACTTTCCCTGCAGAAATAGTCCGAGTGGGGTCGATCTGTAGGAAGCGAGATTACAGTAGAGCAGGAAAACAAAAGTCAGGGGTCGTACAAATCTCCAGGGACGACTCAATCCGGCCACCAGGAGCCCCTCACTGTGGCTGTCAGCATGCTGCAGACGCTCACTTAATTACACAATGCCCGTGGCAAGTTAAGCACCGCGAGACCCAATGAAGTATAAATAGCATATATGGTTGCAATAGCGATATATATTAATCTGTACTGTACGGAAACCTACAACTCATTAATCAACAACCCACACCAGCGAGTATTGTCACACCGAGACAGAAAAGAGCTCAATTTCCTGAATTCCTTTTTAATGAATGTAATTAAGGATTTACTGTGAACAAAGTGTTTGACTTGAAATAACAAGAGGTTTCCATTTCCTCTCTTACCACAACGGCCACAAAGGGCTCCTGAAACTGCTGGTTGAGCATCTGAGTGCTGACGTCTATGCCCGACAGCCAGCAACCGTAGCCTGGATGACTGTGGTACCAGCCAATGGCGTTCTCAAGTCGGCCAACCTGAGGGATTACAGATTAAACGGGGGTCGTTACTCAAGATACGAGGCCTGTGATATATCAGCATGTAGAAATTGATACTGGGAAAACAAACAAGTAATATTGTCATTGTAATTATTAGTATTTTGTAAGAGGAAAATGTCTTAAGCAGCAAGTCAGAGAGCAACCGTTTGCACTATAATCCATTTATTCTATGTGGAGTAAAAATAAACAGAAATTAATGACCTCAAAACCCTTTAAAAAAAAAATAATTCCAATATTAGTTATAATTTCATTGCTTTGCAACAGTGCCAACAATAAAGTGCCTGGAAAACGTATGATTAAACAATTGAAGATGGGCATTTATATATTATCTTGTGTGAAATAAAATTATATTGTTTAAATCTAAAGGTAAGGAGATATTTAGATTTATATAAACTTAAAAACAAATCCTGTGAGTGTACATCAAGCAGAGTAATGGACGTGATAATATCATATTACAATATTATACACAATTAAGTGAGTGAAAAGTGAGGAGACAGACCTGTTTGGCATTTTCAATGTAGGCTGCCATGTATTCGTATGCAGCCGCCTGTGCGTTGACTCGGGTCTCTGTGCCCTCCACTGGCAGAGCAAAGCTGTCCATGATGATCATGGTCTCACCGTCAACCTTCCCCAGCATCAGGCCCATCACCTCCAGGTTCCCCCCTGACCTGGCGTGCATCACCATCTTCAACAAGGCCAGAGCTG
This sequence comes from Microchirus variegatus, assembly GCF_963457635.1. NCBI lineage: Eukaryota > Metazoa > Chordata > Actinopteri > Pleuronectiformes > Soleidae > Microchirus > Microchirus variegatus. The sequence goes on along the minus strand of NC_139816.1, from coordinate 6,376,334 downwards.
AGATCTTGCAGTACTTGAAGTAGTGGTGACTGTGGGTTAGATAAGCAACAGTAAAACGACTGCTGGTTCAAACGGCATTTTAACAAAAGTGTGCTATAATACAACAACAATAAAAGAGAGGTTTACAGTGTCTCTTTAACACAACATTGGTGCTGTGTACTTACTCTTTCGTCCATGGCTTCGCAGCGAGGATTTCTTGTTGTTGCTTTTTGTCGTATTTGTAAATTTCATCGATACTCTGAACTTCCTGCATGCTGTTGGACAGCTCCCATGTCTTCTGCGCTGTGCTACTCCCCGCCATGATTATTTATACAGTTATAAAACGTGATTCAAGCTCAAATAAGGAAATAAAAACGTTCTGTTTTTCAGTTATTTGTTACCGCAGCGCAGTGAGACGTCCATTTACTCAGGAAGCCATGACAGTGAATGATACCACCTTGCACTCACCGGTTAGACGTATCGTAAATTCACTCAAACTCAACATGGATACGTTTTGTATTATATATGATATCTAACACGTTAAAAATGAACAATACATGTACAAATCATATTCAACTTTAAGCGTTTACTTCCGTAATTAATTGGTGTTAAAGTACAATCACCCCTCTCACAGAAAAAAACATGGTTTCGTCCTGAGCGGAAGTCAACCAACCACTGGGGATACACTGACACCTAGCGGCGCTTTTAAGAACTACAACTAAACTTGAAATAATTCAGGGTTTTTCTTCTCTCATGCTATCGATTCTGGCTTAACGAGGACAATTAAGCTAATTGTCAACGAGAGAATTACTTTCTTCGTACTAAGTAAGTTCTACATATATATTAATTCGTACTCGCTTGTCCGCGTTATTTGTTGTATTAGTTTCACGTCACATGTTTATGTATAAGCTATCTGACACTCGTCCCTCCGTGGTCAAACTATCTGACCCTGAATGTTAACGCCCTCCTTACAAGGGGTTTTACGGTTTAAAAAAAAATGCGTCAAGCTGATTTGTAAGGACATCTACATCCAATTTTCAAAATAAAACACCAAGCACAGTGCACGTCAGAAACCACATTTTTGAATGGGGGCAAAACAATTAAAACAAACTAGTAAGTCTTGTTCAGAACGTATGTTAGTATTTAAGTATTTTTCCAATATAAAAAAATTGCACCGAGACGTGGTGCTCTTTTCTATTTTGAAAACCGGATGTTAATGTCCTGAGTCATTATCTCCGGTCCCCCTTTTTTTGTTATTTACCGTAACATTCCATGTAAGGAGGGCGATCAAATTCAGCGTCAGATAGTTTGACCACGGAGAAACGAGTGTAGATAGAGATTAGCCGCAGTTAAAATGCGATAATAATACAGTCACAAACTAAGACATTTTACCCAATTTGACGCGGTTGATATACACGTTGTTTGTTTTAGGGGTTAGCGAAGTTAGCTTCTGCTAGGAGGAGCTATTGTGTCATGGTTGCCTCTAGCAACGGAATGATGCTTTGCGCCTTAATGGCTGTCTCTATTCGACACAGGAGCGTTTGTCAATCTTTGCTCCGTTAAGTTTAAAAATACATATATTTTTAAACTTAATTTGTTAAATCAGTCATTATACGCAGGTTCTGTAGCTGTGGATATACCTAAAGGACATTTTCCAGGACTTTAAAAGGTCAAACAAAGATATTTTGTGCATGTGAATCAAGGTAAGCTTTAAAATTCTTTCATAAATATTACATACATGTTGATTATATGACTATTACATGTATGTTCTCTACAGTCCAGATCTGGTGATGTAGATATAACTCTGTGAAAAATGCCTCCAGCATCAGCCGTGCAAGGAATAATCCCCAATACAGACAGAGGTACAGTTCAAACCTCTTAAAGTGACCACTGTCTTTTCTCTGGGTGGGTTTTTACTACTGTTTTATTGTCTGATTATTGTCCAGGGTTGAACCTTAGTTTGCAGCTGGGGACAGAGTATGAGAGGAAGAAACAGAGACTTCTGCAGGAGCTGCAGCTGGACTACAAACACTATGTCACCAAGGTCTGAAAGATGGAAAAATACCCTAAAAATGTAAACCACTGTTTCCATTTTTGATTTTTGTTGTTGTTTTCCTTCAGAAAAAGGACGTGAAAATGAGTGAACGTCGTCCACCAGCACAGGGTCTCTCTCTGCCTATAGACGAGAACTTATCGGAGAAGGTGTGAGTCTTATTCCTTTAGTGTGTGTGTGTGTGTGTGTGTGTGTGTGTGTGTGTGTGTGTGTGTGTGTGTGTGTGTGTGTGTGTGTGTGTGTGTGTGTGTGTGTGTGTGTGTGTGTGTGTGTGTGACAGCATAACAAATTATGAGACTGGGATGACTTGACTAATGGTTCACTGATCACAATCACGATCAGATAAGCGTTTAATAACGTTAAAAAGGAATTTGCTTTGGCAGTTTGGTCCAGAACGAACACAGTAACAAGAAAATAATCAAGATTAAAGATAATTAGTTTAAGACAATTGAGTTAGGGTTATGTAAATAGAGTAGAAAATACACAATATACATGCATACGCTCAGCATATGCTGACACTGTCAGATTAAAAAGAACATTAAGTTACGGTGCCCTGCATGTTTTAGATATTACACCTTCTCTGACACACCAGATTCAAATGAATGAGTCGTTATCAGGCTTTTGCAGAGGTAGATAACGAGCTGATCATTTGGATCAGGTGTGTTGGAGGAATTCATCAATGAAAGCAGATTGTAAAATCTCTGTAATACTGAGGAACTTTCTGTTTTAAGCTAAGTTAAGATGGAAATGAGCTGAAATTTGACTTTTTTGGGGGGAAATTTTTCAATGATTTGTGTAAAGGACGGAAAATCAGAATGAGGCTGAGAATAATTTATAACTTACATCAACGTTATGGAACGCAAGAGGTGGGTTCATGCAGCACCTCAGCTCAGAGCAGAAATAATCTTTTGATTATACGTTTGTTTCTCGGTGTTTCATAGCAACTGCTTTTGTGCCACAGGGACTTTGTTAGAACTGGTGTTCGTACAGTGTCATATAAATCCCTTCTGGGTTATCTCTAATCCAATCCAGCTTTATTTATACAGCACTTAACCCTTAAATATTATATAATGAGGTTTTTATTTAGAAAGAAAAGCTACTATTAAGGATTTACATGGTCTACTATGTCTACTCCAGTCTTTTAGTGTTTTATTTTTGAATACTTGTGTACGTGTGTCTGAATGAGATATGACTCGACCGACGTTCTTGAACAGGAAAAGCTGAGAGAAGAGCGTAAGAAAGAATACAACCTCTTCCTCCAGGAGAAAGCTCAAACCAGGAGGTTAAAGAGGAGAACGCCCTCCGTCACCGCCACGGTAATGAAAACCACACATTACACACTGACAAATGCTGTGTTCCTACATTAAAAACAGTCATTTTCACTTCCAGCCTGCACAGATTCAGAGATCTCCAGCCGCTGCCCTTCTTCCTCCTCTCAACACCAACGCAAACATCACGACTCCTCCTCCACGCGCCGCTCGCCCCGCGTCCAGGAGAGACGCCGCCACTCTGACCGAGGCCGAGAACCGAGGCAGGAGCAGGAGGACCTGGGATCGACGGCAGCGACGCAGGCGGCAACTGCTGCTCTGTCGACCAATAGAAGCTTACAGCTCTGAGGAGGAGGAGGAGGAGGAGGAGGAGGAGGCGTTCACTGATGAAGAGGAGAGGAAAAAGAACAGTCCACAACCTGAGAGCAAAGAGGGGAAGAGTATGAGAGAACGCAGAGAGAAGAGGTTTGACTGGTGCTTACTTTTTACTCTATAATGATCTTTAAATAAATGTTAACCTGTCTTCTTCTGTGACAGAGCTCCAAAGGAAGCAGAGGCCTCTCGTGTTCGCGATCACAACAACAATGACCTGGTCGTCAAGTAAGCAAAAAAATCTATGTAGCAGCAGTATTCACAGTCAGAGTGACAGGTCCTGGAAGCTCACACACACATTCTCCTCAGTCAATAACGCACCGATTGAACGAGCCAACACACAGACAGCTATTGATTATCCCTTCCATACTTAGATATGGCCGAGCTCCAGGAGAACACTCACCAGGTTCAATCAGAGCCTGAAGAAAGATCTGGAGTCAAACTTATGAAACTGGTCGTTCTGTTAGTTTTTTATTCTCTTCATATTCTAAGGATGTGTTGTGTCTGTGTGTCTTTGTCCTGAAAAACAGTCTGAAACAACCAGAGAGCATGAAGCTGGTGAGACGGAGCCCTGCGACCGGCAAGGACACAGCCGAGTTTGCTACTGGACTCCTGATTGGTAAATAAATAAAAAGCAGCATAGTTACATGATGCTTTAGGTTCCTTAGACTTCATCATGTGTTTGTTTGTTGTTGTGCAGGAGCAGAAGAAGAACAGACGGCCTCACAGATGAGGAAGGAGCAGTATAAACAGGAGCTTCTGAAACAGATCGCAGAAGAGCAGAGGAACAAGATGAAGTAAGGGTTTATTCACCGACACTGGACACAGTCATTTAACTCTTAGAACACAGAGTATACAGAGGCTGTAAGGATGTGCAATATAGAGTGTCCTATTTCCTCTTTTTCAGCATAATCTAAACAATCTGATGAGATATTTTTTTAATTTTCATCAACCTTATAAACAAATCTGAGCTTAAAAAGTCCTCAAAATGTTTAAAATCAGATTGTGTTTGTGAAATTTGGAAATACGTCACAGTTCAAAGTTCACAGAGCAAAGAAAAAATGCTCTATTTTGTGACGTCTGCACAATTATCGCTACTTTATATCACTATATTGGTTTTTCCACTGCCAAATGCAAAAACATAAAAAGCTCTTTATCGTCCGCAAGGACAATAAAACATCAATAAAACATCAAGAGTCATCAGGATGAACAATGAGAGGATGATTGACACTCACCTGTTTTCAGGGAGAAGAAACTTGAGCTCAGAGTTGCAGCCACTGGAGCCAAAGACCCTGAAAAACAGGTGACATTACTTTCACAATCGTTTTCTGCTGTAAGCACTTTCCATGTGTGTGTCGTGAATAATCACTGTGTTACAGCCTGAGCGCATCAAGCAGTTTGGAGGAGATCTGGAAGCTGCCGTGAAGGAACCAGACCTCAACAAGAAGAAGAAGAAACCACTGTCTGAGAACACGGAGCAGAGAACTTTACCGAGGAAGTCTCAGGTGGAGACGACAGGAAACACAGCACCTGGGTCTGGGACAGATCAGAGTCTGCCCTCACTGGATTATTTTAACCAGGATTATCACAGAGAGATGTCAAACATGCTGAGAGAGGTCACCGTTCCAAGGTACGACAGTACGTCAACGCTGCCGTGAATAATCCTGCTGTTAATTCACTGTGGTTTGTATGTTTTTGTTGTTTCAGGATTGCTGGGGTTCCTCCTCCTGTCGCTCCAACTGTGACTAATAACTACACAACTCCATATGATGCAGCGTATTACTACTATGGAGCAAGGAATCCACTGGACCCCAATCCTCCTCACTATCAAAGTATTCTATTACTTTCATAATAATTACTTTATAAAATACATTTTGCACGTGGGAACTGTTTTTTACCCTTAAACACTTTTAATTTTTCATAATATTTTATCCTTTTTTTTAAATTCTGGAAATGATCCATTTGCCCTGATGCACTTTGACAGTGAGCTGACTTTCTTCTCAAAAACAAAAAGTATCTCAGAATGACTTGAAATTTACCATCATAATAGTTGGCATCACCCTGAACAAGGATCTGTTGAAAATATTTGAATATCTCTTAAGGAATAATTTTCATGAATTTTTTAAATTCAGGAAATTATCCATTTACCTCAATGCACTTTGACAGTGAGATGACTTTCTTCAAAAAAACAAAAAGTATCTCGGAATGACTTGAACTTTACCATCATAATAGTCGGCATCGCCCTGAACAAGGATCCGTTGAAAATATTTGCAAACCGCTTAAGGAATAATTTTCATGATTTTTGAAATGATCTTACATATTGTTAAAAATGATGTCAGGTTGTGCATTGTTATCAGGGAGAAGAAACTTGAAAATAACATGTTATTTTAAAAATAAATGCCTGCATCCTATTTGTGCGTCTCAATTTAATCAATTTCTATTAAATTTCATCTCAATTGATGAGTGAAATTGTGTTTTAGGCGCCAGATGAAGTGCAAACTGTGTTTACTGTGATGGATTTCCTGCTGCAGTGTTACATTCTGCAGCAGCAGTAATATAACAGTATTTATGATGTGTACTCAGTACTGTACTGTCAGTGTTTTCATGGTCATAAAGAAACCGACTCACAGGATCTGACTCGTCCGCTTTAATCCTCATCGACTGTGATAATAAACTCTCCGACTGTGAGGATTTATCATGGTGTCACTTTATCACCACGTCAGAGGCCAAGAGCAGTTCTTCAGTCTCATTTTTGTTTAACCACAGCAGGGATTTCATTAGTGTGGTTAGAGATATAGTGAACACAGTTTATGGATCCACATCGGACTACATTATATTTACTGTCTGGTTTGAGTTTAGTGTTTTTGTTTTTAATGTTGGGGAGAGAAGCCGGCACATGGTGGCAGCAGCCAGCTGCAGCTGCCACTATCATGTGTGTGTTTATGATTGAAGTATATATAATCTTAATTTATCCTTTCTTATTTGTTGTTTTCATCAGATGATTCGTCTGCACGGGTGCAGGAGTCAGCGAGTCTCCACGCTTCTCCTCAGGAACCTCCTCCTCCTCCTCCTCTCAAAGCCGGTCACCGCTCTGAGTCAGTGTTCCACCTTTACCGCCTCCATGTCTGCAGTGACATATTATCAGTTATTCAGAGGATTATTTCAGTCTTAACCCTTTAACACCTAAGGCTGAACATGTCCATCTAGACAAGAGAATGTCCATAGTCCGTAATGTTCATTTAACAAACTGAACTCACCAACAACAACAACAACAGTACAGCCAAAATATTTGCATTAAAAAAAATATTTTGCAGACTGCAAATCATGTTTTGGCATGTGGCGCCACCTACCGCCGTCTACCAATCATTGCAGTCAGTAGAGTATCAGCTGCCGAGCGACCACGGGTTGCCAGTTACGTCAGAAAACGAAACCTAAAAGACCTTGGTATTTTGAATTCGAATGTAGTAACTGTTTTTGGCCACATTCTTACATATGGCACCTTTAAGTATCTTGATTGTTAATTTTGTTAATTCCAATTTACAGAGTGACTGACCTGCACGGACCATCATCATCATCATCATCTCCACTGCAGGTCAGTGAGCTTCCTGTGGACGAGGCCAAGCAGAGGAGAGAGAACGCTCTGAGCTACCAGGAAGCTCTCAGGCAGCAGGTAAATTAACTTCATTTACAAATGATCCAGAATGTTTCTGGATGTTTCTAACCATGTTTGATGGAACATGGTTTTAGTGCAACGTTAACCCTTGAACACCTAAGCCTCAAAATGTCTGGACTTTTTTGCTTATTTGTACCAGAAAGTGTCCTGTGACTAAGTGTTTTTGCCCATTTTTCCAGAATAACAAAGAAAAACAAAAACTTCCTGCAATGACGCTAGTGAAATTACCGTAATAACCACACATTGGGTTTGACAATTACGGTAATGCAAAATAACAAATATATGAGCAGCAACATAACATAATAGGAATAATCTCGTTTTAGCCTGCTCATTTCTTGAGAGAGAGTCAAATCAAAGCTGCACAGAAACACTCGAAACATCATCAGAGGGAGGCAGTTACAAACAACAGGAACAGAAAAGACAGCAGGGGGGGGGGGTCTTCCACCATCATCATCATCATCCTCCTTGTTTCCAGATCAAAGAAAGAGAGGAGTGTAAAAGAAGAGAGAAAGAAGAGCGGGAGCGATACGATGCCAAGATAGAGGCTGAGATGACGGCGTACAACCCCTGGGGCAGAAGCGGTGGAGGCGCTCCCATTAAAGACCAGAAAGGCAATCTTTTCAGTGAGTTGGTTTTGATGTTTGCTAACGAGGAGACAGAGGAGATCGTGTACGTCCACACAGACCGACACAGAGTTATAAAACCATGTGTCCTCAGGCGACCTACATCAGATGCACAGGAGCAACAAGGAGTCGTTCAAGAATCACCAGTCAGAGAACGACGAGCAGACGCAGAACCTTCTGAAGACGAACGGAGACGCTCACGAAGTGGAAGGAAAAGCTGCTTTCTCACATCGACTGTCAGGTAAAGGAGTCTCCAGAGTGTGTGTGTGTGTGTGTGTGTGTGTGTGTGTGTGTGTGTGTGTGTGTGTGTGTGTGTGTGTGTGTGTGTGTGTGTGTGTGTGTGTGTGTCTGCTCTTTGTGTTGTGATGGATCACTGTGTGTTTCACTCACTTGTCCTCGTAGCTTTAAATGATCCACCAAAGCCACAGCAGCTCCGCATGCAGGACAGATACAAGGAAGACCTCAAACAACAGGTACAGTATGTGTCCAACTGTGTCCAACTGTGTCCAACTGTGTCCAACTGTGTCCAACTATCTTCAACTGTGTCCATCTGTGTCCAACTGTCTCTGTGTCCAACTGCCTCCAACTATCTTCAACTGTGTCCAACCATGTCCAACTGTGTCCAACTATCTTCAACTGTGTCCAACTGTCTCCAACTATCTTCAACTGTCTCCAACTGTGTTCAACTGTCTCTCAAAACAGAAAAACACAGTTTTAATCTGTCATTGCAATGTTTTGGTTTGTAAAATTGCTGTTTGCAAAAAGAAAGAAAGAGGGACTGATATAAAGAAAGAAGGAAAGGGGGACTGAATTTATGAGATTATTGACCATTAAAAACCAGCTCGAATAAAAACAACATTTCACACAAACATCTCAAATTTCTGAGAAATTCCGAAATTCAAAAATAATTTCCCCTAAATTCTCCTGACTGGACCTTTAAAGTTTGTCTTCTAACACAACGACAGATCGAGGAAAACAAGCGATTGCAGGCGGAGGAGAGAGAACGACTGAGGATCGAGGAGGAAAAAGAAGAGCGGAGGCTGACGGAGCAAAGGATTCGTATGCAGCGTGAATATGAGCAGGAGCAAAGGAAGCAGAAGAAGATTGAGGTGAGGAGTTCATCTCTTTGACATTCTCCTCCTTCTCCTCCTGTTCCAGATTTGATTGACAGTTTTCTTTCCTCTGTGCAGAATAAGACGAAGAACCAAAGTTGGACGAACGAACCTCAAACACGTCGTCAGGAAGAGGAGAAGACGGTGAGACGGGAGGACAAGAAGGAGACGAGGCCACCTCTGATTTATGAGGTAGAGTCAACCCTGAAAAGTTAATGTTAACATCGAGAGAGAGAAAGAGATATTTTTATTAAAAGCTTTTCATTCACAGAGAGAGTCGTCTCCTCCTGTCCCAGCTCTGCAGAGGAGGCAGACCAACGCCGTGGCGTCCAGAGCATCCTCTGCCGCCAGTCAACTGTCCTCCGCCGCTGTGAGTCGACGCTCTGTGTCGGCACCACATTACCCATCAGGCCCTGGGAGAACAGCCCCGCTGCAAGGTGAGACTTTTGTCTTTATCTGTGCATCGTCTAGTCTGGTCTAGCTCCGCCCTCAACAAGTCTCTGGTTCTCCAGGGAAAGAGTAAAGAAAAATGTATTGTTTTTAGCAGCTCTGTGTGTTTGTTTGTCTGTTTGTGTTTCCACACTTGCTGCGCTTGCCACTACGACCAGCAGAGGGCGCCAGAGTGGAAACACAAAACAACACGTACAGTAGTGAACCTTTCCACTCGGTGGAAACACGACTTACATGGCTCGTCCACTGTGGCGCCCCCTACAGAGGGAGAAGCAGAAAGCAACAAAAAGAAGTGGCATAGCGTCATAATAAATCGAAAGTGCTGAGCTAACGTAGATTATCATGGATTAAATAACCCAGCTTTTACAAAGAACAGCTAACGTTACACGAAATAGGAACTTAAAGGTGTTACTAAAATAAACTAAAGCTGGATTTAGTCACTCACCTCACATTGAATCAACTTCCTGTCTGAGCTCAACGTGTTTGGGGCAAATTAAAGTCAACTTTGTGTGTTCAGGACAATCTACAAACTCATTTAAACTCAGCTTTTGTCTTGAGGATTATAATTGTTTGTGTCCACTAATAAATTTCACAGTGTTTTGCAACTAAACTGGTTGATATAAAATGGTTAAAAACTCATCCTCTCATCTGCCTGTGTTTGTAGACGGTCATCATGAAGTGATCAGACAGCTGTCCGCCCTCCGCAGAGTCCTGAGGAAAGAGCAGAAAGAACTGGAAGGTCAGATGGATAAAAGAGACGGACTTCAGCACTCTCCTCCACACAGGTAACACACACACACACACACACACACACACACACACACACACACACTAATAATAATACATCCATACATATGAGACTCAATGGGATTTCATCACTTTTTCTCCCCCTCAGGCTGAAAATGTATAATTCATAAAAAGCTATTAGATGTGCTCGTCCACCCTTTCAGCTCTAATTTCACCTAATGCCCCCCGATGCACTGAGATGAAGACACAATACTAATTCTGTCTCGGTTTTGATTTGCCGTAACGATTCTAAAAGAGCTTCATCGTCCCCCGAGCTAATGAGAGTGACCTGGGTCAAACTGGCCGTCGTCTCATCTCCTTTAAAGATTTCTCTCAGCAGAGAAATCTTTATCTTTGACTGGTGTCGGTTTCTCTTGTTTTACATGGTCCACACACACCACTCACGTTATTAGAGGTAGTTTATCTGTTTTTAAGTGATTATGTAATTCTGCTCCAGGTCCAGAAGACAAAGAAGTCCTGCAGTGGACGCCTTTGAGTCAGCGCGCAGGGACACGGACGAGCCGTCCACGGCTAAAACCTACTCTGTGTCTGCACGCGTGGACATGCAGAACATCAGGGAGTTCAACCAGCTGAAATACAGAGGTGAAGAAGAGACACAGGTGTTATTCTCCTCAGGTCACAGTTTAAATTCTTCTCATCTGTGTATTTCTAAAACCTCAGCAGCAGAACGATATCAGGCCAGTCTTTATATCCTCTAACCTCTCTGTCGCTTTAATCTGAGGCGTCCGTCAGTGACTGGCAGTCGGCGAGGAAATTGTTTTGGGTTTGTTCCCAGACTGGTGGATTTGGAACGACTTACACAGCTGCAGAATCCACAAAGAAAATGCTCGTATGACTGAGCCTCTTCTTCTTCTTCTTCTTCTTACCTTCTGGTTCTTCCAGAAACAGCGTCTCGTGAGGAAGTCCTTCACATGTTCCCTGATCCTCCCACTGACGCTCAGAGTCTGGACATCCAGCAGCAGGCGCTGCTACGAGAACAGCGACGCAGAATCAGGCTCATGAAGGGAGAAGAGGACGGAGGTCAGAGAGCAGCACACACACACACACACTGAAATCTCCTCACACACCTTTACTAAATACTCTCTTTCTCCTCAGACTTACTGGACCTTGAACTGAGCCGCTATTATCCTGTGAGTGATCGCCACATCCTTCTAAAATGATGCCTTTTATTATATAACATGAGATGAGTTTTATTGGTACTTTGCTTTTTCTGTTAGAGGATCAAACCTGAGCGACGCGTCCACAAAGACTCCATCCTGCCGTCCGAGACTGCCTTTATGGGTGAGCCTGCACACACACACACAAACCCACCTCTGTCTCAGTGACAGGTTGAGTGTAGCTCCTCTTGCCAGCTCATGGCTCTCTGTTGTCATAGCTGCTGCTGTGCAGTGTTGTGTTCATGGTGGACGTGACAGCTGCACGGAGGCGATAGCACATAGCACAGTGGCTGCAGGTGATTCAAAGGCCTGAGGGAGGAAGAGAGATCTTTTTTTTTTTTTTTTTTTTTAAATGTCAGCTCTACAGAGACGTACATAGATCCAGATTGTGACCAAAAATAAATAATACAGTAATATTTGAGTGTAACGTGGCGCAGTTCTGTCAGACGTCTACAGCGACGACGTCGGTGAGGAGCAGCAGGAGAGGACGCCGTCGCCGCCGCCACGGAGAGGACGTGACAACGACGTACGATGCTGGTGATGTTTTTAAAAGAAGAAGAATCCTCTCTTCTATATCCCTTTTCTAATCTCACTCCTTTTTACAGATTTCCACGAAAGACAGGGAGCACGACGTCCATGCAGACGCTCTGTCCCTGCAGCTGCACAGTGCGCCTGAGGTCAGAGGTCAAGACAAGCACAGGACACTCAGGAGGAGAGACTCAGACTGTGACGACAACAGAAAATCAGGTGAGGTGGAAAAAGTCTCCTCTTCAAAGTGGTGTCCATGGAGGATTGTAACCGTCTCTGTAACCGTCTTAATCGCTTGCTGTTTTCTCCAGACAGACTGATCGGCGGCGGCGGTGAAGAGGACGCCCTGTCCCTGTCCTCTGTCCTGGAGGGGGGACGCGTCTCCGTGGACACCGTAGCCACAGAGCCGTGGCTGCGACCCGGCACGTCGTCCGCTGTGGTGAAACGCTCGGCGTGGGAGAGAGCGGCCTAAGAGTCAGGACGGATCCTTGTGAGGTGATAACACAGCGCAGATAAAGTCTCTTAAATTCCAAAAGTGAAGATCCCAGTTAAATATCTTCCCGATCATCGATCACCAAAAACAAAAAGCTGTACCTGAACTGCAGCGTCATCTCTCTCTATTCGTCCAGGTGGTCGAGTTGAACAAAACTCAATCTTCTGTAGGAAAATAAAGCAGTTTATAGAGATTAAAAGCTTCAATTTAAACCACAAATTGTATTTTTTTAGCTGCAAAGGTTAATTTAGAGTCTATTTTCTAATAAAGAATGTGTAATAAAGAAAAAAAAAGACACAAACTTCGGGGTTTATTTATCATTTCAAATCAACCAAGTTCAAAAACTTTATTGACCTAGAACCTGATTAGAATGCCAGATGATGTATTCGTACACAAAGTTGTACATAATCCGTTTTTTTTTTCTTCTTCTTCTTTTTTTCTCGCAACATAGAAAACTTTACATTGCTGTATCATATACATTTGTGTTTTCTACATCCATGAGCAGGAACGCGTCCCATTCGTACTTAAAGCGTACACAGCTAACGTTTGTCATTTTCTCTATACACACACACTCACGCGCACACACGCACACAACGTTCCCCCGAAACCAAAAAGGAAAAAAAAAGAAAACAAACATTAAATATATTATTATTAACTTTTGATTTTTGTGCACAAGAGTGAAAACTAAACTCAAGAAGAATGAGTGACTTAAAAAGCAGCGATCATCATCATCATCATCATCATCATCATCATCGTCATCATCACGTTGCTCTCTCTCGTCTTCCAGTTATCCTCCGTCTAACAAACCTAAGAACATATAAAAATGGAATAATTTAATTTAACCCCTTCACTTTGTTGTTTGTTGTCGTCGTCGTTTGTTTTTGTTTAAACGGTCAAATACAAATCGTACTGTGTCGGACAATCTTCAATCAGGAGATCCCAAATAAATTATCACAAAAGTAAAATCTCCAGTGCATTTAAAATAAAAAAAAAGATCAAGTGCAGCTGAATCCATCAGAGGAAAAAAAACAAACAAGAACAAAGAAAAATACATGAAAATAATCTAGTGTTATAAGATTATGTTACACAGCGGCAGATCTGTACAACTAGTTTCATCCGAGGAGGACGTGGATGCTAACGTTAGCCGTCTGAGCGCGACTATCACACTCCGCGTTTGCATGTCGTCGTTTCCGTTTACGTGTTTTTTTTAAATATACAGTAAGAAGCACACGTCGTGGAAATATGTTCCGTCTGAGCAGATCACAGATATGAGACACGAGTCGTTAAATCAGTAGTTTTTGTTTTTTATCCAGTGGAGGCTTCGCTACACCTCGTACAAAGACGTTAACTGTTCTTTTTAATTTATCGTGATTTTCCACCTCTCCATCTGGGCTCATAGGCGTGTTTGTGTACGGGGGTGGTGGTGGAGGAGGTGGAGGAGGTGGGGTTAAGGATGTGGGTGGAGACTTTAGGCCAAAGTGTTTGATAGAAAAAAACAAACATGTGGAGCTCCGTCACTGCGCCTCCTCGCCAGCCTCCTCTCCCACCTCCGTGTCCGTCTCTTGAGCTCCGCGTGGACTCGCCTGAGGCTCCTGTTCAGACTCTGATTCAGGCTTCTGTTCAGGCTCCTGTTCAGGCTCCTGTTCAGGCTCCTGTTCAGGCTCCTGTTCAGGCTCCTGTTCAGGCTCCTGTTCAGACTCCGGTTCGGGCTCCGGTTCGGGCTCCTGTTCAGACTCCGGTTCCGGCTCCGGTTCGGGCTCGGGCAGCTGTGCGATGTTGAAGACCAGGCCGATCCGCAGGTAGAACTTTTTGAGGACGGCTCGCAGCTCTGGGATCAGGTCAAACTGCATGATCTCACACAGCAGAGGGTAATATCTGGACGCATGGGCCTTGAACTGAAATGTGAAGGAGGATAAAAGAAGTTATAGATGAGCAACAATGTCAGAAGTTGTTGCTTCATATAAGTTATACTTTAACACTTGCACAAGCGCACTTTGCGTTACTGTAATTACGCCACAGTTTGTGCTAACGGAAAAATGTAGTTTATGAAAGCACATCAAAGTTTTTTTTTTTTTTTTCCCCAAAGGTATTACGGTAATTTCTCTGGCTGTGGAAGGAAGCTGGCAAATCAGCGTCTTTGTCGCCAGAGAGGAGAGAATTGGAAAAATGCCGGTACATACGTTTCAATTTTGTTTAAGTAATTGGGACAAAAACTCATACAAATCTTACTTTAAATATGTTCAAAGTTCTAATTTAATACGCAAAATCTGGTGTTCATGTACAACTACAACTACAATGTTTTTACATTTTCTGCTCATTTTACCACTGATTCTGAATAAAGAATAAAGAAAATCACACCTCTGTCTCTTTGCTATTTTTGGATGTTCTACATGGTTGTGAAGATATGCGTGCGTGCGTGCGTTCCTTACCCGGTCGTCGCTGATCTTTAGCACCCTGGTGAGGAAGAGCAGCAGCAGGTTGGTCCAGGCTTCTCTGTGACTCTCTGAGGTCAGGGTCAAGAAATAGGCCACGGCCTCACTGCACACACTGAAAAAAATGATATTATATTAACATATATTAAAGCCTTTTCATTTATTAATTTAATTTGTTTCCTTAATTTTATTTGCATCACCCTCCGTCGTCTTAATTTGAGCTTATTTTAGATCTACTCTCTCATTTATTCATCATATTACAGTATTTTTAACCTCTAGTGTTTCATCATCGCTGACTATGAGGATCTTTGACGGTTTCCTCAGCTCTTGTTTCTTATTGTACATGTGTTTTTAGTGATATTACGATAATGAAGATCCTTTTTCGCTCAGTCGCTGCTAATTCCCGGCTGCTACTTAAAGGCTATAATGACAACAATTAGACGTTTTTCTGTACAGTTTGAGGCCTGACGGAAGAGTGACACGACCTCTGAACTGTTTTCTGTCATCTCTGAGTCACAGATGTTGATTTCTACTTTAAACAACGGTGTGTTTCTTCGCGAGAGAGGGAAGAAACACAGGAAATACAGACATGAAGACATGGAACAGTGTGTGGATGAATTAGGTTTAATGAGCTTCCTTCATGCAGGCACTGCCTCCTCCTCCTCCTCCTCTCTAACAGAAGAGGCAGGCGATCGCTCCACTTTATCTTGACATCATTATTGATATCAGAGTGAGTCAGCAGCAGCAGCAGCAGCAGAGAAAGAGAGCGACGGCTCTTTGTGAGACGCTGAATAAAAGACGCAGCGATGACAGAACACTCAAAAGATCTGTGTGTGTGTGTGTGGATTCGTAGCTGCAGCTCGGCAAAGCGTTGAAAGTCAGACGGAAAACAATCCCCCTCGACTCGGATAAAAATATCCATTTACTCACGCGCACGAAAACAAGTAATTACTATGAGCTGCGATCAGGAGTCAACAGAATCTGCAAATGTTCACTCACTACAAACTAAAATAATACAAAGGATAAATGAGCTGCCGCGACAAACGCACCACGCTGTCACCGAGCGTATGTTTCTCAATAAGTAGATGGTTAAAATGATGATAGTTTGGAACAGAAAGCATTTAAAGTAAAGATCTTACTCGAGCAGTCGTCTCTGCACCTCTGACCAGGCGTCTCTGCGGCTCTCATCCACGTACATGCGGAACAGGATTCTCAGTCCGCAGGCCAAACTGCTCGTCTCCTGCTTCAACAGGTTGGGTTTGGACTTCCCTTTAAAACCTTTAATATAATATATGTGTTTGCTTTAGATTAAAGGAGACAACAATAAGAGGCTGAAAAAACATCACATACATTAAATATCCACCAACAGTGTGCACTCTCCTGTCTCAGTGTCTATATTTGAACACATTTTCCTTCTCTGCTCGACACATTCTTGAGATTTTAGCGTCATCTCATCGCTGAAGTTGTTCTGCTGTGAGCCAGTGAGCGGTCAAAGTGCAACTCGCCGAGTTATCGAGTGAAACGAGTGAGTTTGCAGCCAACAAACTGTACTTTTACTGACTAAAACATGACATTACAGAATAATCTGTGATGACACCATTTCGTACATATAGCTCTGTTGTTGCCGTACCTGCTTTCCACAGCAAAGTCCTCTGCTCGTTGTTGGAGTTGAACGCTTTAGCGAAGTGATGTGACTCCAGCAGACAGTCGAGCAGCTTCAGGAGCTGCTCAGAGGTCAGGTAACGATACATGCCCTGGTCCTGCTTCTCCACGGGGACGTCTGCGACACACGCCGCATCCCGCTTCAAAGAGAAAGAAACACAGAAAAGTCACATTATTATTATTATTCATTATTTATATAGACAGAGGTGGAAGCACCACAGTCTAACACCACGCTCACAGCTGTTTGTTACCTGAGCGGCAGCAAAGTTCTCAGCGTCCTCCTTCTTACTGGTGGCAGGGAAAAACACGATGTTGTCTATGGTCTGGATGAGCTCCAGCTGCACCACACACTTGATCAGTAAGGCCGAGAACAAGCGCTGCTCCTGGATCTCTGTCGGTGAGAAGGGAGGACAACGTACGACCAGGTTACATCACAACACAGGGAGGAAAACACCACAAGTATTTTATTACTTTTCCTTTCCTCCATTTTCCCTTTCCTTCCCCTCTCTTTCCTCTTCCGTTTCCCTCCCCTTTCCTTCTCTTTTCCCTTCCTTTTCACTTTCCTTTCCCTTCAGTTTCCCTTTCCTCTTCCGTTTCCCTTTCCTTCTCTTTTCCCTTCCTTTCCTTTTCCGTTTCCCTCCCTTCCTTCTCTTTTCACTTTCCTTTCCCTTCAGTTTCCCTTTCCTTCTCTTTTCCCTTCAGTTTCCCTTTCCTCTCCCGTTTCCCTCCTCTTCCGTTTCCTTTCCTCTTCCGTTTCCCTTTCCTTTCCCCTTTTGTTCCTCTTTCCTCTTCCATTTCCTTTCCCCTTTCCCTTCTGTTTCCCTTTCATCTTCCGTTTCACTTTCCTCTTCCGTTTCCATCTCCTTTCCTCTTTTCCTTCCCCATTCCTATTCCTTTCCTTTCCTTCCCTATGGCACAGTGTGTCCTGGACTAAGGACAGGAGGATTTGAAGCACCTTCACAGCTCCTCTCATCATATTTTAAATCACAATCACAGGATCATTCCATCAAAGAACATTAACCCTGAGCACACATAAGACCATTGGAGCTATTGGAACCATTGGACTATTTGAACAAATCTAAAGTCCCGTACTTGAAGGGGTCCTGCTCCTGGAGTTGTCCTCGTACGTGCCTGAGGACGTGCTGTACGGACTCTGCCAGCGGTTCTCTGCGGAGACTCTGTCAGCGCTGGTGATGGAATGTTGGTCGTCAGAGCGAGACTGGATGTCCACGGACTTCTGGGAAACTGAGTCCTTTTAAAGAAAGCAGGTGTTTAATTATTAAAATGATTTTTTTATATACAGGCAGTAAAAAAACATAACAATTCTACATTGTAAATTAATTCAAATGACAAATAAAAGTGCGGCCATTCATATTCATAAGAAAAGCACTTCCTCACCAAGTGTTTGTCTGCCAGACTCTGTGTGGTCGAGTGTTCTCCTTCTGCTCCCACTGGTCTCCATGTCAACAGCCTGACAAACAATGAGTTACTTGACTTTACACAAGGACAAACACAACTTCCACACACCATACAACGTCAGTATGTTCTTTATCATCTCTTCTTTCTTAGAAATATCCCTTTTGTTTGAATTTAAAATACAAAACACTTCAGAAACCCATTGTAAATCTGTATTTTCTTCTTGTATAACTCCCTTCAATGTTAATTCTTCACTTCACTGAGTTGAGTTCAGTCTTCACATGAACAAGCTCTCTCTAAATGTTCTTATAAACAGACAAAAACACACACAATAGCTCCTCAAGGTCGTTGTCTCTGCAGATGCAGGATAAATAAAGAAGCACGGCTTGTTTTCCTCATTGTTTTCCGTTCTGTTTCTCACTCACGAGTGTGGGATGGTGGTCTTGAAGATGTCCAGCATGCAGTTACAGATCTTGTCCCACGTCTCGGGGGAAAACTTCTCTCCGTTGAGTATGACCACGTTCTCCAGACAGTTGGTGCCCGAACGAGCGAGCTGCTCGTTATCTGGCACAAGAGGAAGGAGATTTTCAAACAAAAAGCGACAAAAGGTGAGACGATCTGAGAGTTAATTAGCGTTAGCTCACCTTGCTGCACACACCAGTAGAGCTGAGACAGAATGTCGTCCAGCAGGACGTCACTGAGGGACTCGAAGTATTGGGTGAAGACGTCACAGATGGCGTACAGTGCGTGGTTGCAGGTGGTGGTCATCCACTCTGCTTTCTGTCATTAACACACGTCAGTGAAAGACTAAAGGTTCATATTGTGATATCTGATATAAGAGATCAACAAGTATTTTATTCTTTTCCCTTCCCCTTCCCTCTTCCGTTTCCCTCCCTTTTCCCTTTCCCCCCTCCTTTTCCCTTTCCCTCCCTTCTTCCTTTCCTCTTCCCTTTCCTTCCCCCCTCCTTTTCCCTTTCCTCTTTCCTTTCCCCCTCCTTTTCCTTTCCTTCCCCCTTTCCTTTCCCTCCCTTTTCCCTTTCCTCTTTCCTTCCCCCTTTCCTCTTCCGTTTCCCCCTCCTTTTCCCTTTCCTCTTCCTTTCCTTTCCCTCCCTTTTCCCTTTCCTTTCCCCCTCCATTCACCTTTCCCTCCCTTTTCCTTCCCCCCTCCTTTTCCCTTTCCCTTCCTTCTTTCTTTCCTCTTCCCCCCTCCTTTTCCCTTTTCCTTTCCTCTTCCCTTTCCTTCCCCCCTACTTTTCCCTTTCCCCCCTCCTTTCCCCTTTCCCTCCCTTTTTCCTTCCCCCTCCTTTCCTCTTCCCTTTCCCTCCTTTTCCATTTCCTTCACCTCAGTCTGCTGCTCGGGCAGCTTCATGTTGTCAAAGATCCTGAAGACGATTCTGAACAGATCCTGCCACCAGTGCTTCTCAAAGGTGTGGCCGTAGGTTTTCATGACCTCAAACATCACCGTCAGGCCCCTGAGGGAACAGATCTCACTTAAAGCCAAAACCCTAAACCACACAAAAACAACAACAACAACAACAACAAGGAGCTGACGGTGAACCGTGGCCTAACCTCGTCCTGACGTCCAGCTTACACCTGTTGATGATGCAGGAGAGCTCAAAGAGGATGGGGAACCAGCCTCGTACCCACACACGGTCCTCAGGAGCTACGTTCATGTCATCACTGGTGTAGTCTTTGAAAGCCTGACACAGACGAGGGAAGAATTCACCATGTTGATATGATACAGAAGCGTGGACACAACATGAACTCTAATAGAAGCAGAAAATGGACTCTTCTGTTGGAATAAAAGCTTCATCATCTGTTTTTATGACTGCGGCTCCTGGCTGCAGCTCTGCTTCACTCCTCATGATGGATGAACACTAAACACGAGCCAAATCTCAACTAAGAAATGACCAAGTGGAATAAATCACACTGGAATCACTGTTATTACAATAATCTATGGAGCAGCAGACATGTTCACCTCTTATTTCTTCCTGTAGATTATATTCTTTTTCTGTATTAGTGATTTTTGATGTATAAGCCCCTTTAACCGACCTGTGGCCTCTCTGAGACGTATTTGGCGCAGTGCCGGATGAGGCGTATGGCTTCCATGCTGGTGTCTGGGAAGGAGGCGTTACAGGCAAACTCTGACAGACACTTCACAGCGTCCTGGAAGGAGTCGATGGTGGCCACAAAGTGCTTTTCAAATACATTCGCTGGGAGAAAGATAGAGAGGAAGAGAAGGAACGGAAGTGTCGGATTAGATAACGAGCTGCCCGACGAGACGAACGTATGGTGTTTGCGTCTGTGGGACTTACTGACGATGTGGCCGGTGGTCTGAAAAGCCAGCTCCACGATGCTCTCGTCCTGGTCCGACGCAGCCAGGTGGAAGACGGAGAAGATGTTCTTCCAGCCCGAGCGGATGTTTGCCGCCTGGGAGTTCACCATCTGGGCGATACAGCGCACCACCATGTCTCTGATGGTGGGAGACCTGGGAGAGACAGGAGGGAGGGGGGGGGGGGGCAGAGGGAGTTTGGATAAGAATAGATGGATGGAAAGAAGTCGAACGTTTAAGGAAGATGGAGAGAGAGGAGAAAGGATCAAAAGGAGAGGTGACTAAGAAAGTTCCAGAATCCACAAAATCTTGCTTTTAATCCGTCTCGTACAACTTGACATGTTTGTTCATTTATGAATCGACTTACAAAGACCTACTTCCTGTGTGCAGGGCGTGAGCCCCTGGTGTCACATGAGAAGTTTTGAGCAAATCGGTTGATGCACGGCCAAGTTACGGGGGCACTTCCTGTTTCCTGGCGAATGGTCGAAATTTTCGACGGTTGCTGTGGCCACGCCCCTTTTGAATCCGCAAAACGTTTCCATCACTTATTGTCCAGCACAAATTGACATGTTTTTTTATGCCCGTACGATGAACACGACGACGAGATTGTTAATGTACGAAGTGTGCAAATTCAAAATGCCCGACTTCCTGTCGAGTTGAGGCCGTGGTCCCGATTGACTTTTTTGTTCGTCTTGGGCTAAAACAAGTTCCCACCAAGTTTCGTGTAATTCGGTGTAACTTAATTTTGGCTTGCTCCATCCACATTTCAAGTTTAAGGGGTTTTTATCCACGTTAACCACCTGAAAAATTACAGTAAAGCTACAGAATAATAATAATAATAATAATAATTATAATAATAATAATCTGCTGTTCCGGCCCCTGGCGTCCGTGCTCGGGGCCCTAATGCTAAGGAAGAAGCAAAGACGTGTCTGCGTTCATGTCACTTAGCTTTAAAAGCTCTTGATACCACCCTCACTTCCCATCTTCAGGCACAAACATCATTGTGGAGTCTTGGCACGGCGACTGTTGCCATAGTGAAGAGCATTCCTAATTGCTCGCTAGTTATGAATGAGAGAGAAAGCTTTGCCTCCACTTACTGTTACAACACACACACACACACACACGCACACAGTCTAATGGACACACAGCGCTGCAGGGTTTACATGGCTGCCTGCCATCATCCCTCTCAGTCTGTTCGGTGTGTGGGTGGATTTATATCTGCGCTGCTACTCTTTCACATCAATGAAAAAGTCCGGTGCGGTAAAAACAGCTCGACCTCAGACGCGCGGCACACAGATAATTACAAGAGCTACATCCGACTCGCTTTATAAACCCCCGACTGCTGCTGAAATTACATTCAAAACAGATATGAATTCAGATTTGACATGACGGAAACTGGACTGAAACGAGTCGACAATATGCTTACTCACTGCAATAACAGTGAAGGGAGGGAGCTGCAGGAGGAGGAGGAGGAGAGTGTGACCTGAGCCTGTGAGCGTCTGCAGCCCACAAACACAGACTCTTATCACCACAAAAGAGTCAAAAATACATAAGTGCAGTTGTTTTTTTGTACCTGTTCTTCTTCATAATGTGCTCAAAAGGCCTCAGGAAGTCTTTCTGGAACCTGAAGTTGGCCAGCTCGCCCTTCTCCAAGAACTTCATGGACAGTTGCCTGAGAGAGTCCACGGCAAAAATGGCCACATCTTCATTGGAATTACAGCCGACCTGATGATAAAAACAGATAAAAACACAGTCTCAACAAATGTTCTTACACTATTTCACATGCAAGCCTCAAACCTCAAAAAAAATGATTCACTCCACTATTCAAAAATGATGAAAATAGGATTTGAAGTTCACACACACACACGCATCAAACCCCATTTGCAGTTATTTAGTATAAGTAACAGAGTCACGGTGTAAAAACGTGTCCTTGAATGCAACAGAAAGCTTTTTTGGCAACAGGCCTGTGTGTTTATCAGTGACTGGAATCATGCTGCAGAACAGCAGGTGGGAGAGCAGCAAACCTTTGTTTCTTTGTATTCAGGAGGACGTCCTGATGATCAATAACAACAATTTAACACACAAAGAAATGTGTGCAAATGTGCAGCCTCACCATTAGATGCCACTTTTTCTTACATACTGAACCTTTAAGAGGTCCTTTGAGCCCAAAACGGACAAACCGTGACTCAAACACCACTATAGTTTCTCCTACATGCTTAAACCGTGTGTTTTCAGTTAGTTTTACAGTTTTACGGCGCTTCTGTGGCCACTCCCTCACTCACCTTGTTGAAATGGTCTCCGATCACCTCCCAGATCCTGGACCACTGCAGCCTGATGCGGCCCATGTTGTAGTAGGAGATCTCGACGATCTTCTGCAGGCTGAACATTCGCGGGTGCGTGGGCGAGGCCAGCTCATCCATGGACACGGCGCACAGCCAGCGCACGAAATCAACTGACAAACACAGACAAAGAAA
Source organism: Microchirus variegatus (assembly GCF_963457635.1). Taxonomy (NCBI): domain Eukaryota; kingdom Metazoa; phylum Chordata; class Actinopteri; order Pleuronectiformes; family Soleidae; genus Microchirus; species Microchirus variegatus. The sequence goes on along the minus strand of NC_139816.1, from coordinate 6,353,503 downwards.
GAGAGAGCGAGAGAGGAGACGTTGGTATAATGAGTAAAAAAGAAAAAAGAGGGGGGAGTTTGGTGGCTCAAAAACAACCACAGTGGACCTGACGAGACGAGAAGACTCACCTATTGCATTACCATCCAGTCTAGTGGATCCTGTGAATATCCTGCAGCAGGAGAGAATGTGACCATTACATATTTAACTGTCTTTGAATGTGCTGTAAATGAATTATATGGGGGGAAAACTATGGAAGGTTGTGGTTGACTCTGGTACCTGTCGACAGCTACCACCACACTCTGAGAGCTCGTCTCTCCGATGGATTCCTGAATGCTGGCGATCTGCTTCCGGTCCACTGTCCCTCCAACTGCAGGACGAAAGGAATAGAGGAGTCAAACATTGACTCAATTCTGTGACACTTTTCTATCCACGCACGACGATGCATTTATAAGCCGTCGCTCACCCAAACCCAGGTACTCATCGCTGCTCTGCTCCTTGGTGCTGGCCAGAAAGCCCTCTCTGCCGCGCACCGTCCCTGAGATGTAGCGCGCCTTCACGCCTGTGCCGATCAGCTGAGCCAGCTCCAGCTGACTGATGCACTTCATGATCTGAGAGGAGAGAGAGAGAGAGATTATATTTAGAAACACAAGAGATAAGACTGAGGACAGAACGTGAGAAATGAGGCACGACGGTTTCTACTGAGTGAGAGAGAACAGCAGTGTTGTTGTTGTTGTTTTTCTGATTGTCATAGATGTGTTGGATAAAATGGAATAAATGGATAAAACATCATACTTCATGCCAGGAGTTGCCCAGGTAGTTGCCGTCCGTGTGGGCCACAGTGATGAGGGTCTTGATGGTGTCGATGTTCTTCTGCTTCATTTCCGAGATGCCAGAGCTGGCTGTGAGCAGAGTGAATCTAGCCAAGGCCTGGACGTACGCGTCCCTCTCCAGCTACAGTTACAACAAAAAAACAAGGCATTGTGTGAGAAATGCTGCAGGGAGCACACGTTTTTATTGATCCAGCTGTGATGGGATGTACAGTTACCTGTATGGAGAAGATGCACGCTATCCTGATGGCAAAGCGGATGCCTTCCAGGCAGAGAGAGGCCACCTCGGTGTCGTCGCAGTCCTGAAGACCCACGCTGAAAGCAGCTAGGAAGGGCGTCCACGCCAGCTGAGGAACAATAAAGGCAACACGTGTCTCACAGAGCATTTACACTGTTCAAGAAACCTGGGTTTAAATGGAATTTTTGACCAGTGGAAATGAGTTTGACTGGAATTTTCTGGTCATTAGTTTGTAAATAACCATCTTTTTCATTTCATCATTCGGATATAAAACATCCGTTAAAAGTAAACCAACAATAAATGAGTGGATTGATATCATTTACAATACATATGTTATGGAGAGAATTACATTCAAATGAAGGGAGAACTGGTCAAAACAGCTCAGATGTGCGTCAACTGTAAGACCCGATTTCTTGTTTTGTCATGTTGTATAATTTGGTGCCCAGTTGGTACATAAGTGTATGTAACTAAAAGAAAACAAAGAGTACAAGAAAAAAAATACAAGTAAAAAGAGGGACTAAAGTAAAGTAAAGGTTACAAAAATAAAACGCCACAGGGCAGAGAAACCACTGGCAGTGGGAATGGTCTTCATGTTCCCTCACCCTGGTTCTACCCCCTCATTTGGGTTGAAAAGTGTCTGCTTGCGTTACCTTAAACATGGGCCTGACGTGCTCCAGATGTGTGGCGCTGGTGAACGGAGCCTGGACGTGGCTGACGGCCTCCATTAGGGCTTTGGCCGTCTTGGCCATCTGCTCCATCTCCACGTTGTAGAGCAGACGCCGCTGCTTCTCGCTGGCCACACCTGAGCGATAGAGTCACGGGTTATAACACCCACAGAGAGCTTTTTTACAGCAAACAAACAAACTCATCATGGAATAGACAACGCTTTTTAAAAACCAAGCTATGCAAAATGTCCCAAAAAAGCATAAAAACCAGAGAAAATAGGCCTATATAGGTGGATGATTTTCATGATGATAGTGCATGTGCAGTAACTCTTTGCTCCTGATTCTTAATATTCCTCTATAATCTGCTTCTAGATAACATCTAAACCACGTGTCTGAGCATCTTTCACATCGCTGAAACTCACTCTGCTTGTTAGATTTCATAGTGAGCTCTTTCGTCTCCTTCATGGCGATCTTCTTCCCCGCGATCTCGTCGTAGATGGCCGACAGATTCTCCTCGGGCAGGTCTTTGCTGTCGTTGATGCCGCGGTTCATCTTGATGTATTGCTCTTTTGTCATTTTGTTCTTCACCTTTACAGACGACAACAACAACAAAGACGCGTGTTGGGGGGGGGGGGTCAACAGCTGTGATTTATGTGAGGAGATGACTGCCGTATTGTTCAGGTGGAGCACTTACCTGAGGACTGTGAAGGTCTGTTGTCAACATAATGATGGAGTAGGCGAGGACATATGCCGTGTCAGCACTGGCAAAGAGGGTTTGGCTGGATATGTGAAGCGAGGGAGAAGGAAAAGAGAGATTGGAGATTAATTTAACAGCATGTTGTGCAGCGTGTGTGTGTGTGTGAGCCAAGCTAAATATGAGATTCAGCACTTTTCCCACTGTCAGGATTTTCTATTTTTCCGCCAGAGATCTACACTCACCCCTGATTGCACTCCAGATATCTGGCTGCAAACTTCTCCATGAGCCGGTCAATCTTCTGGGCCTCGCCGGGGAGCCGGAAGCCCTCCAAGAACATCCTGAGCGCAGAGACAAAGTCTTTGCCCAGGAAGTCCATTTGATCCACGTAGGCGTACATCACCTCTTTGTTGAAGCGGTCGTTATCTCCGAGGAACTCTCCCACCTGGGTCTGAGAGAGAGGCAGAGAGGCAGAGGTCATTACTCACTCACACACTAACACTAACACTTCTCTGTCAAACACTGCAGTACGGCTGCTTCCGTTCTGTCCACTTTATTTATTTATTCCTCTTTTTTGTTCTAACAGCAGCACCATCTGGTAACTGCAGATAAGATAAATACATACGGTGCTCGCTGCAGCAGAGGGCCACATGTAATGAACACCTTTAAAGGCTGATTACTGCAATAGAGCTGAAACAATTCATCGATTATTAATCCTCAACTATTTTGATAATCGATTAATTGGTTTGAAGCTATTTTTCATGATTAAAACAAGATTTCTGATTGTTTTGGCTTCTTAAATGTGAATACTTTCTTTCTTCTCATTTCTTTGCTCCAGATAACAAAGAATTCATTAAAGAGGACCTAGACCGGAAGTTCCAATTAACGCTGTTTTTTAGTGTGTATCTGCGTCATTACCTCGTTTATGAAGCCCTGAAGTTTCGAAAAACAAACAGTTCAGCCACTGCTGAGAACGCTGTGTTTTATTGTAATCTCGGGCTCAGGGAGATCTCCCTTCTGGTTACGTAAACAGCGGTTCTCCTGAACAGCAGATCTTCCTGCTCCGGGCACTAGTCCGGGCACATCCGGTTGCGTACATTGAACCGCAGAAGAAGAATAACGTCCGTTGTGGAGGTGTTTCACGAGCGACAGTGTCTTCTGACTCTGGGTCTGACTCCAGGTCAAAGGTCATAAAAGGGACTGCGGCGGGGAGTCGTGAAGAAGCTATTTTTAAACACTGTTAAAAACAATGTTTTGATAATGAGTAGCAGTGCATCCACCGTTCCAGAGGGGGGAGCTGTGCTTCTGAGAGCTGGTGTGCTGATTATGTCACTTCCGGGTATTGGCCAATCACAAGACAGTTGGGAAGGCTGGCTGGCCAATCACAACATACTCTGTCTTCTGGGGGTGAGATTTCAGTCTGAAACACCGCGGCTGAGGAGAGCTTCAGTGAGGAGAGATTTCTATCGGCTCATTTACAGCAACTAGGAGGTTTTTGACCATAAAAACAAGTTAATGTATGTAAGTAGACCTCCATAACTAACATATATGTGCAACAGGACCACTCTATGTGAGCTTTAAAACTGAATCATTTTGGTTTGTGGACAAAACAAAGACATTGGAGAACATCGTAATTTCCAGGTTTGACAAACACTGATCAACGTTTTCTGACATTTTATGGACCAAACGATTATTATTAAAATAATCGTTAGTTGCAGCTGTAGATTGTATATCCACCGTGGCTGTTTAATATCAGTGCACAGACATTAGATTAGTCTGCAGCTTCTGTGCCGTTTGGCCGAGTGATGGAGAGTTTGTGTCGAGATGGATTCTTTCAATGATATTTGATGATTTTCTTTATGAGCTTCAACCCAATAAAGCTGCCGCTCGCCGCTCATTAAAGGTTCAGACGACGATTACCACATCGTTTGTTTGTCGCAGACCATTTACGTAAAGTTGGCACAAAGAAAACGCTGTAACAAAACATATCAAGGGAGCAGTTTGTACGCGTAATGGCTTCACAATAATCTGAGTGACAAATTCAATTTAAAGTTTATTATTATGCCATCTGTGTGCTGTTATTTGTTTTTCATAAACGCTGCTGTTTCACTGTTTGAATGTGACAGAGACTGTGTTTCTGGACAGAATGGATCGTATCTGAACTTGTAAATTCATTTCCCTGGAGGTGCTGACGTGTTGAGTTGTAAATGAGTTATGGTGTGATTTTAAGTCCTTACCGAATCAAGCCTTTCTTCTTGGTGCAAGAACTGTGCAAGGTCCTCTGGGGTCGTACCCAGCATGCCTTGCTCCTGCAGGTACTGGATTCCCCTCTTTGGTTTCTTGTTAAACCTGTTCAACAAAACTTAAAGTCAGTCAAAGCAGGACCACGATGTCAAGAAAACAACAAAAGTGGTGCACGAGTGTCGAAACCCACAGGTCGATTCCCTGCTCGATGATCTCTTTCTGCTGTTTGAGGACCTCGAACTGCTCGGGGTTGTCGGTGCCTGACATTTGCGTGCTGTAGCTCCCGATGCCGGACGAGGCCGTGGAGTCCAGCGAGTTAATGCTGCCATAGCGATTGATGGTTTCAGGGGCTTTGGTCTCTGTGCTGTCCTGCTCTGACGGTTTCTCTTGGCCTGGAGGAGTCAAAAAAATAAAAAACACAATAAACAAAAAGAGCTTTCTGTTTTTTTATGCGGTTTCGGAGCAAATCCCCTATTCTGTTGGTACAAAGTCAAGACTGAGGGCTTAAAAAAAGGAGCGAGAATTGCAGAAGTAATTGAAAGAGGAAACTGCAGGATGGATCAAACCACCCCGAGGCCTTGTTAATGATTGTTGTTGGCACAAACACACACACACACACACACACTTATTCACAGAGCAGGTGTGAGGCAAAACAATAGGGGAGGATATTATCTAAAAAGCTCAAGGGCATAGAAGAGGAAGAAGCCAGAACTTAGAGGCGAGCGGATTTCTTAAGCCTGCAGAGACAAAGTTCAAGGATCTGCTGCTGCTGCTGCTGCTGCTGCTGCTGGAGTGTGTCCACGCAGTCACCCTGACGTCCGATTACACACTGGAAACTCTTTAAAACATTCAGGACACTGCCACAGTAATGTGAGCTGGCAGGGCGCCTCCTATTCTCAGGCTTACAGAGTGCAGAGGGGGGAAAAGGTGGAGGAATAAAGGAGGGAGGGAGTGGAAATTAACCTAAAGCTGATGTTGTGCACTGGAGGCGGAAACTAAATAACATTGAGTTGCATTTTTCCCCATTAAGTTCACACCATTAGTTTAAGTGAGTCCAAACATGGGCTTTGGCTACAATCTGTGGGGTCTAAGTACGTAACCATGGAAACAACAACAGCTTATATAATGTAAAGTAAGCCACAGACACGACAGGAGGACATAAATAAACAAGTCCAACCACACAGTGACACACTGTTTTCCTGCTTTAGCTTTGACATCATCAATAATAAAAAAGAAAGAAAATGACACAGAAGAACTGAGGTGAACGTGGAATTATAAATATAAGAGAAAGGTAGTGGTTTTAAATCCCCCAAGGACAAATTGAGACGTTTGTCACGCACTAATAAAGACCTGTAGTGGACACGTGTGGGTCTGTTTGTTTTCCTTTAAGCTTAGAAATGACAGCACTTACGAAGAAGTGTAAGAGTATTATGTGAGTAGATGTATGTATAATGATATATGTTGTACAACTGGCTTTAATAACTAATGAGATGTCACGTGTGTTGACATAAACAGCCTGAAGTCGTCCTGCCCTCCTCTTATCCTCCTCCCCCTCGCAAACTTGCAACTTTCCTCTCAAAAGTTCGAGCTCCACCTTCGGCAAACAGCAGAATTCATCTGCTGTGCAGAAAAGCCCCGTAGGCCGGGCTCAAACATACAAGAAATACTGTCGGAGAGGTGATTCAACACAGTTCAGGCCTGGAGTATCGCTCCTGGATTAACCTGTCTGCGCTGGCCTGTGGGCATTATCTCACCGTTTCTCTCTCTCTGTGGCCTGAGCCAGGATTATCAACACTCACATTCTCTTTCACAGTCTTCAACGTCAAAACACTGTCAATCCCAGGGCTGAACTGCAGCTGGGATGATGGATGTGCGCTTTGTAACTCAACCCAATTAACCTCAGGGATGAAATAGTGCCAAAAAACACGAGTGACCAAAGGAAAGTCTCTGTAACCTTGGCAGTGTCAGCAGCAGCAGCAGCAGCAAAAAAAACTCATGTTAAAGTCTCCTGAGAGTTTTTATGGGCAGAGTAAAGACAGCATTAAGACTGAAAACATCTATATGTGATATCTGAATCACTTGTTGACAATAAAAACAATACAGAATACACTTAAATGCCTCCATTTCCCTCTCCGAATGATCCACAGGGGAAGATGATTCAGAGGAATGGGACAAGCACTTTTTAACAGAACAAGATGATTCTATATGTAGACAAACAAGAATTCTGTATCTGAAGACAGATGTATTTGATTAGTGTGACGCATAAATGAAGAGAAAGAGCGTTTCTTGCGACAGTCACAAAGCATTTCGAGTCTCACCGAGGCTCGTCTGGGAGTTGGGGTTGACGTATTGGTCCTTGCTCCACTCCACCATGCACTTCAGGATGGACACGAGACATTCCAGGCCCTTCTTTCGCAGGGTCAGCTCCTGAAGTCGGGGGTCAGGAAAAACCCAAATAAATGACGACGGCTTAAACGGCAACGCCACATAAAACATGAACGACGTCGTCACCTGTGGCGGCGTCGTGCCGAGCTCGTGTCCGCCGCGACCCTGCGCGATCTTGGAGAGGTCGTTGACCAGGCGCTCGAATATGTTAGCAGCGTTCAAATCACAGTCATAGTTCACGTAGATGTCCACCACACTCTGGGCATCTGACAGGAGGGACGGAGGGAACACAGATGAGACGCCATGACACAAATAATACAGACTGATACTTGGTAAAAACATGGACATTTGGCACAAACCTGCACATATTCTAGTCAGGGTTTGGATCACCATCCACTTGTGGTCATAGGAGCTGGTGGACGTTTCAAGAATGTACAGGAAGATCTCCTTGAAGAAGACCTGCACACAGAGACCGACGACAACAGAATAAGCAACTAAATACGGGAGGAAAATAGACTAAATCACTAATTGAATAAATGCTGCTGCGATTATGAGTAATCAATACTTTGCAGGAACTTTCCTTGCCCACAAAGACTGTCACCTGCCACAGCGTGAATCTGCTGCTTTCTGCCAGGCAGTGGTGGGTGGGCGGTTATATAAATACAAATATAAATACAGTTTGTGTGCACTCGGCCAACTCGATCGTCAGGTTTTTCCTGCATATGCTATCTGAATACAAACAGAGCAGGGGGAAAAAATGTGAACGAAAGAAGAAAGAAAAACATGCTTTGACGTTTACCTCAATTTGCATCTTCAGGTGCGTCTTGAAGTGGGAGAGCAGCGTGAGGAAAATGGAAAGCGACAGCTCGAAGACCTCGGGCACGGACGAGACGCCGTTCTTGGACAGGGCCACGCACAGGTACTGCTTGATGGCGTTGATGAACATCTCGTTGGTCTTGAAGATGGGCCCGGCGTTCTGCAGGATGGACAGCAGCAGCTGCAGGGACAGCACCTTGGACCGCAGCTCGTGGGACCTGAGGGGGAGGGAGTTTGTGAAAAAATGATCCGACACGAGACGAGCTGCTAATGATGTGTGTGGATCAGAAGAACAGCACAACACAGTCGGTCTGAATATTGACAGCACAAGACTCTTTAGAGCATTAATATTTCACGCAGTACACTCATTAATGGAAGGGAAAGCCACGTATTTATAAATGAAATGATATGTTCTTCAAACAAAGCAGCAGCAGCAGTGCAACACAAACACTCAGACACCATGACGTGCTTTATCGCTCCACCACAGAGCAGAAATCTTCCGCTGCCTTTGAGAGAGACAGACACTAGGACGTCTAAATCAAAGCTCCTCTGAGCGTCGAGTTTTTGCTGCACCAGCAGGAAACAGACACAAGAAGAAGAAGAAAACACTACTTCCAGCTACTTCATTTGCTGAGATGTGTGGAGCTCCTCGAACAACGTTTCCTGGCATAAACCGGGATTTATCTTTTCAAATTGTAAAATCACCTGCACAAAGGCGGGAAAAAAGGGGAAAATGGCATTTTGTATTAAAAATTGGAAACTGATAACACAATAAGCCATGGACGGAACAGTTCTTTGAGCAGCCTGAAAGACGAAACAGGCAGAGCAGCCTTGTTATTAAAGAATGAAAGGTTTGGTCTGGCACCGCCATGACGCGCCACATTAGCGCAGAGGTAATTGACATGGCCTTATTCAGTCGCACACGTGTCCAGTGTCATTTTGCTCAGTGACATTAAAAATGGACAAGACTGAGACGAGAGTCAACAAACAAATATCAAGGTCACACAGCAGATCCCTGTCGTTAATTGAGTTATTAACAAACCAGAAATATTGAGTGATGGAAAAAAACAGATTATACCAGAGATTCTGGGCCTCATGAAAACAGGAAGTGGTTCACAAAATGCTGAGCAGAAAACACCAGACGTCGTCTCCTTTATCTCCATTTATCAATTTTAACATTTTAAACCAGGACTCTTCATTTTACGTCTATATTTACACCGACACACTCACACAGGATTAAACCTGCATCCCTACATCTGTGTTTAATCTGGTCATTAAACCAAAACCTTTACTAGAAGAAAACAAATATTTATATATCAAAACCAGGACCTTTTAAGCATTTTCACTGGGGAAAAAATTCCAAAACTTAGGACTATCAATTATCTAAATGAGTTTATGGTTAAATGATGGTTGACTAAAGTGGCACAAACAGCAGCACAAGTTGTCATTTTCATGTCAGTGCACCTGTGGGTATGTTGGTTTTAAAGTGAACTGCAATGTTGGTGCAGCAGCAGCAGAAAGCCGCTGCACCACAGACCAATAAAAACCTACGAAGAAGTTCCTTAATTCTGTCTTTTTAAACACTGATTTACTGACTTAGTCCAATTTCATGTCTTCACTATTGAAATAACAATGTGCCAGACACAGGCAAACCTGGCTTTTAAAGGGTAAGACAAGCAAAACTTGTCTGAATACAACCCCTTTGTGCCTCGCGTCTCACTCTGAGTAGACATTATGTGCCGTGTAAATAGCAAAATTTAAGCTGGACATGCTTTAATTTGGCTTAATCTACGGTAAATTCAGACCCATGGTTATCAATTACAGTCACTGTGTTATTATCAATCAGAATTTGTCAGAAAGTAAATCCATTTACAACCAAAACCATTAAAAGATATGGCATGTCCGTAAATACTATGGTAATCCATGATCTTCTTCTTACTTGGGATCAGGTGGTCCATCTGACAGCGGCTTCATCGACAGCTTGCAGAGTGAGCGAAACACCAGGAAGGCGTCTTTCTGGAGGATGTGGGAGAATTTAGCACCTGGAGGCTGCCCGGGCGCTGCTCCTGATTCCTGCAGACAAACAAACAAACAAACGCAGAAGAGCTGCAGTGAGCGACGACGTCTTTCTCGTCCTCCTTCCTTCTACTCATGATAAACAGTGTGATTAGAAGCCGCTCGGGAAATAAGATCTGTTGAACCTCGATTGACGAGGAGCGCAATCAAAGATAATTGCAGCCTTCATATAGACGAGCAGGAGAGTGGGGGTGATTAGAAACAGACATTCCAGGGAAATGTTCTCATTAATTAACGTTCCCCTCAATTAAGTCACTTTTACTTTGACTCAAATGCAGATATTTGATTGTAGACCAAAGTATGATGATATCAGGACAATCCTGGATAAATAAAAAAGCAATGAAGAGATGGTTTTATATTCATGGTCTTACTTTAAGCAGAATACCTTGACTTAAATATGTAAGATCATCAGTAAATGTGAGGTCATGGCTGATGTTGTTTTGGTCCAAAGAATCATTTCAAAGGTTCTTTGTTTCAGTATCAGTGGATCTTTGACAATCCTTTACCTTGGAAAAAATGCCAGACTTTTGGGAATTGGGTAAAACCAGTATTTATCTTTTAAGGGTCTTATTAATATTGTAAAAAAGTGACATGCCCTAGAGCAAATGATTTATCAAATACAGCTACAATAATATATGGGTGAAAAATGATGGCAAATATGGTGATTGTCTCGCAGTCGCACAGATCACTCCTCGAGGTACGTTTGCTCACTGTTTGGTATCTGTCTCCTTTTACCTGAGTGTCATTAGAGGAGACAGACAGTCTGTCATCAGGCAGTGACGGAGTGAAACTGGCAGATATGGGCGTGCCGGGGATCCCGTTAGCGTGCACGTGCTCGCTGTCACTGCCCAGCGTGCCCTCGTCGTCCAGGGAGCTCTGGGTTCCCTCCGTCACAGCTTCGGCCGTCTCCGACTCCGCCGGCTCGCCCTCGCCTTCGCCAGCAGGCTCCTTGGTGTCGGAGCAGAGGTTTGCAGGGTCCAGACAGTGTCCTGTGGCGACGATGGAGACAATGATCACCAAAAATTGTCAATCAACTGATGCGACGTCACAAACTTTTTCAAATTTCAATCCGTAATTGCATTCATTTTTAGAAAAAATGCCTCACTCGCTTTTGAAATTTGAGCACAGGCATGAATCCTTGTATAATCTTGGATTATGTCAGAAAAACCTGGTAATTCAGTATGTTTATATCACTAACTGTTGCTGAAACTCGACCTTACGAAATGAAGCGACCGCAGATCATAAAACTGAACAAATTTAACAACAATGAAGATGTTTATTTTGTTTTTGTATATCTATGTCTTTTAACTGATGATTTATTTGTGCTGCTCCCAGACCTGAGCAGGTCAAATGTGGAATCAGCTCTTTGAAACATCCTCTAGCTCTGGTCAAGTACAAAATGTCAAGTGACACACTGGTGAAAGCACTTAAAGAGAGATGTAGTGAAGCTTTCAGGTTAAGCGAGGCAACCTCAGGGTATTTCTGTACAACGTCCGTCCTGACTATTGAAGCCTGTTTTTTTTAATTAATGCTCAAGGACAAAAGTGCACTTGAAAAAAAAAGCACTATTTTATGACTTAATAAAGCTTTTTTGTTGTTGTTTTGCACTTTTGCACTCGAGTGCTGTGCCTTCCTTTTGTCAGCGTCAGAGGAAACTGCAGGAAGCGTGACCTGACCTAAAATGATAGTGCTGCTTCTCACCGGAACATTATTTACAGAGGAGAAATGTGTGCGTCTTTTGCCTTTCAGACACTATTTGTACTCAGAGAGGTACATGTACACCAGCCTGGGAAAAAAAAACTGTTTATCTGTCACGTAGCGTGTTCTTCTTCTACTCGTGCTTTTAAGGAAAAAGCCTAAATATTACATATGTTGTGTATTCTGTGCGTGTACAAACAAATAACTCAGATTTGCGAAGATTACATCCAAAACACACAGAAACTCACCTCCTGCGACAGTATTGACGACCTCCTGCAAGATGCTCTGCACAATTTCCTGCGCCTTCTCCTCGTAGTTTGGGCCCGCCTCCTCTTCCTCCTCCTGCTCCTCCCCCTCGCCGCCGTCCCCGCCTCCCGCCTCCTGATGCTGCTGAGCTGCTGCGTCTGAACGCGACATAATAAAAAAAACTGTAGAAGTCAATGTGGCATCAAATGACTCACAATGGTGTGCTCAAGACCCTGCTGCTTTTATTTGCTTTGAATGAAACTGTATAGAAATAAGAACGTGAAGCATTTCTTGTGTCACAAATCCATTGCATCGTCACATTCACGATGTCAAATAAGCAAATATAGTCACACGGAATGAATGATTAGACATTTGTGACTTTTTTTTTTGGTGCGTGTAGATGTGTAATTTAATCACATTTACAGAATTTGACAGTGAGAAAAGAACTCATGTTATGGGCATATGTAAAGAAAGATGATTTAACTCTTCAAGTTCCTTTAATTACTCTTACTCTGAGCCGCTGCAGTAGCTTGGTCGGCCTCAGTCTGCTCGTTTTCAGCCACACAGAACTCGGAACCGTTTTCTGGATCCGGGCTCTCAAACACAGGACCCTGCTCCTCCTGCTCCACAGACACAGATCTGCTGCCGCCCGGCGCCGGTGTCGACGGGGTGGACGGCGTGGATGGGATGTTGATGCTAGGAGTCGGAGGGCTCACGGGACCGTTTGCCTCCTGGCCGCCCGAACCCTTGGCCTGCGGGTGGACGTGAGTCTGGAGCTGAGGGGAGTCTGGCTCGGTGTGTTGCCGGTGCCGCTCTCTCTCCAGCTGCTTCGCTTCCTGCAGCTGTGGGAGGGGGGTACAACAAACACACACACGCACACACACACACACACACAGACAGAAAAATAAAAAACACATAGACAGTACACACAACAGAACAGAACAGAAAAAAAAATGTGTAGAAGAAGAGGCACATGCAACACACACGGACGCACACACAGGAAGACACCGGTTAGGAAGGTGTAAACAAACTCAGAACAGCAGTTACAACCTCGTCTAGAGTTCACGACGGCTCGGTGCAGCAGAGCCACGACACTCCCAGACGTCTTCTGTAGTTAACTGCAGGCGACGGATCGCCTACGACTAACTAGAGAAGATGATGACTACGACCTGGACGACTGAAGAAACCTGCACGGACGACACTTCCACATGTCGAAGCAGAGAGCTGCAGACACTGATGGAACCGTTTCTACCTAAACGTTCTCTCGTATCAGGAAAGAGTCCGTCTGTGTGCTTTTATGGAAATGTAGGCCATGCTACCACAACAGCAATCACGCAAACTGTGTGGAATAACTTCACGCTGGCTCTATTTCAGTCTCATAGCTGTAGAGTCCCCGGCTGATGTGGCGTGACTGATGTGTAAGATACCACTGCTTCTTATAGGAAGTGCTCCAAAGTGATGCCATGCTTTCGTCGGCAGCTCGTGAGGTAGAAGTGGGTCACGAGACATTTGCACACGGTTATGGTCAGATAAATGTGTGTTTGATGTTAGTAATAGTAATAGACTGTAGTTAAAATAAAACTTCCTGAGGAGTCGGGGGAAAAAAACAACGACTTGTATGCACATGTACAGTCATAGCAAAGACCAAAAAAAAAAAAAAACAAGGTTCAAAAAAATAAGAGAGCAAACACAATCACAGGCAGTGGAAATTCTCTCAGCCAAGCTGAATTCACAACAGCCCATGGTGCATTATCAGTCCAAGTGCATTTGGAAGATTATAACAGAATAAAAACATTAGAGAATTGATTTGACTCAAAGGATGAGGGAGATGTGTGTTGTCATTGAAAACATAAAAAGGGTGACACATTTACAAAACAATAGAAATAGATGGTGATCTGTCTCCGGTGTCTCCAGTGGCACTATTTTATTTAAATAACTGTAATAACTTGAGCTGCAACTAAAGATTATTTTCTCGATTAATCGTTTGGTTTCACTTTCAACGTTCTCCAATGTCTTGTTTTGTCCACAAACCCAAAATGATTCAGTTTTAATGATTTCTTTGTTATGTGGAGCAAAGAAACTGAGGAAATATTCACATTTAAGAAGCTAAAACATCAGAAATCTTGTTTTAATCATGAAAAAGTAATCAATTAATTGTTTCAGCTCTAGTAATAACGTTGTAAACACACTCCTTTGTTTAAAGCAATTATGCTTTGTTTTTTAAATGTTTTTCCATCAGTGGCTGTTCACCTTTAATTTAACGGCGCCGTTGTTGTCACATTCAGATGCAAACAATTAGTATCGACTCTAAGCAGCAGACGGATAAATGCGCCTTGACTGGAGGGGACAGGCGAGGGCGGCGCTTAAACAAACTAAGCTCATTATTTAAATGCCACCTCAGTCAAATAGTGAAGGCTGTGCGAGCGAGACGAGCACTGTGTCAACGTGTGTGTGTGTGTGAGATCATCCCATGCTGAGCTGCAGCAACACACAGACGACTCAGGCAGTGACAACACAACAAGGCCTCAGCGCTGGCCTTGTCTTCGTATCTCTCTCCACTCTTCACTGCGTCTTTATAACTCCTCTGTCTACGTCTGACTCAACACCAGTCACTCTAAAACTGGCCTGTCAAAGTCAAATGACCTGGGGGCCAATGAAAGTCTAGTGTGGTCAATAGTGGGCAGGCCTAGTGAACAAAAAGTAGGGGGAAAAAAAACAACTTTCTACAACTTTTAGATGCATCTAGCTCATTTATGTAGGGTGCCAATCACCAAAAAGGCCGACTTCCTGTTGAGTTGAGGCCATGGTCTTCCCGCCAAGGTTCGGGAAAGTCGGTGGAACTCAGTTATAGGGCACTTCCTGTTTCGTGGCTAATGGTCGAAATTCGCCAAGGGTTGCCATGGTCACGCAGTTTTGAATGTGCAAAACTTTTCAACAACTTTGCTAACACTGCTCCTACATAGATTTGTAGGAACCGAGTAGATTTGTAGGATCGTACATGATTCGTAAATCGCCAAAATTCAAAAAGGCCGACTTCCTGTTGAGTTGACGCCATGGTCTTCCCACCCAAGTTTCAGGAAAATTGGTGGAACTCAATCTATGCTGAAGTTATAGGGCACTTCCTGTATATCGTGGCGAATGGGTTTACATGGAATTCGTCAATTAATTTGGTGGGACTCAGTTATAGGACACTTCCTGTTTTGTGACTAATGGTCGAAATTCGCCAAGGGTTGCCATGGTAACGCCAGGAAGTCGGCCTTTTTGAATTTAGGCGATTTGCGAATCTATGTACGTCCCTACAAATCTATGTAGGAGCAATGATAGCAAAGTTGTCAGTCAACTGCCAGTCAAAGTTTCAGGAAATTTGGTAGAACGCTGAAGTTATAGGGCACTTCCTGTATCGTGGCGAATGGGTTGCCATGGACACGCCGTTTTGAATCTGTAAAACCATTTGACGACTTTGCCAACATTGCTAACAAACATATATTATATGATATTCTGTCACCTCGCTGGCAGCTGTGCCTCAGCTAAACACTGTGTTTAGAAGGTCAGGTCGTCGGTCATGTTTTCTTTATAAGTTAATAAGTGGGGGGCCGCATATGGCCCGCGGGCCGGCAGTTTGACACCTGTGCTCTAAAAGAACGGCGTAACAAACAGAGACAGTCGTCGCTGACCTGTGATGAGACACTTAAACTGCACAACTAAAAAGTGAAAAATGAGGATGAGAACGTGTATGCAGGTTTCAACAGAAGCCACGGTAAGCATATGGTGGAAGAAGTACACAGCATACCTGCTCCTGTGCAGTGTCGGAGCAAAAGGAAGGAAAACGCATGAGTCGCCACGAATGAATGAATGAATAAATGAGGAAGGAGGAGGAGGAGGAGGAGGGAGGGGGGGTAAAGAAGCGTAAAATGCGCAAACACAGATACACACAGAGAAGAGTTTAAGAGTTCTGATCAGGCAAGTCACGGCAGTCCTGCTCTCTTTACCTGGCGATCACGCTTTCTGGAGGCCAGAGACCAAGATAGCTTGTGATTTGTAAGCTATGTGTCCAAAAGGAAGGGAGATAGGCAGGTGAGGAGGGGGAGGGGAAAAGTGTCATTCAAAAAGAAAAAGATGACATTAGAGCAAGCTTTTTGTGTCCCTCTGGACATGAAGCAAACAGTGGAATTTCATCATGTCAGGAAACCCCAAATCAGGCAGAAAGCTTTCATTTGAATCCATATGAAAATAGGTTAGTTTCATCCATTTAAGACTGCAACCACATATTTGTATCTGACTGAATCAGCGATACAGTGTCATGACCTCTCTATGGTGTGTGTGTGTGTGTGTCTTACTACACAAACAAGAATTTACTCTGTGTTTTAAGTAAAATTAACGAGGCTCAGACATACTGCTTGGTTCTCCATGCGCGCGAAGATGACGTTGAGCATCTGCGTGAGCGTGGCCTTCGCCGTGGTCTGGTTGATGAGGTTCTTGCTGGCCAGGTAGATGTTGTAGCAGGTGCGGACCGCCTGCAGGACGGTGCCCTCGTGGATTTCTATGTGCTGGGAGGTGACTGCAGTCAGTAGAGCCTGAGAAAAAGGTAAAAAATACATGTTACTGGGACAAATCCATAGATTTCTGTCAAAGCAGCCGTTTTCAACAATGCCTAAAAACCTCTTTCACACGTACACTACCGTTCAAAGGTTTGGGCTCACCTATACAATTTTTGTTGTGTTTGCCATTAAAAGTCACACCTTTATTCATCAAAAGAGTTGCAAAATGAATAGAAAATATAGGCAAGACATTGACAAGATTAGAAATAATGATTTTTATTTAGTGCCGGGCAAGTTAACACGATGGCAGCGGTTAACGGTGTCAACGTCAGCGCACGTAAGACTCGCGTGACGTCATGTTTACGTGACTCCCGATTGTTAAAATGAGTCTCTAAAGTAACGCTAAACTTTAAAAACAGAGGCACACATACGCAGTAAACTGGTACACTGGTTATTTGTAGCGCTGCTCTTTTCCTTTAATAAACAGACCGCTCCAGTACCACTGTAGGCTCGCTAATGCCGCTTAGGAGCTAACTGGTAAACGGTGCCTGGACTCGGTCAGTCGTCATGGAAACGCGCCATGCGTTAACCTAGTGCCCAGCACTATTTTTATTCAAAATAAAGAAGCAGCAAAACTGTTTTCAGCTGTGCTAACATCATTGCACAAGGGTTTTCTCATCATCCAATAGCCTTCGAAATAGATTAGCAAACACAGACACATAGCAAACTATACACCTATGTACATATTCCATTAAAAACCAGACGTTTGCAGCTAGAATAGTCGTTTACCACATTAATAATATATAGAGTGTATTCTGATTCATTTAATGTTATGTTCATTGAATAAAAGTGCTTATCCTTCAAAAATAAGTACACTTCTAAGTGACCCCACACTTTTGAACGTTAGTGTACATGATTGGAATGTCTGCCTGTAAATCCTTAGCCTCCGTGTCGCCGTTTTAATGAATTCATGTGACATTCTTGGTTCTCGGTGAAGAAGAATAATGTGCGATGAACCGTGACGGAGGGCAGCAAACCTTAATAATCTGTAGCTGGACGCCCTCGTCCGTCTGCGGCCCTTGGAAACAAGCACAGATGGTCTCGATGATCCTGTCGATGAGCTTCTTGCCCGGGGCCGTGTTGTCCGGGGCACTGCCCGTCAGGTGGCCGTACGCTATCAGCTTCTGCAGACGGAGACACACACGAGAACGCACATGTAAACAGAGCGTATTACAATAAAGATTAAAGATATTGCTCACACAGAGACGTGCAGACGAAAAACGTAATCCTTCCACTGACCTGTAAACAGTCGAGTGAGGTGATGACGATGCGGGGACATTTGGACTGACATGCCAACTCAAAAGGCAAGAAGTACTTGTCGGCTTCGATGAAGGTGGTCTTTGATTTGATTGGAGGTAAAGTGCTGGAACCAGATTTGCCGTCTCCACTGGGCGGACTGGGGAGAAACAGACAAAAAGAGAAGTGAGGAGATCACGCGGTCCAGTCTGTCGAGTGGAGTCACTGGAGAAAGGGAAGCGAGGGGTTCTAAAACCGTCCTGACACACACTCACACTCACACGCTCGCTCCGATATGATTAACAGTGCATGAAAAAGTCGGCGCTAAGAATAAAATATTTTCGTGGACGCAGAGCTAACCTGCTCCACAGCTTGACCGGGACATTGAACATTCTTAAGCAAAAAACGTCCACAAAAAGAAACAAAATCTATGTCTCTCAAGCCCGATTTATACTCCTGCGTAGAGTGCTCTACGTAGGTTACTAAGAGCTCTCTGCGTCAACGGTAAGCCTGTTGGAGACTCTCTGCGTCGTCTCCGGCTGCACAAAATATTCTTTAAGTGTCCATCACTCCGTCAAGGGACAACGGAGACGGAAAGAGCTGCGATTGGTCCTGAGGACAGACCGAGATAACGCTGCTCTGTGCCGGCTCACAGTGCGCACCGAGCGTCCACAGAGGCGGAGCTGATCACCGCCGACAACATCACTGCCAAACTATAAATATGTCATATCTTAATACACACAGCACAGGCTAATTTCTCACCTTAAATTATCTTAAAACTGTGTTCCGGGACACAAAAAAGTGAGAAACGGCCACTGTTTCAACAACAACAGTCTTTCCCTCTCGG
Source organism: Microchirus variegatus (assembly GCF_963457635.1). Classification (NCBI taxonomy): domain Eukaryota; kingdom Metazoa; phylum Chordata; class Actinopteri; order Pleuronectiformes; family Soleidae; genus Microchirus; species Microchirus variegatus. The sequence goes on along the minus strand of NC_139816.1, from coordinate 6,334,951 downwards.
GCGGCAGCTCACGGTAGCTAAAAGCACAACAACCTTGCATGGCGGCCCCTACTGATCGGGCGGGAAATTGCAGTGCGTATCCGTCACTACGACGGAAAAGTATGAAGGCTCGAGGGGTCTCCGTGGTTACACAGTCGCAGAAGTATAATGTGGCCTTTAGGGCGGGGCTGTAATCTCAGGGTTTTTGTTTGGGCACAGACTTTGGCCATGTGTGTGTTCCTGCTCACTAATCCTTCAATTAAATTAAAACCGATTTAAAAAGAAACAAAACAGAGACAAAGAAAGAAAAGCATCGACAGTTGCTTTCAGCAGCAGCCATGTGTCCACAGCATCCTGAAGCATCACCACCACCACAACCACCACACCCAGGCAGGAAAACACAGACACACAGGGAGGGAGGGAGGGAGAGAAAGAAAGAGGGAAGCGAAGCATTGTTTATGCCTTGGCAGTGAAAAAGGATGACTTCAGCTCTTTCTGGAGGGACGACCTCCCCAAGTGTAGCAGGTCACGATCAAAGAGACACACAGGAGGAGAGACAAAAGATGAAGTACCTCGTGAAAGTGAAAGGAAAGGAAGGGAAGGAAAGGAAAGGAGGGGGCGCGAGAGGTTTAAAGAGATGAATTAAAAAGGGTTTAACAAGACGAGAAGAAACGAGGAAAACACAAAAGGAAGCAATAGGAAGAAGCGAGCGCGGTTGAAGAGGAGCGTAAAGAGCCATCTGAAGACAAAAGACGCAGCATGAATTTAAAGTAATTAGAGCAGGAGAAAAAAAGGAGATAAGATACAGTGAACGCCCGGGTTATCGTTCTCCAGATCAACATCAAAGAGGAGCTGTGATTAAGAAGCTCATGTACGCTCTCTGACCTCGTCTCTGTCTCTGTGTCCGAGGGGAGTTTCATCCTCTTTGCTTATTCCTGGACTCTTTGTGATTAACGTCAGCTCGTAATCCTGCTTATAAAACACGATCTGGACATGAACTTAGTTTGAGTCAGACGGCGAGGTCTGCAGCCTTCACTGATCAATGGCTGCTTCGTTCAAACAGAACAGAGCGTTTGCATGACACTAAATCAATATCATACCATGATATATGAGATTAAATATGACGCCGTATATGATTATACCTAAGGTTATTACACTAATGTTGATATAATGTATCATGGAAGGTCCTCTTTTCATCTGGAGTTTCTGCTCTTCAGCGGTAACTTTAGTGTTGAACATGTAGATTTAAAATCTGATAATACTGTTTTTTATTGTGAACTGTGGTTCGTCCCTTTCACAAATGTGGCTTTAGTAGGGATTAAACCAAAAGAAATGTTGATTGCTGTGTTTTAACCCTTTATGGTATGCACCAAGAAAAAAGCAAAGGAAAAATTATTTCTCTGCATTTTTTTTAAATTTACTAATGATAACAATAACAACAATCAATATATATATATATTTTTTATTAGACCCTACAGTATTACAGATACAGGCCTCTACCAAACGTCTGTTCATAATAAACCTGGTTTGCATAATTCATAAAGTACAACATTCACAAGTCACATTAAGTGTTAGTGTCATTTTTCAATGAGATAAAGTAACTTAAAGTGTGGTCGACCAAATACTGTAGTAGTACTTTAAAGGGTTAAACGTGTTGTTTCCTTCAAAAAGAATCAGACTTCAGCTTCTCTCTGCTGTTTATTCTTCTCCTGCAGAGCTAAGCTAACACCTGCTGGCTGCAGCTCCCACCTTTTTTTCCCTTTAACTGTACTTATTTTGAGCCAACTTAGGAGGAGGAGGAGGAAGAAGAGGCTTGTCGGAGTAAAGGAAAACTTTGCACAGCTGCAGCTCCATGAAAACTGACCAAAACTTTGTGCGATAAGGAGCGGAAAGAATTAACCTCGTAAGACTGCGACCACCTGAACAATAGGTCAGAAGTGCCAAAGATTCGTTTAAAAGCAGCATCATCTGTCCATCTTTGATCAAGAAGTCCTCACCTTAAGGGTGTATTTCAGTTCCTGCTCATGTTAATGTAGAGAAAATAGAAAAGCTCAGGAGAAAACGGTCGGGAAGGAAATAACAAAGGGATGTATAAATGTGAAAGGGGAAAATATAAAAGGAAACAGCAGGAGGGAGTTTCATGTTTCATGATTCATTCCAAAGTCAACTTGCCCACGTGCCAACAACCTTTTGGCTCCTGATTTCAACACACACACACACTCACACACTCACACACTCAGGTGTTCAGGATATTTGGCCAGGGTTACTGGAGAACGCAATTAATTTGAAGACCATGTGGGCTGCTGGGAACAGATCAGGCTGAGCAACAATAACACATCATAGATGCTGACGCACACACACACTGAACGCACACAGTGAACACAAGAGACTTGTGGTCGAGCCGTGCCTGAACATGCTGGAAGAAACTCTAATCCAGTGACCCTTGACACCTCATCATGATACATAATTAATCAGTGACTCACCTTAATTTCTCCGACTCTTCTTTGATTTCCTCTGAAACAAAAAAAAACGGAGAGAAGACATGTTCAATTAGTCAGGCGTGAAACATGGAGGGGAATGTACATTTTACTCCGTCTAATGACTCCGTCTGGAGTGGAGCACATGGCCTGACAGCACACGGATTCAGCCTGAATACAGTGTTTATTCACATCCGAGTTTCAAAGGGACAAAGTCGTGCGTTTGTGTTTTCGCAGCCAACAGTTTCCCCTCTGAGAGGACTCGACTATTTTTACACTGCATTCTAGGTGCAAGGACGGAGCGCTTTCTCTCAAACAAGTCGAGTCGAGTGGCAAAACAAGACCAGTCGTTTAGTCATTTAGGCACCGCGCGGACGTCCTTGTCGTCCTCAGCTCTGATTATTTCACACATCTCCTGACATAAAAGCAGTCGTATGAAGACGGACTCACAGGGACAGAGCTGCAGAGTGACAATGAGAGGCCAGAACGGAAGCAGACATTAGAACTTAACACAGCGGCACAATCTGCAAAGTCCTTCCAGATATGAAGCAGTCTGGGTCGGTCGGTCGGTCGGGAAGAACTCCGTTAATGCAGCAGTGACAGCTCAATTATTTCACTGCTTGAAGGCCCAAAGATATCTTCTCGTCTACAATATTCGGTGCCTAACACTGCGCGGAATTATATTACGGCTGGTTTTAGCCCATGTTTTATTGAACAAAGCGTGAGAGGAAAGCCAAGTCACAACTGGCCAACAGGCATTTATTTAATAAACACTGACATGAAACAGAGAAGATAAGCTCACGAAAGTTCTCCGGAAATCGAGAAGAACACTTGGAACCATGACAAAAATGGCAATTTTTTCTTTATTGAATAATATGTGTTGAGAATGTGAAGCATGTGATGGATAAATCTAAAGGACGACATTTGTGGACAACATTTGTGAAAAAAACTCCATTATATTATTTCTGGATGCGTCTTGAGCTGCAGATATTTAACGACAGTGTCTGCAGAATTTCTAGTGCACAGCCGGCAAAATCAAAGTAACATTATTGATTTCTTATAGATTTCTGAAATACTGTAAAAAAGCTGTAACAAATGTATATATATACTTATAACATACACACACATGACAGACGTGCCAGCATGGAGGCTCAGCTTAGTGAGGATGCACAGAAACCTCCTTAATTATTAATATCCATCTCGTTATTATTATCAGCTCAGTCCAGCTTCTCCACATACAGTTTCAAGACATTCTGAGGAAGAAGGGAAGTAACAAGCTTGGTTTAGTAGCCAAATGAAAATATAAGCCTTTAAAAACTGAAAACAAGCTCAGGAGGAGCCAACGTTTCAAAAACTGAAATAAATAAAGCTTGAAGGTTTTTCCTTCTGTATGGAGCTCCCGGTTTGTCCTTGGGAACTGGTTTGTTCAAAGAAGAAGACAAGTACAGCAGCAGCAGCAGCTCAGTGGAGAGGGTGAAACCTCCTCAACACAACAACAACAGTGAAAGCACATGGTTCACCCATTTTCAATCTAACAAGTCCACATGAAAAAGAGCAGAGGCCTGATGAGAAGGCTCTGAACACTGTGACAATATGAAATGAAGTACATTGTCAAAGAAACATCCATCTGATTTCCTCACATAACATCTTTTTTGGACAAACCCACTGGTTGAATACACAGCGTTTAGTCCTGTGTGTCCACTGAATTGCAGAACCGAGTATTTATATTCAATAAACCTCAGCGTTGAATTACAGGATTGATTTCTGCTACATGTTGTTGCTCGGGGCTGATGCTTCAGCAGACGAGAACAGGATTACAGAGGCCGCTCTCTAGGCTGAAACTAACACCGACTTCACCCAAACGCCAGTGAAGGGAAGAGAAACTGCACCTATATGACTGACCAGATGCATTAAAGGGAGACCATTGTGCTCTCATGTGAGCTACAGTGCAGACCAAATATCAATGCAAAAAGAAGTCCTCAATCACCAGGTTTTCCCTCATCCTCAAGGTACTGACTTTGACCCACTACATTCAAATTCAAAATACAGAGGTCTTTTAGGTTTTGTTTTCTGACGTAACTGGCAACCCGTGGTTGCTCGGCAGCTGAGACACTGACTGCATTGCATGATGGGTAGACGGCGGTAGGTGGCGCCACATGCCAAAACATGATTTCAAAACATAAACATGATTTGCAGTCTGCAAAATATTTTTTTTAATGCAAATATTTTGTCTGTACTGTTGTTGTTGGTGAGTTCAGTTTGTTATATGAACATTATTCCTGAGTCTCTGTGACATATTAGGAGGATTTTATGGCCAGTTGATTTAGATTGATTACATAATTCACCTTTAACACTGAACAACAACCACCTCACGCCTTCAGTCCTGAGCAAAAACCAGTTCACAAACTTACATGTGAGCCCTTTACTCTGTTTTCTCTTTGTTAGCAAGGCCATATACCCTGAGGTTTTCATCTACACATGGGCCCCAAAGCTGCTTCTAAGCTGAGAAGGTCAGTCAGAAACCGGCTAATCGTTTCTCCACTCTGCTCTAGAGAAACTGCAATGTCCAAGTCTGGATAAATGTGAGTGAGGGGAGCAGCAGAGTTCTGAGAGCCAAGAAAACTATAAAATGGACATGCATGCATGTAGCCCAGTTGCAGACTTTGGTACTTGGTTACTGTCAAGGAATGCTGAAGCACCTACAGTGTTATTTGTCTTCTTCACGGGGAAAATAAAACTATCAAACCCTGAAAAAGCTGCTGCTCAGTCAAAGCTGCAAACGTATCCTCCATAAACCACCTCCACGTCTGTCAGCCTCGGTGGCAGACGTATCATCGTAAACACAATAGCTTGGTAAAGTCTGATATAGGACACCCGACGGAGACGAGGCTGTGTGTGAAACATTCATGAGACGATGACGACACTGAGAGGGAAAAGAATCAGCAGCTCGGCCTGAACGAAATGCCACAGCGCGTCGTATGTCAGGTGCACTTTCAGGTACGTGTGTGTTTAGTATCGCAAGTTTCGTAAATTCCATTACACCTTATTCCTGTGGCCCATGACACCTTGCATCTTGGAAACATCACCTGTTACACCTCAAACTTTCCACTGCCTTCTTCTACACAGTCAATTTTGCAGTGTGAAAGCAATAATATGCACAATAGAAAACTGTGATGCAATCGTGTGTGTGTTCCCCAAATAGTAGTAAATGTAAACAATGAAATGAACTCTTTTGCGACAGACGGTGAAGCTGTGAAAAGCTCTGAGGCGCATCGGGAACGAGATCTGTCAAATTCTGCGGAGCATTCTGTTGAACAAGATGCTCGGCATGCACTGCAGGGAACGGCGTGATCCTGAAGCCACACAGCTGGACTGGACTGATATCGCTGTGTGAGATAGTCAGCCATTATTGTTGAGAAGCAGAACGACCTCACAGCTTCAGGTGACGTTACCTGACAGTGACGCTGTGATAAACAGCCTGATAAAGGCAGAGAGAGAGGGAGGGAGACGGCATCACATTCACACGAGCAGAGACTTATGCTTCATATTTTATTTCATTTAGCTTATTGTCTATTTCACTATTTTATTTTATTTTATTTTATTTACATATTTTATTTTATTTACATCTGTATATCTAGCCCTTGTTTCCTCATGCTGTATTTCTTCTTACTTTGCACAGAGCATCTGGAACAAAAACAATTTCCCCCCGGGGATTAATTAAGTATTCTGATTCTGATTCTGATTCTTATAGCAACGCGATTCAGAGATCTGATCACGCCTTAAAACATCAGCCTGTGAGCATGCAAATATCTATCTGCAATAGATAAAGAATGCCGATCCAAAGGTTAGAAGCGGAGTTTCTGGTTTCAAACCTCGTGATATCTGGAGGGGATATTTGAGCGGAGAGAGCGAATGACTACTACAAAAATCCCTGGAGAATTGCAGTTTAGACCCCAATGACTCAACTACGAGTGTATTTAGACGAATGTAAACAGCGTTGCTAAACTATGTGCATGCATATTTATTAAAGCTCACATAGAGTGGTCCTGTTGCGCATATATGTGAGTTATGGAGGTCTACTTACATACATTAACTTGTTTTTATGGTCAAAAACCTCCTAGTTGCTGTAAATGAGCCGTTAGAAATCTCTCCTTACTGAAGCTTTCCTCAGTCGCGCTGTTTCAGACTGAAATCTCACCCCCAGAAGACAGACTGTGTTGTGATTGGCCAGCCAGCGTACAGCCTTCCCAACTGTCTTGTGATTGGCCAATACCAGGATGTGACGTAATTAGCACACCAGCTCTCAGAAGCGCAGCTCCCCCCTCTGGAACGGTGGATGCACTGCTACTCATTATCAAAACATTGTTTTAACAATACAACAAAAATAGCTTTGTCATGACTCCCTGCCGCAGTCCCCTTTCATGACTTTGACCCAGAGTCAGAAGACACTGTCGCTCGTGAAACACCTCCACAACGGACGTTATTCTTCTTCTGCGGTTCAATGTACGCAACCGGATGTGCCCGGACTAGTGCCCAGAGCAGGAGAACTGCTGTTTACGTAACCAGAAGGGTTTTTTTCAGAGATCTCGCTGAGCCCGAGATTACAATACATCAAAGCGTTCTCAGCAGTGGCTGAACTGTTTGTTTCGAACCTTCAGGGCTTCATAAACGAGATAATGTCGCAGATACACACCAAAAAAACAGCGTTAATTGGAACTTCCGGTCGAGGTCTGCTTTAAAGCTGTGGTGAGACACGCAACACGTTTCGGAGGAAATCTAAAATCCTTTAACACCTACAAGCAGATGGGCACAGTCGATCGCGTTTAAAAGTCTAACTGCTCGTGACAATAACGGCCTGCTCCTCATCTGCTTGCAGGATCTCCTTCTTCTTCCTCCTCCTCTTGAGTGTCAACCCTGTCTGAGTGAAGTGACACAGCATTCCTCCGCCGGCAGCTGCACAGCAGCCTTCTGGGAGTGTTACACATGGGGAGGGCTAGGGGGGGAATATTAACTAGCCAGTATCCTCTACTCTACTGGAATCACAGGCCCGACGACGTGGGTGTGTCTGGCTTCAGATGAAATATGTAGATATAGAAGAGAATGAGCAGGAAATGTGGCTTTTAAGTGGACAGTGACGAAGCTGCGGAAGTACACCCTGAGAGAAGTTGTCAGAAAACCAGGAAATTCAGTCTTGTTTTGTCCACAAACCAAAATGACTGAGTTTTTAATGATTTCTTTGTTATGTGGCGCAAAGAAACAAAGAAAATATTCACATTTAAGAAGCTGAAATAATCAGAAATCTTGTTTAAATCATGAAAAAAGCTTCAAACCGATGAATCGATTATAAAAAATAGTTGACGATTAATTGAGTAATTGTCTCTAAGCTTCCCAGATTTGAACTCCTTTGTAAATATGTATATTTCTGATTCATGCTGTGTTTTTTATGTGGAGCCCAGCGTAGATTATGTGCTGCCCACTGCTCCTGCACTGAGCCTGTGTGTGTGTGTGTGTGTGTGTGTGTGTGTGTGTGTGTGTGTGTGTGTGTGTGTGTGTGTGTGTGTGTGTGTGTGTGTGTGTTTACTACGTGGTGTGTGTGATAAGTATGGGTTAAATGCAGAGGTCAAATTCAATATCACTTGTTATAATTCCACTCTAAAACATCGAATTCACACACGAGAAACAGATCAAATATATACGGCAAATTACAATGTATGAGAGAAGCATTGCAGCCCGGTTTACAAAGAAGAACTTTTGTACAGCACAAATAAAGATTTTTCAAACCAGCAGCAGCAGTAAGTGACAGAATTGTTGACATTATTTGCACACGCTGCTGTTTATTTGCTCAAGCAGACCAAGCTTGTCTCTTAGCTCAGAGTCAGTCACAGGTTGAGAGACGGTACACCTGGGGATTTAACTGAATCACACGACAAACAAGGTTAAAATCGTGGATAAACATCTACGCACACTGGTTCCTTATCAATTAAAAGGCCGGAAAACAAGATATGATGCTGACCAAGCCATTAACTGGACCCTGCGCTACAATCGTTATCAGTGCAACACTGGTGTGTACCAGGCTGCACCCACCTGGAGCAGATATTCCTGCTGACTCCAGCTGTCAGATCAACACTTATTCAATAAGACGCTCTGCCACCAAGACGTTCTCTCGCACGCCGACATGCACACGCGCAAAATGTCTCAAGAGAACTCTAACATTTCATCAATTACAGCAGAAAAACACAGCAGAGTCGGTACATGGCAGTGGCTGCTCTCTCCGCTGGCAGCAGAAAGACACAGATAAACACACACAACTCTCTGGAGACGCTACGTCACAGGACCAGCTACGTCACAGGACCAGCAGCGAGAAAACAGCTCACTGGGAAGAAACTGGGAGGTTCAGACACAGTCAGGGTAGAGACGGTGAGGGAAAGCAGGGACAAAGGCACGGGCTGGTTTCCAAAAACAAACCTGCGACATAAACCTGTCTCTCTCGTGTGTGTGTGTGAACATGTGTGTGTACATTTTGTACAAGGCTGCTACACAAGGACAGAGCCAGACGAGGACATGTTTGTTTTCTCTGCTGTGTGGCCTTTTACTTAAAAATTGTGCTGCAGAAAAGAAAATGAGGGAAGAAGGTCGAATAGACACTAGAATGCATCACACACATCATCAACTACTCTGGAAAATGGAGGCTGGGAAAACTTGATTTACACTCATAATTATGTGACGCTTTGATTATTTTCTTGATTAATCAATTAGCTGTTTGACCATGAAATGTCAGAAAAGTGCTGATTGTTTTCTCCCAGACTTTTAAATGTTGACGTTCTGTAAAGTATTCAATTATCACACGTAAAAGCTGAAAAAACAAACAAACACGGACTCCAAATAATTGATTAATAATTCATCTTGGAGCCCTAAAAAACTTATTTTCCTTCATGTTCCCTGTAGAATTACTCTTGATTGATTTAGTGCTCACTGATCACCTCCATTAACCGTCGTGTAATTACGGTAATGCAAAGTACACATGCGCAAACGTATTGATACGCTCAGTGTTAAAGGGTTCATTAAAGGTCACATAGAGTGGTCCTGTTGCACATATATGTGAGTTATGGAGGTCTACTTACATATATTAAGTTGTTTTTATGGTCAAAATCCTCCTAGTTGATGTAAACGAGCCAATTGAAATCTGTCCTTTTCGAAGCGCTTGTCAGTCGCGCTATTTCAGCCATAAATCTCGCCCGAGAAGACAGAGTGTGTTGTGATTGGCCAGCCAGCGTAGAGCCTTCCCACCTGTGTTGTGATTGGCCAGGTATCTGGAAGTGACGTAATCTATCACGTCAGCTCTCAGAAGCGCAGCTCCCTCTCTGGAGCGGTGGATGCACTGCTACTCATTATCAAAACATTGTTTTAACAGTGTTTAAAAATAGCTTCGTCTCGACTTCCCGCCGCAGTCCCTTTATGACTTTAAACTGGAGTCAGACCCAGAGTCAGAAGATACTGTTGCTCGTGAAACACCTCCACAACGGACGTTATTCTTCTTCTGCGGTTCAATGTACGCAACCGGATGTGCCCGGACTAGTGCCCGGAGCAGGACGATCGGTTGTTCAGGAGAACCGCTGCTTACGTAACTAGTACGGGATTTTCAGTGATCTCGTTGAGCCCCAAGATTACAATAAAACACAACGTTCTCAGCAATGGCTGAACTGTTTGTTTCGAACCGTCAGGCTTCATAAACAAGGTAATGACGCAGATACACACCAAAAAAAACAGCGATAATAGGAACTTCCGGTCTAGTTCCGCTTTAAGAATATCTTCGACTTAATTGTGACCCCCATCATGCACTATCATCTCCATTTCAAAGGTCTGGCACTGATCACAGTGTATGCAGCGATCAGCTAAAATTCAATGACCTGTCAGACTGCCGGCACCTGCAATAAAACACTGACGATTACAGTGACAGTGAGTCTCCAGGTGTGCGCTCACTGCTGACGGTGCGGTAAGTTCACACAGGTGAGAGAACGTGCCTCAGGAACATAAACTGATAATGACTACGACTTTGAGTCAGACCTATTAATGTTTCCGTGAAACATTTACACAGTCAATCCTCCAACGTATCCATTAAACCAGGAAACAGGAATAATTTTAATGAATTTTTGAAATTCAGGAAATGATCCATTTGCCCTGATGCACTTTGACAGTGAGCGGACTTTCTTAAAAAAACCAAAAAGCATCTAGGAATGACTTTAACTTTTCTATAGTAATAGTCAGCATCACCCTGAACAAGGATATATTGAAAATATTTGCAAACCTCTTAAGGAATAATTTTAATACATTTTTGAAATTCAGGAAATTTCTTCAAAAAAACAAAAAGTATCTTGGAATGACTTGAAATTTCCTATAGTAATAGTCAACATCACCTTGAACAAAGGTCCGTTGAAAATATTTGCTAACCTCTTAAGGAATAATTTTAATACATTTTTGAAATTCAGGAAATTTCTTCAAAAAAACAAAAAGTATCTTGGAATGACTTGAAATTTCCTATAGTAATAGTCAACATCACCTTGAACAAAGGTCCGTTGAAAATATTTGCTAACCTCTTAAGGAATAATTTTAATACATTTTTGAAATTCAGGAAATTTCTTCAAAAAAACAAAAAGTATCTTGGAATGACTTGAAATTTCCTATAGTAATAGTCAACATCACCTTGAACAAAGGTCCGTTGAAAATATTTGCTAACCTCTTAAGGAATAATTTTTATACATTTTTGAAATTCAGGAAATTATGAATTAACCCTGATGCACTTTGATAGTGTTTTCAATAACATGATATTAACATGAAGGCATCATGATGATGATAAAAATCACAGTGGCCTTTAACAGTTACACAGTGCTTAATCTGACGATGAATCAGTGTGTGTAGGTGTCCATAGCAGCAACAACCACACACACACGAGAGCCTGAGAAAAATCAGACCCCTGACATTTTTATTGTCCAGGCAGAAAGAAAAGGTTGCACAGCAGTAATTACGTTTGGAGCGAGAGAAGGAAACACTGACAGAGGTTGTCTGGGCTACATCATCGCATGTGTGTGTTTGTGTGTTTGTTACATGTGTGTGTGTGTGTGAGGGGGGGTGTCCAACGAGTCCCTCCACTCACACTTGCATAAGCTCAATAATCACTAGCCTCACTCCCGTGGCTGAATCAAGCCTCTAATTTTCTCCACCAAAAAGTCACAAAGCACACTCAGCCTCCACAAAGCCTCGATAACTCGGCTGTTAGCTTTTGTCAGGGAAATAAACAAATTCCACGTCTCTGGATCTCATGATCTGACACGTTTCTGCTCTAATGTTACTGGAACTTCAACCCTCTGACATCGACTGTACTGTGCAACCAGGAAATAGATGAATAATAGTGAGTCAATGGAGGATAAACGTGAGAGCATCTGCCTAATTTAATTCACGGTGGCTTTTTCCTCGTCATAGATGCTGACTTTAGAACTTTAGGATGAGGTAAAAGCTCTGTGTGTTTTCATTTCACTTCCACAGAGATTTATTTTGTGTAGGTGGATAAAAAATATATTTTTTGAGACATACCTGAGGAAACAGATTTTAAGTTTTAAGCCTGTGGCTGAGATTTTCCCTTCACAATGGTGAAAAAAGTGAACATTTTCAGTAAAAAAAAAGGAGAGAGGTTGTGGATTTTTGTCATGCACTTCCAACTGCAGCCTAGAAACATTCATTCATATAAGACATTTTTAACCCTTTTTACACAACCATTCAATTCATCACATCACATTTGGTGAGACTGTTAACCCTTTACCGGGCGAAGAACTCAGAAAACATCAGAAAACCACGTAACCATGCATTAGAAAGATCTCAGAAACATGTGGATTTCACCCAGCCAATCAGCGGATCCAGATCCAGCTACTTCACAGAAATTTGACCAATGAGCGGAGGCCGGCGACGCACAAAATTTCAATACTGTTCAGTTTCGGAAGGAAAAAATAAAGGTACGCTCTTATAGCTCGGTCTTCTCCTGCATCTACGGTGAAATCTCACTAATAATAACATAAAGTGGATGAAATCAAATCCGGTGTGTTGGAGCAGGGAAACTTCTAAAACATGGACAGGACAGTAGTCCCCGAGGATCAGGATTGGGAAGCACTGCTCTAAAATGTTCTATAATAATGCTCATCTCACTTTATTTGTGTTTTTCTTGCATATTCTTATATACAGAAATATATATATATACTCTATGTGGACGACAAGAAAGCATATGATACCGTCATGGATCTTAATTTTCTACATGAAAAAGAAAAATAAGAAAAAAAGGGCTTTTGAAGACTAGAATACACTTTTTATATCAATTTTAGACAAGAGCCTTGTTTTACAGTAACCACATTTGATATGGTCATGTTTCCACAGGAGCTGGAGTTTAAAAAAAAAAAAAAAAGCTACCAATGCTTTCTCCCACTTTAATTGCAATGTTTTGTTTGCTTGGCACCCAAATAAATGCAAATGGAGGATCAATATAAAAGTAACACATCATGAAGTGGAAAAAAAGGAAGGAGGAGAAGGAAAGAGTGGTTGGTTTCTCTCTCTTTGCCTCGTTTGTTTGCGGTATAATTAATTTATCACCTATCCCAGGACTAAGGGAGGCATCAGTGGAGCAAAATAATGTATTATGTATGGAGGCAGCAGCGTATCAGTGTATGAAAATATGTACGAAAAATAAAAAAAAGTCGAGAAAATAAAGAGGACGAGGGGAAACAGACCCTTCATTCTAATGTCTGAAGTGTCTCCTCCATATAGATAAAAGGATTATTTATGCTTTCAGAGCTAGTTCCCTGCCATGTTGACGATCCAGCGCTCATTATCTATAGTCTTTGGGGTTACAAGCAGCCTGAGAGTCTGCACTTAGTCTGCTGAGAACAAAGGAGAGGCTGAAACCAGGCATGGAGGCCTCACCCGTTCTAATTTGCCCCGCTTTCCTACGGGTAAATAAAGCAGTCCAAGTCGACTTGTTTGTGGGAGAAATGCATCTTTTGGCACATTCAGAGCAAAGACTAAAGAGTCGAGTGCATGGAAAAGAGATGTATAATAATAACAATAACACAACTGAGAGAGAATTCATCTGTCAAGTAAGAGGAATCGGGCCTCATCCACGCGGAAACACAACTTCACCAATACGATATTTGTCTTTTAAAGAAGTTTTCCCATGAAACTGAAATCACAAATCTCGCTGTATACAAACTTTTTTTTGTCAGAGGCAGAAAGAACCGAGCGAATGCATAGAGAGGTGGGACTATGACATCTTCATTTTCCAAAATATGCTATTTTCCAACTCAAATAGCATTTAAGTGCATGCGAAACCCCATTTCTGTGGGGATAACAAGCCCCTACGATAACCCAACCAAAGCCAGATAAAGCATCAAATCCAATCAAATCCAACTTTATCTATAAAGCACTTTAAAACCAACAACAGCTGAAACAAAGTAGGACCAAATAGACCTAAGAACAAACAATAAAACATACAATAAAACTATATAAAAAAGGATAAATCCAAGGTCTGGTACAGGGTAGAAAGCTAAAGAGTAATAGTAGTTTTAAAAAGTGGACAGTGAAGGTGCCTGTCTGACATGCAGTGGAAGATTCTTCTCCTCACAATACATCCCAACATTTAACATTATGTTGGTTACTTCACATCATTTAGAAGGGAAAACTTTGCTGCTTTAAGATTTTTTTTTTGAATGAGAGCAATCTGTCGCTTCTCTGGTTTTGGACACTGCTACAAAGCACGTCTGCTTCCACATATCAGCCAAATTATCTAACTTTTCTTGGCTCCAAATTTGAAATAGTGCTGAAAGATATGACAGAAATATCTAATTGCCTTCGACGTGATTTGCGTACATTGAATAGTTGACAAAACGATCCCAAAATAGACGTTTTTGAATTGCTTTGCCTCTGATTCAACAATGATGAATTGTTTAGCCATCGCACGGATGTCTTTTTGAATTCAAACATACGTCAGTTTTAGGCCTCGTCCCATTTCTCCCCCTTAAAATTTCCACTTGGTTTGGAGTGCCTCAACTTTCAATCCCCCTCGTTGAGGGAAGTGGCTTCCCTATGGAATTGGGACACCACTATATGCAAATTAGCGTAGTGAACATAACAAACGTGCTAACCTACGTCACATGTTGACAATTCTACCGGTTGAGCGTGCTATTATTTTCATTCAGGAAAAAAGCTGTTTGTTTTTCTCCGTCAATGACGTTTTTTCTCAGTACTCGTCAACGCTATATCGCGAATGTGATTGAAATCTGACAAGGGGTATTCGTGTTCAAGTGAACGCCAGTACACACATCCAAAACACTGACAAAACTACCCAGGTGTAGCAGAGCTAGCTAGCGGCTATTTGCCGAGTGCCCCGAGAGAGTCCGCCCACCATGCAGCTCTACATGACGGGCATACTCTCCCGAAGCACCGGCAAACAGCCGCCAGCCAGCTAGTTAGCTAGTTAGCTAGTTAGCTAGCCGCTTTCATAAAACGTTCTTATCTGCGAAAATATATTACAACGAAATTGTTCCTCGGCAGATGTGGCCGCCATCTTGGATGAAAAAAAAAATGCTGAATTCACAAAGCATCATGGGTAATTTTATCTTCCACTTCGTTTTAAGCCCGCATCAGAGCTCGCTACATTTTGAGGGTTGACTATAAGGGCAAAATCGCACTACCCCTAGCTCCCCCCAAGGGGTAAGGCCAAAAATTAGGGTTAGGGGATGTATTGGGATGGGGCCTAAGTCTGACGTTTACAAAACACACCGACAAAAGTAAGTTGGCATGAAAATGCCGTCTCCTCCCTCATTTCCACTCTCGTCCACAGCAGTGCCTGTCACTCTCATCACCGGGTTACCTGGTTTGCCCTCAGCCGAATGGAAATCTGAATTCAACTTCAGGCTTGATCAATTTCTGTCAGGAATATGAATGAGATGGTAAAAGGCTTTCATGATACAGTGACAGAGAACAGCCAGCTCTCATATCTTGGACTTCATATTTGGGGTGGGGGGGATGTTTGGTATGAGTCTTGTGGGAGGCTTGGTAAAAAAAAAAAAAAAAACATTAATTAAAAACGTGGATCATTTATAGCCTGGTGCTTATCATGTGTGAGCATGAGGTTGTTATGGTGCAGCTTATCACAGGGAAGCACCGGTCAAACAACGTGGTTTGTGTTTGGTCTAAATTAAGTCTTGCAGAGAAGAAGGGGGGGGAGAAAAAAAACACAAATATGATATTGAAATCTTCTTTAATAAGAAATTAATTTAAGAAATCTGCATATTGCTGTTGGGGGTGTTAATAATTCATCGAGGATGAAAGTTAGGAATTGAATAGATCTTGGGTGTGGGCTCTGCAACATGACTTTTCTATTTTGCTTAAACCGTAGCTGAGAGTCCATGTATTCTTGTTCTACGCCAACAGCGACAACTTCAAATGACAAATGTAACGACAACAACAACGCGGGGAAAGGTACAAGAACAAAAAACTGCACACCACTTTGTCTTTAAAAAGTAAAAAAAAAGGAAATTACCGAGGGGAACATTCACGCTCTGCTCTGAGCCAGGAGCTGATGGCTCCTTTCTCATCACCACACATTCAGATTTAATGCATGTGGAAACCCTCAGACCATCAGCAACACACCACAGGCACTCAACACCGTCGATACCTGCTGACGAGCCAAATGACAGCGTGATTCTAACACAAAAACACACAACTGTTCTGGCTCTACATTCATAATTTATCCGGCGACCACCTAATGAAACCAGAATCAGCCATAACTAATGAGTCAGACAAGTAAACTATAGCTTTTTGTCATCAATTCCTGATGACAAAAATAAGAATCTAACAAATGTGAGAGCCAGAAGTTAACAGATTAGTGTGTTCACACAATCCCAAAGTACCTCACGATACGATGCATGGTCCACGATACGGTCCAATAATATCACCATACAACAATTCTGTGAATGCAAAACAATCGTATAGCGATACATCACAATAACCTTCAGACTGAAGAAAAACAAGACATTTGTGTAAAGTTAAAAGTGAAGGATTTGTCTATTTATTCACAACATAGAGAACAAAAGTGCATAAAGTCTGTGTATTGAACATGTATGGAGCGTCTCTTAACTTAGCTTTCTCCTCCGTTATCCCACTATAAGGTAACTTCCACACAAGTTTCCCTCTCGAGGAGACACCAAAGTAGGGACTGTTTACTTTACAGCGCCTTCATTTGTTAAAGGCGCCATATGTTAGATTGTGGCCATAAACAGTCACTACACTCAAATTCAAAATACCGAGGTCCGCAATTGTAGCTCAGACTGGCAACCCGTTCGCTCGGCAGCTGAGACTCTGCAGACTGCAGTGGTTGATAGACGGCGGTAGGTGGCGCCACATGCCAAAACATGATTTGCAGTCTGCAAAAGATTTCTTTTAATGTGAATATTTTGGTTGTACTGTTGTTGTTGGTGAGTTCAGTATTCCTGAGAGGCTTTAGATTAATTACATAATGCACCTTTAATTAAAACATCAATATTTGCCCCCAGCGTATGGATTATTGTATCGCACTTGGAGGAAGGACGACGATTTATACATCACCAAATCCATATTTTTGACCCACCCCTACTGAATACATGTGACTGTCAGACAAGACGCAGCAAACACACAACCGATATACAAACAAACACAGCGGTGACGCGCACCAGGAACAAAACACCCACTGAATAATGGATTTTTATCAAGCATCCAAAACAATGACCATGTGGCTCTATGTCCGCTAAATAAAGTGCTTCTACTTGAACAACAACAGCAGCAACACTGCCCACAATTACGTAAATACTGTACTCATTCAGCACAGGATGAAAACAACAATATTATGTGTCAAGAAGAGTGCAACTCCTCGTAAACTCTGTAGCCAAGTTCAAACACCCTGAGGAAATAAATAATGAGAGATGTGCTCAGCAGGATTCCACCCTTCTGAGCGGCTACATTAGCCTGTAAACAAGCACTCGTCTTAGCATGGGAGCGTGTGTTCAGTCTCCTGATTTGGCTCGTTAGAGTCACAGTGTGTGACCCAACTTCACGGGTCTACGAGGACAGGGTGAGTTTACAAAACAACACGTCCACGGCACGGTCAAAGTCAGGAAATGTTATCGAGAGTTGCGTCTTTATTCCATGTCACCCTTCTTTATTACAAAAAGATACAGACATGAGAATGAAGGGTGGGGGTTGTTGGTGTTCTGTTGTAGACACAACACCAAACGGATGCTGACAGCATCGCAGGACAGTCGCCATAGCTGTTGTGTTACAAGTCACACCTCTGCTTCACAGCAGCATGCCATCAAATAAATAAATAAATACAATCACATAGACACAGAGGAGCAGCCATTATGTCATATTTTATGGCTCAGTGTAAGTGGTTTCTTCTGTACTGTACAAGAGGATGTCTTATATAAAATAGTCTCTCGAGTTAACCGTCAGTCTGTTCCTCACTGTCAGACAGTTCTTGTCAGAGAAGTCTCCACAGTGAGATCCAAAGATAATAGGAGCCCGATACTGTTAAGAGTTTGGATTCTTGTTGGGAGCCTGCGGAGTGACATTTTGATATTCCCCGGCTAAAGGAAAGGTCAGCAGGCGAGTGAAGAAGGTGGACTGAGCGCTTCGCCTCATTCCTTCTGTGTACACAACACAAACCTGCATTGATTCACTGCTGACTTGTCTACAATAAAAAAATAAAATAAAAAACATGAATGGGTTCCATGTACAAGAGAGAGAGAGAGAGACTGTGGTACAAGCAAACTCACTGAGATTATGCACTACTACTCTACTACTGCTACGCTCACTGCAAATATTCTGATTTTGTAGATTATGAGCAGTGGAATTCCACTCAACAATGACGCTTATTGTACTGTACCGGTACATGGCTGTGTATTTATTTATTTAATTCTTTAGCTATCAAATAATAAAGTTGACTGAAAAAAAGCTGGTGTTTATAGTCCTCACAATACTGTAATAAACACAATCAATTATTTAATGTGGACTGAAGTGATTGATTTGCCTGTCACACACTGGCTCGACCTGCAGCGTTGATTATAATAATACAGTGGTTGGTGGTGTTTTGTTTTTGCAAGGGATTTGGACACAATATTAGTCGGCATCTCCGTTCTCTGTTCAGCCTCTAGCATTTTGTCTGTGTTTATAGTGTTTTTGTGAGTTTTGCAGGCAGACAGTAGGAGGTTGGTTGTGTTGGGTGAATCGGTTACGAGTGCGACCTTCTATTGCAACCTTTTCCAGACTCTTACTACACTAGAGTTTTTGTCCAGACAACTTTATTCAACGGTGGAGCAATGAAAACCAAATACAAACCATAGGTGTTGAATTTTAATCGGCAGGATAAACAGTAAATAAAACAACAGCTACTTAGACACTGTAAGATAGTCATCAGCCATGATTGGGTGAGTCCAACCTTTCAATAAAACCCATAGAGCTATCATCAATTAAAATATAAATGCTCCGATTTTCACCTAAATAAACAATATTGATCCTCCAGGAACCAGTGGAGCAGCAAATTCTGATTTAGGGCGTAATTGCACTTTAAACCCACGCTCCATAGAGCTACACTCCTTCAATAAACCTGCGAGATGGCACCTTTTCTCCCCCCCCCCCCCCCCCCAAGTGCTCCACTGATAAAGAAGTGTAGGAAGGAATAAATTATTTGTGTGGGTGAGACGGCTTTGCAAAAACATCAGAGCAAGCCGAGACAAACACCATTGGTGTATTTAGCCTTCAAGGCCACTGTGAAGGCCTGCGACAGCTGAATGTGCTTAGAAAAAGGCAGCAACTGAATGAACAGGTAGGTTGTTTGGCTGCTGCACAACATGAAACTCATTGTTTCTTTGGCAGGGTCATATTACTATTGCAGGACAAACCCTGTGCTTGTTTCCAGGTGAAAAAGTCCAATCATGAGGAAAAATAATCACTAGTTGTGCCTAGAGGTCAACAGAAACATTTAGTGAATATATTATTTTTATTCTAACTTTAAGATCACTGCAGTGTAGACAAAGGGTAATCGATAAGAGATGTGCACTTCCTACCCCCCTAAAAAACAAAACAGAACGGGCCTCATGTATCAGCTATCAAAACCCTGTCACAATAAAAGGTGAACTAATATCTCCATTGCAACCGTGTGCATTTCCAGTTTGAAAAGACTTGTGTAACAGCCTGTGGGGACACGTTTTTGAAGAAAAAAAACCTGCTAACTTAATATCTTCATAGAGTTACTAACACTAAAACTAATACAAATTAACATTTACAAAAATTAAAAACTAGCAAACCTCCTCTAAAAAACTAATTAAAATTAACTAATTAAAAAAAACAAAAAACAAATAGCAATTATTCTGTTGGGTTTCATTTTAATATCTTAATTGTTCTCATTTTGCTAAATTAACAGAGAGCCAGAACGTTCCACGTGTAATATATTGTGAAATCCTAACCGGAAGTAATTAACTTTTCACTTCCGACAGCTTCACGTTTGTGCTTAGCACGAAGCTACCACTGACTCTTTGACAGCTGTCACTGAGGCGGCTTCACGTGTGGGTTTTTTAACGACATCACCATGAACAGGATTAACGATTAAAGCCATTATTCAAAACCAATACACTATAAAAGACCAAAAATAACGCGCTCCTCTTCCTGGTCCACGTCTCGTGAAACCAGGAAGAGACGCAAACATGTCATCTCTATGGCGACAAAGCTGCGCGAGCGAGCACTTTATTTACGCCGACATAGTTTTTGAGTGTAACGGCTGCTCGTCGCGGCGTCGCCGTTCGTTGGGCTCGGTTACGGAGGAACAAACATCCTTCGGGAACTTTTGTTTTGTGGCCTGGTTTCACATCGCAGCAGCGGCTCAGTGTTAATGCAAACACCCCCCTCCCCCTCCTCCTCCTCCCCCTCCTCCCCTGCTCCTGCTCCTGCTGCTGCACCATTTCCGTGTTTAATACGGAATCATGTCCACTTTAGCCCCTGCCACGTCTATTGAAAAAAAACACGCCGGGTTTTAAACGTGGGTAAACACGAACACACTCGCGACAACAGCGGCACTCGGCGTTAAATTCCATGTACGTTTCACTGCTGTTTTTTTTGCGGGATAACCGGTGAACAAGTGAAGGGGTTTTTAAATGACGTGTCTGAAATGTGATGCTAACTCACCCAGTGCCACCTCGCAGGCTTTGCGCAGTTGAGAGTGGTGCGCCTTCTTCACCTCCTTGTCCGCCAGGATCTTTTCCAAAGCCCGTGTCAGGAACATGTTTTTCGTCTTTTTGCCCTCAAACATGTCGCACCGGAATTTGGGGCGAGGTGTGTGTGTGTGTGTGAGCCTGGTCCCACGGGAGGGAGAGGGGGGTGTGAGGGAGGGAGGTGAGAGGGCTGCTGCAGCCGCCGCGAACACAGACGTATCCCCCCGCTTTGCAAATGTCAGCCGCCGCGCAGAGCCGGACACACACACATAAATAAACACACACACAAGGTGGGGTAAATCCCTCAGACTTCCATTAGCGACCTGCCTCCTGCGCCATGTTGGAGAGAGGAAGCGACGTCACGGGCACGTTCGCGCGCGGCCGCAGTGAGGCAGCAGAGAGCAAGAGAGAGAGAGAAGTGTGTGTGTGTATGTGTGTCAGAGGTGGAAAATAATGAATTACATTTACTCACGCTAAAGTAGTTTTTTTTGTGTACTTGTACTTCTGCTTTAAATGTTGGCCTGAATTTAAAAATAATAATAATAATAATAATTCACATCCTTGGCAGTGGAGGATGAGGACAGGGACCTCAATCTGTTTACACCAGATGTGTTTTATTATGAGTTAATTGTCATTTATCACAATTATCATTTTAAAATGGCACTGTAACCAAATCTAAGCCACGCAGGAGTGAATAAATGAAAAAAATTCTGGAGTCAAATAACAATAATATGTGTCACAGGTGGGTTTTTGAAACAGGTGTATTATATAAACAGCCTACACCTATGGCGCATGCGCACAAATAATACGGAAGTGATTCTAGGTTCAGATGGCACGCCCCTAATTCATGGGTGATTAAGTGTTTTGGAAAAGCGGTGAGTACTAATTGTTCTCCGCTTTATGTAAGCTAATGCTTTATTTTTCCATGACTTTTTTTCTGTTTCTTACAATAATTCGAAGCCTTGTCTGAGTTGTTGACTGACTTAATTTGTTGTTCGTGGCTTGTTTTATTAGTATATTCTCCGGTATTAGCATACTCGTGTCAGCAACTATGCTAATAGGGCTCGGGCACCGCGTTGCATTCTGGGACGTGGCAGTCATGTTGATGGCCTCGCGAATGTAAACAAACAGCAAGTGAATGAGGAGAAGAAGCAGAGTTGGGAGAAATAAAAGAAAGAAAAAAGATGTTTAATTTACCAGGATAACGTCGTCAGCTTTGTGGACTACTTCTGTATTCACACTAAACAAGTTGTGCAGTTGTGTGTATTCGGGGAGGGGAACTTGTATTTATTTCTGCTGGGTCATACCCACCAGAGTATGGAGAATACCACTTTAAATTTTGTGCAAGTCAAGAATTTAGGTTAATATTTTTTGGTATCATTTCATATCTGATGAGGTAGACTAGCTTTTGTGTCATAAATAAATAAGAGCAGAGCTCTAATAATGTAATAATGTGAAGTGGGAAATGGGATCAGGTTTACAAGTTGGCTGTAAGAAATGGTTCACTTTTAACATTATGTCAATTACAAATCAAAAATAAATACAAATAAAGATGACATGAGTGTAGCAACACATACACAGTGGACAATGGCTAGTATTGTTGCCTCACAGCAAGAAGGTCACCAGGTCAAATCTCATTTCTACTAAGGGTTTTCTGTGTTTTCTGAGTTTGCATGTTCTCCACTTGTGTGCGTGGGTTCTCTCGAGGTACTTCGGATCCTCCCACAGTCAGAAACATGCATACTCTAAAGTTGACTGTAGGTGTGAATGTGAGAGTGAATGGTTTTCTTTGTCTCGGTGTGTGTTTGCCCTGCGATGGACTGAAGGCAACCTGTCGAGGGTGAACCCTGTCTGTTTAAACCTACTGTATGTCAGCTGAATTGACTCATGTGGGGGGGGGGGCATAAGGCAGTAGACAATTAAGTGAGAGGGAGCGTTTGTGTGATACAACAACATTTTATTCAAGACAGATACAGGATAAACATTTCTGGCACTTGATCCATACCTGAGTAATGACACAGTAAGCTGAGAACTGACAGACTTTTCCACATTTTAGACTGAGAGGGAGGTAAAAAAAATCAAACCCTAGATTTTCAGATGACAGCATTTAATGTACACCATCAATGTTGGTGTCAACATCAATTGTCAACAACGTCATAGAACTAATTTTAAGTAATGATGTAATTGTCCTAATTTAAAACTACAATTGTGTTATTTAATGAACTGCATTTCTGGATAACTCTGGATATCTCTAGTGTATCTTATTTAAAAGTGCTGCTGTATCAAGTGCTTATATGACTGCTGTTTTCTGTAAAAAAAAAAAAAAAAGCTTATACGGTAGTAACATCTGCATGATTGTTGTTTTTTCTTTGTAAGTGACGAGCAACAATAATTCCTGGGAGACAATGAGAGGATTATATGTCAGAATAAAACCCAACCTGGGCCAGATTCAGAGCAGAGAAGGCACAGATCATATAGTCCATTGATCCAGCAGGATGCTCACTGACACGCTCATCTCAGTATACGTAAACAGGCTGGCTGCTTATAGGATTTTTGGCACAAAGAACCCCCCCTCACCATCATCAGTTCATATCTTATCAGGGACAAAAAATGAGGTGATGAATGTTGAAAACAAAATCCACATCCATACTGTTGTTATTCTCTGCAGTTCTTTCTTTGGTATCTCGTATTGAAATGAAATGTCAGAGGAATAGGAGGCGCTGAGATAAGTAGGGGGTTGCCGCTGTGCAGACCTACACTCCTGTGGTCATATATATGGAAATTTGTTCCTGTCTGTCTCGCACTTCTTCAGCAGACCTGTCGCGATGGCCTTCACAGCCCTCATCGTCTCAGTGCAGGTCGGACTGATCAGAGATTCCGGCAGTAGAAAGCCAAAGTGTCCCGTATCCCTCAGCTCAAATGCGAATGCGTAGCGAATCCCGTTCCTGTAGGCCCAGTCGATGGAGCTGCCTGAGCTCACATCTGTGAGGAAAGAAAGAAAGAATGTATACAACAATGATGTGTAACAATAATAACTTTGGATTCTTCCACGATGCTGGAACACGACTCACACAGAGTTGTGGAGGCAGGTCCATATCTGTACTTCACTCCGTAGGCAGAGTACAAGGCTGTCACTGCATTGTGTGCTGCTGACTCCTGTGAAGAGGGTTAGGGTTACAGCAGTGGGATTTAATATCAGGTTGTTTGGGTGAAAATAACTGTTGTTACGCAGCTCTCTTACCACACAGTTGAAGTTGGGGATCGTGGCGTATTTGTAGGAGTACGGGTAAAGCAGCATTTGGGCATAGGCGTGAATGGAGATGTAGGCTTTCACACGCTTTTTGTGCTTGCGCAGGAACTTGGCGACGGCCTTGACTTCAGGCTCTGACTCGGGGAAGGGACCACAGTAGGTGTCGTCACACGGATGGGAGGAGGCACCTTCCTCTGAGGAGGGAAAGTGGAAGACTGGAACTTTAAAGACAATTACAAAGGTTTGGCACAGTGATACGGATTCATTATATTCTGGACGATACTGTTGTTAAATGTTGTCGCTGTCTCTCCTGTACAAATGTCCCACATTAGCATTTCTTTTCTGTTTGTAGAACAGTGAACTTGAACGGATGAAATGTAAATGAGTGATGCACAAAGTAAACTTGAACGTGTGAGCGAGACCTTGAAATATACTCCCATGTCATTAGAGTCAAACAAAATAAATTCAATTCAGATAATGTATCTTGACTCAAAGCTGCAGTGCATACTTGCATGTTATTGATCTGCATCTGTTTAGTCCTTGTGAACATAAATTACCTGCTCTGTCAGGCAAAACTATCAGACCTGAGTGAGGCAGTGTTTGTGTGAATACACCGGCATTTTTTAGTCACTCTCCAAAGGCATTCTCCAGGCTTTTTTCGCTTCACTGGCACAAAAGCTTGCTGTTGCCTCCGTCCATCTTGATAAATAACGTTATCACTTCCTGTGTGCAGCAAGATTTAAACACCTCTATACTGACAAGCACAGAGAGTTGTGTGGAGCTGCTGTGAACTCATTTGACAGTTTGAATCTCAAAAAAACATCAGTAGACTCCACTGATAAGATCATTATACCTTTCATACCTATTATCATTAATAGTGGTCAGGACTATATATTAATGACGTCTACAATAGTCTGTTGTCAGAAGAATAAATTCAAGTCATATCCATGTAACGGTGTTAAATCCTTCATACATTAATTACCCGTTCTGCATTTCAATGAGAAACAAGTCACACTGCTGCTGTCGAGGGGTTCAGTGTGTGTGTGTGGTCAATAACTACTTCAATGTCTCTTTGTAGTTTTCCAAACTGAAGTTCTATCTCCATAAATCTGTCCACATAAATGGCTGATGGACGATGATTCAGCAGAACCGATCCTCCGAAATAGATTTTTGTGAGCACATGAACATCTTTGCCACATTTCACACACGGTAACAGGCAGAAAAGACTTTATCAGCAAAAGACTACAAGCAATGACTTGTCAGACCGCAGTGTGTGTGTTCATGTTGATTCAGATCTGTCTTTGTGAGTGGACATTTTGTCTGGATTAAGACTTGGTTTCAGGTGTTAGGATTGTGTATGCGAGACGATAACTCACCACACCATTTCACTTTCCAGTTTCTGTTCGCGTCCACTCCTCGACAGTGAAACCTGTGATTTTTGGACCGCGTTTTCCTCCAGAACCGATCCTACAGTGGGGGGGAAATAAGAGCCGACGATTCAAAAATCAGTGGGTGGGTTCATGATTTGCTAAGCATAGAGTCAGTATGGTAATGGTGTGACGATGCTACAGCACCGTGGTCCAGCTGAAGTGATATCCATCCACGTTGAAGACGGGCATGATGTAGAAGTTGAGCTGGTTGAGCAGTCGCCTCATCGTGGAGTCATACTGGTATGAGTTGATGGCCTGTAATTCAAATATGTCATTAGGAATCATGCCAAGGTGTTTTTTGAATGAAGTGGCTTAATGCTCCGTCTTAAACTTAAAACCAACAAGAGCTACAACTAACGATTATTTTCATAATCGATTAAACTGTCGTTTATTTTCACGATTAATCGGTTAGTCCGTAAAATGTCAGAAAATGCTAAAGAATGTTGATCAGTGTTAATCAAACCTGGAAATGACGATGTTCTCCAATGTCTTGTTTTGTCCACAAACCAAGAATGATTCAGTTTTAATTATTTCTTTGTTATGTGGAGCAAAGAAACGAAGAAAATATTCACATTTAAGAAGCTAAAGCAATCAGAAATCTTGTTTAAACATAAAAAATCTTCAAAATAGTTGACTATTAATTCA
The DNA here is from genome assembly GCF_963457635.1 of Microchirus variegatus. Taxonomy (NCBI): domain Eukaryota; kingdom Metazoa; phylum Chordata; class Actinopteri; order Pleuronectiformes; family Soleidae; genus Microchirus; species Microchirus variegatus. Next base: position 6,308,892 of record NC_139816.1, on the reverse strand, counting down.
GTAATCGATTAATAATTGATTAATTGATTAACTGTTTCAGCTCTAAACCCAACGAATCAGGTTTTAAAACACACTTGTCGAACAAAGATGCCACTCTGACCTCCAGTGGCCAAGCTAAGTTACTGCATCACAGTGAATTCATTATTTAAAACTTGGATGAAAATCTGGAGCCCTGCTGCTTTACTCCTCTTATTTCATCTTTCTTTGAAGAGTTCTCTGCTGAACTTGTAAGTCTGTGAGAAGATGTGAGCTGAATTAGTCATGTATTCTGATTTGTGTCTCTGTCTATCTTTTGATCAAGTGTCTGCACACACTCGTGGTGCAAGTGCTACTTTACAGAAGGAGTTATTTTCCTCACTGACATCAGTTCATTGTCTTCTCATAGATTAAAATGTTTTGACAGTTGAGGTTGATTTTGTGAGGATTCCTAAAAAAGAGGCCACAACTTGTCGTTTAATTAATATTCAGATGTAGTTATCTCAATTGTCTTCCTCTCTCTGTCATTGTGTTCTCCTTTGGCATTTAAGTCGTATAAAAGACGTCATTAAAGGTTTGTGCAGCTGATGACTCTGGCCTCCTTACTTCAGAGGGCACTAACTAACTCAGTCCTTGAGGGTCTAATGGAATCCGTGCTAACGTCTGGGTCATGTTGAGCATGTGAACAATAAAGGGTTTTCTTAAGTATCTGCATAACTGCACATGACAAGTGAACAGATGTTCACATTTTGTTCGAAAAGGCTCCACAGCCTGTGCTCACAGCAGGAACAGGAAGTTGTTGGGGCTACATTCAGGAGGAGACATGTTGCTATGATGACGCGTGGAAACTTCACAGGAGGTGCAAACGGTGTGTAACTTCAAACAGACATTTTCTCGACTAGAAACAAGGGAGAGCACCTCTTTGACAAACCACTGGCAGAAGGCAGGGCCGATCCACTCTCTGGCGTGAACACCGCAGTCGATCCACACCGCTTTCTTCTGGGGACGACTTCTCTTTCCTAGCTGACAGCAGACGACAAAGTGTCAGTTTGAAAAGCCTGGTGTGTGACATTTTAGTGGGTTTTTAAGTATGACGTCCTTTCTGGTATGTGGAGGCCACCATACACTACCGTTCAAAAGTTTGGGCTCACTTAGAAATGTCCTTATTTTTTAAGGTAAATCACCTTTTTTTCAATGAATATAACATTAAATTAATCATAAATACACTCTATACATTGTTAATGTGGTAAACGACTATTCTAACTGCAAACGTCTGGTTTTTAATGGAATATGTACATAGGTGTATAGAGGCCCATTTCCAGTGTTCTAATGGTACATTGTGTTTGCTAATCACGTTAGAAGGCTATTGGATGATTAGAAAACCCTTGTGCAATGATGTTAGCACAGCTGAAAACAGGTTTGTTTTGATTATAAATCATTATTTCTAATCTTGTCAATGTCTTGACTATATTTTCTATTTATTTCACAACTCTTTTGATGAATAAAAGTGACTTTTAATGGAAAACGCAACAAAATTGTATAGGTGAGCCCAAACTTTTGAACGATAGTGTAGTTCCTGACACACTTGGGAAAGGGTGCAGTAATGGGAGATTAAGGCTTAAGTTTTCAGGATTTCTAAGTCTTTTTAACTGATCTACAGTTCGTTTGGCATTGGTCGCTTTGATTCCTGTATCCGACGTCACTTTAGCTCTGGAAACTCGCCAGAGCAAGTACTAAAACAAGTAAACTATCACTGATAGTCGTGCTAGTGAAAAAATCTGCATTCTAACAACTTTAAAGTAACATAACGATGCATTTGTGTGTCTTTTTGTTTGTTTTTAGGTGTTATCTCATCCCTTCTGTCATTACCTGAAGCACATACAGAGGCCTTCCCTCATACGACTTCCCAACGGAGAACATGTCGACGAGGTAGGGGTGAGTCCTGTTCACCTCAAACATCCAGCTCTGGATCTAAAGGACATAATAAGGGTTTACAGTGAAAATATTATTGAATGTCTCAAAGATAAACAGAGTGAAAACGTCACATATTACAAAGCTCAGAGCAGTGAAGATGTGTCGTCTCTCAGGATTTGTGTGTAATCCTGATACCTGACACTAGGTGTGTGTGTCTGTGTAAAGTATGACAGCACCAGGCTGTAAGAGCTGTAAGAAGCTTATGAATGAGCTAATTGGAAGATTAAGATCTTATTCCTTTTTTTGTGTGTGAATTCAGTGTGAGAGCAGAGTGTAGTGTATAGTGCAGCAGACGGCGGGCTTCGCAGCTACCTCTTCCAGAGAGTGGTACACCTCGTAGTCGTGCTGAGACTCTGACCTCCGCTTGCGAGAGGAGTGAGATCCTGTCTGCTTCTCAATTTCCTGCTGCAGATTGGAGATTAACACCCTGTGGATGGAAGAGAGAGCGAAATAGACAAGCGTAAACATCTGCAGACATCCATTTTTATACCATAATATCTGAGTCTCATTTCATACATTTTCTCCGTCATATAAAATAAGATATCTATTTCCTGTTTACGAGTTACAGGAGCGTACATTACTCGCATTTTGCTTTTGCAGAATGGAGTGAATCATGTGCAGATTTATCGTCTCTGTTCCACAACAAGGCTGAAAATGTACGGTAAATGATAGGCTGTGTCCACGCAACATGAAGTCGAGGCCATGCTTTATGGCGGAATAATGACAGTTTTTGCCGTTGTTTGAGGTGCACAACGTGCTATTTGCTGACCATCGATAAACAGCCTAATGGCATCTATTAATGGAAAGCACTTAAACGGCCGAGACGCGGACGTCTTTAGCAGAGCAGCACTGAAGTCTAAAGCTTCGACAACACTTCACACAATTTGCACTGATGTGTCACATGATTTAGCGGCATACGCTCTACTTTAAAGACGTTAGTTCATATGCCATTAAGCTCAAACAAAGGAAAAGTTAAAAGGCCAAAAACACACAGTAGAAGAGAGAGAAGAGAGGTTAGAAATGACTCAGGAGTCTCAGGACTTTCATTGTCGGGCAAATCACAGCTGCTCACAATTATCCTCTTTTGCCACATCAACCGCATTAAATCTGATAGCAAAATGATACCGATTCTGTCAGTGCTGTCTTCACAAAAAAAGAAAAAACTCAAACCATAATTAGCACCATTACAATCCGTTTAAAGTATTTCCTGCCATCTAATTAGATCTAAAACAGATAGCGCGATGTATTTTTATACTAACCGCATTCTTCCAAATTGCCATTTTTACATGAACATTTCTCTGCATAATCAATCATTTCAATCATATTACCCTACACAGAGCAGATAAGACAAAGGCAGATTGCGATGCTAGCTCTGATATACTGTGTGTGTGTGTGTGTGTCGGCCTCGAGGAAGTACGAGGTCTTTTGCATGCAAACTATGTTCCACTCTGCGTGTGCAAATCACATATTGTGACCAGGGTGAGCTGCGTAATTGCAGTTACCGAGCAGGCGCGTCGCTCCTCTGGGCGCAGAAAACCTTTGCGCACGAGATCAGTCATTCAGCGAGAGAGTATTTTGTATTTTGTCGTGCCTCTGTTAGCTCGTGGCCTTACCCGTAATGGATGTTCTGCTGATTTAAGCGCGCACGTAGGCCTCGCGTGTCGTTGTGTTTCACGTGGACGTCCACTGTTGCATTCTGACAGATGAGAGAAACACTGTTGGGCTGCCAAAAGTCCACCTGAGGGATCCAACACAGAGAATTAGTGTGACATGTATGTCATAGTAGATATTTAATTTGACTTAAAACAGATGGATATATGTACTGTAATGATCGCAAACTGGGGGTGAATTCTTAAAACGATATACACTGCCGTTCAAAAGTTTGGGCATACTTAGAAATGTCCTTTGGTTTTAAGGAAAACCATTTTGTTCAATGAATATCTCATTAAATGAATCAGAAATGAATGGAATATGTACATAGGTGTATAGAGGCCCATTTCCAGTGTTCTAATGGTACATTGTGTTTGCTAATCGCGTTAGAAGGCTATTGGATAATTAGAAAACCCTTGAAAACCCTTATGCAATGATGTTAGAACAGCTGAAAACAGTTTTGCTGGTTCTTTGTTTTGATAAATCATTATTTCTAATCTTGTCGATGTCTTAACTATATTTTCTATTAATTTCTCTGTTGATGAATAAAAGTGTTACTTTTAATGGAAAACAACAAAAATTGTATAAGTGACCCCAAACTTTTGAACGGTAGTTGAAATATGACAAAAAAAAAAATCACATTTGACCAGATTTACACTTAATAAAGTAAAAAGAAACATTTATGGTTGGTATTATGACAAATATAATCAAGTATGAAGTTGCAAATCAACTAGAAAAAGACTGACACTACATTTTATAACAACATTGACAAGAATAATCATTATTTCATGTGGATCCATAATGTTCTGGTGGGTATTGGTGCAAAGTGCGTGTCACGATCTACGACGTTGTTAGATATCTGTCATTTTATCTCTGCCCTCTGATAATACACTAAAATACACCGGAGTAACTAAAGTGTAGAGTGCAAATGAGTCACAGTGAGACCTCATTATCTTATCTTATAAAAACTGTAGTAACCTGTAGTCAAGCATTTGTTGTTATGATTCAGCTGAGGTGGACATGCTGTCCAACCACCGCCGTGTGACAAAATAACAAAGAGAGAAAGTGTATTATCGAGTAGAGCAGCGATCTTTAAACGATTTAAACGCCCAGTAGCCGAAGAAATCGGACGTATAATGTAACGTATGTTCAAGCAAATACGTGTGGACGTTCCTCAGCTGGCTTCCATTTGCAGCACAAGGGCGGAGACGTTGTAAGCTGGCACACATGCTTGTTAATGTGTCAATTGTTTTAATGGTTTACAGAAAAGCATACCAGATTAATTGAGCTTTCTTTAAGAGCCAAAGGAGCAGCTGGAATGTTCGGTGCCCTCGAGTGTAAACCCGCTCTCTACTGCTGCTCTTTTTTATGGTATTTCCAAATGGTTAAGTACCCACAAATGTTTGAGAAACGGCTCCGCACTAAACCAAACAAATCCTAAACACACATAGTGTCTGTAAGGAAGATCAAACGTATGAGATCAGATAATGCCACTCCTCAAAAAAAACAACTAATTCCCTCGATTTGACATTTTATAGCTGCATTTGTGAGCCGCAAATTCTTTTGTTTGTTTTACAACTCTTTTCAGTTCTTGATGATGTGATGTTTCTCCTCGTTACACAGGAAAACTACTGAAGTAATGTTTTGGTTTGTGTAATTCTGGCAAATTAGAGATCTATAAAAATGAATCTATAGCCAAGTGTTTATATGTCAAGGGAAACAAGGAGAAAGTCAAACAAACTGACATTGTTGAATATTTATTTGAGGTTCAATCACTTTGTTTGTTTGTTTCCTAAGTTTTCCCGACTGTTTGACATGTTTCAAGTTATACCCGAGTTGTGAGAATCAGAGCGATACATGGTCTGCAATACCAATAACATGACGATACGACGATTCTGTGATGATCAATATATTATCAATACATCACAATATCTGTCAAACTGAAGAAAACTCAACAAAAGTGCAGGATTTCTGTTTTTATTCACTGCATAGAGAACAAAGTGAAACTGGCAGTTAGAACTGCAACTAACGATTATTTTCATAATCAATTCATCTGTCAATTATTTTCACTATTCGAGTAATCGTTTGGTTCATAAAATGTCAGAAAACTGAAAAAAATGTGAAATAATGAGGTTCTCAACTGTCTTTTTTTGTCCACAAACCAAAATTATTCAGTTTTTAATGATTTCTTTGTTATTTGGAGCACAGAATCTAGAAAATATTCACGTTTAAGAGGCAAAAACAATCAGAAATCTTGTTTTAATAATGAAAAAAGCTTCAAACCTGGCACAGACAGGGCCAAATGAATAATGTGTTAATTAAAATATCGATATTTGCCCACATTGCATATTGATTATCATATTACATGAGAAGGAAGGACGACAAATTATACCCAGTACAGTTGGACAATTTAATAAATGGTAATTGTAATTAAATCTCTCTCATAGTGGTTTTAGGGACTTTTTAGCATGCGCGCACACACACAGGCAAACGAGACACACCTGTGCGTCAACCACATAAAAAATAAAACAGGAAATAATAAATGAGCTTAAAAAAACATACAAAGCAAATTCCTGCTAAGAGTTACAGCAGGATATTAAACTACAGTGATAGCTAGCAGCCAGCTAGCTTACCATAATACCTTTGAAACAGGAAGTGAAACAGCTAGTGTAGCACAGCGGCCATTTTGACATAGGCTATTGTAGCTGGAAAAGCACAGGTGTTACTGAGCACATTAACGATGATTGTGACAGTGAGGCAGCAGAAACGCCCCGAAACTGAGGACACTGTCATTATTTTTGACGACTCACATCTGTGGTTTTCACTACAGTCACCTGTCAAAATGGCTGCTGGGCAAAGGAAGTGGTCCGCCCCACAAATAGGTCATTGTAGATGTTTCACGAAATAAATGTAGAAAGTTTCTTTTCCAAGTTCACTTTCACTTAAGATGTGATGTTGTCATTGATTTATCAAACATGTCAGGTTTATCTACTCAAAATAACGACACTGGGTGTATCAGTGATAGCTAGCAGCCAGCTAGCTTATCATAATGCCTTTGAAACGGGAAGTGAAACAGCTAGTGTAGCACGGCGGCCATTTTGACATGTTGTAGCTGGAAAAGCACAGGTGTTAACTTACTGAGCACATTAAGTGTGACAGTGAGGCAGCAGGAACGCCCTGAAACTGAGGACACCGTCATTATTTTTGACGACTCACATCTGTGGTTTTTCACTACAGTCACCTGTCAAAATGGCTGCTGGGCAAAGGAAGTGGTCCGCCCCACAATTGGGTCATTGTAGATGTTTCACGAAATAAATGTACGGAATTTCTTTTCCAAGTCTTTCATTTAAGATGTGAAGTTTTATCAAACATGTCAGGTTTATCTAAGACAGAAAAGTGTGGGGGGGAAAAATGTCTCATTCTATTAAAGCCAACAAAACAGGCCCACTATTATGAAGTACTCCTTAAACAATGCCGTAAAGAGCTTTTGTAAGAAACCGTCACGGTTCAAGTAAGATGTGAGGTTTTAAAAGAAAAAAGTAAATTACAGTGTCTTCTTGGGCCAAAACCAGATGTCTTTCCCCCTGCTAAGAGGAGACAGACTGTGATGATGATGAAGTCATGTGTGGAGACAAAACGCTGAAACCCCTCACATAGACAATAACGCCATAATTCATATGAGCCAATGACAGCAGCAGCAGCCGCCGCGGTGATCTTTAGATAGATATTAGCACATCTGTTCCACACATGCAGTCCTCACAGCATCACAGATACAATACATGAGCTCACAGAGAGAGAGAAAGACTGTCACGACTCATCAAACATGAAGCAACTGCACATTTCTGTCACCAAAAACTACTGCCTTCATAGATGATAAGTTATGTTTTTGTGAGTAATTTATTAGTTTTCCTTGTTAGGTCTTATATTTCAGGCAGTTGCACTCTGAGTTCCCAGGTACCTTAAAGCAGACCTAGAACGGAAGTTTCCAATTAACCGACAGGCCAATCACAAGACAGTTGGGAAAGCTGTCGTTGGCTGGCCAATCACAACACAGTCTGTCTTCTGGGGGTGAGATTTTAGTCTGAAACAGCGTGGCTGAAACAGAGCTTCAGTGAGGAGAGATTTCCATCGACTGGTTTCCAGCAATTAGGAGGTTTTTGATCATAAAAACAAGTTAATGTATGTAAGTAGACCTCCATAACTCACATATATGTGCGATAGGACCACTCTATGTGAGCTTTAACACTTTGTCAAACTTTGCTGCAAAAAGGTCATTTTGACCATTGATATGAAATCTTAGTCCTTCCAGAGAAATATAGTCTGATATCAAAGATTTCCACAGATGCATTGAAGGAGGTTCATCTCCTACCCATTATTAATGTGGCTTTGCTGAAATGTTTAGTTTTTTATTAGTTTAATCTTTATTGCGATGTTTGGGTTAGACGCACTAGCGGACACTTGTAAGTACAAAGGCAGGCCTATGTTGTTGGTTTTTTTTTTTTACCACAGCAGAAGAGACAATGGATTTGTTCGTTTGCGTTATTGGAATAAATAAACCACCAAAACCTCAATAACCCAGCATTGAGTACACTATACCTGCCCAGGCTGCGATAGTAGTCGTTTATTAAAGGTGCCATATGTAAGATTGTGGCCAAAAACGGTTACTATATTCAAATTCAAAGTCTCTTAGGTTTCGTTTTCTGACATAACTGGCAACCTGTGGTTGCTTGGCAGCTGAGACTCTACTGACTGCAATGATTGGTAGACAGCGGTAGGTGGTGCCACATGCCAAAACATGATTTGCAGTCTGCAAAAAATGTTTTAATGCAAATATTTTGTCTGTACTGTTGTTGTTGGTGAGTTCAGTTTGTTATATGAACATTATTCCTGAGACTCTGTGACATATTAGGAGGTATTTTATGGCCAGTTGCTTTAGATTTATTACATAATGCACCTTTAAGATTCATTTTCAACATATTTTTCGCTACTTCACTGTGAATTCATGAAAATATCTTTTCTTTGCCTCACATCATAATAAAAATCTCATAAACATCATCTGGCGTAAACTGAGACGTTGATGTAAACAGGAAAGTGTGTCTCTGTCCCATTTTAGATAGCAACATGGAAATGGAGCACTAAAGTAATTATTAACTTTCTGATACAAAAAAAGCCTTATCTTTGAAATGCACGTAGCTTTGTTGAATGTGTTTATTCTACTGGGCGTTCAGGACTTATTTAAACACTTTTTCAGGTCACTGCAGTTTATCCTGAACTGTTGCTGCTGCGTCTTGTGATCCTGAGAACTTTTCATGGGAGTGACCTTTCAACCACCAGGTGTTCTGGAGCAGCAATATTCATTAGCACTTTTATCACATCCTCATTCTTTCTTTCTTTCTATCTTTATTTATTTAATTATTTGACCTCACGTCTCGGGTTGAGGCTGAAAACGTCCGACTCTGACACTGCGGCTGACTTGAGTGAAAACACACACATCCACAGCTGTCCAAACAGGAGCTGCCACTGCGTGTTTTGGCCGTAAAGCTCTGTGCGTCCGTTGCCCTCCCCAAACCCCTGTCCTCAACCTGATCCTGATCCTGATCCTGACCAGCAGCCTGGCTCTCGCCTGGTTTCCATCACCGCAAATCGTAAACATTGACGCAGTCCTCTTTTGCCCTCTTCTGTTGTTTCCCGTGCTCCGTGCAGGTCATGGCTCACATGTCCTGAACCTGGACAAATGCCTCTCATAGATGCAGCTCACCGCCAAAACTGACCACAGCTACCACACTGACCCAAGCAGTGGCTGTAATTTTAAACACAAACAAGGCAATATACCCACCGAATTTCAAGAAAAAATCGGTGCAACTAAATTTCTGCCCGCTCCATAGTGGCCTGACCTTTGGGGGCGCTACTGAGCCATTTTTCACAAGTGGTTTTTCAAAAGTCCATTATTTTATCGAATTTTCGCCAGTTCGGATGTGCGTGGAAGTTATCGTCCGTTTTCATGCAAGTTTAGGCATAATTGACAACTTATGATATTATTTTGTAAATTAAATGCTGTTATGCTTCTTATACTAACCTAGAATGAGAAGAGAATCCCCAAATTCAAAAATAATTAATAAATCAATACATTGTGGCCTATAGAACTGGAGTTTAGTCAATAAAAAGACTTACAACCTTATTTAAGTACAAAATCCAATCCAAATACACTATAGGACTGTTGTTCAAATATTGGCTGCTGTACTAATTTATTTATTTTGACAAATGATGTCATATAAAGCAGCTTCTTCTCTTTGTTTTTGTTGATTATATGACTGTAAAAGGATCTAAAATCATCTTTCAACAGAGGACACAGTAGTAGTTTATTGGTAAACTTGCCTCTTTTTTGTGTTTGCAACTCAACTTTTAAACCAATTACGGAGTATGCGTTGAGTATGAGCTGCTGCAGTCGAGGGCAAATCCTTGCTTTTCTGTCTATAAACAATCTTTGCTGTGTATTTGCAAACTAAAACAATATGCAGAAGAAGGCCATTCATGCTCCCAGGGCTGATGGGAAATGACTCCCAAATGATTTTGGGAGGAGAGTCGAGGCGAGGCTCTTTCCTCCTCCTGGGTTTCCCTTTTATTTTAGTTTTCTTTGAAAAACATATGCTCCTACAGTTTGTTTGCTGTAAGATATCCAAGCGCTTTATTCCCTATAATGAATAAAACCTTTTTCCCCTGTCAGTGCTTCTCACAGAAATGACTCTGGAGCATTAAGAGTATCCCAGCCTCACAGACTGAGGGGGGTATATGCCGTGACTGTGACAGATGACCACACTCGGGCCGATGCATTGTCTCTCTGTTTTGCATTTTCACCGCCAGCTCCACGGCTCGTTCTCTCTGTGACTGCTGTCCAAATGTCACAGGGAAATCACGGGGGAACGACAAGCTGGTACGAGCAGAATAAACACTATAATGATGCTGCTGCACTTCGAATAAAAAAACCAAAAAGCCTTCACAGTTCATTCTGAAGCTGATTGGAAAGTATGAGTATATTTAATAGCCACTAGGAGGCGACTCTGCTGATTGCAAAAACAACTTCCCACTTGATTTAAAGTGTCAGGAAACGTTTCCCACAGGACGTTTCCAGCGTTCTGCTTTCTACTTCTACACACTCCGTCACTGAAATCTCTCCCCCCTGACAACACAGGCAGGTAGGAACCAAAAACACTGGGGTAAATATGTAAATAAAACATACATTCACATTTGCATTTATGTGCAACTGAAAAAAGGGGCATCATAAATGACTATAAATACAAAACCATATACACCGTAACCAAGGTTACAGTCTCACGCACTAGACTCTTAGAAATAAAAGTGCTAAGTAGAACCGTATAAGGTTCTTCGGCTTGTCCTCATAGGATAACCCTTTTTGGCTCTACCTGGAACCTTTTTGGAGGGTTCCACCAAGAACCCCTTTAAAACCCTTTCCTTTATTCAGGAAAGGGGTTTCAAAGGGTTCTCTGGATCAAAATGGCTCTTACTGGAACCATTAGTGTCACCAAGAACCCTTGAAAAACCCTTTCTTCAGGAAAGGGTTTTTTAAGAAGCAAATGGTTCCAGGTAGAACCTCAGCTCTTGTAGAAGGACCCTTTTGGAACCCTTATTTCTAAGAGTGTAGTTTCAGGTATTTTTCATGTTCCTGTCTTCATTAAACATTAATTCTCAATTTCTGTGGGTGATGTCGCAACTGGTTTTGCCCAATTATTCAAAATGATAGGGACAGCTCCAATGCCGCCTTTTCGTGTTATTGTGAATGGTGACACCAATACCACAAGCTTGAATATATTGTGAAAGTTCACTATGAGTTCTGATTAAACTTTTTGGCTTGTTTTTTTAGACAACAGTAAGTTTTCCTTTACCTTGTTAACAAGTTTCAGCATGTACCTTCCTCAGAACTGTCACCCTGATATTAGGTGGTGACGGACACAAGGAGGCGTGGTCGACCCATCAAATCTGAGCTGATAAGGCACGACACCACCGAATATCAGGGTGACAGTTCTGAGAAAGACGGAAGGTAGATGCCGAAACTGGTTAACAAGGTAATGGAAAACTTACTGTTGTCTTAAAAAACAAGTACAACCTTGAGTATTTTAGGTGTCCAATTTACCTAATCCCTATATAGTATGTTTTTGGACTGTGGCAGGAAACCAGAGAACCCGCCAAAAATCCACGCACACACACAGGGAGAACATGCAAACTCCACATAGAAAATGTTCTGACCCGGTCGTGAACCCCCGGTCTGCTTGCTGCAAAGGCAAGAGCGCTAACCACTACACCCACCGTGTGGCCCCTCCAGTCATCACCGGCCACATAATGTTCCAGCTCCTAACGTTCATGCTCTCATAAGGAAGAAATTATAATCAACCCACAAGAGTTTTTCATATCATTTTTGACCATTGTGTGATCACAAAAACACGATAATAACAAAGCAGATTACACCGGAAATGCAATGCAAACCTTCATATGTGTCAGCATTCTCCGGAGCGTTTGGACCTCCTCGTCGTTACCTGGAGTTATCCTGAAGACTTGATCGCTGCGAAAACAACAGAACAACAGAGTCTGAGTGTCGCGTTGCAGCCGCGGGGGGTTTCGACACCGCTAAAAATTTGCGATAACAGCTAGGGCTCGGTTCCATTTCCCCCCCGAGTGCACATCATTTTGAAAAAAAACAACAACAAAAAACATCTGGGCCACAGAGCCACAGACGGGTAATGCAACCACCTATTGTGCTAATTTAAGGTGACACCTATCAAGGTATTTTGTTTGATGGTGAAATGGGTGGTTCCTCCTTTTTCGAATCGTCCTTTATAGATGACAGGGTCAAACCCTCCCGTGTGAGACATCATTACAGAATCAGGTTTCAGCGTTTTTCCAGCGCCTGCCACTGGCACCTGGAACTATTCTTTGGTCGGATACAGTAGCAGCAGATGTTTCACGTTTGAATACATCAGTCAAACAGGGACGGGATGAGCTGTGTCGGCAAGTCCTGATAACACCTGACAATACAGTACGCATTCATATTATTATTTATGTTTGCCAGGGCCAAATCAACATACTGATATGGTAATGATAATAAGGGTTCCAAAAGGGTCGATTGATTGTTTATTAAGAGAATCATCCACAATTTTGATAATCGATTAATCGCTTTGAGTGATTTTTCCAATAATTAAAGGTGCCATATGTAAGAATGTGGCAAAAAACGATTACGACATTCAAATTCAAAATACCGAGGTCTTTTAGGTTTCGTTTTCTGACGTAACTGGCAACCCGTGGTTGCTCGGCAGCTGAGACTCTACTGACTGCAATGATTGGTAGACGGCGGTAGGTGGTGCCACATGTGAAAACATGATTTCAAAACATCAACATGATTTGCAGTCTGCAAAAGATTTTTTTTAATGCAAATATTTTGTCTGTGCTGTTGTTGTTGGTGAGTTCAGTTTGTTATATGAACATTATTCCTGAGTCTCTGTGACATATTAGGAGGATTTTATGACCAGTTGATTTAGATTTATTACATAATGCACCTTTAAAACAGGTTTATCTGATTTTTCAGCTTCTTAAACGTGAATATGTTCTGCTTTCTTTACAAAGACATCATTGAAACAAAATAATTTTGGTTTGAGGACAAAACATGACGTTCATGATCCTCATCATTGCCAGATACAAGTACTTGATTAATCGTGAAAATAATCCACAGATGAACAGATTATAAGTATAATCTTGAGTTGCAGCCGCGTCCTTTTAATCGCTTTACTACAACAGAGAGACACTCGTTATTCTCCTCGTGAACCTGTTGCTTTTTGCTCTTCACGTCACAGTTTATGGAGGTTTAACGCACTCCCACTTCCTGTCTTCCTCTCTCTCATGTTGTTGTTGTTGTTGTTTTTTTTACAGTGTGTCACACAGGAAGTGCGTGCGAGGCAACAAAGGTGGCAACAAGCCAATCTGAGAGGACAGAGGAGAGAGGCGAGCGAGAGGTTTGAAAGACAAAAGGCCCCCGGAGCATCAAAAGTGAGCGGCCACTCCGTCGAAGTGACCACAACACACTGCCGTTGCTATGGCAACGAGACAGGGAAATAAAAAAAAATATAGGACAGTTCAACGGTTTCCGGTAAGTACCACACTTACACTGTGCATTCTCTGGCCTTTGAGATAACACTCTGGGAATCCAAAGCTCTCTGCTTTATCTTTGACTCAAAGATGACAAGATTGTTTTGTCACAGCTCTGGCCTCTCTCTGGCTCTCTTTTCATCTCCCAGCTGCAGCAGGGCTTTGTAGACTAAATCTGCCTTTCAGTTGTTCCGTCAGTGGATGGAAGGATTCTCTCTGTGGTATGAGAGCAATTTGCTTTTTAACACAACAGAGTCTCAGTGTTGATACGCCGGCGCTCCGTCCATTAACGGGTTATAAAGAACCCCCTTTTTCCAGCTATATATTAAGTTGCTCCTTTAAAGAGTAATGTGTCATTATTTTTGAAGGCTCTCTGCAGCCACAGCGTTCACCGCTTAAATCAGGACTTCTCGTTGTCACGCAAAGTTATACATGAAATTCTTTGGAAGTGGTCCAAAATATATGGTGTTTGAATCAGATGAGGTGCGGAGGGGGGGGGTGAGTTTGCAGCCGTGGTGGTCTCTCTCTCTCTCTCTCTCTCTCTGCTAAATCACATGAAGAGCTCTTTTGAAAAGCCGGGCCATTAATACGTTCACACTTGTGCCTCCTATATTATGCTTTTGCCAAATTCCTGTAAGTGTTCAGTCCCATTTGACCACTTAGACTTTTTAACAACCAGGATCTGAGCCTGACTGAAGCTGCTTTTAGACTTAAGAAATACAAATACTGTCATTTAATGCACACTTCAAGGAGGTGAACGGAGGCTGTGGTGCAAAAGCCTATGAAAAGTAACATTTGTGACCAAAAAGAGACTTCTTTTTCCACTTGTTTTATATTTAATTGTTCATTGTTTGTGTTTTTTTTAATCTTTAAATGCGCCATATGTAAGAATGTGGCAGAAAATGGTTACTACATTCAAATTCCAAATACCGAGGTCTTTTAGGTTTCATTTTCTGACGTAACTGGCAAACCCGTGGTTGCTCGGCAGCTGAGACTCTCCTGACTGCAATGATTGGTAGGTGGCGCCACATGCAAAAAACATGATATGAAAACATCAACATGATTTGCAGTCTGTAAAATATTTTTTTTAATGCGAATATTTTGTCTGTACTGTTGTTGTTGGTGAGTTCAGTTTGTTATATGAACATTATTCCTGAGTCTCTGTGACATATAAGGAGGATTTTATGGCGAGTTGCTTTAGATTTATTACATAATGCACCTTTAAATATGCAGGCTGACTTCTATAATACATGCTTTTTTATAGTTTTTAATTCTTGCCATACTTATTTACTCCAGTATTTATGAAATAAGCACTTTTATCTCACTCTTTTTGCCTTTGTTTAATGGTTTTCTTCGTCGTATGTCTCTCAGATGGTCTAAAACAAAACATAATCTAATAATATTATTAATATGTAGTTTTAAACAGAGTTGCTGCTGCAGCATCATGTGCACATATCGTGAGTGCCTCATGTCCCGCAACAAAAACAGATCAAATCTCATCCAAATGGCACCAGAAAACCGGAACAGTCTGGAGAAAATATGGAGTAAACAAAACAAAAAACAACAACAACAAAACAAAAACCCGTGATGGATCAAAGAGATTGTGAACTTTCTTTGCTCGTATCCCTGCGCTCTGCTGCTCTCAACATGAGATTAAAGTCTGTGTCCTCATCTCTGCGGACGAACCACCACGCGATAGCGGGGCTGTGAGTGAGTGAGAGCCCCACACATGAATGAATGGATGAATGAATGAATGGATGGATGAATGGATGAATGGGGTTCTTTACTCACCCTGCGTAGCGGTTGTTGTAGAGGTAGGCACCGACGGGACATAACACATCACTGCAGATTATCACACACGCCAGTAAAACGGAGGCGCGAAATGCGCTTCTGTGGTCCAGAACCATCTTTGTCCAGCAGATCAAAGAGTGCGCACACACATGCGAGGCTCCGCTGCAGCGTGCACGCGGAGATTAGATTAAATAACAATAATATTAAAAAATAATAAGAAGCAGAAACTGCAAAGTAATCTTGGAAAAAGACTCGGCATTGATTGGCAGCGTGACCCTGTTGTGTTGTGTCGCGGCGCCCGCGCTGTCCTGGACTTCCCCGTCTGACACAGAAGGTGCGTAAAAAGGTGCGTAATAAGTCGGTCAGATGGCACAAGGCAGACATTTACCACCTCTTTGAAGCTCTGGAGGGAATTACAGGGCAGCAGCAGCAGCAGCAGCAGAGGCAGCTCTTTAAAAAAAAAAAACGAGGAGGACCTGAGTCACGTGACCTGCTGTCGGCAAAGTTGGTAACTAGATCCGTCTGAGAGCGCGCGCTGCGCTGCAGAGATTATCATCATCTCATGGTTCATAGACGCACGTGAATAGCAGACGATATATATATATATATATATAAATATATATATATATAGTTCTATAGAAATATAAGTTGATGTAAAAAAGTTCAGTGTATAAAGAACTTCATGTTCTTCTAGTCTCAGCTCAGTTCGTCTAAACACAAAAGTCAAGGTGGTTGAATTTAGAAGTTAAAGTTAACCTGATGCTTAAACTTCACGAACATCAACTTGATGACACATAGAAGGAGAAGACATTTGGTTCCCAGAACGTTCTGGGAACGTAACCTTTTGGATGCAGGAAGGTTCCCCCCTAGGTTCTTCTTTGGTTGATATGGAAAGTTTACTTAACGGTCCCCTAACGTTAGTTTTTGGTTGCACATTTTTGGATCCCAGAACGTTACTTTCTCTCAACCTTTAGAGAATGTTTTCTTTTGGTTCCCAGAACGTTCCTCTAATGTTACTTTGTCACAACCTTCATGCAGCCGTTAGAGAACGTTCTCTAAAGGTTCCCAGAACGTTCCCGTAACCTTAACTTCTCTACAACCCCCATACAACCTTTAGAGAACGTTCTCTATGGCTTCCCAGAATGTTCCTCTAACGTTAACATCTCTACAACCGCCGTACAACCTTTAGAGAACGTTCTCTATGGCTTCCCAGAATGTTCCTCTAACGTTAACTTCTCTACAACCTTTAGAGAATGTTCTCTATGGCTTCCCAGAATGTTCCTCTAATGTTCACTTCTCTACAACCTCCATACAACCTTTAGAGAACGTTCTCTTTGGCTTCCCAGAATGTTCCTCTGACGTTAACATCTCTACAACCGCCGTACAACCTTTAGAGAACGTTCTCTATGGCTTCCCAGATTGTTCCTCTAACGTTAACTTCTCTACAACCTCCATACAACCTTTAGAGAACGTTCTCTATGGCTTCCCAGAATGTTCCTCTAATGTTAGCATCTCTACAACCCCCATACAACCATTCTCTTTAGGATCCTTTTTACCGTCTGTGCAGAGTAAATCGTGCAACATACTATAGGACTTCTGGATTGTATCAGATCTTACATTTTTTTTATCTGTCCGATCCAGTGACAACAAAAACATGAAGAAAACAACAAAAAGTATGTACTGGTAGTACATGTGTGCATAAGTACACAGGTATTTATAAAGCCAGGAATGTGTGGCTTTGGTGGATTAAAAAGAAAATAACAACACAGCGAGACAGTGAGAGTATTGTTTGTTCATTCACTGAATCCTTACCTTATATCTCCATAGGCCGACCCTAAAGCCACTGCCAGTGAGATAACAAGCTGCCACTTCTGTCAGTGCCTTGGCCTGACTCCACCAGGAATCCCTCTGTGGAGCTTTTCCGTGCCCCCTCCCTGTTATTCCAGGCTCACTGTTCCTATGTTTGATCCTGGACTTATCGGCCCCTCAAACACCGCGATTAAACGTCTAAGTCGACTGCCAGCCCTTTTTCCTTTTGTGATTGACCAGCGGCAGCACATTTTTCTCATGCTTCTCTCTCCAGTGTCAACAGCGCGCCACCTGTTTTCCACCCAATTACTGCGCAGCAGACCCCAAACACACCCTGAATCTGAAATTACAGCGCCATAAAACACCACGTAACAACACTTAGTGGTCATTACTGTATGTTGTCTCTTTTGTAAACATGCAAAGAGGAGGGGCAGCTTACATTACTTCAGTTTTTTGACTCAAAGCAAGTTAGTTTACTTTATTAGGACACGACTCACCATTTCACGAGGTAGCGGCAACTCCTCCTGCCACAGTTAACACAATCCAACCAATCCACTTTAGTTATAGACCACATTTTAAAACAACACAGTTGCCCATCTTTTAAGTGCTGTATAACATTACGTAAAACACAAGGCTATAAGAAATGTAGAAAACAACAGTTCTGCACAACACCAACAGCTCACACTGCGTTAAAGACTTAGTGTGAGCTGTTGGTGTTAGCCAGCTAGAATAAATAGGGAGATACACTTAAAAAGCTTGGATAGACGTCTAATTTGCTATCTAGCTTACATAGCTAGCTAGCACAGATAGCCGACCTGCTTTCATAAATGTCTAGTTTGCTAGCTCGCTCATTATTTTTCTGTCGCTGATGGCTAGATAAAGTCCAGTTAGCTTACATAGCATAGATAGTTGATTAGCTTAGATAGAAAGATGTCTAGTTTGCTAGCAAGAGAAAATAGGTAGATCATTTTAAAAAGCTAAACGGTATCTAGCTTAGATAGTTAGCTAGTTAGAAAAGTGAGATTGCTCGATAGATGTCGAGTTTGCTAGCTAAAATAGCCAGATACATGTTGAGTTAGCAAGCTAGAATAAATAGGGAGATACATTTAAAAAGCTTAGATAGACATCTAATTTTCTATCTAGCTTACATAGCTAGCTAGCACAGATAGCCGACCAGCTTTCATAAATGTTTTGTTTGCTAGCTAGCTCATTATTTCATTATTTTTTTTAACTTTTAAAAGCCTGTGGATTTAATAAGTTAAACCATAGGCTTTAAATGTCCTTAAAACTCCACCTCTTTCGTCAAAACTAAAAATGAAATGTGCTGGGAAATCTTCTTAAAACAACATATAAACCGAAAGTGTTTTTGAGCAGAGCTGCACACAAGAAGCATATTCATAAAAAAATGATTGGCTGGGAGTTCCATGTGTATCATGTTCACGGGTTTGCGGGCAGAGTGAAAACGCTCACATGTACCAGGCGGTGACGTCAACGTGGTCATTTGTTGTGTGTCGGGCACGGCGGCCGCCGCTGCTCTGGGAGTCAGTGTGGTCGTCCTCGGTGTTGTTCTTAACACACGGGAACTCTCTGGGGCTATGGTGTGTGTGGGTGAAGGTGAAGAAGCAGCCATGTTTTTTTTCAGAGCTAAGTGGAACACTGTTGAATGGCACAGAGGGGCCAGTAATTTACCAGGTTCCCCGACTGAGGTCTGAGTGAATGAACCCTTTGACGAGCACATAGTGAGAGCGAGCCTCGCACTGCTCGTGGTGGCCATGAGGGCAACAAACTGCACCTCTTTGTGATGTCGGCACATCCGTGACCTTCTGACCCTGAGAGGAGAAGTGAAAGAGGTTAGCAGTGGGGGATAAATAAAGATGGTGCTGAATCTGGACTGAGTGGACCAATGTCACTCTCACAATGGATGAAGGAGTTGAGGGAGTTTAGACTCAACAACATGGTGTTTGAGGTTTACTCAACAGTTGTCCAGCTGGAAATCAACCTGTCAATGATCATCCATCATCGCCATGAGCCACAAGCTAACATAGCTAGCTAGCACAGATAGCTGACCAGCTTTCATTTATTTCTAGTTTGCAAGCTCGCTCATTCTTTCATTACTTTTCTGTCACTGATGGCTATTTAAAGTTAGTCTAGTCTAGTCTGGTTAGCTTACATAGCATAGATAGCTGACTAGTTTAGATAGAAATATGTCTAGTTTGTGAGAAAGAGAAATTAGGTAGATCATTTCAAAAAGCTAAAAGGTATCTAGCTCAGATAGTTAGCTAGTTAGAAAAGTGAGATTGCTCGATAGATGTCGAGTTTGCTAGCTAAAATAGCCAGATACATGTTGAGTTAGCCAGCTAACATAAATAGGGAGATAAACTTAAAAAGCTTGGATAGATGTCTAATTTGCTATCTAGCTTACATAGCTAGTTAGCACAGATAGCTGACCAGCTTTCATAAATGTCTAGTTTTCTAGCTCACTCATTATTTCATTATTTTTCAGTCGCTGATGGCTAGATAAAGTCCAGTTAGCTTACATAGCATAGATAGCTGACTCGCTTAGATAGAAAGAGGTCTACTTTGCTAGCAAGAGAAAATAGGTAGATCATTTAAAAAAAGCTAAAAGTTAGGTAGCTTAGGTAG
The DNA here is from genome assembly GCF_963457635.1 of Microchirus variegatus. Taxonomy (NCBI): domain Eukaryota; kingdom Metazoa; phylum Chordata; class Actinopteri; order Pleuronectiformes; family Soleidae; genus Microchirus; species Microchirus variegatus. Next base: position 6,288,897 of record NC_139816.1, on the reverse strand, counting down.
TTAGCTAATTAAAATTGTGAGATCGCTCGATATATGTCGTTTTTGCTAGCTAAAATAGCCAGGTACATTTTGAGTTAGCCAGCTAGTATAAATAAAAAGGCTTGGCTAGACGTCTAATTTGTTAACTAACTTACGTAGCTAGCTATATTCTTAATATTCTCAGTACAACACAAGAATAAATCCGGCTATATTCTTTTAAACTGATTCATGTTTTTACTCTGCTTACGTATGTAAATAAATGATTAAAATATATATTACTGTATATTAACCTTTGCCTCGAGACTATTACTTATTTACTTCCTCCTCTTTAGTCTTTGTTGACCCATACAGTAATAAAGCAATTTATCCACAGGGATTAATAAAGTTATTCTGATTATGAGCAGATTATAAAGGATCAGTACAGTAGAAGAGGATTTCTACTTGAATTTTTCCATTACCATAAAACGTACAGTATACAGAGGATATAAGAATGTGCAATATAGAGTGTCCTATATCCTTTATTCAGCACAACCTATAGACAATCTGATTGGAAAAAAACAACATTTTCACCAACTATGGAAACACACCTGAGCAGAAAGTACTCAAAATGTTTCAAATCATTGAATTTGTGAAATTTGGTTAAACACGTCACAGTTCAAAGTTGACTCGTTTTTATGAACAAAAAGACAAGAAAAACAGTCTAATTTTGTGACTTCTGCAACAATTACTGCTATTTTATATAATGACTAAAAATGCGATAAAAAATTAATCATAACTTTGACTCGACTCCACATAAGAAGACGAATATGTAAACTATAAACACACACACACCCCCAGGATGCCCATATAAGGAGTTATTGTGTTTTATTCCCACTGCAATTTCTGAATGACTGAGAATCTTCACAGATAAGGTGATATAATGTACATATACATACACATATCCACAATCTGTGCAGATTAATAAAGTTATAACCCGCTGGTGTTTGATGTTAAGTGCTCTGACCGTTGTTTTCCACAGCCCTTCGCTTCCTGGCAGCACTCAAACCACAAATAATAGACGTTAATTCCAAAGACCAAAGTCATGGGCAATAAAATGTTAAGGGCCTGGAAATTTACCTGCGCTGTAACAACTCATATAAAACCATAAAGACGTTGATTTAGCGCAGACATAATCACACTTTCACACAAGGATTCTAAATGTCTGGGACCCTGGCCTGGTTATGGTTTGTCAACATATAAATGTATTTATTATGAGGCTCTGTTTCACGCAGACATGATTTTGATTCCAGTTCATTGAAACAACACTGCTCTCTGGTGGCAGCAAAGGAAACAGCACTGTGGAAACCAGCCACCACAGCGTGCAGTACCACATCTAACCACCAGAGTGTGCCCAATGTCAAGATATACTCACCGTGGGGGAGCCGTGTCCTCATCTCCCCTCACAAAACTGACACTAACCTGTAATTGAGACGTAAAACAGCTCCATAAAATAAAGACTCCCTCTGGTGCTGATAAATTTCTGCACTTGTCATCACTTACATTCTTTTCCTCTCTTGAATGAGGCGAATGTGCTCAAACAGACTCCAGAAATGTGCTGCATGCACGACATTAAGAGGTCAAACGACACGAGCGTGCATGCTTAAACTGCAGAATGGAGATAACTGAATCCATATTTAATCCGTGAATGATTATTTGAGCCTGCAAATGGTTCATTTAATCCTCCTTTTATGGCTGGTGAAATGGAACGTTCTTGAGTGTGATGCAGATGTTCTACACACAGCCAGATAGTCTCACATTTATTTCTATTTTTTTGTTTGTTAAAACGAGTGGAAAACTAGAGGAAACTGACCAAGATTGTACTTCAGAAATGCCATGTAAGAAATGTTTACTTAAAATGAGCCTTCCTTTACCTGAATAAGCTGAGAATGTATACCCTACACACACAAAAAACATGTTTTTATGTCTTAGTGAGGACTCCCTTACCCAAACTTTAACCATCACAACTGAGTACATAACCTTAAGATTTACCCTTAACTCAACCTGAAAAATTAACCCTAACCCTTATCCCTAACCCTAACCTTTGTAAATTTTTTGCACCTAATACCAGATTTTTATAAAGTCGTCAAAGGGCTAATTGAGTAAAAGTACCCCCAAAAAAAGTAGTATCTCACCAGAAAATGACTTTGGTAGAAGTTGAAGTCACTCTTTTTTAGTATGACTTAAGTAAAAGTCTTAAAGTATAATGACATTTACTGTACTTAAGTATGAAAAAAGTAATTTTTCTCATATAAAAAATTGCGGTGCCAAATTGAGCCATAGTGGTCTTAAAAATCTATTAACGTTACCTATATTTAAAACTTGCATAAACTTCAGTCTCGCTTTGAAATGTTTCTGTTTTTGAGGATGCGATAACACAACTACAACACGGAACTAAAGTAGGCCACCTGTGTTCCCCGGTGAGAATTTATCCAGCACCACTAGCTAGTGTGCTATGTGCGCGCGCCGCGGTGCATTAACCATTAGCATATCAGCGGAGAAAACTTCATGAAAGCCCACAGCTAAGCTGAAAATGCAAGTTCAACGATTTCTGGCTCCAATTTTCCTTCATGTCTTTTGTAATTTTTTGTCAGTATGGATTTGAAATGGGTCTTAAATTGTATTCATTATGGTCTAAAAAATGTTGTTTGTGTAGCTCAGTACTGTGTAAAGTAAGCTTTTATAAGACAAAGTTTAAACATGATCCTGAAAACTAGACTATTTTTCCATTTCAAAACTCCTTTCGCAGGCCGAAAATAACATGATTTACCATGATAGCAACGTCCCAGAAAAACAGGTGTAAAACGGCCCTAGCATCACTACAGTCTTAATTACAACTCAAAACAGCTGGAAATTGACGCAAATAAAAACAATAATCACTTTTTTGGATGTGCATAAATCTTGGTTTAGTCCACATGAGAACCTCCCTAACCCAAATTAAAAAAGTCCATTAACCGTAGTGTAAGCCATGGATTTGATTGTGACTGCACACAGTTTGTATATTAGCAGCTCACTGAAGATGAGACGAGGCACAATCTGCCATGGTTAAAACAGCTGCTCCTCATAACGTTAACGACGGCTCTGTTCACTGCGGCGTGACAGCAGTGAGTCAGCGTGAGCCGCCCTCAAAGTGAGGAGGCTGAACGCTAAATTAATTTTCAAAGGAAAGTTAATTTTCTCAAATCAAACGTCCCCAATGTGAATTACGTACAGTACATTAAAACGTTCATGTCTCTCAAATCCTGTGATCTTTGGCATTTGGAATGAAACGATGTGATTTAAAGTTGTGTTAGCAAGTTTTAAACGGGTTTAACTCATACGACACATGCGTGTTATTATGCTCAAGCATGTCTTGAATTAACATAATAGACCTTTTGTTTAACAGCATATGAAATAGTGACCAAGACATTAATTAATTAATTAGGGTTCCACTCTAGTTTTAAGAAAGGTACGATGCTGCTGTCATTCACATGTATCACGTATTGGTACTTTACTTTGTTATTTATATTTAAAACCACTTCACTTCCACTACATTTCATAAAATTAGAAGAAGAGTTGGTATTATGGTCTGTATTTATATAGAGCTGCTTTACACTACAGTTTTCAGCCATTCACACACTGCAACATTGCTCAAGGACACATTATTAGACTAGCAGAACCAGGATTTGAACCCACAGCCTTCCAGTTCCAGTCCTACCACTTAGCCACCATGGCTCGATCCTAACTCCTCACTTTAGTACATTTTATATCAGAAAATGACTTTTTAAGTACAGTAAATGTCATAAAATTGAAGTAATTTTGCAAAAAAAGTGACTTCAACTCCTACCAATGTAATTTTCTAGTAACATATTTGTACTTTTACTCAAGTATTCCTTCAACCCTTTAAGGTACAACATTCAGAACAAGTCACATTAAGTGTTAGTGAGTTCAGCTTGATGCATTTTTTAATCAGATATAGTGACTTAAAGTGTGGTCGACCAAATGGTTGAGTAGTACCTTAAAGGGTTAAGGTACTTTATACACGACTCATTAAATAGAAGGGCTATATAGGGATAACCCTGACCCTTGTTTGGATTGAACCAGAAACCTTCCAGTTATAAGCCCAGTTAATGTCCTGTTGGTCACGGCCTGTCCAGTTTAGCCTGAAGAAGCTTTTATTCTAATAAAAGAGTTTGAGAAATCACTATATTTGGTCATTATAGCAGCGTAAAAACAACAGATGTAGTGGTGGCTCTGTATCACTGAAGAGAGAGGAACATTGAGGGGGTTTGAAACCCACACAGATCACCACACAACTGTAAAAATCTTTGAAAATCTTTGAAAAGCTCAGCCAGAGAGGAAAACTATAGCACACAAATCTAATTCAGAGAGTTGTTCATTATGAGAGAAGCAGTGTTGCAGTGCAGATCCACACATGAATCATTCTGTCATTGACGTTCACTTTTTGTTGTGAAATTGTCATCTTGCCCGCACGTCTATTGAAGTAAAAAATATTATTCACCACGTGCTCTGCGAATGGTGCGTGAGTAGATAACAGAGGACGTTTCTTAAGCAAGAAGCTGAAATGTTCACTAGGAAAAATCTGATTAAATCAAAAAGGCTAATTTGACAACATGTCATAAAGGACACACTCATGCAGTTATTATGTGCAGTACTCCTTTAGAGAAGGTTCTCTTAAGGTTGTATGAAGGTTGAGACAAAGGGAACTTTCTTGGAACCAAAAGAGAATGTTCTCGAAAGGTTGTATGAAGGTTGTGACAAAGTAACGTTAGGGGAACGAAAAGGGAATGTTCTCTAACGGTTGTATGAAGGTTGTGACAAAGTAACGTTAGGGGAACGCTCTGGGAACGTTCTTTAAAGGTTGTATGCAGGTTGTATAAAAGTAACTTTAGGGGAACGTTCTGGGAACCAAAAGAGAACGTTCTCTAAAGGTTGTATGAAGGTTGTATAAAAGTAACTTTGGGAACTAAAGAGAGCATTCTCTTAAGGTTGAATGAAGGTTGTGAGAAAGTAACATTCTGGGAACCTTTAAAGAAGGTTCTCTTAAGGTTGTACGAAGGTTGTGAGAAAGTAACATTCTGGGAACCTTTAGGGAAGGTTCTCTAAAGGTTGTATGAAGGTTGTGACAAACGGAACGTTAGGGGAATGTTCTGGGAACCGAAAGAGAAGGTTCTCTAAAAGTTCCATGAAGGTTGTGAGAAAAGTAATGTTCTGGGAATTGAATGTGCAACCAAAAACTAACATTAGGAAAACTTTCCATATCAACCACAGGAGAAGCTCAGGGAGGAACCTTCAGGGAACATTCCCACAACTAAAAGGTAACATTCAGGGAACCAAACAGTGTGAGCTGTGTGTCTTTAATGTGACATAAATGAATCATTAAGTGACAAACAGTATATTAGTGATGAGGCTCATTAGACGTTTAATGATGGAAGCTGAGCTTTTATGACTCCAGTTCTTCACTCGGATGAACTCACACTGTGCTGTGTTTTCTGTGGAGGAGAGAGAAGGCAGAGGGAAAGTGAGCTAACACACTAACACTCTGCAGTGGTGTCAAAGGAGGAGCTTTTCATTTATCTCAGTTTAACGTGAAAACAGAGGGAAATGATGAGACATGGAGTCACAGTGAAGTCCAGGATGATCTGCTGCCTCTGCTTTTGATAAACAGTAATGTGGGTTTTATATCATCACAGTCAGGTTTGTGATCTGATGAGTCAACATGGAGGTAGGTAAAAAAGTCATCAATTACATTTACTCGCTTTACTGTACTAAAAAAAATAAAAATCATGCAAAGGTGAATGATGGGGACAGGTGAATTTGTGTTAATTAAGGTCCTTGAGTGAGTGACAGTTGTGACCTTTGACCCGTGTTGACTGAGACATTATGTGTTTACATATTTTATTTTGTCAGCAGTTTAATTTGTAAAGGTTTGCCTTTAAATTAAAAACAATAAATGTGAGATTTGTGTCCCCTTGTCCTTTTTGCACGACACAAGAAAGAACCCCAACCTAATTAAAAGATAATTAATAACTTAAATTTAACTTGAGTACGTTTTTAGAGCAGTACTTTTACTATTACTAAAGTAATTTAATATTTCATTACTTTTTTCACCTCTGGTACAAATATATCTATTGCTTATGATTTAACAGTGTCAAGCTGCATAAAATAACAAAATATATGTAATAACAATGTGTTTTTTTTCAGGTTAAGAGGGTAAAGGAAATACAAATCCTGTATTTTAATTTTTATTGTTTGAAGTGGTGATTTGAATGTATTTTTTAATAATATTTACATATAATTTTAAGAAATGAAAAAAGTATCATGTTTGTGTTTTTCCGCCAAACCTGTTGCAGCTCTTTTATTTTGACAGGCTCAACCGGAAGCCGCCGTACACACTCGCGCTGACTTGACAGCGCTCACTCTCTCTCTCCACATTAAAGGCACCAGGGAGGCAGGATTAGGGATGAAGACTTTTGGAGTCACATGGAGACAGTTTATGAACCACAGTGCAGTCCTCCGCTCTGTGGAGACACGTCCTAACACTGTTATTTAACTTCCATGCTAGTTTCAACTTCATTTTAAAGAGTATTTTTTTCCATTTCCGGCGGTTTTTAATCTATCATTTTGTGTTGTTTTTGTTGTTGTTGTTTGGTTCGGACTTCCAGTGAGTGAGCACCGGTTCCTTCCTCTCTCCTTCACTTACTTTGGACCATGCTGCAAACTTTTTTGTTTGTTTGTTTTGTTTTTTAACCCGCACCAGTGAAGCCTACCGTGGAGTGATGTGAAACTTTTTGACGAAGGAAATTAAAAAGTTGGTTTAGTCACAATGACGGAGGAGAGCAGAGGGGAGCACCGGGCTGAAAGCGGGAAGGACCTGGAGAAGCAGCTGCGATTACGAGTGTGCGTCCTCAACGAACTTTTAAAGACTGAGCGGGATTATGTTGGCACTCTGGAGTTTCTCTCGGTAAGTTTTTTTTTTTTTTCCTTCTCTGGGAAAGTGGAACACAAAAAGACACAAACAGCAGCTCCTGTTTAGTATGCACGGTGCAGCATCATCACTGCTCCTGTGCTACTTCCACTGGTGAATGTCAAACATAATGAACAAACCTGTTGCTACCTGTGCTGCAGCACTGCTGCTGATCCACATGGACCCGTCACTTTGGACATGTTCACTTTTTTAGACTGGCAGGCGTGAAATTGGAAGAGCAGTCAGTCACACAAAGGGTGCATTAAGGCATGTAACACACACACACACACTGAGATGGTTTAATCCTCCTCTCATAGGCAACAGCTGATCACACACACATTGATCTAATCTGGGCCTCTAAATCGTCTTTAAATCAACCAAATGGGCTTTTATTTTCTTGAGCAACACCTGCAACATGGCATACAACTTGAAAAATGTACATATAGTGAACATGAATATTGCACCTGCTCTAAAATGCATAGAAAAGTTAAAGAATATGCATTTTTCTTGATAGTCATAAATGTACCAGAACCACACATCAGATACCTATACCCCGTTCCTATTACACACAACTCAATTTATACGACTACTTTATCCCCATCACCAAATATTTACACATTTACAGTATTTTATACAATGCTGTTAATGTTCTCAGTACAACATTAGACTGTTTATGGCTTTAATCATGTCCATTTCCATTATATTCAACCCTATATGTGTTTAAAATTTGTATTTTATATGTTCTTTTCAGCTGTTTTATGTTTTTACTCTGGTTTAATTCAACTGCTAGACTTTTTTTTTTGTTTATTTTCCTTTCCTTAAACAAGGAAAATAAAAAGGTAAAAATTGTTTTCCGAAAACAATGTCTTTATTTAATGTGGGAGTAACTTATTTATTGCTTTGAACAGAGTGCAAGCAGAGAAGAGGTCTCCATATTCTGTTATTTATTCATCTTAATAGTTTTTCATAATTTAGCAAAAATAAGCAATTTTACCATTAAAAGTTAAAAACAACAACATTTCTCCACTCTGTGAACTGTTATGTCACCTTTAACCACAGCATACAGCATAGTAGCTATAGGAGAGTGCACTTTGCTGCTGCCATTACAAACTATTGATCAATTTCATAGTTTAAGTGAAAGGTCGGCCACTTCTGTTATGGGACCACATGGAATTCCCCCGTTTACACCTGAAATTTGTCAAAGCGCAGGTGGCAGTCGAGTACTTTACGCTGCCTCATGTGAAGGAATGAAGAAAATCTGCTCGTTGCGGTCGTCGAAAAGTGAAAGCGAAAGCTCTCCGTCGCTCCATTGGCTTTCATCGTATTTTCTCAGCGGTTCCAGAGTTTTCAGCGCCTGTGGGAACTTTGCGAGGAAGTCAGGTCCAAGGGCCACTGGGCTGTGTGTCATTAAAAGCACCATTTCCCACACCGCATTTATGAATGTGTACATGATCCCGCCCCCCCCCCCCCACTCCTCTCTCAACTATGGCCCAGATGTTCCCAATGGAGGGCAGAGGGACCATGCAGGGAGGGGATGGAGCTCTATCTGACCTTTTTCTTTCTTAGAAGTGGCATCATTGGAGAGATGCTGGAGGCAATTACGTGAGGGTTATGTGAGGGAATGTGTTGTGTCCTCTGTCCCGGTTGTGGGGGTTTGGGGAATGCAGCCACTCCTCGTTTATCTCCCCTGTTGTGCTGGAACTGGGATTCATTTCAGAAGTGGCTGACCCTCACAAGGCAGCTCTGTTCTTATTGGGAATGTTGGGGATGGGAGGCTCGGATTTGAGATCCGGTCAGCGACGGATAAAGTTGGGCAAGTTGCAGCCGTGGAGGTGGATAATTACAAAAAAAAAGACAAAGAGTTGCTATGATCTCCTGTCTTATCGTCTGGGAGCTCTTGGGGAGCATCATGGAAGATGCTTGGCGTGATCAAAGACGGTCTACTGGGGAGAGGGGTCAGATTGAAGACTTTCATCTTGCCTCCCCCTCTTCCTTTACTACCAAACCAAGCTAGATCCACGTATGAACCCCACTAGTTGTATGTGTCCAGAAAAGTCTCTCTAAAATGGTGCATAGCGACCCAAAAAGTGCTTTATTTGCATAATGAGCACATTCCCATGTAGACCGAATTGTAATATCCATCGTTAGGAATGAGTGCAAAGTATTTGTCGAGAGTTTCCCAAACTTATTGGACCCACTTTTTAAATATGACAAACTATTGCAACCCATTTCACAGTATAAATCATGACGGGAACTGATTTGTGCGTAACATTTCTGACTTTTTACTGCTGTTTCTGGTGCTTTTCCACAATACAGTTCTAGCACGACTTGCTTTTCCATCACCGATAGTACCTGGTACCTTTTAGTACCTGCTCTGGCGAGGTTCCAACTGAGCTGAGTCGATACTAAAAGTTGACTTTGACAGACTGGTGGTTCACTGATTCTGGTCAGAGAGTGTCGTCAGTGGAAGAGTCATGAGCGTGACGTCCGACACGAGAATCAAACTGAACAATGCCAAACTGTAGATGACTTAAAAAGACTTCAAAATCGCTGAAAACTTGCGTTAATCTCCAATATTAAGCAAAGAAAATGTCTAAAATCGCAGTAATTTTCAGCGATAGTGAGCTGAATCACAACCCGTAATGGAAAATGTCGTGCCCGATTACCTATAACGTGTAGAGTTGAGCCGTACCGTGTCGTGCTAGAACTGTATCGAACTAGAACTGGAAACGCGCCGTAAGAGTTTTACGTACAGAATTTACGTATAAATAACTTGGGCCTGAAATGAGCTTCCCCCCATTTCAAAGACCAGCGACCGCCACGGTCACATCCTTTATGAAGAACAAGCAGAGGCAGATAGACGAAAATTCACTATTTGCCAACCACAACGTAATCTGTGGATCCCAGCAGAGACTGTGCAAAAGGACAGAGGACGAGTTAAGGCCCCCCTGGTGTGCGATTCCCCTGGTGCGATAATCCAGGAGACTCCCAGCACCAGCAGGAAGAGATGTAAACAGGGTGAAAGGGAAAAGGGTAGAGTGGAAGCTGACATTGCCAGGAAGGTGAAGGGTAGTGTTTGGGACTCCACAAGTAGCTGGGCTTGGTGCCTTCTCTTGTAAACCATATTTCCTGGAGGAGGAATTCCTCCGAGGTTAGGAAATGCAGGGGAACAATGAGGCTCCGCTCAGTAGCCGAGGTTGAACTGTGCAGGGCCGAGATTGTTGCTGCTGATCCGTGGGACCACAACACAATACACCTCGCACATACTCGACTATTAAGGTAGTGGAAAACAACAGTGAACGTGGATAATTACAGCACTTTGTCCCAGGACAGCCTGAGACTATTGTGTGGCTTTAGCCAAACCTCTTGTGGGAAAATATGCAGATTGCATCTTGAAGGTGTCATTTCGGGGAAGAAGTAAATCTGACTTTTTCCTCCCTGGATCGAATCGAAAGCGCCACCTTTCGCACAGTACGTACTCAACAGTCCACAGTAGTCTCACGGTGATAGGTCGACTCGAGGGAGGACGTCTGAAATATCTCAAGACCGATCTCACATAGTGAACAATTATAGCTGGAGAAAGTGGGCGGCGGTGGACACGGCGCTGTTTATCTTGGACAGCGACGAGCCAATAAAATGACAGTGGTTTTTTAAAAAATGGAACAACTCAAGACATAATGTAAACATCGACTCTAATCAGCTCCTCTGTTAAAATCGAATACTTTGCTTCGGTCGTTGCTCGGCCATTATTCACCGTTGATGCCGAAACAATGAAAACCGTTGGTTGCATGATAATCATGATTCCTCGTCAACGGAGGAAACCCTTTCATGTACTGGATCTGGAAGGAGATCTGAGTGTGTAGTTAATGTAATATATTCCACTAAGTGGTCCCTCAGCTGCTGCCTTCCTCCACCCCAACAAAAGCCTGTTGAACTTTGAAAGATCCACCGAGTTATGTTTGAAACATTTTTTTTAATCCTTTTGCATGAATTGAAATGTAGAAAACGGTTGGGTATTGGGGGAAAATACTGTAAAATGCATCATGGGTTTCATCGTTTTGAGAGTTTGTGTTCATGTGAGCTTCATGTGGCGTTGTTGCCTCTTGTTAGAGAACTGACTGAAGTCAGGAAGTGGGGAATCAGGCCTAATGAAGAGAGCAGCTGCTGAGAAGGAGCATTAACTAGTTCCTAGAAACCCAGGTGTTTAAATGAACCCCTTGTGTGTTTGTGTGTGTGCTTGTGTGTGTGTGTGTGTTTCCACATCCACATCTTTGTCTCTCTCAGGATTTGCATTTGTTCTTGGCTGGAATGGTCACGTTGGCTCAGACTTGCTGGCCCGAGAAGTTTGTCTGTTTTTCCTTGTAACATTTGACCACTCAGCAAATCCTGACTCCAGAACGAGCTCAGGTCAGAGGGGGCACGACAAGAGGGCGCCGACCCTCTGTACGGACGGCACAGCTGATGACCCTAAAGGTCGCGCACCCTCGCGTTCCTCACCTTTTTCCTGTTCCGTCTGTTGATCTGTCGACTTCAAGCCAAGCGTCCAGGTCCCTCCTGAGCTCTGATGGAAACAACAACATGAGATGTCGGAGATAATCACTTCCTCATTGAATGAAAACACAATACCACTTTTTTTTGTGTGTGTGTGATATCGATATCACATTATCTACTGATACATATGTTAGTCTGAGATGGTCATTTTAGACTGTAAACAAAGCTGTTAGCAACACATGTTGAGTCATGTCAGACATAATTCCAACTGTGTAACCACTATTGTTGTAATAAACAGCCCAAACATGACTCAGCTAAAAATGCTTTTACAGTCGAATTTTGCATTTTTATCTTTTGACCAGTACTGGACTGATACCCATCCCCCTAATATGTATATGATAGATGCCCTTTTGCACATTTTCTGCTCAGCTAGTTCAAGGATGTGTGTGATAATTATTGATGTCACACTTCCAAAACCGCAATATGTTTGCATGGCTACATCTCCCTCTTTTCTGGAGGTGGAGGCAATATCGAGTGAATCTGACCTGACCTCAAAACATGCAACTGAATTCAGTGTTGGAATCCACTTTGTCTATAGCCATTAAATCAGGAGTCTCAATCTCAAAATAACCTGGGGTTATAAATATGAGATACAGGACTTTATAGTGATGTGATGAGTAAGTGACAGACATTTTCTTCTACTTATCTGGGATTGGCTCACAGTGAAGTCGGTTACAGCATTGTTTATGTATGATGTTTTTCCAGCTCCTCCCCAAGATTTTTCCACGACAGATTATATATATGACGCTAATCCAGAGTTTTTGGTCAAACCCTCCCAGCTGTGCATGCCCAAAAACCTCCCTATAAAAAAAGCTGTGAAGAGGGTCGCCCTCTTAATGAGTTGCCCATAACATCTCAACTGGCTCAGTTTGATGTGAAGGAGCAACATCTCTGCTCCACAAGCTTCTTCTCAGATGTTTGCCAAAGATTGATTTCAGAATACTTGAATCTGCAGATCTCATTCTTTTCACAATCATTTATGACAAACTCTGAGGTCTGGAACTTCTCTGCTGCTCTACCTCCAGACTGAGAAGCAGCTTCTTCAGCGCTGCAACATTGCATTTATTCATTTTTATAACTTTTTTAGTGAGAATCTAAGGGGAGCTACATGTGTCCTGATATAATCTTGTGCTGCAGAATCTTGGAAGAGAAGTCTATTCACGCAGACTGTAGTTTCTGCTCTAGTTACTTGATTAGTTCTTTTATGTCTTTATTTGGAGTTGATGATGTTATTTCCTCTACACCAGAGAGACTGGTGTGAGCCTAGGTTTCATCCATTATTTGGGTTAGAACTTCATCTGTCCTGATCATGGAAAAGAAAAAAAGATATTTAATTCAGATCTGCCATAATTTGGCCTCGTTTTATCTCCACGTTGACGCAGAGACAGAGCTGACATGTTTGTCTTTTTGACTCTTTTGTAACTGGATTCAGCCTCAGTCTCTCCGAGCCGTTTTCTTCTCTCCTGTGTCTGGAGAGTGAGGCCCCTGAACTGATGAAGTGGCTCACTTGCATTTCAATGCCACACCGTTCGTTGCCTCCCGGGACCTGCATTTCATGCCGTGTTGCAAGGATGTAGCTGTAGTCGTTTCTGCTTTTCGTTAAGATTTGTCACTACATTACAGTATGTACTCCTGTTTCCCTGCAGATGCAGCCTTCTAATCCTGACACTGTGCAGCAGCATAAGTATAAGTGTTGTAAGATAGGCTAAAGTAAATAAATGATAGTTAGGATTGGTGTGGTTGCAGCCTGTTCCTGAAGAGATTGTTGGATCGACCTTGCATCCTATTTTAATTAAAACAATGAGTGGGATTATTATTATTATTATTGAGCAATGTGGCTTTGGGAGCTGTTGTGTTTTGCATACTTGTCAATAAATTATCAATTCTTTGTGAGAAAATCTACTAAATGTGATTACTATTGGAAAATATCCAGTGACGTCTACACAATGCCATGTTGTCAACAGAGGCGATTCTAGAGTCTGTAGGGGCCCAAAAAATTCCCAGGGGCCCTTCTTTCCAACCAGTGTTTGTCACCATTATGTTATAAATAATCTGACACCAACAAAAATGTATGAGTTCAAAACATTTTTTTTTTTTTAAATGAATGAAATAACACGGAAAAACCTTGTAATTAAAAGGTATGTGAAAATATATATGTAAAGAACAATAAAATACTGTAAATAGCTTTTTAAAAAAACTATATAAACTTTAAAGTAAGAAATACATTACACTGTTAAGAACCCACATTATAAAACAATATTAATATATAGAACAATAAAATACTGTAAATAACTGAAAAAAACACATAAACTGAGTAAAAAAGATATGCATTACACTGTAAATAATCCTCTTCATTTTCCAACTTGCAGAACGATAACTTCACACAGGTTAAAGTGAGGTGGGGCCCCTTTAGGGAGGGGGACTGGGATGTGGCTGTTCACTGCACATTTCAGTAAAAACAGCCCTCAGGCTCCAAGTGTCGGGGGGCCCCTATCAGCTCGGGGCCCCAAGCAGTTGCCTGCCTTGCCTGTTCACAAGCTGCGCCCCTGGTTGTCAAATCACAATAAATATTAATTATTGTCATTTTTGTCGAATAATGTGATGGTAAAAGTTGATGTACTTTCAAGGTTTTTTATGGTGTGTTGAAATGTCTACTTTCAGTTGATTTACTTCGACAAACAAAAAGACCTGGTTTGGTCCAAAGGTACCAAAGCCAGACCACGGTGTTGAAGTGTCAAAATCGGGGAGTGATGTGCAGAATTCTGGGCTGCGATACGTGGCAGGAGCAGTGGAAACTTGTGGTTTATTAGATTATTATTATTCTGGTGTTTCTACTCGTTTCAAGGCTTTTTCGTGTAACTCTCATGAAAGCAAATGTCAAGCAGAAAAAACAAGGTCATGATTCTGAAGTTGAGGTTTTAAAAAGTTTCACATTGGTTCAGAGAGTCATGGAGGGATAGCTTTACCTTTTGTGAGTCAACTTGTTTGTCTTGACTGTTTTTGTTTTGGCTTCTTTGGTGGTCGTTTGGTTAAAGACCTTCTCTCTTTCAGTGTAAACCTGCTCTAGCACAGACGTTTGTCTTGGAGGCCATTTTCAAGCAGAATTTCCTTCCTTCCTTCCTTCCTTCCTGACTTTTCACCATCTTTACATTGTGCTGCATGTTTCCTGCCACACACACACATACAGACTTCATTGGTGGTGCAGAATCAGGAGAACTGACAGACTTTGAGCTATCATGAAGTGTCCACTGCGAATGTCTAGACAGGTTTTTTGTGTTTCCCTCTGTGGGTTTTTTTTTGAACTCACACTTTCCATGTCAGTCATGCCTCTGTCTGTCCTTCATTTTCTGGGCTCCTGAAGCATAAACATGCAGAGCAGAGCCCGGGTCAGCCAGACACCATGGGGAAATTCCACTTCACCCCAAATTATTTAATTAAGCTCTTGAAAAAAGATTTCACAAAAAAGAGAAGCTCAGCGACAGACAAGTGTCTCTGTGTCTCCACGCCAACATGCTAATCCTGACTGCCTCTTTCTTTTCCTTCTGTTTCTCTCTTATTCAAACACATTAATTCAATCGACCTTTAAATCCTAACTGGCCTCTATATTACCATCGATTATCTCTGACCGTCTCTCGGGCCACGCAGTGATTTTTTTCCCCCTCTGTGAACATAAAATTATCGATTGAAGCAACTTTAAAGTTACAGTCCATAAATTTTCATATTCGTGGTTATATATTAGTCACTTTTTTAGTCATGTTTTTCTGGACTTGCATTCCTTCTGGACTGATTGAAGAAAATTTGACCTTGTTGTTTTAAAGAACGTAATCTCAGTTTATCATTTCATGTTCGGCTACCTCGGCGTTTGTCATTTTGGACACGTCCAAACTCGCAAACCCAGTCAAGGTCAAGATTGATTGGAGCATTCTTAGTCATCTGAAATTTGAATTACAATCGTACACTTTTTGGAAATGTATGGAAAATGTATTCAAACGCGAAACCACAGTAAAAATAAGTAGTGCTGGGCACGTCAACGGCAGTTAAGTTTATGCACATTAACGCATGACACGCACTGGAGTCCAGGCACCGTTTATCAGTTAGCTGCGTTAGCTCCTTTAGCGCCGTTAGCGTGCCTACAGTCGAACTGTCGGAAAAGAGTAGTGCTACAAATAACCAGCGTACCCATGTACTGCGTATGTGTGCCTCTGTAAACTCATTTTGACAATCGGGAGTCACGTAAACATGACGTCACAAGCGTCATTTTCCGGTCAGTCGTCATGGAAACGCGTCATGTTCTAACGTGCGTTAACGTTGACGCTGTTGACACCTAAGAATCGGGCGCAAAAGAATCGGGCGCAAAAGATTCGGACGCAAAAGATTCGGACGCAAAAGAGTGAATGTACAATAAGTCGGAATTTAGTCCACACTCCACCATGTCCAGATCCAACATGTGTGTGTGTGTGAGAGGCTGACACTGCACGTTTCCTCTCTTTTATTGCCAGTAAAATAGACGACAGCAGGGTGGGGAACACATCCACCAGACCCCCCCCCCACTGCCAAGTTATCAAATGTGCTGTGTGTGTGTGTGTGGCAGACGACCGATTCTGCTGAGTCATCTTGGAGATCGATCCGGGCTGTTTGTGTATGTGGGATCAGTGGGATCTGTCCCTGAAGACACTTGGGCGCTCAAACTCGCTGTCCGACATCCAAATTCTAAGTCGGAAAGACCTTTCTCATATGCTGAGTATGTCTGCCGTGATGGGTGAAATTGAACGGACTCACAACCTGTGAGATATTCACTTAGGCGAGCACAAGCATCATTTTACACTCCTTTCACTCCAGCGCCGCTCGGTAGGGTGCACTGCAGACGCTTTGGACACAGACATATTCGTTAGATAAACTGCTCGGTTCCAGCTGTTGTTGAATCTCCTCGTGTGCCAGGGTCAGGGGAAGGACGAGAATAACATCAAAGGGAAGAGAATCTCTTTATCCTCAATGAAAATAGTGATTTTTTTTTTCCCCCTGTGTTTTTCCAGGAATGTCCTAAAACAATAAACATTCGAATGGCGTTCCAAGAACTATCTCTCGTTGTCTGGAAAGATAGTATTATATGTTTGTTTTGGAGCTCACGCCAACAAACGAGTGTTCCTCAGCAGAGCTGAAGCAATTAATCCGTTAATAAATTAATCGTCAACTATTTTGATAATCGATTAATCGGTTTGAAGCTTTTTTCATGATTAAAACAAGATTGTTTTAGCTTCTCAAATGTGAATATTTTCTTTGTTTCTTTGCTCCACATAAAGAAATCATTAAAATCATTGGTTTGTGGACAAAACGAGTCCACAAAAAAATCGTCATTTCCAGGTTTGACAAACACTTATCAACGTTTTTAACATTTTATGGACCAACTGATTAATCTAGATAATAATTGACAGATTAAATAATCCTTAGTTGCAGCTCTATTCCTCAGTCAAATTGACTTAACTTTCACGAGACGATCCTGTGAAATGAATACGCTCTATGTTCTCGCTGCTGCTAATTAAAACCAGAGAGTCCTGCACTGAGCTGTGCAGACGAAGCCTTAATAGCCACTCCCAAGATAGACAAATTAACATTCCCCCCACTGTATTTAAATTGTCTGTTTCCTCTGCACATTCCCAGTGGACAGAAATGGATCCATTTGGAAAAATAAGACCAGTTATGAGAGCATTAAGATAAGAAGATGAGGACGACGTGTCATTAGGACCTGTCAGGAGAAGGGAGGGGTTTGTTGGAGAGAAAAGCTACAAAGAGCCTTTTCTCTCTTTTTCGGATGTTCCCCACAGAGTGCGCTCTCTGCATCAGAGCCCGACTTTGTCTTGGGTCCGGTTCAGTTTTTGCCGAGGAGAACTTCAACTCTTACTGTTTCCAGGGAAAAGAAATAAAATAAATGTGATGTGCTATTCCTTCTGATGTTCAGACGCTCCCCTGACCGCACAACAACATTATGTATTATTACTCTTACCGTTAGTCACACCAGGTTCAACTGTTGTTGCCGAGAGTTCTGTTGCCTTGGACTGCTGATTTAACCGGGCAGTTTTTAAGAAGCAAACAAAAATGAACCACAAAATCAAAATACACAAATTGCAAATAAAATATACAGTTAAGCATTCGTTTGAAAATACACTTTTTGTTTGCAATGATTGGACATTTTTTGTTTGAGTTTGCGCTCCCACACTGGTATTATTGTTTTCCCAATTCTGATCATGGGCGAGGTTTAGGACAGGAAGTAGTCACTGGTTTGGAGTCTCTGTCAAGTGAGGGAGCGCAAACGCAAAAGAGTCAGACGCCAAAGGGTCAGACGCAAAAGAGTCAAACGCAAAAGTGTCAGATGCAAAAGAGTCAAAAGCAAAAGAGTCAATTCATAAAGTGTTTTGAAAATATTGACACAAATCTAAATCCTGAAGCTAACAGGTGAGTCCACAGACTCTGATGGTTTCAAAATGGATCTAAGGCCAAGCTGTACTCATAGCGCCCCCTTCTGGACCACTGGACTGTGGTAATTACTTGGGGGAGGCCATTGTGTTGAAGATTCAACCCCTCTCATTAGAGGTCGAGCGATATGGGTTATTCTACGGCCTGGTTTTTGAGGGCAGCCAGTGGTCGTTCATCGGTGCCAGTATTTTAAGTTTTTCTTGTCTGATAAAATTGAACTCTTTTATAATTTTATAATAAGTAATACAAAAATTGCTCATCTTCAGTAACACGAGTGGTGGGTTTCCCCCATCTATGTCTACATAAACAATTAAATACATGAAACAGGCCATCAAAAAAAAATAAATAAACAACATAATTGTTTAGTTCCTTAGCAACATAGAGAGAACAATTGGCCCATTATTACGTCCACATGTAGGAAGTACAGTAATGGCACCACATCCTCTCTACAGGGTAACAAGTTTTGAAAGACCAAACAAAAGTCTGCACTTCCTATTTCCTATCTGCTTTTCCCCCTGTACTATTTTCTCTCTTTTTTTTCTCACCAGTACAAACGCTCACACACAGAAAACCCAGAGAGACTCAGGTGTTTTTTCCAGAGTTTGCCTGAGGGCGTCGAGCTGCGAGCTACACCTGTTACCTGCTGCTGCTGCTGCTGCTGCCCCTTTAACTGTTATCGCCGCACTTTTACCATTTCCTCTCTTCCTCCCCGGAGCACAGACACGGCACTCTCAAAAAGACTGTTACAATAATGAGCATCGCTTCACAGTCTAGTGATTCACTCCACTGGGCTTTGTCATGTGGAAGCTGCTGTTTGTGTCTCCATCTCCGGCGCTCAATAGCCTTTGTTTCCTTCTTTTTTATCTGCTAACACGAAGAGAATTCTTTCACAGACTGTAGATCAGAAATAGTATTCCTGTACTTGTGTTGTTGTTGTTATTGTTTCATTTAAAGCTCACATAGAGTGGTCCTGTTGCACATATATGTGTTACGGAGGTCTACTTACACACATTAACTTGTTTTTATGGTCAAAACCTCCTGGTTGCTGTAAACGAGCCGATAGAAATCTCTCCTTATTGAAGCTCTCGTCAGCCGCGCTGTTTCAGATTGATATCTCGCACAGCTCCTCTGGAACGGTGGATGCACTGCTACTCATTATCAAAACATTGTTTTAACAATGTTTAAAAATAGTTTAGTCACGACTCCCCTCCGCGGTCCCATTTATGACTTTGACCCAGAGTCAGAAGACACTGTCGCTCGTGAAACACCTCCACAACGCACGTTATTCTTCTTCTGCAATTCAATGTACGCAACCGGATGTGCCCGGACTAGTGCCCGGAGCAGGACGATCTGCTGTTCAGGAGAACCGCTGTTTACGTAACTGGACCGAGTTATTTCAGAGATCAGACTGAGTCCAAGATTACAATAAAACACATCGTTCTCAGCAGTGGCTGAACTGTTTGTTTTGAACCTTCAGGGCTTCGTAAACAAGGTAATGACGCAGATACACACTAAAAAAACAGTGTTAATTGGAACTTCCGGTCTAGGTCCGCTTTAAAACAAAGTGTGTTCAGGTATATTTTAGATGTGCTTTTGCTGTCTCACTAATCACAAATCAACAGAATGGACACAGGGAGTCAGTGGTGGACAACAGAGCCAGTTTGTCCAGTAGAGTCAGAAAAAGGTTTGTTCTGTCTTGCAGAGTTTTTTCTTTTGTGAGCAAAAATCATTTCTAGTTTGGTCACAGAGTAAAGTGAAAAAATCATGTTGTCATTTCAGAAAGAGCACGGTGTTCCACCGTTGAATTATTTGATCCGTTAGGACTGACATTGACTGGACATGGTGTTCCCGTCCACTTCTCGCTGAACGCTCCAACAGATGTGCGAGAACAAGCTTCTGTACCTGATTCAGTCATTTCTGCAGCTCGATACGCTTTTCTGTCCTTTTTCTTTCATCAGTCAGGTCAATTTTCTGCTCTTTTTGTGAAACATCTTCTTTCCCTCTCTCTCTCCGTGGGTGGATTTGTATTCCCGTCAGAGTCCACATCTGCAGGGAGTGTGTGTCTTTGCAGCGTCATAAACAACACTCTCTCCCCTCATTACGCTTGACATTGACTGTTGTCACATATACCGTACACACAGAAGAATGTCCGTCATTGTCCCGCGTCCTCGTTACATCACGGAGCCGTTTGGAGGAAGCAAAGTCGTCCCCTGTTTTTGCCAAACTTCTCTGGTGTGTGATTCATGTGTATCATTGACACGGAGGTAAACACACGCAGAGGGAGGGGCTCAGGCCTTCCTCTGATTGTATCTTTCCAATCTGGCAAAAAGATCAAGAGGGGGTGGGGGGGGGGACAACACGGCATAATATCCATTCACAGAGTTTCCTCCTGACCTAGGTTGGCACAGAACATGCTGTGTCGCCATGGTAACAGCCCTGCAGCTAGTCCGTTTGCCCCGTGGGCCTCTCAGTGTTCCTCTACCAGACAAAAAAGTGACAATTTTAATATCTTTACTCCACAAAACATGAGCGCTCTGTCCGGTGATGAAGTGGTGTCATGTATTTTTAAGTACTGCAGGTTCTGTTGTTTGACGCCAGTTTCTTGGTTACAGTATTTGTTTGGGAGTAAACATTGGGGCTTTCACACATCTTTATTTGATCCCAACATGAGTGCATCTTAGGCCTCACGGGCCAAGATTTCCAAATCCAATTCCCTGTGGTGTAGAGCTGAAATGATTAATTGATTACTAAATTGATCGTCAACTATTTTGATTATTGGTTTGAAGCTTTTTTCAATTCCTAAACTGTGGAATAAATGCCAGATATAGAAAGTGAAAGTTATCTTGGTTAAAGTAGCCAAAAAATTAACTCATTGAACATTTTTGACAATTCTACAGCCATAAAATCAAAATAAATCCAGATTATCATGATGGTCAACTATCTAGTGTGACCCTAACTTTACACTTGAAAATTAGCGTTACCCTCTTAAACTCGGGAGTAGAACCTTTAATAGTGATTTGTCCTACTATGTCGTGCTTGAGCGTTAAATAAACGTGAGATCAACTTTCACTCGCGTCAAAAGTGGTTCTGCTGTCATTTCGGCTTATTTACACGTGAAAAAAAACAACCCTTGAGACAGGAAGAAGAGATGAAATATCGCGTTTGGCCGAAGAGAGGGAGTCGGCGCCTCGGGAGAATCGTACGAAAGACATCGGCACACTCACTCTGTGGACAATCACCTGCTAGATTCACACTCTCACCTCAGTCAGACATAGCAGAGACTCGGAATCTGCTCCATAAAATCTGTTAAAAGTGTACGTTTGCAGTGCATAAAAGTCGGGTTTGTCTGTGATCGGGAAGGCAAATACGCTGCACGTTCATACACTTGCTGTATAGTCGCCGGAGGGGGTGGGGTGGGGGGGCTTATATTCACCGTCACCCAGGATACTGTTACTCTGTCCATGAATCCAGTGAACGTCCCATTCACTGTGTGTGGACTGGGTCCAGGATTAGTCTCTCAACTTCAACAAGGCCCAACAGGTCTTGGCATTTCCAACAAGAAAGTCTCAACCGTCCATAGTTCTAGGAAAAATCGAGTCATTTTTCCAGAGTCCCTGCTTATTTGTGATAAGATGTAGCTGTAGAGTTAATGCTGTGCAGATTTAGAGCTCATTTCCTGTCGGAGAGACTCTTCATTATTATCATTGAAGTGATCAAATCCCTAAGGAGCCCATGTTTGACGATGGGACGCCGCGTTTACTGCTCTACTTCAGCTCAGCCACAGGTCACATACAGTAAACCCTGCCGTGGTCTTTTTGTGAGAGGTCTGTGAAGTGAATTCCGTGTTTGTCCGTATTAGACTTGCTAATCAGATGCTAATGCCCGTGAGTGGCAGAGTTTGCGAGGCAAGGCAGCCACGGAATTGTAATCAGGGCGAAGGGTGGCCCGACGACAAAGAGGCTGATTATTTAAGCCAACCAGAAACTCGATGTACGCTTCCCTTTCATGTGTCGCTCCATGTCAATACAGTGTGATTTAAGATGATTTCACTTATTTTTTTCCCCCACATCATCATCATCATCATCATCATCTTGTGTTCCTTTAAAGACATTGAACAGAACATTGGCTCTGTAATTAGCTGGAAACTCTGTTCCCATCTGTGCACAGTTAATCAAATAAAGTGTTTCAATCAGGTCAGTATAAGTCACAACCACTGTTTTTTTTTAGTTTGCGGTGTGAAGGAGTCATTCCTGGCTCGTCTGCTCGTTAGAATAAGTTGTTTATTTGCTTTTTTTGGGTGTATTATTCTGAGGTTTGCTCAGGTCATGGCTGCACTGGGCGACAGACGGCGTTACGGCCCTCAGAGAGGCAGTAAAGGGATGCCCACGGCTGGGGTCAACTGCAAAGACAGATGCAACTCCTTACTGCGCTGAGCTCAGTCACATATTCAAACAAAACTTTTGAAGAAGCGTGTTTAAAATACATTTTTGTTGGCAATGATCGGAATTTTGTTTGTTCCGACTCTTTTGCGTTAGCGTTCCCTCGCTTGTTCTTTGTGCCGTGGTATTATTGTTTCCGATTCTGACCGTGGGCGGGGCTTAGGACAGGAAGTAGTCATGGGCTTGGAATCGCTGTGAAGTGAGGGAGCAAACACAGACGAGTCAGATGCAAAAGAGTCAGATGCAAAAGAGTCGGACGCAAAAGAGTCAAATGCTAAAGAGTCAAATGCCAAAGAGTCAAACGCCTAAGAGTCAAATGCAAAACAGTCAGATGCAAAAGATTCAAACGCAGAAGAGTCAGATGCAAAATAGTCAGATGCAAAAGAGTCGGACGCAAAAGAGTCAAACGCAGAAGAGTAAAATGCAGAAGAGTCTAACACAAAAAAGTCAGATACAGAAGATTCAAACGCAAAAGAGTCAGATGCAAAAGAGTCAGACGCAAAAGATGGACGTTTTATTTTGCTTTTGTGGAGTGTATTATTCTGGGGTTTGCTCAGTCAAACGCAGAAGAGTCAAACGCCTAAGAGTCAAGCGCCTAAGAGTCGAATGCAGAAGAGTCAGACGCAAAAGGGTAAAATGCAGAAGAGTCAGACGAAAAATGTGTCAGACATTTATTTTGCTTTTGTGGATTGTATTATTCTGGAGTTTGCTCAGGTCATGGCTGCACTGGGCGACAGATGTAACTTCTTACTGCTCTGAGCTCAGTCACGTCGGGTGATCGCGGCTGTATCAGGGATGAAATGTGTGTTTTCCAGTGTGTGCAGCACTGGTGGCGTCTCCCCTCCTCTGCCTGTTATGTTGCCATGTTACACTGGTTTTGTGAAAAAGGGATTTGTGTGATCAGTGACAGGCCAATTAAGTTGAGAAAATTGAATTTCCACAGCACCGCATCGTGGCCCTGTCTTCTAAATTTGCACCGTGATGAACACAGTTGGACTCAAACTAACTCCTTCTGCTTTTTCATTGAGTTAATCCAGCATCAGTGTCAGTGGTTTCTGCCCCAGTGTTTCAGCAGGCTAATGAAATCCAATTGTATGAATCCAATCTCTGCCTTTTCATGCATTTGGAGAACAAATAATATGACAAGGTTTTATCAAGGCAGAAACAGACACGACACAAGTTGTTTTGCTCAAATTTAACATCTCTTTGAAAAGCAGGGACTTTGTTTTTGTTGTTGTTGTTTAACATCGACTTTGACGACGTAGCCTTGAAATATCTTTTGTAATTTATATTTCATGAAGGTTTCTGATTCTCAATTCCTTGCTCTGGATTTCATCACAACTTCCCAGACATCAATCAAAACTTTGATGCTGCCAATTTTTATTCGTCCCCCCCTAGAACTTTAAACTCTGACGATAGATTCCCATCTGCCGGATTGTTTTTCAAACGCGCATAAACATAAAGATTCCTCTCTGGTAACCTGTTGATGGATGCCTTCTTCAAGAGGCAGACCTCAGAGAATCGCTTATTCCCCTCTTTAAGCCACGAGTTAAGAATACATTAAAGGCACATAATCTTAATTTGACATTCTCAGAAAGTATTAAACGCTGTTGTCGTGGGGGAACCAGTGTTGTCAGAGACTGAAGAAAGTCGGAGCACTTCCCATACTTCTCACTTTGCCCACGCTTGGCCTCTCCGTCTCCGTCTCATCTCCAGCCACTTAACATTGTCTTTGAAATCCCCATGCACGGCAATTACTCCGTGTTTTTACTATTCACTGCAGATTGTGTTTCACGTGCGTATCAGGTGACCATTGTGATGGTTACCAATTTACTCTGGCGGCAGCAGCTGCAGCTGCAGGCAAAAGGGCCTCAAAGGGCCAACGCACTTTTTTTTTGGGGGGGTCTTTTAAAAGGTACAAACTCATCAGTCGTCAAAGACGTAATTCAATCCTGGGGCCACTTTAAGAAAAAGTGTTAACAGTTGCTTTCCTTTCCTCTCCTTCAGGTGTTTCTACATCGTCTGAACCAGTATGCGGCAACCAAACTGGACAAGAACATCACGGAGGAAACGGTTAAGGTGAGGGTCAACCTGTGAGCTGTGCTACTGCATTTAAATGAGGGGACACTTAGAAATGTCCTTATATTTGAAGGAAAAACACTTTTTTTCAATGAATATAACATTAAATGAATCAGAAACGACTATTCTAGCTGCAAACATATGGTTTTTAATGGAATATGTACATAGGTGTATAGAGGCCCATTTCCAGTGTTCTAATAGTACATTGTGTTTGCTAATGGTGTTATAAGGCTATTGGATGATAAGAAAACCCTTGTGCAATGATGTTAGCACAGCTGAAAACAGTTTTGCTTGTTCTTTGCGTTAACGCATGGCGTGTTTCCATGACGACTGACCGGTAAAGGATATATGTGACGTCATGTTTACGTGCTGCGGCACCGGAGTCTAGGCACCGTTTACCAGTTAGCTCCGTTCGCTGCATTAGCTCCTTTAGCTCAGTTAGCTCAGTTAGCTCCTTTAGCGCCGTTAGCGCGCCTACAGTGGAACTGGAGCTTTATTAAACGAAAAGAGCAGCTATTCAAACTGTACTGTGTATGTGTGCCTCTGTTTTTAAAGTTTAGCGTGACTTTAGCGTTACTCGTTTTAACAATCGGGAGTCATGGAAACATGACGTCACGCGTGTCTTTTTCCGATCAGTCGTCATGGAAACGCGCCATGTGTCAACGTGCGCTAACCGCCGTTAACGTGCCCAACGCTAAATATAAATCATTATTTCTAATCTTGTCAATGTCTTGAGTATATTTTCTATTCATTTTGCAACTCTTTTGATGAAAAAAGTCTGACTTTTAGTGGAAAACACAAACAAATTTATATATAGGTGACCCCAAACTTTGAACGTTTGTGTACAATTGACTTTTACTCTTGTTTTCATATGGAGACCCGGTCCATGAAAGGGCGCGGAAATTACGCCGGAAACTGCCTCCCATATTTGGGATAGTGTTTCAACCTGAAAATAGTTGAATTCTGAATGAGGAGGGAAAGAAGTGGTGGGCGAGGGCCAGGAGGAAGCAGCTGTAACTATAATCTATTTAGAAATGATTCTGGCTGTAGGATCATAAAGGATGCTCCCTCTCTTTGCTTACACTTACAAGATAAACACACTTTTGGTTCGGTGGATATTTACTGAGCGTCCGCTGCGTGTTTTTGTTTGGGAACATGCTGTACAGAGATGACTTTGAGATGGGGGGGGGGGGGTTCGGCAGATACACAGTCAGAGTGGAAATGCACAGTTTTTCTGTTCTGTATCACTGAAGATTAGTCAGGCCTCACGCGCTCATAAAAACCTTTTACTAGTTTCTTCCTCCGTGCAGTGTCAGCGTATTGTTTTGTCCTTTAATACCCACCACTGAAGTGGCACGAAAGAGGGGTGGGGGCACAGAAGTCAACAACCACATGAAGGCAAAGTTGCCATCCAGCAGATCTGTTAAAACACTATAACGTCTCAAATGTGAATATCAAAGACCCACAAAGACCCACACCACAATAAACAACTGCAGCTGGAGCAGAGACAGATGTGTGTATATATATATATATATATATATACACACTACTGTTCAAAAGTTTGGGGTCACCTATACAATTTTTGTTGTGTTTTCCATTAAAAGTCAGACTTTTATTCATCAAAAGAGTTGCACTATGAATAGAAAATATAGTCAAGACATTGACAAGATTGGAAATAATGATTTTTATTCCAAATAAAGAAGCAGCAAAACTGTTTTCAAGGGTTTTCTCATCATCCAATAGCCTTCTAACACGATTATCAAACACAATGCACCATTAGAACACTGGAAATGAGCCTCTAAACACCGATGTACATATGTCTTGATATCTTTTTGTCTCTTCCAGGTTTTGTTCTCCAACATCGAGGAGATTCTGGCCGTCCACAGAGACTTCCTGTCCATGGTGGAGGAGCTGCTGCAGCCTGAGCCTCACGCTCACCATGAGATCGGACGCTGCTTCTTGCACTTTGTGAGGAACGATTCATCATTTCTTCTGTTATTAATAACCCTCTGTTTACTGGAGCCTGTGATCTAAAGAATCTTCCTCTTCTGCGACGACGAGTTCCCCTCTAGAAACGATCAGATGCACCACGTGTTATCAATCCGTCTCTCTGCGGATTTACCCCGTGATGAGACGGGCGCACATGTGAGATACGCGTGATGTACTGATATACTGCGCGCTATAGATCGCACACTTCTTTGATGCGGAGCCTGAAGTCAGGCTGGCACGTAATGGCTTCCAGGGGCCTCGTAAATCTGCAGCGTCGTCATGTGTCGAGGCTTTAGGGAGCGACTTGTACAGGTGAACGCAAGATGAGTGATGGAGCAGTGTTGAGATGACCCCTCTGTGAAAATGAGATGTAATCCAGGGAAGGCATAACTGAAAAAAAAACACCCATGACTCATGATCTGTCGTTTAGTCACGAGCGATCGTGTGAATCCGTGAGATAAGACTTTAATCCTGGAGCTTTTTTTGCTTTTCAAGTCTCGTTCTCTTGTTGTGGTTTATTGTCCTAAAAGTAAAAAGACAGAGTTGCTCTATGCGGCTTTGCTTCATAAAATGGGTCAAATGTAATTCAAGCAGACAGCTGTCCACTCTGAGTCCTTAGAAAACCTGACTCGGGGGGGGAAAACGTTGTGTTTTGAACACGCTCCTGCTCCTGTTGTTACGTGAGTTAGGTCGTTCCACGTCACCGGCGTTATCTTCTGACGTCCACGCGCGACGTTTACCGCTCTGTCCTGACTTTCTTTGTTGTGAGTGATTTAGAATCTGCTGCTGCTGCCGAGACAAAGGAAGATTAATGTCATGAGAATCTATTTAGCGGAACGTTGCTGGTCATATGGCTGCAAGGCAGATGACAGGAAATAATTGTATATACACTATTGTTCAAAAGTTTGGGGTCACTTAGAAATTTCCTTATTTTTTGAAGGAAAAGCACTTTTTTTCCAATGAATATAACATTAAATGAATCAGAAATACACTCTATACATTGTTAATATGGTAAAGGACTATTCTAGCTGCAAACATCTGGTTTTTAATGGAATATGTACATAGGTGTATAGAGGCCCATTTCCAGTGTTCTACTGGTACATCGGGTTTGCTAATCACGTTAGAAGGCTATTGGATGATTAGAAAACCCTTGTGCAATGATGTTAGCACAGCTGAAAACAGTTTTGCTGCTTCTTTATTTGGAATAAAAATCATTATTTCTAATCTTGTCCATGTCTTGACTATATTTTCTATTCATTTTGCAGCTATTTTGATGAATAAAAGTGTGACTTTTAATGGAAAACACAACAAAAATTGTATAGGTGACCCTAAACTTTTGAACGGTAGTGTATATATATAGTACATTATCTATTCAATTATGGAGAAGACAGAGTGCAGAAGAATACAACTGCTATATTTCTTATGCATTGCCCTGTTTAACCTTGTCCTCCTCCTGCAGAAAAGCCGTTTCCAGATTTACGACGAGTACTGCGGGAACCACGAGAAGGCTCAGCGGCTGCTGCTGGAGCTCAACAAGATCAGGAGCGTCCGGACGTGTTTACTGGTGAGAGATGTGCACGGCGTGACATTCATTCAGCTGCTTTATATGAGCTGTGAGCGGCGGATACAAGAAGGTTTTAAGTATTTCAATCTGAATCTGAATAAGCAAATTCACGCTGTGGTTTGTTTGTTTGGAAAACTCTTGCATAGTTGTATTCTGAGGATTCTTTTTGGGGGGGGTCACGAGGGATCAAAAGTGGGGTTTGGACATTCCTCGTCTATGAAAACACACGTGTAGACGCACACACACACACGGCAGCTGGACAGTGTCAAAGCTGATGTGACTCTGATGTGTGGGCGGACTCCTTCTTCCTGTCCTGACGCTCTCAGAGACTTTCTCTGCCACGGGGGGGCGGGCGGGGGGGCGTCATGTTGCTAGAACAAAGGATGACCACAATCCCTCTGTGGACAAGATAAACCGTGTGTGTGTGTGTGTGCTCGGTGAGGTCAAGAACACTGGACCCCGTTTCTTTTCTCTCGACTCGTCTCTTGATATCATTTACAGACGTTTGTCCTCTGCTCTCGGTCTTTTCCTGCGTTTCTGTTGCTGCGTGCGACCGTCGGTAATCCTAATCCTCTGCCTCACCTCAGAGCCGTGTCACACACACACACACACACACACTCGCACCACCACCACCACCACCACCACTACTGCCCCCCCGATGTTTTAAAGCTTCCATAAAAAACACAGAGCGCTTTGAAATGGAGATCTACAGCAGAGTTAGGAACCTGCGGGAGAACCCGCAGAGTCTGACCACAGCCTTAGTCGAATTGATTGACTGCTGCTGCTGCGGTGAAGCAAACAACCTTTAGACGCTAATTAATGGAGTGAGAAATGAAACGCACACACGCTCGTATCCAACAGCTGCAAGTGTGTCTTTAATTTAAGACGCCAGAGGAGGCCAAGATATTAATTGACTTTGATTTAATGACCTCCCCTTCCATCAGAGGTGGAGCACGAGTGTCGTGTTTCTCTCCGACCTGCGCTCAGCTGCAGGCTAATACACTCCGGTGATATCCGCTGACCTCCTCCACTAAACCGTTGACCTGTTGGCTGCTATAAAGCCCTGGTTTATTTGTTTACGCTGTAACGATCGCTCTCATCTAAACGATGCGAGGTGAGAAGCAAGATTAGCTCGTGACCTCGTGGCCTCAGCCGTGTCGGTTAAAGGTCACGCGGTCGTCAGAAGAGCTCTCAGTTGATGGCTTTTTATCTGTGGGGTTAGAATTGAGTATTGAAACGATGTTGTGTTGTGATGTGTCAGATGTCAACATCCTCTTCTCCTCCTCTCTCTAACTTTAGAACTGCATGTTGCTCGGAGGGCGGAAAAACACAGAGGTCCCGCTGGAAGGTTACCTGGTTGCTCCTATTCAGAGGATCTGCAAGTACCCGCTGCTGCTCAGAGTGAGTCTGGTCCTCCTGTCACCTCCTGCACACCACCCTTTCTTTTCTTTCTTTCTTTTCATCCAGCACCACCCAGTCATTAGTCTGGGGCTGTCCCGTTCTCTCTCGCTAATGAAACACTGCTCTCGACACTTCCCTTGCGCTCTGGGTTCTCCGGCGCAAACCGCATCGCAGGAATAACACGAGAACCTATCATCACCTCCTCCTCCACCTCTTGCCCGGCTGCGTCCTCAGACACTTTGACCATGGCTCATTCATACCTGAACGCTTCCGTTTCCCTTCGTTTGAGAAACGACAGCGAAATTAAATACGCGTTCAAACGCTTGTTACAAGCTAATGTTCTCTAAATAGGCTGTAGTTCAAGTTTAGAGATGTTATAATAATAATAAGGGGGCGGTTTGATGCAGGGCCATTTGAAGTCTTGAAGTCTGAAACAGAAGATGCAGTACAGTATATATTCACAACTGTATACATTTGCCCTGTAGAAGTTGACAGAAGCTTTTTGGGCGACCTGAAGCGGTATTTTTTGAAAATGCCGGCCTCGCATTTCCATGTAAGACAGAGAATACGCTACTTTAGGAAAACAGTGACGTCACATCCCCATGGTTTTACCAACTACTGTCAGTGAAAAGTAACTAAAGTCATTATGAGTGTTGAATCGTAAAAAAAATACGATATCATTTACTTGAATAAGCAAAACAGATCAGTGATTGTGTCCCTGACTCTCCGTCTGTAGTAAATACAGTTAGATTGATCTCACTCGTGCTGCAGAATTCATGCTTCTCCTTCTCGTTAAGTATTTAGGTTCATGACAGGAAGTGGTTACTTCCTAGATTTGTCGCTAGTCGCTGATTTGTCGGAAAAAGTCGCTAAATATTCACACGGAAACAGAAAGACATTATTTCCCTTTCTTTTCCCTCGCTTGGTTCGTTCTGTCTCCCTCTTCTTCTCTGTTTTTTTGCTGTATAACGTTACAGCGCCACTTACAGGCCTGGCATATGTACTACAGCGTGTGGACGTGGCCTCAGACTCGTTGCAGACACAGAGGTTACATTTTTCAACCGGCCAGCTCGTGCACATTTTTCTTCTCATGCTTCTAATAATGTGAAAATTATATTTCAGCCACCCGTAGATGTCCTCGATCTATAAAACGATGCCTGGAATCATCAATATTTGCATCATGTGTAACAAGATGATGCTCCTGCTTGTGCAGGAGCTGCTGAAGAGGACTCCGAAGAAGCACAACGACTACGCCATGGTGCAGGAGTCTCTGCACGTGATGAAGGCCGTGTGCACCAGCATCAACGAGGCCAAACGGCAGATGGAGAAGCTGGAGATCCTGGAGGAGTGGCAGTCTCACATCGAGGGCTGGGAGGTGTGTGTTTTAATGATTTTAACGTCCACGTCTGGCTGCAGTGTTCGGATTTCCCTGCTTTTTAACTCCCAAAGCTGGAAGTCGTGACATATTTAAAGCCACTTTAAAGCTCTGCAGTGCCTGTGCAGTTCAACGGGGAATTCAAATCGGCGTGACTCCTGTAGCCTTTTAAGCGTTCTCCCTCTCTCACGTGGAGAACAATGACTTCTATTCACAATGGCCAGATTCTTTCCGCCTGGATGAGCCCTGTGTGCTTTGAGGTGACTGATCCAATCATCATCAGGTAGATTGAACGTCTTTGTCTGGAAAGTTGACCTCAGATTATGATGAGTTGTGGGAGACGGTAACACAGGGGTCAGCAGGGCCTTAAGGCTGCCTGGGAAGAGGAACAGTGGTGGTTATTGTAAACGCTGATGTAATTGACCTCGCTCCGGTCTAAAGAAGGTGCCTGAAGAGTTCCTGGACACATGCGGACGAAGAGATGCTGCCAGTGTTGACTCAGCTTTGGACCAAGGTGTAAGGGAAGTCGGGGATTGTTTTCACTGGAGTTTGAAACCCAGATTTGAGACGGGGACAAGATACGGCGGAGTGTGATTGGACTTCCTCACGTGTGTTGTTTTAGGATCACTGTCAAATATTAGACTTTAGCTGACTTTTAAGTGAATTTTATCCTTTCACAGTAACGTATGTACACTACAGTTCAAAAGTTTGGGCTCACCTATACAATTTTTTAGTGTTTTCCATTAAAAGTCAGACTTTTATTCATCAAAGAGTTGCAAAATTAATAGAAAATATCGTTGAGACCTTGACAAGATTAGAATCCATAGCTAATGGAGCTAATGCAGCGAATAGAGCTAACTGGTAAACGGTGCCTGGTCTCCGGTGCCACGGCACGTAAACATGACGTCACACACATCCTTTACCGGTCAGTCGTCATGGAAACGGGCCATGCATTAACATGCGCTAGCATGCGTTAATGTGCGTTAACGCAAAGAAGCAGCAAAACTGTTTTCAGCTGTGCTAACATCATTGCACAAGGGTGTTCACAGGTTTTCTAATCATCCAATAGCCTTCTAACACGGTTAGCTAACACAATGTACCATTAGAACACTGGAAATGGGCCTCTATACACCTATGTACATATTCCATTAAAAACCAGACGTTTGCAGCTAGAATAGTTGTTTACCACATTAACAATGTATAGAGTGTATTTCTGATGCTTTTCCTTCAAAAATAAGGACATTTCTAAGTGGCCCCAAACTTTTGAACGCTAGTGTTTGCAGACGGATAATGAGGACGTTATAAAAAGACTCTTGGTTACACTTAATCTAACACAAATGCTAATGAAAATAAACACTTGAGCTTTTACATGTATACACTAATAAAGACCACATAATCAGGTCTAAAAATAGGGTGATTTAGAAAAGAGGCTCAGTGTTGGGTGCGGTGTCACTTTGTGGTTTTTCTCCTCAGCTCTTTTATTAATCATACAACATTAGCTCACTCTGGAGCTGGGATCTTTCTTAACAAGATGCAGCTAAAGACGGGACAGGAGAAGAGAAAGAACAGGAAGTGAGATGATTTTCTGTGTGGGTGTTTTGAGGAACGATGGAGGGTTGTTTTTTTCCATCCCTGCCTGATTGCTTGTTAGAAGTGACCTGCTCCACAGCTGGCTGCCCTCAGGTCGTCCTGGCAGGTTTCACTCTCGTGTGGGAACGACAGGGCGACGGCCCGTCGTGGTCACCATGGTGACGGCTGCCAGCATTTTTCTTTAGGTGGCAAGTTGATTTCCAGTCGGTTAGTTCTGGGAATGTGCGCGTTTATCTACTTTTAGAGAACTTTTATTGAAGATAAAAAATAACAGATTACATTACAATTCTTCATTATGTAACAAACCGTGCAAAAGGTCCATAATCAAAGAATCAAACAGTCCAAAACTGCATGTTTATCCACTGCGTACCATAGAAATATGCAGGTTTTTCAGCTTAAATTGGTTCTAGAGTTTGCTTGACCACTGCGGGCTCACTTTAGTTTCAAGGAATCTCTCCAGCTAAGTGAAAAACACACATTTCATTCCTCTTTTTTTGTGTGTAGCTGTTATTTCTAGTTGTGTCTGCCTGTAAAAATAGATGGTTGAAGTTTTAAGTTGTAGAGTGAGTGCTCTGTGTGCAGCAGAGCTTTGGCTTGGAACGGCTTAATGTGAAGATTGAAAAAGAAGGAAAACAATCTAAGGCTGCAGTTAGAGTTGAATCAAGTGGTATATTAATCGTTAACTATTTTGATAATTGATATTATGAGAAAAAAGTCATCACTTTACGAGAATAAATGTGTAATTTTACGGGAATAAAGTTGTAAAATATGAATCCACAATATTATGAGAAAAAACGCAACATTTTATGAGAATAAAGTTGTAAAATTACGAGAATGAAGTTGTAATATCATGAGGAAAAAAGTAATCATTTATGAGAATAAAGTCATAATATTATGAAGCAAAAAGTCGTAATTTACTAGAAAAAAGTCATATTATGAGGCAAAAAGTCGTAATTTACTAGAATAAAGTCGCAATATTATGAGAAAAAAAGTTGTAATTTACGAGAATAAAGTTGTAATTTACGAGAATAAAGTAATAATATTGAGGAAAAAAGTCGCAATTTTACGATAATAAAGTCATAGTATAAAAAACAATAATATGAGGAAAAATGCAAAATTTTTACGAGAATAAAGTCACAATATTACGAGAAAAGTCATAATTTTACGAGAATGAAGTCAGAATTTTATGATTTTTTTTTTCATTTTCTGACATTAATCGATTAATCAAGAAAATAATTGACAGAGTCATTGAGTACGGAGATAATGGTACGTTGCAGCTCTAGCTGCAGTGAAAGGACTCGGGAAGAGTGTGAAACTTGGTTCTTTTTCAAGTGACCAAGACAAATTTGGCCTCCCCGTGTTCTCCTCTGCTCTGCTCTGCACACACATTTTCCCTGGCTGTAAATGAGTTTAACATCTGGTCATGGGCTCAGGAGTTAAAAGGCCCTGGAAAAAAAAAGAAAGAAAGAAAAGAAGTGTGGAGGAAGGAATGAAAGAGATAGAGGAATTGACCGGGGAGTGGAGAGGAGGGGAAGTTAGGAGGAGTGTGAGGAGAGAAAGAAGGGGGGATAGGTTTTGGCTCACAGATGTCTCCAGCAGGAGGAAATGCTTAGCACATTTTCCGGCTCTGTGCGCATGGGGAGATATTTTTAGCACTGAAGGTCTGATCACACGGGGGTTCATAAATCCCCAGAACAAGCAAGGTAAAGGGAAGTGAGAGCACACTTTATCACTAAAACCAATATGGGGACCAGACGCGACAAACGCAGCGGCTCAGTCCAGCTCTGGACGGGATGTTATTCCATAGAAGCAATTAACAACTGTGCATTTTAAAGTCCCACAGCAATCTGCTGGTGAGGAAGCAGGGAGTGTTTTTATAGAGCCCAGAGAGAGAGAGGGGAACAGGAAAGGCTGGGCTCTGAAATCCTCCTCCTCCTGTTCACTCACAACCCTTCTGCAGCACAGACACTTTCTCTCCTGTAGAATAATAACAATAAAATCTTATAAATCCTCTTTTCCAGGGCTCTAACATCACAGACACGTGCACGGAGATGCTCATGCAAGGCGTCCTGCTGAAGATCTCCGCCGGAAACATCCAGGAGAGAATCTTCTTCCTGTTCGATAAGCTTCTGGTCTACTGCAAGAAGAAAAACAGGTGTTCAAAAGCCTCTTCTCCTCTTTTATGTATCACTCTATCCTCTCATTTACTAAGTTGTAACATAAAAGTAGATTTTATGTTAATTTCTCTCTCTCTCTGTACCCACAAAGCATTCAGAACATGGTTTTCATAAATTATTCACTGCACCGCTTTCTTTCCTTGGGAACTGTGGGAGGAGTTCTTAGTTTTTTTGTGAAGGGGATGAAAGAAGAGGTTTCTTTTTTGTTTTACTTGTACCTTTTTTTCAGTATTCTAAATCATCTCAGACAATTATGATGACACATGTTAAAGTTTTTGTCTGACTGCAGAGTATTGTTCTGTGCGTCTGCAGAAACCGTGATGAATCAGCAGTGCTCGCAAAACTCACACTTAACGACTATTTCATCTGCTAACAACACTGCTGCATTCATCGCTTTTCTTTTGTTCTCTTGATGTCTGCATATGATGGAGTATCAGGGCCAAACTGATAGAATAAAGTCCTAATATTACCGGAATACATTTTCTACCACTTTCCTTGTCAATATTATGACACTTTTTTTCCGTAAAATTACTTTTTCTCATAAAATTACAACTTTATTCTTATTAGATTATGACTTTTTAATATTACGACTTTATTCTCATGATACTATGACTTTTTTCGAGTAAAATTTTGACTTTATTATCATAAGATTACGACTTTATTCTCGTAAAATTGCATCTTTATTCTCATCAGATTACAACTTTATTCTCATAATATGACTTTCTTGTAATAGTACGACTTTATTCTTATGAGGTTACGACTTCATTCTCGTAATATTAGGACTTTGTTATATTACATCTTTATTCTCATAAGATTACGACTTTTAATCCTAAAGATTACGACTTTTTTCTCCTATGACTTTTTCTCATAATATTACGACTTTATTCTCATAATATTAGGACTTTTTAATATTACGACTTTTATTCTCATAAGATTATGACTTTATTCTCATAAGATTATGACTTTATTCTCATAAGATTAAGACTTTATTGTCATAAAATTAAGACTTCTCATAAGATTAAGATTTTATTCTCATAAGATTATGACATTATGTTCAAAAGATTGTGACTTTATTATCATATTGCAACTTTATTCTCATAAGATTCTGACGTTTTCCTCGTAAAATTACAACTTTATTCTCATAAGATTACGACTTTATTCTCATAAGATTACGACTTTATTCTCATAAAATTGCAACTTTATTCTCATAAGATTACGACTTTATTCCCATAAGAAGAAAGAAAATGTTAAAAATGTGTTACATTTCCCTCTCTTCATTTGTTTCCTACACATGGGAAACCATTATAATCCAGTTAATCTCTTATAAAACCTTTAATCAGACTGATTTACAATCCTAATCTCATCATTGTATTAAACATTGATGGCTAACGTCTGTGTTTGTATTCATCTTTGCTTTAGACGTTTAAAAAACAGCAAGGCGTCGACTGAAGGACCTCGTTACCTGTTCAGAGGGAGAATCAACACAGAGGTGATGGAGGTGGAAAATGTGGACGACGGCACTGGTGAGAAACATCCAAACGTTTCCTTTGGACAAACTCATTTTCACGTTTCTTTTTGCGCTCTCCCTCTCTCTCGCGTCTCACATCCTCGTTTTTATTTCACTCCTGGCAGTAAAAGGAGTAAAAAATATCCCATAATAACTCACACAAAGGAACACTGACAACAAATTAAACTTGTAAAAATAAGATTTACCTCCAAACATCTACACTTCCTTGTGTGTGTGTGTGCTGTTTTCTTGGTGAACTCCAGCTCTTGTGTGTCTTGGCCTCACACAGCCGCTGATTATCATTTATATTTGTAGAAGCCATCATTTCCTCTGCAGCAGGGCCTGGACGGGCAGTAATATTGGGTGTTTTTTGGTGAGAGGTGGAAGGGTTTTTGGGTGAGGGAGGGAGACGGCGGCGCTAGCGGTGGTGGTGGTGCAGCAGCGAGTCTGTGGGTGTTCTTGCTCCACAGCCGAGCGAGCGTTCTCCATCTGAAATCCTGGAGTGTTTTAGCTGGAGATTCCTACGCGGTGAACTCACCGCACACACACACGGGAAAAACGCCCTTGAGGCGTGCCGTATAAAGGATATGATTTTAGACCTGATTGTAATTGATGATTGTAGTGGGACGGGTTTTTTTCTGTTTGTTTGTTTGTTACACCCTTCACGGGGAGAAAGTCATCTCCCTGAAACGAGATGGAAATAATGAGTGAGACGGTCAAGAGTTCAGGTTTTAGCCATCTATGTGATATTCTGTGTGTTCTGAGGATGAGTGATTTATCCGCTCTCACTCGTTTATCTCGTTAAATGAGTGGAGCGATAATCAATGAACCACTCCATGAGGAGGGTTTAAAGGAGCCTGGAAAAATGATTCTGCACTAAGACGATATTGTGATAATCGATGAATCGGTTTGAAGCTTTTTCCGTGATGAAAACAAGATTTACGATATCTAGAGCTGCAACTGACCGTTATTTTTCGTAATCGTTTAATCTGTCGATTGTTTTCTCGATTAATCGATGAATCGTTTGTTCCAGAAAATGTCAGAAAATGTTGATCAGTGTTTGTCAAACCTGGAAATGACGATGTTTTCAAATGTCTTGTTTTCGTCCACAAACCAAAATGATTCAGTTTTAAGGATTTCTTTGTTATGTGGAGCAAAGAAACCAAGAAAATATTCACATTTAACCCTTTTACAACCACGGGGATTCACCGGTGACACCGCGACGCATGTGTATTTCAAATTACCGTAACTCCTCGTCGCTACTTCGTGCAATTTTCATCCCCTGAAAGCTGTGAAAAAATGCTAAAACTATTATTTACAAAATTCTGATTTATTTACACAGAATATACCTCTAAAACGTTGCTAAACTCCAAGAAACCGCACCAAAAGTTTGACTGAATACTCCCCCTGTCACACGAACGCCGCCTGCAGCCGCTGCTCATTTCCTCCCTCTCCCAAAGCGGAGATCGGTCGTTACCGTAATGCGTGTAATAGCATCAGAAAGCCCCGTTTCACAGCTTTCAGGGGCAGCTGGAATGATTACAATTGTACAAAGTAGCAAGTAAGTTACGGTAATTTGAAATACACACGGTGTCACCGGTGGATCCCTGTGGTTGTAAAAGGGTTAAATGTGAATATTTTCTTAGAGTTGCTTTGCTCCATATACCAAAGAAATCCTTAAAACTACTGCCTGTCATTTCCAGGTTTGACAAACACCGATCAACCGATTAATAAATTACAAAAATTATGGTTAGTTGCAGCTCTAGGTATCGTTTGTAGTTATAACGAGGGGTTGTTTTTGGTGCCGTATGAGCCAACCTTATCCAGCGTTGTTTTCTGTGAAGAGAATGACTGTGATCCTCAGATGCTCCCTCCGTGTTATTGCATGCGTTGAGTGCGGTGACTTCCCAACATCTCAGTGTTTACAGTGTCACCATGAGTACGACCGCTGATTGATGGGCCCTCCCTTTCAAACATGAATAACTACTGAGAGCGTAAAATGAGTGTGGAACACCCCCCTCTCACATAGAGAGAGAGAGAGAGCGCTGTATATAAAACTAACTCCTCTGCCTCACAGCTGACTACCACAGCAGCGGGAACATCGTCAACAACGGCTGGAAGATCCACAACACGGCCAAGAACAAGTGGTTCGTCTGCATGGCCAAGACGCCCGAGGAGAAGCAGGAGTGGCTGGAGGCCATCATGAAGGAGAGGGAGCGCAGGAAAAGTAAGGCTTGAACCGTTTTATACTGGTTAGATTAGAAGCTGTGTACGTTTGCGTTACCGTAATTACGGGGTACGCGGTTTGTGCGATTGGAAAACTTGTTGCACTTCAAAACGCGACATTACAGTTATTACGGTAATTTCACTCGCGCTGTTGCAGGAAAAAAACGCCTGTACATAGAAAAACTTAAAAAGTTTAACGATATTTACACACAGTTTTACACATTAAAGAATGTATGTGTATACTATAATGTGGGCTGCAAGGTGTAGGACAATAAATAAATAAATACATACAAAATTTAAAAAAAAATCACAAATACAACAAAGGAAATAAAGAACTAACATGGACACCCCCCCCCCACCTAGAGACATGAAATCAGCAAAAAATAATATAAAATTAAGATTAAGATTAAGATTAAGATTAAGAACCCTTTAAGTCCCGCAAGGGGAAATTCAATTCTGCAGTGAGTTAGTGAACACACACAGCACACAGTGAGGTGTAGAACATGTAACCCAGCGCAGTGAGCTGCCATGCCAGTGAGCGGCGCTCGGGGAGCAGTGAGGGGGTTAGGTGCCTTGCTCAACAGCACTTCAGCTGCGGACTGGTCGGGGATTGAACCGGCTACCTTCCGGTCTCGAGCTCGAAGCCCTAACCATTAAGCCACAGCTGCCCAATGAAAAATGAAAAATGAAAATGAAAAATATACAATAAAAAAAACATTATTATTAAAAATGGTTTAGTCAGGGAGACAAATGTTACTTTAAATTAGTTTTATCCTCCTTAAATTTCAAATTTAACGCTCAAAATCTGGTGTTCATGTACAACTACAGTGTTTTTCTTTTTTAACATGAAGTAAATTGTACAGAATTGGCAGATATTGAGTGTTATTCTAGAAAAATGGGCAAAACATTAGTTATAGGATCATTTTGTGGTTTAACTTTTATGGTTATGTTTAAACTAAGACATTTTGAGGCTTTAAAGGGTTAAGGTGTTTTTCTAAATCATTTCTATGTTGAATTTCATGCATTAATTGCATTAAAGACGTTCTCCCTTTTCCCTTTTTTTCCCCTCCATGTTGAGATTGTGTACGTGATAAACTCGGCCGTTAACCCCGCCCCCTGTGAGTCAAGTCAAAGGCAGACGCAGAAAGAGACTGGTTTAATTTCCTGCTGAAATGAGCAGACATTAACCTTCTCCGGTTTCTAATCGATGTCACATCTCGTCTCGCTGAGTGCAGCGTTATTAATGTCGTGATACTGACAGGCTTTTAACTCCCTCCCTCCTTCTCGTGGTCTCATGGTCAGGTCTGAGGCTCGGCATGGAGCAGGACACGTGGGTGATGGTGTCAGAGAAAGGAGAGAAGCTCTACCATCTCATGACCAAGGGCAACCTCATAAAGGACCGGAAACGCAAGCTGACCACGTTCCCCAAGTGCTTCCTGGGAAGGTATGGCTCCTCCCCTTTCCCCCGCTAACCTCCACACGTTTGGTTTTGTCCTCCCGGTGAGGAAGCTGCAGAGTGTTGTGTCCTTGTGGTTTCCTCTGTGTGACGTCACATGTGTGCGATACTGTGAGGGAGTGAAGTGAGCATGAAGCAGTTGAGACCAATATCTGCATTTAATCCCTGTGTGTGTCTACTTTTCAAATTGGTCCAGATTAAGAAAACACTTTGGTTGTAAGGATCAGATCAGGGAGGATTTGTGAAAACAGTGGCCTTGAAGAAGAAGAAGAAGGAAGCATTGTTGTGTGTTGTTTCAGGAGACTCTGTGTGTGTGTGTGTGTGTGTGGTGTGGTGTTATCTGCAGTCTCAGTCATGGGAAAACAACATCCAGACAGATTGTCGTATTGATTTAATACAGGATTATCAGGGTGAGTTTTTACACTTATTCTTGTAAACTCCTCTTGTAATGAATCCAAATACCCAGTCTGCTGTATGCACACAAACGCTCCCTCAGTCAGGTCTGATATTATTGCTTGACAGAGCCCATCATCATTTCACTAACAACAAAAAAATCACCTGAAGTTACTTACACACTGGTTCTGTTCTCTCTTAGACTGGAAAGGCACAAAAATATTTATATTTATATATATAAAAATATTTAACCTCAACTCTTCAAGTTTATTCTTCAGATTATGTTGTAATCCTGCGTAGGAAGCACACCGAGGAGATGACATAGCTGGATTAGGATAATACTGTTGATTTAATTGACTTAACATAATTAGTTTTTGAAATATATGACTGAAGACGTAACCTTTCGCCTTCCTGGACCGATGTAGCTCAGTAAAACCCACGTGTTTTTAAGAATTGAAAGTTGTTTGACATATCAGGTCTGATAGTATTGCTTGACAGAGCCCATCATCATTTCACTAACAACAAAAATCACCTGATCACACTGGTTCTGTTCTTTCTTAGACTGGAAAGGCACAAAAAAACATTTAACTTTAACTCTTCAAGTTTATTTTTCAGATTAGGTTGTAATCCTGGGTTAAAGATGGATTAGGATGATATTGTCTACAAAAATGTGGCTGTAGCTGAGGAGCTCTTTCAATGTTTGAAAATGAAACATTTGTCATTTAGGTCGTATAGGAACAGTGAGTCCAGCTCTCCACCAGAGTTTGTGTCAGCGCTAACTTGTAATAATCCCACCAAGAGTCACCCCAAACGTAAACAGTCATTTAAAAACCCCTGTTATTTTTAAAAAGCA
Organism: Microchirus variegatus; assembly: GCF_963457635.1. Taxonomy (NCBI): domain Eukaryota; kingdom Metazoa; phylum Chordata; class Actinopteri; order Pleuronectiformes; family Soleidae; genus Microchirus; species Microchirus variegatus. The sequence continues at coordinate 6,247,844 of NC_139816.1, read as the reverse complement.
CAGAGAGAGAGAGAGAAAAATAAAAGCCCTCAAAAGTCCAGTCGGACATAGTTGTGGCCAAGTTACATTTCACGGTGGTTTGGAGCGAGGAGTTCCTCCACAGACAACAGCAGAGCCCTTGTGGTCTGGAGGAGGAATGGATCTGTCAGCTGAAAGAAGGCAGATTAGATTAAAAGGATCAAACGTGGGTCACATGGTGTCACAGCCGTGAGTCTGAAGACGTCATGGATGCACTTTTTTTATTTCTTTTCCGAGAAAAGACACCTGAAACGGGAGCGTCTGAGTGGAAAGACGTCGTCCTCTGTCCCTGTGTCGTGTGCGATGTCTTCTGAGACGATTACGCCTGGGCGTGACGGCTGAATTGGAACCAGGATGGTATTCTCTCTGATGAAAGCCACATTGCCCCGTGGCTTTGAATCCAACCCACTCCCTCCATTGTGAAACGCTTTGCCTTTTATTCTCTCCGTCGTAACTCCTTGTTGTTTTTCTTGGTGATTTTTTTCTTTTTAAGGCCAGCAGCTATTTCTGGCTCTCAAACTCCTCCCCCTTTTTGGGGAACAAAAAAAATACATTTGTATTTGTTGTTTTGTTGTCAGAGACGGTGTAATTCATCACAGAGAACGTCCACGACAGCCACCTACCTTGCTGTTTTCAACTCTTCTTCTTTGAATAAGCAGATTCAAAGTTTCCCTTTTGGCAGACGCTAATGTCAGCTGTTTGTGATTGTGATGAAATGCCCTTTAAAAGCTCAATGAAAAGGTTGTTCGCCCTGGAAAGCGATGCCCTTTGCCGGTGACGGCAGCTGCTCTTTCTCTCTGACGTCACTCTGTTACAAATTTAGTTTGAACGGCGCTTTTTAAAATCAATTATTTTTGAACCCGAAGCTGAATAAGAAGAGCGACACCTGTGCCTAATAAAGTGGCTTTTGCGTGCGTTCAACAGCCAATCACGTGATAGCAGGTCAGTGCATTCACACACTCAAACTGAGCCTCAGAACATGGAAGGAAGGTGATTTTAAATGATTTAAACATGAAGGTGTGGATCTACTGGGATTTTCATCAACAGTCATGAAATACGGGTTTACAGAGAGTGATGTGAAGTTCTCTGGGTGGAAAAGCACTGGTGAGGTCAGAGGTCAGCAAACTTTTGAAATTTTCGAATTATTGTGAGGTTTAAAATCTTAAAAAACAACCTTTAATCTAAAGATGCAACCTTAGAGTGTTATTGGACGATATATAACGAGACCTTTTTCTTTTTATTACCTTTTTATTTTCATGTAGAAAATCCAAAATCCATGAAGATATTTGCCTCGTCTAGAATACACAAGCAAAACAACATCATATTTGAGAACATTTTTGAACAGATCCTGGTCCTCGGGGGGCCTTCAACCGGTCCATGTTTTGGATGTTTTAAAGTTAAATGAGACATGATTTTTTTTTGGGGCGCGAAAGAGTCAGAGACCAAAGATTCAGACACAAAAGAGTCTGGCGCAAAAGAGTCAGAGACCAAAGATTCAGATGCAAAAGAGTCAGAGACCAAAGATTCAGATGCAAAAGAGTCAGAGACCAAAGATTCAGATGCAAAAGTGTCAGAGACCAAAGATTCAGGATGCAAAAGAGTCGGACACAAACCATTAACGCGCCCACCCCCATGTTTTTCCCTGCTTCAAAAAACCTGATTGATTTCTTTAACTTACCATCGTTAGTTTTTGAGATATTAGACTGAAGACGTAACCTTTCGCCCTCCTGAACTCGGTGAAATCCCCGCGTTTTAAAGATTGAAAGTTATTAATAGTCACAAGGTTTGACTTAAATTGTGCTAAATCCTGGTTTGCGATCGTGTGAAATCACATTTTTCTCGCAGCACCAAACCGTTTGTCTAACCACAATAGCAAAGCTTCTGTGTTTATGTTTGACCACACAGCGCAGAATTAAAGTTAAATGAGACATGATATTTTCTCCCCTCAGACTCTAAAGGGTTTATGATTTGCTCCATTTCTTCCCCGACCCATATGGCGTTTTTCAATTGCGTGAAACTGTTTATTGCAGACGTGACCCTGATCTGCTGGAGACCATGAGAACTCCCATTATGGGCTGTTTTTCTTTCTCTGCTTTAAGGTGCAGAGGCTGACAAATTGACATTCTTTCTTTCTTTCTTTCTTGCCTTTTTTCCCCCTGTGGTCTCTTGTGGAGAGAAAAAGACGACAGTGGTTTAAAAAGAGTGTTTCTGGTTAGACGTTCCTCTGAAAACTTTTCTAAATGTGCCTGTTGGCCGCTCTGCCTCCTCCTCCTCCACAGTTTCTTAGAACTCTGCCTCTGGATGTGTTTGTTTGACTTTTGTGGGGGAGACGGGACATGGAGGGTGTAATCTGATAAGCTACTGCTACTCTGCTTGTTCACATTGTTCTCACTCGGCTTCTTTCTCTCCTCTTATCAAAGTGGGAGTAAATATATGTTTGTTGACCGTGTGCTCGGTTTGTAAATGACGCAGCGCAATGAACTTCCCCAGGTCTCAATGAAGTCCTTTTGTACTTGATAGAGCTCCATCTCATTTATACAATAAACAAAGTCAAACTCGGACAATAAACGTGAAAACTAAACGCTGCTGGTTGTTTTTTAACAATAATCCCATGTGTGTGGTAATCTCGTGTTATTGCTTGTGTTTTTCCTGCAGTGAGTTTGTGTCTTGGCTGATGGAAATCGGCGAGACGGGGAACCAGGAGGAAGGCGTTCACCTGGGTCAGGCTCTGCTGGAAAACGGCATCATGCACCATGGTTGGTTATTTTTCCATGGTTTATTATTCCGCTTCTTCTGCTTTAATACCGAGCTTTTGGTTCCGAAACAGAGCAGCGTTTTCTTCCCTGGATCTGTTCTAATGGTTCTAATGTATGAGTAGTATCCAGCAGCGTTTACCCACAAATCTGTATGACCAACTGCCAGAAACAACAAGTTTTAGCTGCATGTTTTTAAAGCGTCTATAATAGGAGTCTGCAACCTTAAGTATGAAAAGAGCCATTTCTTTCTCGCCTCTCCACCCAGATAAAGTCTAATCTGGAGCCTCAGATCCCTTTTTGACCCATAAAATAAAGATAATAACACGTCTAAAGAACAATAGTCTGTTACATTTACGTAATTTAAGAACTGCCAAGGCAAGGCAAGTTTATTTCTATAGCACCTTTCAACAACAAGGTAATTCTTAGTGCTTTACATAAAACATGGAAAAGCACAGAAAAGAGACTTTAGAAAATAACACTCGGATATACAATCAAAATAAAAAAACTGACAACAAGCAGGTAAAATATATATGAAAAACAGTAAGTAATAGAAGATAAAAAAAAGAAATAAAAAAAAGAAAAATGAAAACTTTATTGTTGATTGTCAAAAACAAAAAACAGAATTATGTAGACCTAGTCCTTCCATTGTTTGTGGCAAATGAATGAAATAGATAAAGAAATATTTGGATTTTATGTCATTCATGCTTGAGAAAAACTCCAAATGTGTGCACATTATTGCATTTAAGTGTTGGGAACCACTTCCTGTATTTCACCCACACAAGTTTATCAAGGCTTTTTTAATTCAAGATCTTTGTTATTATTGAAGTTTTCTCAATAATAAAAAAAAGTGCAGTACAGAGTGGTCATCACAGAGATATGAAATGAGCACGGTATGCACCAATGTACCCACATATAATATTTGTCTATTATATGAAGTGAATGGGTAGAAATGAAGCTGGAAGGTACAAGATTTATAATATTGCATATTTATCGCCTTAATTTCTAAATAAGAGGTGTTCAGGTTACCCGATGTGTCTTCAGAATACAAACTGTCCGGTGAATAGGTCATTAGATGCCTCCAGAACACATGTCAGAGGTGTCTGGATCGTATATCACCACACGGAGAACGGCAAATTTCCCACAAAATTCTAAATCGAGCTCAATCCTCCTTCACTCCTCCATATCTAAAACCAAGTCCGCCACAGTCTCATTGACTGGCCTTAATGCTCCATGTTCCCTCAGTGCAGCTGCAGCTGTCTCATTCCAGTCTCTGCAGGTGTCTCATTTAAACACTCAAATGTTTAGGTAAGGGGATTATGAACGTTAATCTCTTCTTCCTGTAATGTTCGTGTAATATCTGCTCAGAGACTCCTCTGTGGCTTCGGATAACAAGCGTTTTATTTCCGTCTATGAGGTCTGAGCTGGCTCCAGCTTTGTATTTGTATTCACACCAAATGGCGCGTCGTGCTCTGCGTGTCTTATTTCCTCAAAAGAGTCGGACGGGGGCCTGGAGCCAAGTTGTATCTTAAATCACCGTAAACCCAGCGGTGTTTTATTGCTTCCTCACAGAGAAATAGATTGGGCTTTAAATGTTACTGACGGAGAGGAATAACTCCCTCGACCCGCAGACCTCTCCCTCTCTCTGTCATGGTGCGGTCAGTTAAAAAAAACAACAACGATTGAATATCTTTTCATAAAAAAAACTTAAATGGAATCCGCGTCGCTGCAGCCAAGAATACAGCAGAGCACACTGTTGTTGTTGTTGATGATGTTCAGAGGATGAGTTACATGAGGTTTGAGTCTCCACATTCATCTGTTTGACTTGAATCTGTGTCTCGATCCTTTCAAATATGAAGGAAGATGAATAATTCCTCCTTTTTTACTTGTTTCTTTCTTGTTTCTCAGTCACAGACAAACACCAGTTCAAGCCAGAGCCAGTGCTCTACCGCTTCCGCTACGACGACGGCACCTACCACCCCAGGAGCGACATGCACGACGTCATTTCAAAGGTAAACCATGTCTAATCTAATCTAATCTAATCTAATTTAATTAAACTGCACACTGAACTGAAACTGATTTTTGCATTTTTTATTTTTTATTTTTAGAGGTGGGCACTAGGTTAACGCGCGACGACTGACTGGAAAAAGACGCATGTGAAGTCATGCTTAATTGCCATGACACCGGAGTCCAGGCACCGTTTAGCGGTTAGCTCCATTAGCTGCGTTAGCTCCTTTAGCACCGGTTAGCTCGCCTACAGTGGAACTGGAGCGGTTTGTTTATAATCAGCGTACATGTGTAGTCTGTTTTTAAAGTTTAGCGTTACTTTAGAGACTCATTTTAACAATCGAGAGTCGCGTAAACATGACGTCACGCGCGTCTTTTTCCGGTCAGTCGTCATGGAAATGCGTCATGAGTTAACGTTGACAACGTTGACGTCAAAGATTCAGACGTGAAAGAGTCGGGCACGACTCGCAAAAGAGTTTGGCGCAAAAGAGTCAGAGACCAAAGAGTCGGGCGCAAAAGAGTTGGACGCTGGACACGCGCCCACCACTCATTTTTTTCTTTCACAAGTAGAAAGAAGCACCAACATTTGACTAAATGAACGTTTTGGGTCATTCTTTTGAAAAATCCCATTAGCCACGCAAATTTCAAAATGTAAATTTCGAACTGCTTTTACATCATAATTTCATTTACTGGGCCGATTTCAATGATTTTGGTGTCAAATGATGAGGTAAAATTTCTAATTTATAATCATAAGTCCTTTTTATATCTCCTACTGCCATTTACTCAGAATATTTTCTAAAATAATGGACAAAATATGCACAAACACAACATTATTCCAGCAAAAAAGGTCAATGTATTGGCTCATGAGAAGCTGAATCCTTTGATTACCACTGTACATATCAATTGTACAACATGCCATTTTGAAATGTACATGGTCATTGGGATTTAATCTGCTTTACTATCATGGTATAATAATCTAAACCCTTCTCTCTCTGTCTCTCTGTTGTTACTCCTCAGGGTGTTCGCCTCTTCTGCCGCCTTCACAGCCTCTTCACTCCGGTCATCAGGTAAACAAGACCTTTTTTTTCTTGTTCCAGGTGGAGCTCCTGTAGCTTAGCATCTGGCTTTTGCTTTAGCTAAAAATAAGTCTCATAAGCCACAAAGCCTCTGGAGTGTTGGAGAAGGAGGAGGAGAATATCTTGATGAACTATGAGCTCATTGTTTTGGAGTGAAGGAGTTGGTGCAGATGGTGATGGAGAGCTGTGGGGACACGTGGGCGGTCGAGCGCAGCAGATTTTTTTAACCACAGGTTTTAGGTTTTTATGTGGGATAACATTCATCAAGTCTCTCTGGGTTATTTTGAATTAACTTAGTTTGAGGAAAACACAGTGAATATTTTTCACACAGCTATAACCTCACCTGAGGTCCTCTTACAAGACCTTTCTGGTTATTTTACATGAGGTAGTGTTTGTGTACGACCATCTGTGCACTACCAAAGTTTCCCATCGCTCTTTAGCACTGTGTAAAGCTGGAGAAAATCTTGTGACTGACCCTGAAGCAGAGGTGGAAAAATTACTGATTTATTCTACTCAAGTTAAAGTTTCTTAGTTACTTTAATAACAAGGTTGTGGTTCTTTCTTGTGTCGTGCAAAAAGGACAAGGGAACACAAATCTCACATACATTGTTTTTAATTAAAGGCAAACTTTTACAAATGAATAAAGTGAAGACAAATCATTCGTTCACCTGTCCTCCTCGTTCACCTGTCCTCATCATTCGTTCACCTGTCCTCATCATTCATTCACCTGTCCTCATCATTCGTTCACCTGTCCTCATCATTCGTTCACCTGTCATTGTCGTTCATTCACCTGTCCTCATCACACATCTTTCCTCATCATTCATTCACCTGTCCTCGTCGTTCATTCACCTGTCCTCCTCATTCACCTATCGTCATCGTTCACTCACCTGTCCTCATCCTTCACCTGTCCTCGTCATTCATTCACCTGTCCTCATCGTTCACTCACCTGTCCTCATCCTTCACCTGTCCTCGCCGTTCATTCACCTGTCCTCATCACTCACCTGTCCTCATCGTTCACCTGTCCTCATCGTTCACCTGTCCTCATCATTCATTCATTCACCTGTCCTCATCATTCATTCACCTGTCCTCATCATTCACCTGTCCTCATCATGCATCTTTACTCATCATTCATTCACCTGTCCTCGTCGTTCATTCACCTGTCCTCATCATTCATTCACCTGTCTCTATCATTCATTCACCTTTCCTTGTCATTCATTCACCTGTCCTCATCGTTCACCTGTCCTCGTCGTTCATTCACTTGTCCTCATCGTTCACCTGTCCTCATCACTCACCTGTCCTCATCACCCACCTGTCCTCATCACTAACCTGTCCTCATCGTTCACCTGTCCTCATCAGTCACTTGTCCTCATCACTCACCTGTCCTCATCGTTCACCTGTCCTCATCATTCACATGTCCTCGTCGTTCATTCACTTTTCCTTATCAGTCACTTGTCCTCATCACTCACCTGTCCTCATCATCCACTGCCAACGTTTCCAGTGTAAAGCATACTTAATTTAAAGTACACATTTGAAATTAGAAATTTGAATTACTTTAAAAAGTACTGAAAAACCTACTCAATCACAGTAACGTGAGTAAATGTAATTCATTACTTTACACTTCTGCTTGTTTTGTCAAAAAAGATTGAAACATTTTTCATTGTGTCTGTTGTTTTCTTATCAGAATAGTCATAGCGAGTGGTGGATAAATCCTTTTATAATGATGCGCTACAATATACAAAATCCACTAAGTGTGACTGGCAGCGTATTGATTCTGTGTCAGACACCGCGTTGAGCTTGAAACCGTAAATTGAAATATCTGTTTTCTCCGTCTATCTGTCTCTGTCTCTCCGGACTTCGATTTTCATGTCATCTGCTCATCCAATCAAAGTCAGACCCCAGGATGTGCTTTTTAGAAAATTGTGTTGGTTTTTTTTGGTGGGGTACTTGAAAAGTATGTACTTGAAACTACATTGAACCCAGTCACCCCATCAGGTTATTGTTTGTAACATTGCCACCCACCGACAAGCATTCAAAACCTGACTCACTATTTTTATTCAAAACATACAACGAGATGCAAATCTGACGATCGACCCTCTGGTTCCAGGCTTTCAGCGCTGAAATTAGAGTCTGATGTTTTCCAATTATGTGCGGAGGATATTTCCAGTTAGGCAATCCCCAAAGTAAGTTACGGTTTGGTAATTAGTGTAAACACGTGAAAACAGAAACATCCATTATGCCCATGAAATAGTCAGTGAAAACCTTCAATGTAAAACATGTGGTTTGTGCATCAGTTTTGGCTCACAGCGCACATCTCCTCATCTGACAGAATTAGAATTGGAACAGTTCTGGTTTTATTGGAGTGATGCGATGCACGTTCTTGGTTTTCCTCAGTGTTGCTCTTCCAAATTCCGCTGGAGTGAGTGTTTGAGGTGTAGGCCGCTGATGTGCTTCACCACAGAACATGGTATTAAAGCTCTGTGTTTATGCTGGATGTCAAACGGCCCGGAGGAGAAAAAAGCTTCAATTTCACACCAGTGAAAGTGTGAAACGGCTGCAGGGGTCGAACTCGTCCTGAATGTATTCCAACATATAAGAGTCTTGGTAATGTGAACGTGATTACGTGTGTCGACGTCGTATACGAGACTACTGGAGCTGTGCTGTGCAGCATATCTGTGCAGAGCAGCAGCACAAAGGCCTGGGAATGCCAGAGTTTAATTGGAGCAATCAGCCTCTGCCTAATTAGGTGGAATTTCCTGGCAGGGCGACAGAGATGAAGCGAGAGAGGGGAACGCACACTCCACACAACCTCCCCACACACACACACAACAGCTACTGTGCCCCCCAAACCAAAGCTGTAAAGACACATTTAGACTTTGAAATGTAGTTTGTAGAGGGTCTGTATATCTACGTAAGCGTATTGCAGTACACAGTAACACTCCTGTGCTTCAGGTTTGAGACATTGGGAGATTCTGCTGTCTTTAAGTAATATATTGATGGAATTGTTATTAGTTTGTAGACTTTGTGGTTGGTCAGACCGAAAGAACACTCAGATCTGCTGGAGATCGCAATGTTTGCAGTGGTCAGGCTACATAATTCTCCTGGAGCTTCTCTTCTACGGAAGCCTATCGCAACAAGCTTTCGTTGGATGCGTTGAGAAGCAAAAGAATATTGCGTAAAAACAGACCCCCCCCCCAAAAAAAACGTATAAATACAGACCCCCCGAAAAAAAATCTCTTGTAAAAACAGATCCGAAAAAAATCTCTTGTGAAAACAAACCCGAAAAAAGTCTTGTAAAAACAATAAAACAATCTCGCAAACACAGACCCTGAAAAATGAAGGCAAAAAAAGGCAGAGCCTTTTTCCAAACAATTTAAGGTGAATGCAATGCACGTACAGATCCACAGAGTACGACTAAATAAACAAATGATCTTCACAGATGAAGTAAAACCTAGCATCTCAGTCAAGCCTTGAGGAATATTGAAAAATGTCTTTGTGATGCTGATGAATCCTCCAGAAAGTTAATTTGTTTGATATATGTGTGCAGGATTTATTTGGTGGTAGTTTACTTGAGTAATTCATCAGGAGCAGAGAAGCTTAAAGCACCACTGAGATATCACACTCCTTTAAAAAATGCAAGATTCATTACATCATCCATTTCACCGCCCTTCTCTCAAAATGTCAAAGGAAACTTTTTTCATTGGAGAGAAAGTTAAAAAACCAGCTCTGTGACCTTTTTCCTAAGTTACTCCTCAAACTGCCGTTTCCTCATCCTGGACATATGGCTGCCCACTGGCCCTCACTTTACCCCCCATTCTTCACTCTGACAGCCTCACTGTGCACCAGCCGCTGTAGACTCACTCTCTCTGGCTCTGGGATCCCATTCAGGAGGGGGGGGGGGAACAGGGTGCCTCTCACATCTGATGGTCTGAGTGGTTTATGCCTGACATGGCAGAGGGCGATGTGACTCACTCGCTGATATCAGCACTGCAGTCCTCATCACAAACCATCGCAGGCTGTCAAATCCACTTATGCAACACGCACACTGTTCCACTGTGGAGGAAGCAGGCCAGCGTTTTGGCCTCCCTGAGGTTCACATTCAGATGAGCCTGACAAAGCTGGGATTAGACTTTAAACTCGGCCCAGATGTCATGTTTAACTCTTAAAAAATCTTGTAAAAACAGACTTGAACAAAAAAAATTTGTAAAAACAGAACCCGAAAAAAAAAAATCTCGTAAAAACAGAACCAGAAAAAAAAATCTTGAAAAAACAGAAAAACCGGGAAAAAAAATCTCGTAAAAACAGAACCAGATAAAATCTCGTAAAAACAGACCCGAAAAAAAATCTCGTAAAAACAGACCCGAAAAAAATCTTGTAAAAACAGACCCGAGAAAAATCTTGTAAAAACAGACCGGAAAAATAATCTCATCAAAACAGACCCGAAAAATAATTTCATAAAACCGACCCCGAAAAATAATCTCGTAAAACAGACCCCGAAAAAAAAATCTTGGAAATTCCAACCCGGAAAAAAAAATCTTGTAAAAAATCACCCCCAAAAAATCTCATAAAAACAGATCCGAAAAAAAATGTGGTTCACATTCTGACAAGTTTGAGAAAGCTGGGATTAGCTGGGATTAGACTTTAAACAGATGTCGTGTTTCACAATGAGAGTGCTCGACAGGTGTGTGTCTGTGTGTGTGTGTTTGTGTGTGTCTGTGTTTGTGCGTGTGTGTGTGTACGTGTTTACTTCATCGTTGGATAGAAGTGGTGAAGTTGTGGAAGTCACAGTGGTTCAGGACTTTCCCGGCCCCCTTCATGTCCCTGGGGAGGCCCCGGCGTTCATGGGAAAAGCAGCGGCTCTATTTCAGACAGCAGAGTAACACTGAGAACAGCAGCATCAGACTGACACGGGGGCACACAGGGTTTCCCCGGGGGCCTCGCCTGCAGGAATGCTGCTCTGCTGTCACCGACTGTCAGAAAAACTCCCTCAGATTTATAACCTGAAAAGACGCCGCGCCTTTGCCGACAGTGGAAATTATTAGTCCTCTTTTTAAAGCTTTTGTTTAAATAAACCAAGCAATTACTACTCTTCATGTTCACCATCTGGGTTTATTACCAAGAGGTTGAGTTACTACAGTACGAGGGACACAGTCTGAGTTTAAAGGTATAATTTTGTTTTTCCAACCTAATCCTTAATCCTGCTTCCTTTCTCATGTCCCACCCAGGGATAAGGACTACCATCTGCGGACGTACAAATCAGTGGTGATGGCTAACAAGCTAATAGACTGGCTTATAGCACAGGTAAGCGCTAACACTATAATAAAGTCGTATGGTTTTTACATGGTTTTATGACAAAAATCTGTCAAAACAAGTTCACGCAGAGCAGATTATCAGCTCCACACGACTCAGTATAGCAGTGTTTTATTTTCATGTTTCCTGCGACATCCCCCGCACACGCTGCACATGAAGTGACACGACTGATGAAGCCGAGGCTGCGGCGCAACAGCTGCACGGCGCTAGTAAAGCGAGAATGGCCGAAAAACGCCACCAAACACCCGATAAAATTGAATGATTTTTACATTTCAATTATATTTTATATATATATATATATATATATATATATATATATATATATATATATATATATATATATATATATATATATATATATATATATATCACCCTCACTTGTTTTGACACATTGGTTTAAAGCAGGGGCCTCAAACTCAAAATGAACTTCTAGTCTGGTCAGGGACAGGGCCAGGGCAAAATCGAGTAACTTTTTGAGTAAAAGTGTCACATGATGAGGGTGATGACGCAAAAATGAATCTATAAGTGACAAAAACGGGCATAAATAAATGCTATTATTGATAATATAACCCAAGACAACTTGGGGGACGATGATGACAAGTAGCTGTTGTCATAACAGCAGGTCACTTCAAATGTGCCACAGACGGGAAGGAAACGAGACGACAAAGCGTTTTCATGCCGTCAGACTCGAGACTCTCAGCGGAGTGAGAAGGAAACGAGGACCGATGCGGCGGCGTTGGAGGTTTATTGACTTTGACAGGAAGCTTTGAGCTTTAGACCAGGACGACAACAGAGAAATGTATATGAGCACCAGCATCAATGGCAGATATCACATGTCTGTATGTGTGGTAGTCTATGTGATTGTGTTTGACCCCGGGAAATCAGGCGGGCTCTCACTCCGTCAGCGAGAATTTTAAGATTTGTCACAGTGGCTCCGTCGGCCTCAGGATTCCTTGATATAAAAACAAAGGGGCTACGAGTTTGACATTTTGACTGGTGTCTAAACACAATCTTCTTTCTTCTTCTTTTTTCTCCACTTTCTCTCATTGTCTCACTCCTCTCCTCCTCCTCTCCTCAGGGCGACTGTCGAAGCAGGGAGGAGGCGTTGATCTTGGGGGTGGAGCTGTGCCACAACGGCTTCATGCATCACGGTACGGATCACTTTCCACTTGCTCCGCGGACCTTCAGCCCACTGTCAAAACAAACAAAAACAATCAAAAAAAACCAGAAGAGTTGTGATCACGCCGAGCACAAACCGTGGAACCCTCGTCGCGTCGCTGACTCAACCGGAGTTGAATGCTGTGGAGAGGGCGTTTGGCATTTAGCGTCCCGTTTTAGAACACCACTGCTCTTGTTCTCTTTCCACGTCTACTTTTAATCCTCTTGACACGCTGCAGGAATAGACGCTTCTTTTCCAGTCCATTGACTGAATTTGCATTTGTGTATGTGTGTGTTTGTGTTGTCAGGGCCGTGGCTGCGCTCGTGCGTTAACTTTTACGCAGACCGGTGTGCATATTTCTGGATTTTTGTCAGTTTAAGTGCATAGTTGCCATGGCTACAGTTTGTTTACAAGGGGTCAGGCTTGTTTTTAAGTCGTACATGAGTCACAGTCGCAGTCTCCTCGTATCCCCTGTGATGTAACTGCTCCAAACTTTACCCGCAGCTCAAACCTCGCACTACAAATTACGAGCACTTCCACAGCCTGCAGGGCATAAATTCAACCATTTGTACCTGCGAGTTATTTGGCCCGACGATGTGGCTATGAAACATGCTGGCAGTAGATCTGATCTTAAAGGGAATGAAGTGAGGGGAATGTGTGAGAGGGAAGGGTTTTCTTTTTCCCCTCAGGGTGATTTTTTTAAGTCTTGGTGAAGGCATTGCGTTGCTGTGGAGACTGAGCTCATTCAAAAGTGATAGTTTGCAACAAAAGTGGGGTCTCCCTCAGACCTGGTGTGTATTTATGCGTTTATTCTATTCTGTCGTGCTTAGATGGGTTTGAACATCTCAGAGTGATAGAATGTTGACAGTTAGAATATACAGTGTTTCCCTTTTGTCCAGAAACAATCTGAATTTTCATAAATTAACAACCTAGGCCGGGAAAACAGACCCCAAAAAAAATCTCATGACAACAGACCCGAAAAAAATATCTATCGTAAAAACAGAACCTGGAAAAAAATATCTTGTAAAAACAGTACCTGGGGGGAAAAATATTGTAAAAACAGACACGAAAAAAAAATATATCGTAAAAACAGAATCCGGAAAGAAAATCTCGGAAAACAGACCCAAAAAAAAAATCTGGGAAAAACGGACACGAAAAAAAAATCTTGTAAAAAAAACAAACCTGAAATAAAATCTCAGAAAAACGGCATCGGAAAAAAATCTCCCCGAAAACAGACCCTGAAAAAAAATCTTGTAAATACAGAACCAAAATAAAATTTACGGAAAACAGCCGAAAAAATGTAGTACAACCAGACCCGAAAAACTATCTCGTAAACGCAGACCCCAAAAAATCTCGCGTAAAAACACACCCGGAATCTTTTTCCAGAAAAATAGAACCCGTTCTTGGCTCTTAATTCGCGTTCATTTCTTTGTTTCCTCAGTGTTGGAAAAGAGCGAATTCAAGGACGAGCCTCTGCTGTTCCGCTTCTTCGCCGACGAGGAGATGGAGGGCTCCAACACCAAGCACAAACCCATAAAGCACGACCTGAAAATAGTGGAGAACGTCATCTCCAAGTCTCTGCTGGTGAGTCCTCGCTGGCGTTATTCCTTTGTGGCCTATTGACGGATTAGCTCTCGTTCTGTCCTAATGCGCTATATAACATTGCTATATTTATTGTGCTCGCTGGACAATAAATCATTGTAAAACACAGCTGTGCGAAGGGAAAAGTCATAACACTGCAAAAGTCCATTTTACACTTCAGTAAGCATTTTTTTTTTTTTTTTTTTTTCTTAAACGAATGAGCAAATCCCACCATATAGCTGCATATCTGTGTGTGTGCAGGAATTCTCATCTGGTTTGTGCATATGTTTGTGCTCTGTGAGAATGGAATCTCTGTTTGTCGTCCTGGGAGTTAGCTGACGTGAGCTGTGTTGTTGTGTTCCAGATAAGGCCCAACGATGGCGGCTATGGTTTCACGCTGGAAGAGAGGAACAGAGTCCCCATAATCAAATGTGTGGAGAAGGGTTCTCCAGCCGAGGTGAGGACACACACATCTGCTCTCTATCATTGGCATGGATCTATACAGCACACACTCACTCATTGACATGGATCTATACAACACACACTCACACAATAACATGGATCTATACAACACACATTCACTCATTGACATGGATCTATACAACACACACTCACTCATTGACATGGATCTATACAACACACACTCACACAATAACATGGATCTATACAACACACACTCACTCATTGACATGGATCTATACAGCACACACTCACTCATTGACATGATCTATAGAGTATGGATGGATCGTTGTTCCTTTAACTCTTTGGGGAGTTGAGTGTCTCATAACTCATGGAATTAGATTTATTCTTTGCCCTCCCTCACTGGTTCTTTGTTGATTTGTTCTTTGCGCTCCCTCACTTGTTATTTGCACTCCCTCACTTTATTTGTGCTCCCTCACTTGTTCTTTGCACTTCCTCACTTGTTCTTTACACTTCCTCACTTTGTTTGTGCTCCCTCACTTGTTCTTTGCACTTCCTCACTTGTTCTTTACACTTCCTCACTTTGTTTGTGCTCCCTCACTTGTTCTTTACACTCCCTCACTTTATTTGCGCTCCCTCACATTATTTGCGCTTCCTCACTTGTTCTTTACACTTCCTCACTTGTTCTTTACGCTCCCTCACTTTATTTGTGCTCCCTCACTTGTTCTTTGCACTTCCTCTCTTGTTATTTGCACTCCCTCACTTGTTCTTTACACTTCCTCACTTGTTCTTTGCGCTCCCTCACTTTATTTGTGCTCCCTCACTTTATTTGTGCTCCCTCACTTGTTCTTTACGCTCCCTCACTTTATTTACACTCCCTCACTTTATTTG
This sequence comes from Microchirus variegatus, assembly GCF_963457635.1. Taxonomy (NCBI): domain Eukaryota; kingdom Metazoa; phylum Chordata; class Actinopteri; order Pleuronectiformes; family Soleidae; genus Microchirus; species Microchirus variegatus. Next base: position 6,232,632 of record NC_139816.1, on the reverse strand, counting down.
TGCTCCCTCACATGTTCTTTGCACTCTATCACTTGTTCTTTGCACTCCCTCATTTGTTCCTAATTTAAAGTCCAGTGATTGATTGATTTCCAAAATTTGAATCTAATTCTGCAGGATTTAAGTTTACCCCCCTATCCGCCGTGCACCTCCTATCTAAACCAGTGTTATCAGTGCTGTGACATGTTAGGGCTCAGGATCTAAGGATCTAAGGAACCTGTGTTCCTCTGAACCATCTTCTTCTCCACTCTGTGGTGCAGCAGCATTCTTCATTCTGCTGCGTTTGACTCTCGCAGAGCTGCAGTGTCTTCAAAGCAGACGCATACCAGTGACCAAAAGGCTGCTGTTGATAAAACGTGGTTCCATCATCAGTCATAAACTACATAAACCCCCAAACTGTTTGCTCCTAAGCTAAGTCTGATTTATGGACTAGGACACTGATGCTAACATTAGGAGCATTTTTTGTCGTGCAGAAACACAACACATTAAAGGGCGCCATGTTTCTGAGGTCTTCTTTGGTGTTTTTTTTCCCGCTTTGATCTGCAAGATGGAAACGGGACAGAGTTTGGAGGCGAATGCGAACACTGTGAGCGCACGACCCGTAATTCCCTCCAGCCCTGAAGTAGCTCTGGATGCGGCTGGAAGGTCTGGTTTGCATAGAGACTGGCATTGTGCGTGTTTGCCTTTTTAAATATCCAATCTCAGATCCATGACGGGATCCAGCTGTGTGCTCGCAGATAAAAGTGGTGTGTGTGCGCTCTTCTGTTTGACGCACAGATATCATTGGAGATTTTTTTTTTTTTTTGTCTTTCTTGTATATCCTATGTAAGATGGCCGGCCTGGAGGTAGGAAAGAAGCTATTTGCCATAAATGGGGACCTGGTGTTCCTCAGACCGTTCTCCGAAGTGGAAGTTCTCCTCAGGCAATGTTTCAACAGCAAAAAACCGCTGCGGGTGCTCGTCAGCACCAAACCGAGAGAGTAAGTCAGATCTGCTGCAGAGTCATCTCGCTGTCTACGTTTATCAGTTTTAATGCATTTTCTGCTCTTCATCTCCAGGACGGTGAAGATCCCGGACTCGGCGGACGGGTTAGGTTTTCAGATCCGCGGCTTTGGTCCGTCTGTGGTGCACGCTGTCGGCAGAGGTATGAGATCTTTGCCTCATCTGCAAAAACACTTCCCTTTACCTCTGTGGCACAGCTGGCAAACACAGCTGGTGGTGTGTGTGTGTGTGTGTACAGGAGGCCAATAACCCCCCAAATCCCCTTCTCTCATGCTTTTCTTGCTGCTTTGCTGGTCGTTTAAAACGAAGGATATCAGCTCATCACAATGATCGCCATGTTCCTACTCACATTTCTTCTCAGTAGTTCAAATCCTCAGTGTGTTGGGGAAGTTTATTAACCCCCCCCCCCCCCCTTACATTTTTACATTGTTTAGCAGCAGTGCTATCAGAGTTGGCACAAGACGGTGTTCAATCAAAAAACAATCCATGGCCTTGTCTGGCTGTTCTCAAGGGAATTGAGTTGTTTTTTTCTCTTTTGTCTAATTGGTGGAGCAGTGTGTGTGTGTGTGTGAACGAGCTGCTGTTGCCTTGGAAGCCGTTGATGTAGGAGGCGTCTGATCCCTCGGAGTGTCACAACAGCTGTGATGCCCGGGTGTTTAGGGTCGAGCAGGTAATGCCAAATTAGAGTCATAAAACAACTGAGAGACAGGAATGTGCAGCAGCCTAGGAGATAACACTGGCAGGAAATTAATTCAGGGCTAATTTAATTCATTTCATGTAGGGTTTAGAGGGGATCTACCAACACATACTTAATACAGTATTTATGATTATATGATGAAGTTATTGGTGAGTTTACCTTGCTTCCCGCTTGTCCTTGGAACCATTGGGTCATTGAAAGTGCTTGAATTCTGTGCAAGAAAGAATTAAGTTGATATTTATGTAAGAGATTCCTTGCAGAACAATGAGCGAGTAAAGTCAAGCAAGAGAGTGCAGATGTCTCTCTCACACCAAAGAAAATGACAAACACTGACTTTGACCACAACCCTGAGGTCAATCACTTGTCCAGAGATCTGCCCTCCCATCTTTAGCTGTGTCAGCACATTTGTGTCCTGGGATTCAAGGGAATTAGACCTGGAAAGTCCTTAAAAACGTCCTTGAATTTGATGTCAAACAAGGTGTAGGAACCCTGTTTTTTTTTTCTGCCTAGTTTCATACACGCTTGTATGTGGAGCATGAAACATGGGTTATTTTAGTAACACTTGTTTCTGTCATATCAGATGAACACGGTAACAGATCGTCTGCTAAAGTCAATTGGGTGTGTTTGATTTCAGCGTCAAGGCACTCAGACAGATGCAGGGAAATCTGCATATTCATATTTAGCTTTAAATTGTGTGTTCCCCCCCCTCCCCCCACGCAGTTGGTAAATGGTATCATCTGTTACAACTGTCTTTGTACAACTGTTGTCGTTCTTTTTGCGGCACTGGCCCAAAACCAGGCTTCAACAGAGGTTGATGCACCATTAAAATAATCTTTTAGGCATCATTTGAAGGTTGAAATCCCACAGTTTGTCTAACATATCTGAAGTTATAAAAGTATGAAATGTGTTAGCGTTCTTGTATTGGCTAGTAGCGTGTTTCACTTTCTTGTACTTGCGGCATACTGAGGAGGGTTTTTAACCAACAAAGTGAGGTCATTTTTACGAAGTGAGGCCATTTTGGTCGGTCCTCACTTTGTTTTCATTCAAATCACTTCCAGGTTGTATACATTCTATTCGCTGTTTTTAACACAGGTCCTCAATTTTGTACATAAAAAACATTTTTACAGCCCAGGTGTTTCACACACGTTTTGCTCTGGGGCTCCACCTACAGACATTTTATCGTACTGCACCCAGTAGTTCTTTATAGATGTCATTCATGAAGTAGATATTTGTAATTGTGTTGGTTTATAAAGTGGAAATGATGGTCCTCACTTTGTCAGCAACCCGGTCCTCAGTATGTAAGTACAAGAATGTATGTGTGTGTGTGTGTGTGTGTTTAAGGAGCTATGAAAACAAAGAGGGGGGAGGAATATTTTGTCTGCCGCGCACTTCCTTCCGATAGCTGTAAAACCTTGAGGCTCTGAACTGCGTCCCACAGAAAGGCCCTCGTCTCTCTCCCAGATAAACAACTTCCCTCCGCTCACACTCACACTCCCGCTGAGCTGCCAAAACAGGAAATTAACATGTAAATACAATAAAAAAAAAAAATGGACTCGTTGAGCCAAATTTTGTGTACAGGATGTGGAAAATGTCGCAGGTGTTTGTTTGTTTCTTTCTGATTCAGCCATCACATGCGTTTTACGTGACCCTCCTTCCTCTCTCTTGTACTCATGTCCTTGTGTCCTTGTGTCCTCGTGTCCTCGTGTCCTCACCACAGGCACGGTGGCAGCCATCGCCGGCCTCCACCCGGGACAGTGCATCATCAAAGTCAACGGCATCAACGTGAGCAAGGAGAGCCACGCCAGCGTCATCGCTCACGTCACGGCGTGCAGGAAGTACAGGCGACCCTCGCAGGTGAGAGGAGGACACAGTGAAGTGAAGCTGCACTGCCGTTCAAAAGTTTGGGCTCACTCAGAAATTAGGGATGTGAAACTTTGGGTGGCTCATGATTCGATTGGATTCAGATTCTTAGGGTCACGATTCGATTCAAAATCGATTTGATTCATACGATTCTCGATTCAAAAATGTATACAATGCATAGTGTGTCGAGGCAAATTATTGCATCAAAGCAATAGAGTTTGTATAAGATAATGTGATAATGTGATCACACAAAGGCAAACTTTTAAACAAAAGTTAACATTTATTCATTCAAAACAAATAAAAACTTACTTACTGGACAAAAAATAACTTGCATAAATAAAAGCTTAGACTAGCTGCCTTTTTCTCCCAGAAGTTACAAAAATAAGCTGTACACAAATAACACAAACTGGTGTTTTGTGTGTTTTTTCAAAATAGAAACTTAACAAATATATATTATTATATATATTTGAAGTTTATCAATCGATTCAGAATCGTGGATGATTAGAATCGCGATTCATATGTGAATCGATTTTTTTCCCCCACCCTTTAGAAATTTTCAATGAATATAACATTAAATGAATCAGGAATACACTCTATACATTGATAATGTGGTAAATGACTATTCTAGCTGCAAACGTCTGGTTTTTAATGGGATATGTACATAGGTGTATAGAGGCACATTTCCAGCAACCATCTCATGGTCTATGGCTGCTTCTTTATTTTAAATAAAAATCATTATTTCTAATCTTGTCAATGTCTTGACTATATTTTCTATTCATTTTTGCAACTCTTTTGATGAATAAAAGTGCGACTTTTAACAAAAAATGTATGTGTGAGTCCAAACTTCTGAACGGTAGTGTACGATGAAGTGTGTGAGACCATAGAAGAGTAGAAAGAGGTGGAGGGGGAGGGAACGAGGACTAGTGGACTGTGAGAAAAATCCAGACCAGACCTCCTAGCCCTCTCTCTCTTTCTACCTTCATATCACTCTCTGTCTTTCCTTCCCTTGGGTCATTACGCAGAAATAATAGTAGTTTTGGCTCCTCCAGCGCTGACCTCTGGCTCACAGCACTGGGAGACTGGCAGGCTGCTGCTGCTGCTGCTGCTGCTGCTGCTGCTGCTGCTGCTGCTGCTGCAGCAATGAGAGGTGGGAAAAGAACTTGGGGTTGCTGGGACCATTTTCTCTCCACCTGCTGAAGGTGGAAAATAGAGACCCAGAAGTGTAATCTCTCACTTTAATTTAGCTCTAATTGGACTTTAGTCTTAATGAAGCTCAACTGGGGATCTGGTTTGGATTAAATATGGACACAGAGGAACCACCCTGTGTTTCTCCGTCTCTGTCGGTGTGTGGTTGTACATTAGAAGACCACAGAGCACAGTGTGTAACCCTGGCAGAAAACCCTGCTGTGGACACACAGATAGGTACACACACACACACACACACACACCACAGTGGGCTGATGAGATTGGCGTGGCTTTGCTTCTGCGGTCTCACCGAGCTCCATGTTTCCATATGTCTGTGAAAAAGCTTTACCGCCGCTCACCGTCTGCCAGCCCAGCTGCGTCTGTCACTGCCCAGAGAAAAACATGTCGCAATCACATACACAACCATACACACACACACACACGTTTGAATGTTTTTATCTCCTATCTTTCTTGTTATAGAAATCATACGCTGTGATTTACGCTCCTATAAACTGATTTGTGTTTCCGTTTGTGCGACTCAAAATGCTTCCAGACCGTTTAAGATGAGAGGAAAAGCGCACAGATGTTTGACACTGTCAAACATTTGGTTTCAATCATTTCTTTGCTATTTTTACGACGCACAAACATTTTCAATACATTTTTTAAAATGCAGCTAATCCTTTTTTATTGTTTCCCCCTTCCTCCTGCTGTGCAGCAAGACACCATTAACTGGGTGTACAACAACAACGAGAGCGCGCAGGACGACAACCACAAAACCAACCACAGAGCGTCCACCGAGGAGAACGGAGACGTGTTCGACTGCAAAGTGGAAGGTGACTGAACACACACACACACATAAGAAGAGCTAGAGCTGCAACTAAGGATTATTTTCATAATTGATTAATCTGTCCAAATCTCAGAAAATGGATTGATCAGTGTTTGTCAAACCTGGAAATGACGATGTTCTCTCATGTCTTGTTTTGTCCTCAAACGATTCAGTTTTAATGATTTCTTTCTTATTCTTATGTGGAGCAAAAAAAAAGTCATACCGTGGCATGTTGTCGAAAATTGAAAAAAAAAAAGAAAAAATATTTTGTCCAAAATTTGACAAAAAAAAAAATTGTCCAAAATTTGGCAAAAAAGTCAAAAATGTTTTTTTTGTCAAATTTTGTACAAAACATTTATTAAGGACTTTTTTTGTAAAATTATACTTTTAAAAAAAAAAAAAAAAAATTTTGCCAAATTTTTGCCAAAAGTTCTTAAAAAAACAACAAAAAAATGTTTTTGTCAAATTTTGGATACATTTTTTTGGGTCAAGTTGAATTGTTTGGTCCATAAAATGTCAGAAAAAGTCAAAAAACGTTGATAAGTGTTCGTCAAGGATGTTCTTGAATGTCTCGTTTTTCATTAATCTTGTTTTCATCATGGAAAAAAAGCTTTAAACCTATGAATCGATTATCAAAATAGTTGACGATGAATGGTTTCAGCTCAGAGGCGTCTGTGGATGTAACGCAGGCTCGATCACGGGGGAAACACAAAAGCCTGTCGTCTGTTGTGGTTAACAAGTCGGACACGGTTCCAAAACGGCTCATCTGGAGCGTGTTAGTCTGAGAACAGCTGCCACCTCTGGCTCGTCGAGTGTTAACCCCCCCCCTCCTGCAATTTATGGATCCCAACGAGCAAGTAAAAGTGGAAAAGCTGTTCCTTCATAGAATTTATTGCCGTATTAAGTTATTGCGCTTGCAAAGGCCCATTTAACTTAATGCTCATGGAATTGCTCATCATTTGAGTCGAGGGGTCTTCCTTTGATTCACAGGTCTGAGACCTCCTGCGGTGCCAAAGCATTCGTTTTGTGGGATTATCACGATCACCACATCATTCTCCTGATTTGTCTTTCCGCTGCTGTCATGTTCACGTGCTCTCTCTGTGATCTCAGAGGTGATGGACAAGTTCAACACCATCGCCATCATTGACGGGAAGAAGGACCACGTGAGTCTGACGGTGGACAACGTCCACCTGGAGTACGGCGTGGTCTACGAGTACGACAGCACGGCCGGCATCAAGTGCCAGGTGCTGGAGAAAATGGTTGAGCCTAAGGGATTCTTCAGCCTCACTGCGAAGGTACCGTCCAACGTTTACACTACCGTTCAAAGGTTTGGGCTCACCCATACCATTTTTGTTGTGTTTTCGATTAAAAGTCAGACTTTTATTCATCAAAAGAGTTGCAAAATGAATAGAAAATATAGTCAGGACATTGACAAGATTAGAAATAATGACTTTTATTCAAATTAAAGAAGCAGCAAAACTGTTTTCAGCTGTGCTAACATCATTGCACAAGGGTTTTCTAATCATCCAATAGCCTTCTAACGCCATTAGCAAACACAATGTACCATTAGAACACTGGAAATGGGCCTCTATACACCTATGTACATATTCCATTAAAAACGAGACGTTTGCAGCTAGGCAACACCAGGCAGCGTGTCTGACGGCTATTTTGCGGCTAACTTGGCGAACACGTTTCCAAAGGTAAGCTAACCCAGGCTACGATTAGCATTAGCGTAGGGCTAACATAATGCAAACACTGTTCAACCTCATTAGGCACAACGCAATTTTTAAGATTTTAGATTAGCATTAGCGTAACTAGGCGTAAATGCTGACTATTCTTGCTGCAAATGACATGGTTTTTAATGGAATATGTACATAGATGTATACGTAGAGGCCCATTTCCAGTGTTCTAATGGTACATTGTGTTTGCTTATAGCGTTAGAAGGCTATTGGATGATTAGAAAACCCTTGAAAACCCTTTTCATGGAAAACACACAAAAAACACACTTTTTTTTTTTTATTTAATTTTTAAAAAATTTAGCTTTTAACATTTTATTTTGAAAGGCACAAACTATGATTTCCTGGTAAATTATCTTGATGTAAGAAATAAATCCTTCTCCATTCATGTAAATCAACAACATATTTAGTCCATAACTCACATATATAAGTGTTGTGAAGGACTCTTTCTAGATCAGTCTTTATTAAGTCCTTTTCTCAACTGTACTCTTTTCAAAGTAAAAGCACAATGTCTGTTGATGTTCTTTATACTGTAAAGGAACTGTTGCAGCATTTTTAAAACTGTATTATTTATGGCGATCTTCAAAGGATAAAAAAAAATCCTTTTGTAAAACATGGCAGCAGCAGCTCCTCAAAGCAAATGTGATCTCACAGAAAAGGCTGCAGAAACAAATGAAACGCTAGTTTGTGCAGCCAAATCACCAATTTTTGCTGTGACAAAAACTTTAATTAGAATTAATGAACTCAATGTAGTTTAGACTGTGACATTATGCAAATTGTTTAAATTCTGTGTTGCTATGGTTAAAAGAAGGGGGTCAAGGGTAAAAATAAGGGTGATTTTTATCAGATTTTCACCTTATTTGATGATGGGGGGGAAACCAATAAAGACATAAACAAACCATGCATGGTGCTTTTATCTCTCAGCAGGGGAGCAGCAGATAAAAATCTAAATGAATTAAGATTGTTTCTGAATGTCTGAGTGAACGTGAAATCTCGGTGGATTTAAAGAGTTTATCACAAATTGCACATTAACGTCGAGTACAGCAGTTCTTCTGTAGATTAAAGTGACGGCTTTATTTTGTGTTAAGAATCAGTAAAAAATCGTACGTAAATGAGAGGAGATCACATGTGAGGGTGTTTGAAAGTGATTTACAATCTTTGCTTTCTGAAGACTTTAAAAGTCCTCGATGAAACCCAGTCGTTGCTACATATATCATTCCCTTGTGACTATAAGCAGTTTCCTGTTGCTCCATATGAGCAGTAATTATGGTATTATTATAAACATCTGCCTAAGCCGTCTGTGATGTCCTCAGAGACCTGTGATGTGATGTGGAGATGCACAGCTTTTCTCTCTCCTCCACTGGGCAACTCATTAAGACAGCTCAGAGATTTGTGTCTCTCTTCCTCCTCGTATCTAATCTCTCATCTGGAGAGTCTCTGTGTGTGTGACCTTATCTCAGTGGATTTATAAACAGTTCTTTGGAAGTTTTACTCTAACTGTTCATTAAAGTCCTGTCCAGAAATCAACCCCTGCGGCCAAATTCAACTTTGTTTTCCAGTGAAAAAAAAACCAAAACAAAAAAAGATCATTTACATTCCATTATGTGCTCCAACAGGGACTTGGGAAAGAGTTGTCGTATCAGTGAATCACCCGCTGACTCTTTACTCTTTACTCAGATCCTGGAGACGCTGGCACGCAACGATGACACGCTGGTGCAGATGTGCGGCAGGTTGAGCTCCAGCTGTGACGTGATCCCCGAGGAGCTGCAGCAGCGCTTCAGCGTCATGTGCGGCGAGAGGGTGGATCACATCAACCGCCGCATCACCAACTACAGGAAGGTGAGGAGGATCCTGAGCTGCTCATGACGGCGTCTTTGTCACTTTTGACCATTTAACACCGAGCATATCGCAGACAACACTTTGCATTACCATAATTACATGATGGTTTGTGCTATCCGAAACATTCCAACGGTTTCTGAAAACTGAGAGGTTGCACCTCAAAGCACGACATGTGGTTATTACGGTAATTTCACTCGCGCTGTAGCAGGAAGCCGGCGAATCAGCATCTTTGTCACCAGAGAGGAGAAAGTTGGAAAAACAGCTGTACATATAGATTTCTGTTTTTGGACATTGAGACAAAAAAAGTACAAGTATGTAGTATACTGTTCAAATTTCCAATTTAACACACAAAATCGTTTGTGTACAACTACAGTATTTTTCTTTATTTTAAAGTGACAAAAAAAATTTGGACAAAAAAATGTTTGGACCTTTTTTTGTCCAATTTTCGACAATATAACACAGTATGACTTTTTTGTCAAATTTTGGTCTAAAAATATTTTTTTGTAAAATTTTGGACGGAATTTTTTTTTGTCAAATTTTGGACCAAAAATTTTATTGGTCAAATTTTGGACAAAACATTTTTTATGTCAAATTTTAGACAAAACATTTTTTTGGCAAATTTTTGAAATATTTTTTTCAATACTTTTTTTTTTCTTCAAATTTTGGAGGACATACCACGTTATGATTTTTTTGTCAAAAAAAAGAAATTTTGTCCAAAATTTGACAAAATAACCTTTAACGTAGGTTTCCCAGTAGATCTCCCACTAAACCACCTAAGTATCGATGCTTTGTGACAAAACCTTGTTACCACATAATGAAAGGTAGTGAAAAGGAAAACACTTCCTTTTAGCTTGTTCTCTCAAAGTGCTGACATCACCGTGTCAGTGAAGTCAATTTTGGACAAAAACATTTTTTTTGTCAAATTTTGAACGAAAAATTTTATTTGTCAAATTTTGGACAAAAAATTTTTTGGGTCAAATTTTGGACAAAACATTTTTTTGTCAAATTTTAGACAAAACATTTTTTTTGTCAAATTTTTGAAATATTTTTTTCAATCCTTTTTTTTTCTTAAAATTTTGGACGACATACCGCGTTATGATTTTCTTGTCAAAAATAAATAAATTTTGTCCAAAATTTGACAAAATAACCTTTAACGTAGGTTTCCCAGTAGATCTCCCACTAAACCACCTAAGTATCGATGCTTTGTGACAAAACCTTGTTACCACATAATGAAAGGTAGTGAAAAGGAAAACACTTCCTTTTAGCTTGTTCTCTCAAAGTGCTGACATCACCGTGTCAGTGAAGTCAATTTTGGACAAAAACATTTTTTTTGTCAAATTTTGAACGAAAAATTTTATTTGTCAAATTTTGGACAAAAAATTTTTTGGGTCAAATTTTGGACAAAACATTTTTTTGTCAAATTTTAGACAAAACATTTTTTTTGTCAAATTTTTGAAATATTTTTTTCAATCCTTTTTTTTTCTTAAAATTTTGGACGACATACCACGTTATGATTTTCTTGTCAAAAATAAATAAATTTTGTCCAAAATTTGACAAAATAACCTTTAACGTAGGTTTCCCAGTAGATCTCCCACTAAACCACTTTAGTATCGATGCTTTGTGACAAAACCTTGTTACCATATAATGAAAGGTAGTGAAAAGGCAAACTCTTCCTTTTTGCTTGTTCTCTCAAAGTGCTGACATCACTGTGTCAGTAAAGTCAAACTCTTAACTCGTAACATGGTGTGATGTAATCGGCTCTCAGTGACCAGGAGGTGTTTGTCACTGCCTTTGAGATTATCATCTGGTTTTTTATTTTCTAATTAGTTTACAACTCAATGTATTTTTTCCCCTAAGTTTTCCTTCTCATCTGTGATCGCGCGTCCTCGGGGCTAAAACGCCCGCTAATGCGATGCAAGTGTGAGCGTAGGAGAGGAACGGAAAAAAAGATCTGAGTCAGTGTTGGAGAGCGAGTCTTGGATTAATTACCAGTCCCTTAAAAATAGCCGCGCTCAGCCTCAGCCAGGACTTCTTTTCTTTTGGTTGTTGTGTAAGATCTCCCTCCTGCATCGGAGCATTCCTGCTCAGACCCCAAGAGAGAGAGAGAGAGAGGACGCAGGGCCATGGTGAAAGAGGAAGAATAAAGAGTGACAGAGGGATAGATGTGAACTTGTGGATCCAGAAGAGGTCACTTCATGGTCTGTCTGGACCACATCAATGATCTCAAACTGTCCTAGATAAATAACCGAAGCAAACGAGGTGAAATGTTTAGCTTCAGTTAATTTTTGGGGGGATCCAGATGTGTCAGACGTTTGGACCCCACTGTAAATGATTTTATTATGATTATGTCCATGCTGGAAATCCATCCCGTGCTTTTAAATCATCTGCTTTCTAACAAACATCCAAAGAACCGTCCAGGCTCTCTGACGTAGAGAGGGTTCAAGGAGAGTGCAAAAGCAATCAAATGTGTTTGTGATATTATTATTATTCTGTGTATCATGTTGTGCATACAGATGCTATCTCTTAGCATGTAGAGGAAGTTTCAGGGCTACATGTGGAGCATGGACACATGGATAAAGTCACCCACAAAGGGTATTTAACAATCATTTAACAGTGTGTTATATGCAGGAAGCAATTAAAACAAACTTTTAGGTCAAGTGTGTTTGATATCACTGAGATAAAGAGTTCACCTGAAGCAAATCAACAACACCGATGTACTTTTCAAAGGTCGACCAACATTCTCTTACAACCTAGTTGTAACATCTTTTATTAACTTTTATTAACATTTAAATATAAACACACGAGTCCCACACGTCTCTCTCTGTGTTTCTAGCTCTTTAGATCCTGTGTGACATCGTGGTGCGCTGCACACAGGAAGTGATTTGTTTTGTGTCAATACAGCAGCTTTATGCAAGTAAAGACCCTGGACACCAGTCCATCAAGCATCCACTCTCACCTACAGTCACTTTAGAGTGTCTAATTTACCTAAACCCTCAAATTTTGCATGTCTTTGGTCTGTGGGAGGAAACCAGAGAACCTGGAGAAAACCCACACACACACACACACACACACACATGCAAACTCCACAACGGCTCTTTTTCCAACCAGGTCATGAACTTGGTCTTCGAAGTGAATTTTACTGCTCAAAAAAACAAATTCATTCAGCAGTTTGATGGTATAAAGTGCTTTTTGCACCGTCCATTCCATGAGCTGCTGCTGTATACACGCAATCGCTCCCTATGTTACATGTAATAGAGCCAGTTTTCAGCAGCACAATCAGAACAACAACAAACAAATTAAACAAAATAATTTGTTAGGTCCTTTATATGTGGAGCCTTTTCTGTGTGTGTGTGTGTGTGTGTCAAACATTAGTTATTTATAATATTAATGTTCACACTTTTCAAGCCTGTGCAGTCTGAAATTTTTCATTCTCAAAAACCTATTTTCCACCTTTGATTACTATTGATTATGAGCAGCCAGTTGTGTGGTGTGGTGTGCGCTCGCTGCCACTGCACTGAAAGATAAACACTTCTCGCTCACAATACTAATACCTTTTCTTCTTCTTCTTCTACTGCCATCCATCTTTCTTTGGTGTCAGTTTGCCAGAGTGCTGAAGAACAGAGCGTGGCCCACCTTTAAGCAGGCCAAGGCCAAGGTGTCTCCTCTGCACAGCAGCGACTTCTGCCCCACAAACTGTCACATCAACGTGATGGACGTCTCCTACCCCAAGACCACCACCTCTCTGGGCAGCGCCTTCGGCGTGCAGCTGGACAACAGGAAGAACACGCCGGAGAAGGGACGACGTAGCAGCGCTGAGCAAGGTCAGTCAAAACATGAAATATTTACTTATATATATGTTTGTGTGTGTGTGTGTGTGTGTGTATATATATGTGTGTATATATGTATGTATATATATGTATGTGTGTGTATATATATGTATATATGTATGTATGTATGTATACATATGCATATATGTATGTATGTATGTATGTATGTATGTATATATACATATGCATATATGTATGTATGTATGTATACATATGCATATATGTATGTTTGTATGTATATATGCATATATGTATGTGTATATATATGTGTGTGTATGTATACATATATATGTATGTATGTGTACATATGTATGTATGTGTATATATATATGTATGTGTATTGGTGTGTGTATGTGTATATGTGTGTGTATGTATATATGTATATGTGTGTGTATGTATATATATATATATATGTACGTGTACATATGTATGTATGTATGTGTATATATGTATGTATGTGTATACATATATATGTATGTATGTATATGTGTATATATACAATACTTACATATATATGTATACATACTTTCATATATATACATATATATATGTATATATATACACATATACATATATATACATATAAGTGTATAGATGTGTATACTATATATACATCTATACACTTGTATATACTGAGTAGTTTCTGTCTTTGCTGCTCCAGGTAAGCTGAGCCCCATGGTGAACGTCCAGCACACCATCACCACCATGGCGGCACCGTCAGGTCACAGCCTGGGCAGGACGGAGGGACACGGCCTCCGCTTCCTGCTCAGGGAGGACGACCTGCTCACACTGGACGCCTACCAGAAACTCCTGTACAAGCTCACCACTGTCGTCACGGAGATGGAGACGCACGGCGCCCACATTCACGAGTGAGTGATATCGAGCTTTAGTTGAATATTTTTCTGTGTACCCCGCCTTTTGCCCTATGTTATGCGGAGGATAAAGTGGTATAAGATGGAGACAGGAAAGACAGTTTGAAATGACTTTCTCTGTGATGGAAAGAGACACTCCACCACTGATCTGAGATGCTCTGTGAAACCACATGGCCTCACATAACCAGCTGTAACTTAAACAACTCGCGGACAGCAAACCGTGTGTGAGGGAGAAACCAAGAGAGGGTTTTTTTTATATATATATACTTGGTATGGAGGAATGCGCGTGTGTTTTTAGACCGATGTTTCCTGCCGGGGCAACGCTGTGTTCAGCGTGTTTGGAGAGGTCATTGTCTGGAGACGCAGCCGCGCAACAGGAAATGGGAAAACACTGCACTGTTACACAGGAAACGCAATCTCAGTGAACTGGAGGGTGTGTCACCACTGCACCTGGTGCCCTCTGCAAACGCCATAAGATGATGAAGAGCTGAACAAGTTTCTCTGCTAATTATCTATAGACGGCTGATGATTACATCCATGTGTTATCTGTGTCGCCTCAGCGTTTGCAGAATGTCACTAAGACTTATCGTTGGATGGAGTGGATCTGTCGCCTCGATGACGTCCACAGCAGCGCTGAGCGTGGTTGCGCTCATGTTGCTGCCAATTAGGCCGACGTAGATGCAGCCACATGCGTTCAAATGATGCAAGAATGTTTCCACGCAACATTCCAGAAGCTTGTTACAGATGAGTGTGTGTGGATGGGTCGCTCTGAACCTGTGTGGGTGCGTCGGAAGCTCCCAAGCTCTTCATTTGGTTCACTGTGGGGTTGTTTGGGACTTTTATTGTTCACACACACACACACACACACACCCCCAAGTTCCTCTTTTTTCGTCCGTCCTTATTTCCTCTCCTCACGCAGCTGTCTGCACACACAGACACAGACATTAGCCTCTCTCTCCTTCTGCGCTGGGGTGTGCCTCACTTTATATTGTTGTAATAATGACCTGTGGCCATATTTATAAAGACTCTTTTGTATGCTATGTCGAGCATGACCCCCCCCACCCCCACCCCCACACCCACAGTCAAGTCAAGAGCGGATGTCTGCGGTAAATTTGTCGTAGATTAGAAATATCCTCCAGTCGTTTTCGGAAGAGAAAACAACTGGACGTGGGGATGCTGTTGCATCACTTTCTTGGCCGACGTTCTGAGGCAGCGACCTTTGACCCCGCGTCACAGACGAGGAGGCGGTCGCGGCGATACACGAAGTCTCCTCCCATCCTGCACCAAACAACACTTTTCCTTTTTCATATCGCTTCCTTATTAACGGCCAGGCTTTATTTGTCTACCTCCGTTTAGATGAAAGAGCGTCATGCAAATGTCCTGGCGTTGGGAAAAAAAAGTGCCGATACGGAGCTTTGTGATGCAAATGCTCTCACACAGACCTGATGGTTTAATGTGTCAGAGCAGGTTAAAGGATTTCCTGTGAGAGATTAAGAGATCTCTGTGAGTCGTGGTGTACTTTTCAGTTTTTTCCCCCCCTCTCTCACTCCGTCTCTCCTTCTGTGGTCCAGTCATTGTTATTCTCCTCAGTTTTCTCCCCCAAAGGCCCCAAACTGTGCTCATTTCTTTATTAACCGATGGCCAATCACGGAGCCTGAAGAGCTTCCCCATAGTGATGGAATGCCAATCTTCTTTTTTGGGGACATTGGAGTGGACCCTAATTAGGGCGTCTCTGTGAATGAGTAGGGGACGGGAGGAGGAGGAGGAGGCCTTAAAATCTAAGATGCATGTGGGGAACAGAAGTTGGACAGGTTGTTTATTTCAGCGGCCCCTCCCTCCCCTCCCTCCCTCCCTCCCTCGCCTCCTCCGCTCAGAAACACCCTTAAGGCTGCTGTTATGACACAATGGAAAATGTAAGTGGACACAAATTAAAATAGGCCTGAAATGTAAGCAGACATCGCGTGTTGTCAAAGTCTGAGCGTGATGAGACCTCAAAAAAAACACGGAATATGGCCCTAAATGCCACCATGTGTTCGCAGCAACTGTAAAAATATCGTCTCTTCCTGCTCCTCTGATAAGTGACCTGATGGAAAGTAGAGCAGCAGAGTGTTGACACAGCTGCAGTGACCCCCCCCCCCCCACCCCGTCTTACGTCTTTTAACCTATTAATACCACCGCACCACGCAGGATCTGTGAGCGCAAACAAACAAACAAACAAACAAACGGGGGTCATGGTTTTCAGCTGTCGGGAGGCCCAGCAGATTGTTCGTAACGTAGCTTCCTGTCGCAGCATCAAAACGTGTTGTTTTTATCACGCTGTTTTTATTTCCATCGTCAGCATTCTGTCCTCCATCACGCACCCGCCCACGTCAGAGGCCAGGACCCCGGAGAGTTACATCTCTGCAGAGAGCGAGGGCGAGAAGGGCGAGCGCAACGGCAAGAAAGTGTGTTTTAACGTGGCCGGGGACGAGCAGGAGGACTCTGGACACGACACCATCAGCAACAGAGACTCGTACAGGTATGACGTCAGAGATCAGAGGTGCAGAATATCAGAAAACCTCTGAAGAACCACCAAAATATATAATTTAACACACACAAATAAGAACTAAAGGGCAGAAACTCATGATTATTTTCATAATTATTGATGGAAATTGATTATTTCCTACAAAATAAATGTCCTCAAATGTCAAAAATGATACAGTTTTGATTATTTCTTTATTCTATGGATCAAATAAACCGGAAAATATTTACATTTAATCATAAAAAACCCATTAAAAACGAATTACTTGATTATTAAAATGGTTGGTTATTGATTAACAGGTAGTTAACCTGCATTATTACTTACACGTTGTTCAGTAGCGTAGATTATTGCACCTATTAATTGCATCTTGCACACGTTAGTAGAAGTTTAGGATTATTTACGAAGTCAGTATTAATGAATTATGAATGAATTCTATTAAATTTAAAGTTAATATATCTTGTTTCTTGTTGTCATTTCTCCTCAGTGACTGCAACAGCAATAGAAATTCCATCGCCTCCTTCACCAGTATCTGCAGCAGCCACTGCAGCTCCTACGTCCACAGTGACGAAATGGACTCAGGTACACACATACACACACACACACACACACATTATTCTCCTCCACGTTAACATTAAAGTATTATTTAAATATCTGTAGAAATAAGACGTAGATTGTATGTTTGTCAGCTGACAGGTGACAGGTGGGTGTTCACAGTGTTTGTGTGAGATTTATCAATGGCGTCATTGTGGGAAGGAGGAGGGGGAGGAGTCACAAAGAAAAAAAAAGGCGGGCCGCAGTGTAATAGTGTAATAGGATACGGCAGGCGTTTGACTGCACTGTCTCAGCTGGGTTTGTCATTAACGCCGTCCGCAGCTGTGTATCCTGTCAAATATCCTTCCCTGCTGACACACACACACACACACACACATCACACAGCTTTGTCATTCCTTCATCACCGACAGCTAAGAATGAAAGATATACTCACGCATGTATGTTTCATATACTGCCGTTCTATACAATTTTTGTTGTGTTTTCCATTAAAAGTCACACTTTTATTCATGAAAAGAGTTGCAGTCTAGAAACTAGAGTCAAGACATTGACAAGATTAGTAATAATGATTTTTATTCCAAATAAAGAAGCAGCAAAACTGTTTTCAGCTGTGCTAACATCATTGCACAAGGGTTTTCTAATCATCCAATAGCCTTCTAACGCGATTATCAAACACAATGTACCATTAGAACACTGGAAATGGGCCTCTATACACCTATGTACATATTCCATTAAATAACATACGTTTGCAGCTAGAATAGTCGTTTACCACATTAACAATCTATAGAGTGTATTTCTGATCCATTTAATGTTATAGGACATTTCTAAGTGAGCCCAAACTTTTGAACGGTAATGTGTACATACATATATATATATATATATATGTGTGTGTATAACATGTGATCGCGCTCCTCTGCAGGCGATGAGATGCCCTCCAGTGTGTGGCTGTCCCACGAGAAGCAGAAGAAACTCCACAGCTTCCTGGAGCATTTGTTCAGTCAGGTCAGAGTCTGTGAATTCATGACAAACTTCATGCTTACACTAGGTATTTAATCACAAAGGAATCCACAATGGAAGTGCAGAAAAATGCTGTGCCCGGCTGTTTCTGCACCACTTTGGCTGCTTCCTGTCGTTTGTTTTATTGTCTCCTCCTGCTTTTGTTTATACACTGCACGGCAAATTACATTCACCAGGACTCGGCACTGTGTGATTTATGTGTTTTACAAATGTGACCCGTGTGCTTTGTTCAGGTGGACTCCATCAGCAGCATGCTGAGAGGAGCGGTGGTGGCTCGGGCCTTCGAGCAGACAAAGTGCTTCACACCTGGAAGAGGGTTACAAGGTGAGGGCAACACCAAAGACACAGTCATAGGAAACAGTTAGTGCAGGGCACTAGGTTAACACACGTTAACGCATGCCGCGCTTCCTGACCGGAAAAAGACGCGTGTGACGTTATGTTTACGTGCCGCGACACCCGAGTCCAGGCACCTTTTACCAGTTAGCTCCCTTAGCTCCATTAGCTCCGTTAGCTGCATTAGCGCGCCTGTAGTGGAACTGGAGCGGTCTGTTTATTAAAGGAAAAGAGCAGCGCTACAAATAACCAGTGTACCTGTGTACTGCGTATGTGTGCCTCTGTTTTTAAAGGTAAGCGTTACTTTAGAGCAATGGTGTCAAAGTCATTTTTACACATCAGTATCATGGTTACCCTCAAAGGGCCAGATGTAACTGTCCTACAGAATAAATGTAACTAAATGTAACCAAATATAATGTAAAATAAAGATAATTACTCTGTAACATATTTCTAAATAACTTTTTGTATTTATTACTTATTCAATTTCACTCGTCAAATGATGCATATACAATGATACACTGCGATGATACACTTTTTCCGGTCAGTCGTCATGGAAACGCGCCCAGCACTAGAAACAATACATCCCATGTATATGAGAGTCAAAAATATTCATTTTTATCAACAAATACTGACGTGTAGCTCTGCTTTTTGTGGATTTACTCCGAGTCAGAGCGGAGCCGAGTGGGAGGAAACAGAACTTTACATTCGAATGAGCGTCTGGTCTGGTCTAGTCGAGAGAACCAAAAGTGTGGGAGAAAAAAAACAACTCTTCAGTAGCGGTTAAAAACGTGTATATATGATGCAAAAACAGTCTAAATAATACATCTGAAATAAAGTAAATAACAACATGGACAGCTATGATTAACGCCACATGTAAGATAAGATAAGATAATCCTTTATTAATCCTGCAGTGGGGACGTTTACATCGTCACAGCAGCAAAGACGGTAAAGATAAGTATAATAAATTATAACTCTAAAAAGTTAAAAAGTATAGTTTACAGTTACCAGAATATATATATATATATATATATATAAATATATATACACACACAGTCTGGGCTTTGATGTTTACGCTATAAACAAGGACTGAACATGAGATATTGTATATTTATATTGCACTGTGCTGTGTTTACTAGGGGAAAAAGTGCCATGTTTTCATTATAACATGATATTAAGATATTTGACACCACTTCAGCCATGAGGGCTTTAACTTCCTGTTAGTGTAGGACAGACACTGTGTGTGAATAAAGAAAGAAAGAATCCATTTCTTTCTCCTTCAGCTCTTCTCTCACACGCCTTTTGTAGCATTTAAAGGTTATTTAAATGCTATATATAAAAAGTGACCCCGTCACGACTTTTGTTGCTCGTTTTTCTGTAATCAGATGAGTTTGTTTTTCTCCTTGGTGTTTCTTCACGGCGACTATTGTTACAGTTATTATCTCTCATGGGAAAATGTCAGAAATGTCACTGGAAGTGGCTAAATTTAATTATTTTCTCCCCTCGCTGCAAAACAGAAACCAGCTCAGATGAGTCGCCACTTTCTGAAAAAGACGATAAGATAGAGAGAAGAAACAAGCGCGTGGTTCACAGACTTTGACTGTAATAAGACTTTTGTCTCCCATGTGGCGCGTATGAAACAATTAAAGGTTCTTTTATAACCTTATGACGGGATGAAAAAGTTTTCTCGGTCCTTGGGAAAATAATCTGTGTGATGAGTCGGAGCGAAGGAGCAGATTAGCCACATGCTTTGATAAAAGTACAGCCTCTAAACTTAGACACCCATACGGTGCACAGACAGCAACTGCTCTGAAATCAAAATAAGTGCTTGTGTTTCTGTGTGTGTGTGTTTCTGTGTGTGTGTGTGTACACAAATGCCTGCAGCAGGGATGCGGAGGCCTTGATCAGCACTGATCCATCTCAACCCTCCAGTAAATATGTGCGGTTGATAACACGGCAAAGGGGGGGATTATCTCACTCAAGTGGAGCGTTCCTGCGTTTGATCTCTGGCTGTGTCACGCTCCGACACTCAAACATTTACACGCACACACACACACACTCACACACAGACACACACACAATCCCCGAGCTAAACCGCCGCCTTCCTATCGCAGATCTGTTCTCCATCAGAGTTTAAAGGGGGGAAAAAAAGGTGTTTTATATACAGCGACGCAGAGATTATACGCGTCTAAAACTGCTTTCTATAGATTATAGATTACAGACGGACGGAGTGATTTTACGGGACAGTTTGACGACTTTGTCCCGTTTGTTTGTGGTTGTAAGAGAAAAAAAAGACTCCGTAAAGGAAGAATAACACGTCGTTAATAAGACAGATTTAGAGCGAGGACAGGAAACCAGAGATGAAGAGAGATTATTTATCAAAGACGAGGACTTTTAATTATTTATGAGCATTATTTTCTTTTCTTTTCTTTTCATGTGGGTTTTTAGCGAACGATCCTAAATCATGAAAAGAATTTAATTCAAGTGTAATTGAAAAGAGAGTTCATCTGCTTTGTTACTAAGTAGTGGAGACTTTATGAGGTTCAGTAAAAAGTCTGTGAATGGAGTTAACAGATTAGACGTGATGAGATGAGATTAAGGGTATTTTTTTCCATATTAAGTGCTAAAGTGTCCCCATTTATTAGCTTTTTTACATTATTAGAGGCGGTGATTTGCACCTGAATGGTTCTTATCCTTCAATAAACACAATAAAAACCACTGATTTAGAGACGTGAAGCTTCGATGTTAAAAGATAAAAAGACGATAAAGGGAAAATTCATCAATTTAGCAGTTACATTTTGTCTCGACTGCAGCCGTTTGTTGCAGTTCTATGTCCTCACCTCTCAGCCTGTCTTTATTTATCTTTCTCTTTTACCTTTTTAATGTCAGACTTTCAGCAGGAGATGGATCCCAAGGTGAACTGCACCAAGAAGCTGCGTCTCCACGTCAAACAGGATCCTTGGAACCTTCCCAGCAGCGTTCAGACGCTCACACACACCATCGCTAAATATGTCGAAGGTTAGCCCTCACACACACACACACACACACTTTAAAGCTTTCTCACACATTTATCCTGTTAAAAGAACGTTTGGCGAGTGCATTAAATCAACACATTCTCCCGTGTCCGCTGATGATATTTATTAGATGCAGTAATAACCTCTGCTCCGCTCGTGTCGTGGCAGGTAGCCGCTAACTTTCACCACGCTCTCGATACATAAATTTAAACCGCAGTAATAAAACAACTGATGTTATATCCAGATAAGAAGTCACCGCTGTTTTCCAGACATACGATCGTATCTGTACGAACGTTCCATTTCAAAAAAGTACAATCGAGTCCAACTTTATTTATAAAGCACTTTAAAAACAACAGCTTAAACGAAGTGCTGCGCATACATTACAGAGATAAAATAAAGTTTTACTTCAGCAAAATAGTAAAAACAGCATTTTGAGTTCCAATTAAATTATTAAGTGACTATTTTACTTTGTGTATATTCATGTAAAAGAAGATATTTGTAGGTCAGGAGGTCTCAAACTTGAATTAAATTTGGTGCCACAGATCATCTAATCTGGCCACTAGGGGGCCAATTTTTTATTGGGAAAAAAAGCGACTAATTTAATTGAAAATTATATAACGATATTCCATCGTGATATCGCAATAAAAATCGAATTATGATTGATATTCTCTCAAAATTTCTAAATAAAAGCTATCTATCTATAATCTATCTATTGGAATGGTTGGAATAGTTCACAATTATAATGAATTTATATTTCTAAATTACTCAAACACAAATAACTCTATTATGACTTCATATTAAGTGGAGGGCCACATGAAATCATTGTGTCTGTTGATCTTTAGGCTTTTATTTTGAAGGTAGGCTGTGTGACACCTATATAAACAGTTGGCTTCTATTCAAATGACCAAAGCTCTGTGTTAATGGCATTTGCTATTAAATGTCGTATTCTGACAATTTACAATCACACGTAGACGTACACACTCGCCACCACAGCCAAACGTATGCAAATACAAACAGGATGCAGGCTCTGGTCACATGACACTCCTGGGAAAGGTGAGCTGACGGTCACTCACTCACAACAGAGAAAGTCCAAATAAGCAAAGTC
This sequence comes from Microchirus variegatus, assembly GCF_963457635.1. Classification (NCBI taxonomy): domain Eukaryota; kingdom Metazoa; phylum Chordata; class Actinopteri; order Pleuronectiformes; family Soleidae; genus Microchirus; species Microchirus variegatus. The sequence goes on along the minus strand of NC_139816.1, from coordinate 6,210,256 downwards.
AACATGAAGGCACAGTTTAGCCCCGTGTACACTCCGTGCTGAGCTCTCCACAGCTCTGATACGACTATAAACAAATGTGGATTTATGTTATTATCTTTGCCTTTGGCTGTGGTTTATGATGATTCTCTTTTCCTGTGTGGAGATAAACAGCTGCGGAGCTGGAACAGAGCAGCAGAGTTACTCAGCATCATCCTGTTTATTACTGCAAGACGTGGAGTTTCTGATGAAGGTCAAAGTGGAGGTGGAAGATGTGTGTGTGTGTAACTGTGTTTGCTGTTTCTTTTCAGAGGTGAAGACGAGACTGCTCTTGGTTTTGCTGCAGTACACAGGTTTGTCTTTCCCGTTTCTTACCTTTTTAAATTACATTTAAATATTCAGGTAAAGCCAGTATTTTAAGGAAATACAATGAAATGTGTAGTAACTTTGGACAATTTAGTGTTTATATTCACCCCTGAGAAGCTGAGAAGTTGCACGTCAAAGCTCAACGTGAGGTTATTACGGTAATTTCACGAAAATCAGCGTCTTTGTCACCAGAGAGGAGAGAGTTGGAAAAACGCCTTAAGTTGGCCTGTTTTTGGACATTAAGACAAAAACTAATGTTATTTTAAATATGTTTTATACTGTTTAGACATTCTAAACTGTTAATACTAACTAATAACTGCCAGATGCTGAACATTATTTTGGAAAAATGGGCAAAAACACTTAGTCACATGACATTTTCTGGTCCTTTTATGGTTAAAATAAGCTCAGTAACACTTTAGATTAGGGAACACATATTCACCATTACACATAAGTCGCATACTAGCCCTTTATTAGTAAATATTGAGCACGTATTAACACCTTATGCAGGAAAAATCTTAATTAATGTCATAATAGAGGTAGAATAATGTGTTAATACGTGCTTAATGATTACTAATAAAGGGCTAGTATGCGACTTGTGAATATGTGTTTAGGTGTTAAAGGGTTAAAAAAAACAATTTTGTGAATGAAATGAAATAAAACAGATTTTCATAACATAATAATAGTATAATATGACTTGGAGTTTTAGCCAGTGGTTAAGTTGGTTAATAATCATATAATCTCAGGGTTCATGAACTCATTTGTGACTCAGTGGATTTCTGTGCTTTTTTCCTCAGGAAATTGTAGTCATAATTATCTCCCACTTGGTCAAACCTGTCACTTTTCTCCCTCCGTCAGATTCTGAGATCCAGCTGCGTCGAGACATGGTCTTCTGTCAGTCTCTGGTCGCGGCCGTGTGCGCCTTCACGGAGCATCTCCTCGCCGTCCTCAACCAGGTAAAACCACTCCACGCTCCTCTTTGGAATAGAAGGAATACTTTTATACGTATATTTTCTTATAATTTAGCAATCTTATGGCCGTGCTTTAGTTCCACAGTGTGAACAGAGAGGCCGATCAGGACCCCCAGGACCTGCAGGAGGCTCAGGAAGTCAGCCGTCGCTGGCTGGAGCAGATTGCCAGCGCGGGGCTGCTCTTCCACTTCCAGTCCCTGCTTTCCCCCAATCTGGTAAGAGCCAGACTATAGAATACGGATATCACAGTCTGCAGGGAGAGGAAGCTGGATTACACAAAGAAAAATTAACACAAACGGGGTCAAACAAGCAAACACGGTGTCCGCAAATAAACATAAATCAATCTCCTGCCCTTAAAAAAAATGGTCAAATGTACAGAAGGGATTTAAATAATCAATATTTTAATTTACCTTGGCTGAGAAATCGTCAAACAGTCCGTGGCTCCTGAAAGAGTTCATTATGAGCAGTAAATGTGGATTATAACATCACTGAGGTCCACATTAACCTTCCCCTCCCAAGATTTCATGAATCCGTTCAAAGGTGTAAGGCTAGAGAGGCTGAAACTTAAATATGAGTAACTGTCCACTTTCATTTCCTCCGTCCGTGCTCCCTCTTTTTCTGCATTTTGCGTCATCAACCACACATAAAAACATGTTTTGTCTTTATAGCGATGAGGTTATTTTAGCGTCTATTTCCGTCTCCTGTCACTGGGAGTCAGACTGCACACAGGAAGTGCTGTAAAAGTGCATTTTTGGACGGAGAAATGTGTGCGGCTAAGGCTAACGTCGCGTCCCCAGAAAAATCGCTGACGCATTTCCCTCCTTCCTGCTGCCAAAGTGTCTCATTCTCGTCTCTGAAGTGTCTCTGAAGTGTCTCTGAAGTGTCTCTGAAGTGTCTCTGAAGTGTCCCTCTGGACTGGAAAAGACATGTAGCATGAGGAGATCGCTGTAAAATGTTGTGGAAACAGCATCTCTGTGTTTCACAGGTGTGTTGATGTGTTGATGTGACTCGCCCACACACTGCAGACACCATTTAAGATGATGTCTTTAGAAATCCTCCTCCTCCATGTGATGAACAGACAGAGTGGACAGATGCTGTGTGTGATGTTATGCAGAGACTGTGGTTGTGACACCAGTGTGTTGTCTTTCCCTCCCCAGACAGATGAACAGGCCATGTTAGAGGACACTCAGGTGGCTCTCATTGACCTGGACAAGGTCACATTCTACTTCCGTCAGTTTGAAGGAGAGCCTCTGGTGGCCAGTACGTCCTCTGACTTCTTCTGTTTTAGATTTTAGTTTCTCAGCTGTGTGACATTTAAGTGAAGTCTTAAACTGTGAGTCAGGTCTCTGAATCTCCTCTTCTCTTCCTCCTCTCCTTCCTCTCCTCTTCATCTCCTATTCTCTTCCTTTTCCTCTCCTCCTCTTCCTCCTCCTCTCATCTTCATCTTCTTCTCCTCTCCTCCTCTTCCTCCTCTCCTCCTCTTCCTCTCCTCTCCACCCCTCTTTCTTTCTCCTTTTCCTCTCTTCTCCTCTTCCTCTACCATCTTCCTCTCCTTTCCTCTTCCTCTCCTCTTCACTCATCTCCTCTCCACTCCTCTTCCTCTCATCCCCTCTTCATCTTCCTCTCTCCTCTTCCTTTTCCTCCCCTCTCATCTTCCTCCTCCACTTCCTCTCCTCCTTTCTTCCTCTCCTCTTCTCCTCCTCTTCCTCACCTCCCCTCTTCCTCCTCCCCTTCCTTTTCCTCTCCTCTTCCAATACTCTCCTCTCCCTCTCCTCTTCTCCTCCTCTCCTCCTCAACCTCTCCTCTTCCTCATCCTCCTCTCCTCCTCTTCCTCTCCTCCCCTCACAGACATGCCCGTGTCGTACCAGGTGGAAGGCGCCCGTCAGACTCTAAAAGTCTGCTTCTATCTGGAGAGCTTTTACTTCTCTCAGCTTCCGCTCAGGCTGAGAAACGGAGGCGGCATCAAGATCTACCCTGTGCTCTTCACACAAGGTACAGAGGAAGTGTGATCATGTGATCATGTCTGCATGATGATTAAAAAGCTGTTTTAAACGAGTACAAACTCTCTTTCTGCAGCATTGGAGAGCATGGAGGGATACTACTACAGAGACAACGTGTCAGTGGAGGAATACCAGGCCCAGATCAACGCTGCGTCTCTGGACAAGGTCAAACAGTACGACAAGAGACTGAGGTTTGTGCCACAACTGACTCTGCACTTATTTGAACTCTTGTGCAAATCAAAGCTCAGTACACACACGCACACACGCACACACACGCACAGCAGGGATGGCAGTGATTGGATGAGAGTGGCCCAGCGTGTCACCAGTGCTGATGCAGTGTTTCTTACCTCACACACCATTGGTTTTGCTGCACACCAGAGACGATTATTGATGAAGAACTTAATGAGGTGGAAAGAGAGAGAAAAAATTATGTTTCATGTCCTGAATGTTTGAGTCCATGTTTACACTATACTCTACTGTGTGTAAGACCTGGACAGGATTTGGCATGCGTACTTGTCATTACCGTAACTTACCGTAAATTCAAAAACCATGGCGTGACCCTCATGTGTAGGATAAAGCTAGTAGAAGATGGATCAATGGAACGTAAAGCAGAAAAATGGAGTGTTAATTGCGCCCGTGTACTTGTCTATACGTGCCGTATACTCGACACGTCGCCGTCTCAGTACTGTCGTTTCTGAATGGTTGAATAAATAAACTGCCAGGTATTGAAAAAGTCAAAGTTATCTTGGAAAAGGGGGCATTTTTGACAAATCTACAGCCATAAAATCAATATAAATCCAGGTATCCTGATTATCATGATTCTCCTAAGAGGGTTAAATATTAAAACTGGTGACACGTGACGACAAAAGTATGGTAATAACTTTGAAGTTTATTAAATGGTTATAATCGGATAATTGAATTATTATAATACATTAATGGTAGCCTATTATAATGCTCATTACCAAGCTATTAATACATAAATAATAATATTATTAACATGTTGTGACTGTACTGTAATTGAATTGTAACAGAAGGTTGGGACTGCAAGTATTCTGAGTTCCCTGCTTCGCCCTCTAGTGGAGAAGTCCAGTAACAACTCCTCTGGCTGTCGACACAAATCCCCGCTTTGTCCTAACATTTGATCCACTGTTGATTACAGATTCTGTCAATTTAGGAACAATAATTAGCTTCTCTTATATAAAGGTGTTTCAGCGTGAACAGGTGGACTCGTCGTCCTCTTCAGACGAAACCATCTGCTGCAGATTGAGCGGATAATTAAACACAGATCAGAGCTCACAGAGCAAAAAAAACCCCCGTCATCGTCTTATTGAGGAGCCGTCTGCTTCAGAGAGGACGACGACGGGGGTTTCAGTGATTTATGGTTCACGCAGACATCTGCCACATCAGTGACGGCAGCGCCACAACAAAGCAGCAGTTTGAAAAGAAGTTGAATTTGTTTGCGGTGTTTGGTTCGATGTGAGCGAGGACAATTCAGAGCATCAGTTTCCTGTGATCGTCAGATTTCCCCAAAGCACAGTTTGATTAAAGAATCGCGCTCTTGTCATTTAGTCTCAGGTCGTTTCCCGTCGCTGTCGTCTCTTTGTGAGCTGACATTCTCTCCTGGATCTTCTGGGAGTTCACAACCTTTTTAAATATGGCAGAATACAGGAATCTTTGTCTTTTCCCAAAGACGAGAGTGTGAACTTTAGGATCAGTCTTTAAAATGTCAGCGTTTCTAATGAGAGAGACGCGTGTTGTCCTTTAAATATGTCTATAAATGGACTTGAAATCAGTCTCTAAAGTCAGAATAGCGTGTGTTTTTTGTAGCTTTGCTCGTTTTTCTTTACGTTTCTGTAGAGTTTGACCTGAACTGAGAGTCGAATTGAATTGACAGCAGTAACAGGGAGCAGATGGAAGAGGAAGGTGATTCAACCCTACCCTCTACCATTTCACATTTCTAAATCCACACACCGAACTTTGAGGAAGCCCACTGTGTACGTACAGTATGTCAAATTGATGGAACGATCCTTTTACACGTTTTTTGTTTTAAATTCTACTTTATGACAAATTAGGGTGGGAAAACATAACTTTGAAATCTATATCTACTTGATATAGTAGTTAGAAAACTCATACAGATGCATTATTAAGTATGTCGCAGGGTATCATGCAACAAAAAAAAGCCTTTTTTGTGCAAAGTCATTCAAGTAACAACAGAGAAAAGGCAATTATGTGTGTATAATTGTATCATAGCACGCAGTTTCATTCATAAGTGCTTTGACTTGCTTTAATTTGGTGTATTTTCGCTCAATTACATTAATATATTAACATTACAAGTCACCCAGGCCTGCAAATTATACTTCATGTATATATATACATGAATAATTACCCACCTAAATTGCTTAATCAGTACTTTTAAATTCAACAAAATACTGAAATAAAAAGAGAAAAACAACTGCAGGAAACTTAACTTAAGAGAGAATTCCCCAGTAAATTCTCAGCTGCTTCTCCACGCTTGGTGAAAACAGTGTCACCATCGTATGTGTGTGTGTGTGCGTGTGGGCCTGTGTGTGTGTTTGTGCGCATGTGTGACGTTACGAGGCCACATCCATGTGTGTGTTTAGGGCTGAACCACAGACTCCCTGCTCCTTCAGCAGCAGCTCTGACCTCAGTCTCCTCGTTATCCTTGGAGCTCGGCCACGGCCGCGCTGGTTAAAGCCACAGTGTTGGTCTGTGCCACATGACGGCCCACCGACTCTGACACTGACACTGACACACAGACACAGACACAGACACAGACACAGACACAGACACAGACACAGACACTGACACTGACACACGGACACTGACAGAAGGACAAATCCGTAAAAAAAAAAACGCAGGCCTGAGATTCTCCTCAAGTCCTGAACTTTTACACATATCTCAGTCCTCATCTGGGCATGGAGAAGGGATTATCTACAGATTATTTTTCAATATTACATTTACAGAAGAGTATTCATGCAACGTTTCTTCTGTTCTGATTTTTTCTTTAATCTCAGAATGCGGAAAAAGACAGAATTCAGATTTTTCCTCAAAATTCTAACTTTTCTTTAAATTCAGAGTTCTGACTTTAATCTCAGAATTCAGACTTTTTTCTTTAATCTCAGAATCCATGCTGTTTATTTATTTGTTTTTTCGATGTGACAGTAGAAGTGTTTAAATGCATAATAATTTTATCTCCGTCTGTATCTTTATCTGACGAAAAAGAGGTGAATGTTCTTCTGCAGTATGATTTCCTTAAGGACACAGATTCACCTCAGAGAAGATGAACATAGAAAAGGGGAAGAGAGAGAGAGAGAGAGAGAGAGAGAGAGATGTCTCAAAGATGATGGGGGTTGAGGACGAGAGGATGATGATGTGGATGAGGACGAGTGGACGACCAGAGCAGAACTGGAGTCTGTGAAATGTTTTATTCAGAGAGAGGGAGATCATCACAGACCGGTGTTTTCATCTTGTTTTGCTCTTATTGACGAGGAGTTCCTGAGAGGGAATTGGGTTTATTTCCGTTTTATTGATTTGAGGAGCGCAGCACATGTATAGAATAACCCACATGTGTCAGAAGACATCATTTATCTCCACAGGTGTTCCTTACAGGCACAATGTGTAGAATTTTACATTTATGACGCTTTATTTAACTGATTCTAACGATTCAGTTCATCTCACTTTCCTCGTCACGAGTGTTGTTTTTTGTCCTCACTATAAAACGACAAAGACGTCGCCGTTCCCACGTTTTCTCCGCTCGCCGTCGTGATTCAATAGCCGTGAAATACAAAAGTGTTTTTATTTTAAAGTCGTCTCCCTCTTGAGCGCGCATAACACAGTACAAATAAAGTATATATTATTTTTTTTTATTGTCGTTACATATTTTGTATTTCATGCTCGCGGAGTTTAACGGCCGCTCTGTCGTCGCCGCTCAGCGTGCAGCAGAATCACAATCACAGTTTTATTATCACTGAGACTGAGCCTCTCTCTCTTGTTTATGACACTTTTATATATGTATAATGTAAATATGGTGCCACACAAATATATATATACACATGTATATGAGCGGCTCTGACAGCAGGTTCAGTGTAAATCACACACGTCGTCCTCTGAGGACGCCTCAGTGCTATCAAAGGAAGACGGTGTATGATGTGACATCACTTTATCTCGCCCTCGACAGCAAAACAACAACGCGAATGAACAGCGACGCAGCTCCAAATGTGTAATTGATGGTATTTTCTATATGTAACGATCCTCAAACAATAAAAGAAGAGTTAGTTAGTGGTAGTATTTTTCCTGAAACCAGCCTCAGTTTTTCAGCAGGACGTCCCACATCACCAGAGCTCAGAGTTCAGGTGTCGGGTCTTGGTTCTTGGTTCTGCTTCAGTTAGTGTTCACTGAAGCCGTGTTTATGGAGCTCAGAAGGTCCATCCATCATCTCTCTCCTCTGATTCTAAACTTAGTCGTGCTTGATCTCCTTCTCCTGCTTTGTCAGCATCAACATTTCATTTTTTTGTCTCAAGTTGATTTTGGCAACTCAGACCCTGACTGACGATTATATACTGTGTGTAAATTAGGAGATAAATCCTCAGTTTTAACTTGATTTTAAAAGTTTTAGTTTCACAGCACTTGGGAAATAGCTTTAACCCTTTAAGGTACTACTCAACTATTTGGTCGACCTCACTTTAAGTCACTATATCTCACTGAAAAATGCATCAGGCTGAACTCAAAAATGAGCCATCTCTACCATTGCATATACATAATTTCAGAGGAGTTGTACAGAATTAAGTAAATTAATTCAACAAAATAAGTCTTATAAGGGTCAAATAATTGTTTCAAAACATGCTCAACCAAACAGCTGACTTTTTATTTTATGGTCAAGGTAGAGAAGCTTAGCTAATGTTGGTAAACTTAGGGTAGTGTTAATGTGACTCAACTGTTTGGTAGAGGACTGTATCTGAAATATTGTAGGGTCTAATTAAAAAAAAAATATATATACTGATTGTCGTTATTGTTATCATAAGTGAATAAAACATGAAAATAAATAATTTTTCCTTTACTTTTTTATTGGTGCGTAACTTAAAGGGTTAAAACCATGACATTTATATGAGAGGGCTAATAATTTACTTACAGCCGTACTTAAATTCTTCCTCTCTCAGAAACCACTGCACTGTAATAGACTGTAGTGTAATATAACTCCATGTGTGACCTTCATGATGATGATTTAGTGAAGTTATATCTGACATATTGGTTGACACTGGCGCCAACACAAACGTGCATATTTACATTAAATATTTGATTTATTTCACTTTATTAAACAACTTTTCTGCATTGGAGTTTGCATGTTTTCTCTCGTGTCTGCGTGGATTTTCTCCCACAGTCTATAAAAATATGGCCCATGTAATATAGAAAACTGGCTTCAGACAAGTGCACTTTGAAACCAGAATCCCGGGTTGCGTGGCTTAGATTCGGTTACTTTGCCATTTAAAAATGAAAGTAAAGTTATTATAAAACGGTGCATTTTTATATAACCTTTGGTGATAAAAAACTTCACTTGTATCGCTGAGTATTCACTGAAAACCCAGGCTCATTTGGAGTGTTTTTCCTCAGGAAATCACTTCTAGTTTCTTTCTCTTTCTTTTTTGAATGAAAGACTAATGTATCTGTTCCCACACGCTGCTGCTGCTGCTGCTGCTGCTGCTGATGCTGCTGCTTCTGCTTCTTCTTTTTAAAACCTCCGCTCCTGAGACGCCCTCAGCATTGACCACTAATGCTCTTTTGCTGTAAAAGGCCTGGACTGTGTGTTATTGTCACGAGAGAAGAAGCAGAAACAGAATGAAGAATTCTCGTCAGCCCAATAGAATAAAAGCAGCTCCTGCAGCAGCAACAACACGCTCATCTTCTGGCCTTCTGCCAACGCTTCCATTACAGCTGTGTGTGTGTGTGTTTTCTTCTATTTGTTCTCTTTCTGGGACTTTTTCTAAACACTGACCTTGTTAGGACCAGGAGTCCTCATGGAGACCAGAACCTGGTTTAACCCTCTAACACCTAAGCCTCAAAATCCTCAAAATGCTTATTTTAACCATAAAAGAGCCAAAAATTATCCTGTAACTAAGTGTTTTTGCACATTTTTCCAGAAAACCGTTCAATATCTGGCAGTTATATAAGTTAAAATACTGCATTAACAATTTTAAATGAAGAAAAACACTGTAGTTGTACACAAAAGCACCCGAATTTGTGTTAAATTTGAAAATTGAACAGTTTAAAACATATTTAATGTAACATTTGTTTGACTTTTTGTCTCAATATCAAAACACTCACTTCCTGTGACACCGAGAGTGAAATTACCGTAATAACCACACGTGTGTTGACGTGCAACTTCTCAGCTTTTCCGATCGCACAAATCGTTGCGTAATTACTTTAAAGCTCTTTAAAGGACTAAAACCTGGTTTAACCCTTTAACACCTAAGCCTCAAAATATCCACCTGGACTTTTTTTGATTATTTTAACCCAAAAAAGAGCCAGAAAATGATCCTGTGACCAAGTGTTTTTGCCCATTTTTCCAGAATAACTTTCAAAATCTGGCAGTTATTTACACTTTACTGCATGTTAAAGTAGTGTATAACAGTTTAAAACATTATTTAAAGTAAAATTTATTGGAGTTTTTGTTTCATTGTACCCAAAACTCTCTCCTCTCCGGCGACAAAGACGCAGATTCGCCGTCTTCCTGCGACATCGCGAGTGAAATTACCGTAATAACCACGCGTTGACGTGCAACTTTCTCAGCTTTCAGAAACCGATAGAATTTTTTAGATAATAGAAACATCGCGTAACTACGTTAGGGTTAGAGGCTAAGATTTGAATTGTGGGTTATGTTAAAGTTAGGGATCTCCTGGATTTTGTTTTTAATCTCTCTCCTGAAGAAGTTGAGCATATGTTTGACCTTTTGTTTTTTAAGCCTTTTGGAGAAAAAGCAGCTTGAAGCTGAAACAACAGACTCGGTGGATTTCTCGACCGCGTGTGTGCTTAACCTCGCCGTGTCGTGTTTGCTCGCCTTGTGTGTGTGGTCCTGTAAAAGTTCATTTCTCGTCCGTTATAAATGTTTCTCAGGTGCTGAGAAAACACTGTCGGGCTCACAGGAAAATATGTGTTTCTCAAGCTGTGGTAGACGGTTATATTTAGCAGTGAGATGATGATGATGATGATGAGGTAATAACCAGTTGGCTTTATTATGACCTTGCCTCTGTGGTAAGAGGTGTGTCTTCATTTAGTCTCACACTGATCTCACACGACTTCCCCTCAGGGCTGATTCTATCGTAGATATCTGAAGATAAAACTCAGATCGGTCGACCGATAACAAGCGTGAGAGGATTCTTTAGTTGTAAGAAGAAGAAGAGATAACAGTGTCAGAGTGAGTGTTCCACTGAGAGCTTTTGATTTCACCTCAAGTTTCTGCTGTTGTTGTTGTTGTTGTTGTTGTTGTTGTTGTTGTTGTTGTTGTTGTTGTTGTGATGGCAGTGTTTCGTTGTATTTTTAACGCCTCACTGAGTCTTTCTTTGACCTGTGAGGCGAACGAGATTTTGTCTGGAAGCTGTCAGACTCAGCCGTTTGTTTTTCCTTCATGAACCGGTCCAGAAAGGTCCTTAAAGGTCCTCAAAGGTCCATACGAGGGTATAAAATACACATAAAGGCTCATTCTATGCTACAAAAACCAAACTATTTTTACTTTAACGTGAATATACACCTATAGAAACATGCTTATAGGTTGTATATTCAATTTAAGCTACTAAACCCTTCTATATATTACACAATGTACCTTTAAAAACAAACTCCTGTGCTCCTGTGATGATGTTCTCTGTATGGGATGAGTTTATAGAGCTGTGTCTCTCCACTGTGATGCAGGGGAACTCCCAGTCTATTGTCAGCATCCTCTTTAAATGATAAGGACGCCTTGAAGCAATAACATGGGCTGTTGGCTGCATGTGAACCCTCTGCAAACTCTGCTCGCTGGAAGGTTAAAGGAGCATTTTACCGTGCAGGGATTATAGTAAGCAGTGAGAAATAAAAAGTTTGACGTAGGGAAGTGTAACATGGACGAGTTCCTCGTGTGCATCACACCGTGTTGTACAGTTGATTTATGTGTGAATCTGCTCGTGTGGAAATAACGACTTGTCATAGTCACAGTAGTTGTTGGAGGTTTCCTACAGCGTGAGTCTGCAGGCTCATCAGAGCGTTGTCTCATGTTGTCTTTGTGTTTGTGCCTTTGTGACGACCTAATACCATTTGGGATGAGGACCTTTGTGCTGCTCCTCACATCTTTAAAGGAGTTTTTTCAGGGTTAAGACCTGGTTTTAAGGTTAGGTAACCAAAATTAAATGAATCTGGGGCCATAAAAAAAACTATTTGTCCCACAATATCAAGATAATAACATGTTTGATTATTAGGTTATTATGCAGATATACTACAAAACTGATTATACCCAACCTCTTATAACATGGAGAACACAGAATTATGTAGACGGAGTTCTTCCACTGTTTGTGGCAAATGACTGACGTTAAAATCAACCCTCTTTGAAATAAATGAAGCAATATTTAGATTTACATGTAGCTCTTGTGTGTGTGTGTGTGTGTGTGTGTGTGTGTGTGTGTGTGTGTGTTTTCTCGGTTAATTTCATCTCGGCTGCTTCACAATTATTATTCAAACTCTTGAATCTGTGGAAAGTGTAAATGCCGCTCTGATTAATTAACTTCCCTAATATTTTGTCAGGCAGAAACACACACACACACACACACACACACACACACATACAGCAGTTATAATGAATAAGCCTCCTTGGCCTGATTTTAATCACCTATTGAGAGTGAAAATGCAAATAAAAGAGCTCGTGCTTCACTGGTTCTTGTAAACAGAAACTCTCCGTCCTTCAAAGTCTGCCCCGTGTTCCTGCGTCTCTTCACTTATCACACGTGTGTGTTTTATATTCGCTATTACTGCTATTATTATTATTATCATTCCTGTTATTATTATCATCACTGCTCACAGCATGTAGTGGACTATGTGACTTTATGACGCTGAGTTTTAATACGGCACAGTGTGGCTATTTTTAGTTCACTGCTGGATCACTGAGATTTGATGGAGTCACAAACTGCTGAGTTTGCACTCGCTCTGCGGCACACACACACACACTCACACTCACACACACGTCCCCTTCCTTCCTCTCTGCATCAGGACACTAGTGCAGTGCTGCCCCCGGTGGTCAGACAGGAGGCTGTAAATGGCCACCAAATCAAAGAATACTCCATGAATGAATGAATGAGGCACTTTTGCTTGGAGCGATGCCCGGGAAGAGTGTGTGTGTGTGTGTGTGTGTGTGTGTGTGTGTGTGTGTGTTTGTGCTGTGTTACTCTGCTGATTGTGAGTCACATGATGCAGCTCCACGACGAGCCAATGGCCCAGTTTTCTCCAGAGAAACAGTCTCTGCTCCTGATGACCTGATGCCACTGTGTCTTATTAGAAAAAAAACGACATTATTCTGCCTGTGCTTGGTCTTTGTGAAGAGAGCGAATGTGAATTGAACATTATTCCTATGTGCAGCCTTTAGCGGTCAAGCAATACTATCATACCTGACATGTGTATGTATGACGAGAAATGCTTAACATGTTTTTTGAGCTGTAGAATTCTAATCTGAGGGGCTGTATTGTGTTAATGTGGTTTTCCCGTGATTAGATACAGCGTCCTTTCTTGCGTGTGATCCTCCATTTTGTGTCGTTTTCAGCTAGCAACAGGTGTCACACACCTTTTATATACATAAAAAAAAAGGATCAACCCTTTTATTTGTTGTTGTTGAGCATGACCTGATGGTGTGCATTCTTGATTTTAATTTTTTTTGGAGGAATTTACATTTTCACTGATTTATCATGCTTTACCAGGCAGGCAGCAGCTCATCAGCAAAAAAAAAAGTATCTCGGAATAACTTGAAATTTACCATCATAATAGTCAGCATCGCCCTGAACAAGGATGTGTTGAAAATATTTGCAAACTTCTTAAGGAATAATTTTAATGAATTTTTTAAAATTCAGGAAATTATCCATTTGCTCTGATGCACTTTGACAGCTGCACATTTGTGTTGTGCCTAATGAGGTTGCACAGTGTTATGTATTTTTTTAGCCTTTACGTTCCATATCATGCATTACCAGGAATACATACTTCCTACGGGCACTGCACTAGTCGTAATATGAAAATTAAATTCATCCTGTGGGCTGGAGTTGACCCTCTGGTGGACTGGTTCTGGCCCACAGGCCGTACGTTTGACAGCTTCCTTCACTCAGGAATCACTTATATATAAGTTTTGAAGTTAAAAGTTGTTGTTGTTGTTTCTCCCAGAGCGTTCTACCTGGATCAGTCCAACGTGTCGCCCAGCTCTGCACCCAAAGCTGCCCTCATAGATAAGGTAAGAGCAACATCGCGCACGTGTGACATCGTATGTTGCACCTCCATAATCTGAAGTCCTCACCCAAAGCTTCCGTTTTCATGTTTAATCCCGCACTAACCCACGTCTCTCTCTCTCTCTCTCCCCCTCTAGCTAATGCGTCCGCTCAACGCCGTGGAGGAACTCTACCGCCTGATGGAGAGCTTCATCAGCTGCCGCCGCACGGCCGCCTGTCAGTACACGGCGTGCGGTGCGTCCGGAGTGGGTCTGCTCACCGTGGCCTCTGAGCTCTGCTCTCGTCTGGGAGCCACGCACATCGTCATGTGCAACAGCGGCGTTCACCGGTGAGCGTCTGCGTGTGTTAAATGATCCGTTCGCTGCTCATCATTTTTCCTTCTTTTTCACAACTCTCTGCAGGATTTCTCTTCCTCTTCCTCGTTTATCCATCTCTGCTTCCTCTCCTCCTGGGCTCCGCTCTGTTCTCCTCCGTCTAACACCCAATTTCACCAGCTCTCTATAGGCTCGCCGTGCTGCGCCGCAGGGCTCATCTATTAATACACGCGTATCTGCATTAATTAACAGCAGGAGGAGGATATTGGAGTTAATAGAGCTCATTGTTTCTCACACCAGATTAAGGACTTTTGAACAGGCAGAGCACTTAAGACGTGGAAGGAGACAGGTCAATTACTCCTCATAGGAGTTTATATATGGCCGCCCAATTCACCAGCAGCTGAGGGCGCCATTCATCAACGCGCGAGGACGGAAATATCCTGATCGTTTGTCACCGCTGATCCCTCGTTCCAGCGTTCATCTTTCATCTCTGCTCAAACTCGCCCACCCATTACTCTGATACCCTCTCTCTTTTCTTTTTTACCACCGTGACAGTTTCCCTATCTTTTTGTCTCAGTCACACACACACACACACACAGTGACTGATGGCTTGATAAAGCGCTGTGGATGGAGCTGCCGTTGTTGCCTGAGCTAGAATAGAAAGTTGCTGTCTGTGCACTGACTGCTGCTACTTTATTAACACCCAGCGTCTGTGTGTGTGTGTGTGTGTGTGTGTGTGTGTGTGTGTGTGTGTGTGTGTGTGTGTGTGTGTGTGTGTGTGTGTGTGTGTGTGTGTGTGTGTGTGTGTGTGTGTGTGTGTGTGTGTGTGTGTGTGTGTGTGTGTGTGTGTGTGTGTGTGTGTGTGTGTGTGTGTGTGTGTGTGTGTGTGTGTGTGTTTTAAATTATAATACACAAGCCACAACTCATGCAGCAGATGAGCAGACAGACTGCGATGTTTGGGATTATTTGTGAACTGACTTCAGGTCCTCGCGTACGACCGAACCCGAAGTAGGTGGAGTATTAAGCCCCGCCCACCCGGCAGAAGAAACCTTTTCGAAACAACCACAGAAGAAGAAGTAGTCGTTGCCAAGGAAAGTCCCCCCGACACGTGTCTGAGCTAACCGCTGCGTAGGAATGTGTCCTATTCCCTGCTTCCAGACTTGTACCGCCACCCGATGGTGAAGCGAGATACTACAGGACCCTGCGCGGAAGTATACCAGGGCCTTTAAACGCTACTTCCCCCTCACAAAGTTGCAGAATATTGAGGGCACAGGACCACAAGAGGCTACAGGAGTAAACGTCTCACAGTTGACAGAATATGGATTATTTCTACTGTTATTCTCTGTATAATTTCAGTTTAATTTGACTGAAAAATCAAACCGAGGCTTAGTAATCTGGAGACTGCATCGTCTGTGTGGCAGCATTCATAGGGTAGTTCTGATTGAATTAGCTGCCTTGATGGATGGAGGTAAAGTGTAATATTATGTATATTATATCAGCTTAATCCAGATTTCAAAGCACTGACCGACTCTCAAAGAAAGACCCTTTTCTCGCACTGTTTCCCATTCCGCTCACACACACACACACACACACACTCTCTTCTTTGTATTTGTTGCTCTATTTCTTTTTCTTCATATTTAATAATTTAAGAGATTTATGTGAAAGAACATGGCTCTGGAGAACCCACTGAGCATAAATGGAATATTGGCTGGATGATATAAAACAGATGGATAGAAGTCGCACAAAAGAAGGAAAATGGAAACGGTGCAGCGACACACACACACACACACACACACACACACACACACACACACACACACACACACACACACACACACACACAGAGAGTCATTTTGGGCAGTTCCTTTATCCTGATTCAGCTGGAGTGATATTTAAAGAAACTCCATGTCTTTGACTTTGTGTGGGAGGCTGAAAATTAACATTTGAATCTTAATCAGCTTTACTCAAAATAATATTATCAGTTGTATTTTTGGTGTGAAACTCTGCAACAAGAGGAGAAAAGAAAAGAGCTGAGGTTGGATCGCGGCCCTAAGTCTGACACTCTGGGAACTCTGGACACTTCTAATTTACAGAGAAAAGACTCTGGATCGATGGAGCCTGTTACAGGAAGGTCACCCAACAACCTGACAACACAGATTGACTCAGTGGCTTTTAACACACCTCACACCTTCAGAGCAGTGACTGTACATTGTCACGTGGACATTAACGCCTGAAAAAAACCAGATTGAGTGACGCTTATGAATTAGTGAAGAGAAGGTGAAGCAGGAGGAAATGTTATGGTAATGACAAGGTGACAAAAAAAGAGCCAAAAAACCTGCTCGGGGAGGTTTTGATGTCGTCGTCGTGGTGAATTCATCATCATCTCCTTCCACATGAAGAGTTTGGCATGGTTTTATTTTCCCCACCGATGTTCTCCTCACTCTCAGATCTTCTGTCTCCATCTGTTGTGAATGTACAGCTTCAGTGAGAGAGAGTTTAATGTGACGAGAGGAGGGTTTGAATACAGACGTAAGAATCGGTGACACACCTCTACTCTTCTGTTTCCTTATTTTCCTTATTTCTTCTTCTCTTTAACTGAAGAATTCTGTATCGTGATTGTGTCCAAATGCCAACTAATCCATCCTTCATTATTCTCTGACTGTCTCTGTGCAGCTGAAGCCAATCCCAGCTGACATTTGGTGAAATTTGGCCAGGCTTTAACACTTCCCCCTCTCAGCCTCAGCCTCAGCCTCAGCCCCTGACGATACCCAGAACAATGTGGAGGAGTAAATTTGAGCTTATTTGACCTTTTCTGTTTTCCTCTGTGATCAACAGCTGCACCCTGAGTGTGACGTTGGAGCAGGCCATCCTGCTCGCCAGAAACCACGGCCTGCCGCCTCGCTGCATCATGCAGGCCACTGATGTCATGAGGAAACAGGTACGTTGTGCTTCTTATGGTCAAAAATAACCTCGGCAAAGTTTCTGGATCCAGAATCATTATATGAACACAGTATTAGCAATGGTTGAGAGTTTGTCTTTAAAGAAAGGAGCAGCTATGGCATCTTAGCTTCACAGTTAACCCTTAAAGGTTCATTATGTAATAAATCTAAAGCAACTGGCTATAAAATCTTCCTAATATGTCACAGAGACTCAGGAATTATGCTCATATAACAAACTGAACTCACCAACAACAACAGTACAGATACAAAATACATTTAAAACAATATTTTGCAGACTGCAAATCATGTTTATGTTTTGAAATCATGTTTTGGCATGTGGCGCCACCTACCGCCGTCTACCAGTCATTGCAGTCATAAAACGCTCTATATTGCATGTTCTTATAGCCTCTGTATAAACTGTCTGTTTACACATGGTAATGTAATAGTAATATGATGTTCTTAGGGTTAATGTGTGATTTCTCTCAGACTCTATAACAATGTCAGGGTCAGCCAGCGTCCGGTATCTTTTATTCTTTGCCGTTCTTCACAATCATGAAGGCCTCTGCTCTGTCCTCTGCTGCCTCTCATTTTAATCTCATCGCACGTTTACACAACAAACACAAATATGAATTATGTCCAAAGATCCAGCCGACTTGTTTGGCTGAAAGTCTGCTGCTTCTTGTGTTCTCGAGGTCAAGTGAAGGAATTCCTCCTTGTGCCTTTGCTCGTTCAAAAAAACACAGATTATATGTCTTAGATAGTGGTTAGTTTTGCCGTTTGCAGTGAGAGGAGAGGACAGTGATACTGCCTTTATGTCCACACACACACACACACACACACACACACACAGACACAGAGAGAAGTGGGCCGGCAGCCAGGAGGATGTAACTGGCCTGTGCGTGGTCTGACCTTGAGTCAGTACTTATGTGTGTGTCTGAAAAACACCATCCGTCTTCTTCTGATATGAGGAGATTTCATCCATGAATCCTCGCACCTGCACCTGCTCACAGTCACTGTGATTTACTCGTCGTGTCGTTCCTTCTTGTTTGTTAGCCTTTCGTCGTGCACTCGACGTACATCACTCACCTCTACTTCCTCTGCTGAACACTTACTCTCACTTACTTACTAACAGTTAGTTGCACTGTAGAGTTGATCAGGTCATTGATTGATTGACTGTGGAACACTGGTTTCCCCCTGAATATGTGCACAAATCCTACATCGGTGCAAAGCAGCTGTTCGATCAGCTGCGTCCATGGAGCGCTGATCTCACACAGGTGAAGGTCTGCAGTCAAGATGGGATGGTGGATGGTGGATGTTCTTCCTGCTGCAGTTCGCAGCATGTTCATTACACAGCTGTAGGGTTTTTGTTTCTGTCGCATAAAAGAGTGGAGCTTTTTAGAGCGGACTTTAATGTCCACACCTGTGCACTAATCACACTCCTGAAACAGTGAATTTTACTTCGCACAGAGCATTTAGCCTGATTTCTTTCCAAGTGCAATATAGAGAATCTTTTCTGCACAACCTATAGGTCAGTGGTGTGAAACTCATTTTAACTTTAACAGTACTGCACTATTTGATCTCCAGTGGGCCGGACCAGACAAATAATAGCATAATAACCTTTTTACAACAAACAACCCACATTTTTCCCCTTGGTCTTTTTTAATTTATTGAGAAAAACAAGTGCAATTTCAACAATATTATGCCCAAGTTAACTATTTACACAACACATTTAACTACAGGTATCTAGAAGTGAAACAAATAATACTGTATACAAACAACAAATCTGAGCACAAATACGTCACACTTCAAAGTCTATTTTGTGACTTCTGCACAATTCTTGCTAAAGCGAATGAAAAATGCATTTTGTAAAGCCTGACCTTACCCTAACCCTTTAAAATAAATGCAAAAATGCAAATAAAAAGGAGTTAATTGAAGTCTTAAGGATTAAAAAAAAGTGAAGTGTTTAGTCAGTAGTGAACATGCAAACCAGGCTCAGGATCTGTGGGCAGCAATGAGGCCTCGGTACGTTGATCTGGACTCGGCCACGGTTGCACCACAAGGTCTCAGACTTCTGTTTATACAGGAAAAACTTACATTATTTTAGTTAAATTCACGAAAAATAGGAGCAAAACCAAAACTGTTTGTGTTTATATCATTATTTTGTTGAGTTTACCTTCAGCCGCTCGCTGCTCGGTGGACTCTTGTGTGTCTTTGTGTGCATCTCAGACGCACTGAATTATTTGTGAGAGCAGGTGTTTGTGTCTAAATGGAGAAGCTGAGTGTAGCGTATTTAGCGTACTCTTCCTCGTCCTCCTCCTCCTCTGCTGCAGATGTGTAGATGTGCAGACTCTGCACTCAGAGACCTCGAGCATGTGAACAAACTGAGAGAGAGAGAGAGAACCTGACCGAGCACAATCCACCGCTGCACAACACGCAAACACAAACGGTCGTCGTCTTTCAAAGTCAAGTTACACTCACAGTAATTGTTGAGCTGACTTATTCATGTGGATTCTCATCAGTCGTGATCTGGACAGGAAGTCAAACACATCATCAGTTAGATTTCATCCTAAAGTTTTGTCAACAAACCTGTTCAAGAGCCAAGTGTAGAGTTTTACTGCTAAAATTAGCGGAACCTCAACGCAAAATCAATACAGCGGCGTTGAATAATGCACGCAATTATACACTCGATTCCAGATAATGGAGAGCAGTGAATCACACGACTCAAGGCAATGCATTATATACATTTATATATATATAAATAAATGCTGAATCACCAGATGCCGCACTGTTATTTTGTAAATGCATACAAAGCCACAAGATAAATTTTTTTAATAGATGTCCAATAACTTAGTTTAAAACACTTCTGATGAGTATTTCTTATTACCGTAACTCCTAGACTAGACACAGCACTAGAGCTGAAACAATCACTCGATTATTAGTCCGTTACTAAATGAATCGTCAACTATTATGAAGCTTTTTTCATGATTAAAACAACATTTCTGATTGTTTCAGCTTCTTAAAAGTGAATATTTTTCCTGTTTCTTTGCTCCATATAATAAAGAAGAAACGTTTTTTCATAATTTCCAAAACTGATTTACATTTTTCAGCATCTTCTGACATTTTAAGGACCAAACGATGACTCGGTTAATTGTGAAAATAATGCCCCACGAGAAATAGAGCGTTAATTGCCCCCCATATACTTGTCATTACGGTAGCCCCGTAATGTTCAATAAGTATGTAATAAATATGGAGATTGAAAGTTATCTTGGAAAAAGGAAGCAGAAGAACATTTTTTGTACAATTCTACAGCCATAAAATCAAATATAATTCCATAAATTGGTTAAAAGAGCTCTTCTGTGTCCAGTCCATGTTTATCCACAGTGTCCTTAACCGTTTTTTTCTGTTTTTGTCTTGTAGGGAGCCAGAGTTCAGAATTCTGCCAAGAACCTGGGAGTGAGGGATCGCACGCCATCATCAGTCCCAAGGTAAGAAGAAAAAGAGTGAACATCTCCATTGTGTGGCTCCAGTGTGAGATTTTACACAATCATTCTGTTTAACTGTATAAAACTGTAGACTGTAAATTAGGACAGTCTCTTTAGAGTCTCTGTGCTGTATTTGAACTCACTCAAATTCAGTGAAAGAAGGATCTCTGTGCTTTCCGTGACTCGCTCCAAGACCTCAGGGCCATTTGGCCGTGACATATTATGGTCTGCTCTGTGTGACAGGCGGCTCCTTTTGAACCTTTTAGTGGAATTGACAAATACAATTAAGTCTCAGGATGATTGGTGTGGAGACGTCCAGACGTCCAGGCTGCACAGCAAAGTTTCTGCACTCTCACTCACTTTGTGTCCTCGTAGAGGATTAGTGGCACATGGAAACAAAACAAAGAAAACACCATTAAAGCTGACTTTTTTTCTCAGAATTCTGACTTTTTCTTTAATCTCAGAATTCTGACTTTTTTCTTTAATCTCAGAATTCAAATTTTAATCTCAGAATTCCGATTTAATCTTTAATCTCAGAATTCAGAATTTTCTTTAATATCAGAATTCTGACTATAATCTCATACTTCTGGCTTTTTCTTTGATCTCAGAATTCTGACTTTTGTTTAATATCAGTATTCTGACTTTTCTTTAATAACAGAATTCTGACTTTTCTTTAATAACAGAATTCTGACTTTAATCTCAGACTACTGACTTTTTTCTTTAATCTCAGATTTCTGACTTTTTTAAATCTCAGAATTTTGACTTTATCTTTAATCTCAGAATTCCAATATAATCTTTAATCTCAGAATTCCGACTTTATCTTTAATCTCAGAATTCCGATATAACCTTTAATCTCAGAATTCCGATATAATCTTTAATCTCAGAATTAAAATTTTAATCTCAGAATTCCGATTTAATCTTTAATCTCAGAATTCTGACTTTTTTCTTTAATCTCAGAATTCTGACTTTTTTCTTTAATCTCAGAATTCTGACTATAAATCTCAGAATTCATGCTGTTTTACTATTATTTTCTTTAACACGTGGCACTAACCCTCTTCCGTACATATGTAAGTATGTGGGTGAAACAGTGGCAGTGAAGCTGCTCGTGGAGGAATTTCCACCGAGATGAAAGCAAAAGTGATGAATTATGAATAAACTAATGTTTTCTGTTCATTAAAGCAGCACAAAATCATATTTTATATTAATGAAAACGGCGCTCATGAATCTTACCAAGCCGGATATTTTTACTTTTGTACAAACCGAACTTCCAAGACAGATTATTTGTCCTCGGCTGATTATTAATTGGATTAAATGTATTTTCTTTCCCTCTCCTCTGACCAGGTTGTATAAACTGTGCCAGCCTCCGCCCCCGGACGGTGACCCATAATGCACTGCAGCCAGGAAGATGCTGCAAAGTTTCCGTGGGCACCTAAGTGTTCTTTCTCCTCCAACCCCTGAAGGATCAAACTTTATTAAAAAAAACACAGTTATTGAGCATTTTATTTGTGTGTGTGTGGAGAATAATAGCTGCCTTAAGTGTAAATAGAAGTTTGAAAGAAGAAAAAAAGAAGGTAAATAGTATTTTTAATACTTTATATTATGTCACAGCTGTACTGTATGTATGTATTTTTGTTTTTATTCTGTCATGAATCTGACGGAGAGAAGGAAAAAAGGTTGAATTAGCTCAAAAACTCAAAAATGATGCTGTTTTCACGAGTGATAAATGTCATATTATTAGTTTACAGTATATTTAGCCTTTTCTTCTTCTATCGTCAGTATTTCATAAACCCCCGTAAAAATGTGTATTTCCTAACGCTCCTTTTTATTTGCCTGTAAATATACAAATTTAGGACATGCTTTTGTTTGTCAGATATTTTACATTTGTACGACACTTGCATGCATATGAATATTTTTTATTTTTCAATTGTTTATCAGTATTAACATACAGTACAGTACAGTAGTAGATCTATGAGTTACAGTATATTCTGTTATTTTCTATGGACAGTACTCAGGAAATAAAGTATCTTTTTACGCTACCTTTTCTTGTTATTGGACGTTATCATTGAGTGGGTGAATAAAGCTTGACACTATATGCAGAACAACTGATACTATGGTACTCAGCAGGTTTAATTGTTTTGTATTATTGCAGTTTTGTGTGTTTAGAAAAGGTAACAGTGCACAATGAAACCTTAAAACAAAGATGCACTGAACCAAGTTTCAGCAAACCAGCTATTTTCCGCCTTTATTGGAACGTGAAGAAACTGCTCGGGCTTAAAATAAAGCAGGCGTTCTCAGCTGTTTCACTGCAAGGACCTGAGCAGCACTTTGTCATATTTCTGACAGACCGTCACGTAAAGTAATTATACTTCTTATGTTGCATATAAATCATGGTAAAAGCACAATTCGGCCTCGATTCCTGTACAAAAACACTCAAAACTAATTCCTCAACACACATATTCATAGTGTTGTCTTATGCGTAAATAAAGCTTAAATTTATAAATGTAAAGCATTTATATATTCTGTATTTATTTATTTATTGATATGTCAGGAATGTCATAGAATGTAGCAGCCATTAATTAGTATTGTCAGTGTTTATTACTCCTCCTGAACATTAGGGGGCGCAATGCTAAAGGTTGAGGCTGATTACAGGTGTAGCTAAGCTAATTTTTTTGGGGAGGAAGCTAACATTTTTTTTTTGACTGTGCTCATGAGACCTGTGTTGGATATTTTAGGTTTAAAGACTCGTGTATTAGTGAAAGTAACATCGCAACAGTAGCGTGGAGAATAAATGAACTTTTAATCGAAGTATAAGAAAATTTAAGTATTAGTTTTCTCCGGAGTTACGCGTCTGAACGATCTACCAGCTAGCAATCGTTAGAGGCTAAAATGGGACTTGGCCGTTAATGGACTCCATTGAAGTCGAAGAAAAGGTAAGAAAATAAAATCTCTGTTTTTATGTCCGTTTATAAGTGAAAGTAATAAACACTGTAATTCCTGTGGATCAAAATCAACACAATCTAAGATAATAGCAGTCATGTTTTTCACCGTGAAATAAAAATATGTCGCTCGTTATGTCCATTTCAAAATAAAAGCTCTCTGAATTAACATAATTCAAATATATTCCACCCAAACCCAGACTGTAATAAAAAGGAAACTTCTTAATTTCATATTTTCATACTGTTTAGTCTTAATTTCACTGAATGAAAGTCACTGTAGCTTAGTTTTCCTCATCGTTTCTTCTCTAATTAGCAGAATGCGCAGCAGCTGCGTCAATTAAATCACCAGCACAAGTGTGGTAATTAATCAGATTTGTATTTACGGTCAGATTAACATTATTATTATGATATTTTTCTCTCTCTCTCTATAAGCAGGTGGATGCACACAGAGACACGGAGCAGAGAGGAGCAGGCTGGGCTGAGCTGAGCTGAGATAAATGGGAGTGGCACACTTTCCACTGGCAGCCAGTGAGCGGAAGATTTGTAATCTGCCTGCTTCGTCCACGACCACGGGGGAAACTGCTGCTGCTGCTGCTGCTGCTGCCACACACATACATAGAGAGAGACTCAGTGAGTCCACAGACTGGAGACTGTCCCGGGCTGAGTCTCCACCACCATGAGCCTCCACCTGCTCCGCGCTTATTGACGCATTGAGGCGGCATTTCTGCACGTTTTTTTTATTGTGTTTTTTTCCACGCGGAGAGACGCTCCCTGTGAAGGACGAATGACACCGGCTCACCCCATGATTTCATCCCGCTGAAGAAGCTGCTGCCGAGGCACAACTCTCTCTCCTCTTCCTCCTCCTCCTCCTCCTCCTCTCTCCATGGCGTCTCCACAGCAGTCGAGGATCCAGTCTTACCTGGAGAAGAACAAAATTGGACCCTTGTTTGAGGTGAGTGTCATTTCCATCCAAGAACTCAAGCCAAGTTTATTAGCTGCATTTTTAGGCTCTGCAGCAGAATAAACATTTATTTATTTATTTATTCGTGCTCCACGGTGACATCTGCAATAATGTGAGCTGGAGTCACACAGGCTTTTTATTCCTCATCCTCCTGTGTGTGTGTGTGGATGGATGACACTTTCATTTTTACGCACTTCCTGAAACCATCCCACTGCGCTTAATTACACACACACACAAAAAAATGGCACTACTCAAATTATAATTAAAATAGCAGCTGCTGATGTCATTTTCAAAAAATGTGAACAAAACAAGAGCAACAAAACACTATTTAATTTTCACAAGTAGGAAGCAAATGTGAACAAAGCTGTACTGTAATAAATATTGACATATATACATTTCTCCATACAACAGCAAAGTGACTGAAAAGCTCCTCTAAAAAATTAAGTGGCTATTTTTTGGACATTCTTTCAGTTCCATTTAGACTTTTCTACGGTACATGGTGAGATTAATTTTTTTGCGATATCATGTTTTTTCTGTCTAACCCTACAAGGCCATAAATAATAAATATACTAAACATTGCGAGAACGATAAACCTATAGTGTCAGAACGTAGAACTTAAAGCAAGGTAACGCAAAACTTACTTTGAGGTAGCGCAAAACTTATTGCGAAGTAGCACAGAGCCTACTGCGAGGTAACGCAAAATGTACTTTGAGGTAACGTAATACTTACTTTGAGGTAACTTATAGATAGGTTTTACTAGGTAACGCAAAAATTACTGCGTCGTAGCGCTGAGCTTGTAGCGCGGTAACGCAAAACTTATAGCTAGGTTTTACGAGGGAATGTAAAACTTACTGCGACGTAACGTTAAACTTATAGCACGGTAACGCAAAACTTACTGCATGCTTTTGCGAGGGAACACAAAACTTGTAGCTAGGTTTTTCAAGGGAACCCTGAACCCACGGTAACGCAACACTTACTGTAAGGTATCGCAAAACTTATTGCTAGGTTTTACGAGGGAATGCAAAACTTACTGCGACGTAACATTAAACTTATAGCACGGAAACGCAAAACTTACTGTGACGTTATGCTAAACTTACTGTGACGAAACACTAAACTTGTAGCGCGGTAACGCAAAACTTACTGCGTGGTTTTGCGAGGGAACGCAAAACTTATTGTGAGGTAACGCAAAACTTATAGCTAGGTTTTGCAAGGGATCGCAGAACTTGTGTGAGGTAACGCAAAAAAAATCCCACTATGTCCCTTTAGGGGCTCCGTAGTTTCCCACAGTTTTCCCTGACGTTCACGTGTTCATTTGTAAAACCTGCTGCCTCGGCTTGACTCTGTGCTCGTGTTTGCTGGAGTTGAAGAAGCTGCTTGTAATCCACGCTGCACACAGAATGTTTGACTTGACTCTGGTTCAGCTCCAGAGGACACAGCCTCCATCACCAGCTGCCTCTGTCCTGTTTGTCAGTCGTGGCGTGTGCGTCTGTGCGTACGTATTCTCGCCGCCGTGGTTTCTCAGTGACCCGGGGGGGGGGGGGGGGCAGAGCATGACTTCATCCTTTTTTTTTTTTTCTCTGCCGTCTGGATTTAGTTCTGAAAGCAGAAGCACACCGGTGTGTTGAGGTATAATCACAGCAGAGACGGGGAACATCAAATCCCACTGGCTTTGCTGGAGCTGCAGCAGCAGATCTGTGAGTCTGTCAATCTCTGTTAAACAAGAGCCGTAAAACGCCACCACAAGACAGGAGTGGGGATGCTGTAGGAGTGACGTGCACTGTGCTCAAAGCAGTGTTATTTTCTATCCTTTATTGAAGCCAAGAAGATCCCATTGAGATCCAACATCTCTTCTTCTAGGGAGACCTGGTCAAGATGGCAGCATAGATACAGAGACGGAAACTCACAACAGAATATAAAAGTTAAAAGGAAGTAATTAAATAAATGAGTATTTTATCAGCCCTGCAGGGGAAACTCCTTCTCTGCATTTAACCCATTCTCCTCCACTAAAAACCTTCCTAGATTCAGGAGCAGCAGTTTACAGACCATACCAAGTGTTGGAGAGATTTTTATCAATTATGAGGTGAGATGATCAATGATGGAACCTCTGGAGTCTGTGATGAGTTAAATTTTATTGTTGAGAGCTCAGATCTGAGGAGAACTGAGACGATATCTGACATGTGAACAGTGAAGCATCATCATCATCATCTCAGATTCTGGCGAGCAGCGTGCCAGCTCTGATACATACATAGGTCTGTTAGTAAGACTTGAGATAGTGGATCTGATCCAGATGCCTAACTGGTGCCCTTGGTATCAAGGGAGGGAACCTTGAAAGTCGCATAGTTTGTGTCTTATCTTAGTTTAGGGTTAGTTTAAATGATTCATCCAGGATTACAACCGTTTGAGTAAATATTCTTGCAAAGAAAGGAACGTGGCTTTCGTGGACTTGTTCGTTAGAATCTGTTCTAGGTTTGGTTTAAAAAGTTTTTTGACCATTATGTTACGGTTTAAATCTATAGATCTTAATTCACACCAAACTGGAGCGTTATGGCAAGTGGAAATTAATGTGCAAACCCGTTTACGTGACTCTTCCTCGCCTCTGTGACGGTAACATGAGTCAAGCCCACAGGAACCTGCCTACAGATAAGGAGTTAAGTTCACGTTTGCCACAACAATGTGAGTAACTCAACTTAAAGATTCTTAATCCAAACCCCAAAGTTTTACCAAATTCATAGAACATGTTAAAAAACAGTGTTCCAGGTGCTGTAGTTGCTGATGTGGTGCAATGAGAGGCTCAAAATATACATATACAGGTGCTGTAGTTTACTTAACAAGGTTTTGATAGTAAAAAAAAAAAAAGAAGCAGCATATGCATTTTCCTCCTCTGGTTCACGTGCACCCACGCACACACACGGTGTGTTTTTTTGCATTTAGAAAAAGTGCTGACGTGTCAGTTCTGAGCTTCAGCTGGAGGACCAACATGAACTCTAACTGTATGTTGAACAGATGTTAGAGTGCTAGTGAGGCTGATTTCAGCACCGCGGACAGAGACTCATGTCTGACATTGGAGATTTTAGAAACTGTGAGGACGCAGAGGCTCAGCGGCACGTTGTCAGTCCTGTGTGTGTGTGTTTTTCCTCTCCCAGCCTCTGTTTTCCTCTGCTAGTGCTCTCACCTCAGCACAATTTAAAAACTGTGTCTCCTTGATTTGAACAATTGAAGCTAATGAAAGCGAACCTGATTAAAGCTGCAGTGCGTGACTTTTCATTGTTCTTGTTCTGCCTCCGTTTGGTCTTTGTGAGCAGAAACAACGCAAAATTATTTGTATGGTGCGTCTGTCATACTGTCAGACCTAACTGAGGGAGCATTTGTGTGTATACACCAGCAGCACAGCCACGGAGCTGAGCTCTTTTGAACCATGTTGAGATCATGGTGTAATGTGAAGATGAATCCTGCAGTTATGGATTTCAAGGGTGATTCTGACTGAATGTGGGGGGAAAGATAGTAAGAGGACGATAAATCACAACTATCCTGTGTAACTATGGCGCTCTCCTCATGAGTAAATGATGCAGCCGGCCTCTACTCTTGCGTGTTGCGCTTGAAAAATCTTTGCCATTTCATTGAGGCCCTCAAAGAAAATCCATCAGCGTGCACTCGGCTGTGAAGAAACCAGTCAGGAGGAGAAGAATCGAGGAGGGAGCAGGGAGGAAGAAAGAATTGTTCTAATTTTCCTTGTGATCAGATGCAGAGATTCGCTACAGCAGATTTCTTTATCATCCAATGAAACAAAGTTGAAAAAATTGTTAACGTCTGCAATTTGATGATTTATGGAGTCATCCAGTTTACATATGGCAAATCTGTATAAAGCATCATTTAGTACTGTGTCGCACAGATGTAGCCAATTTAACATAATGACCAATAACAGGATTAACCTGATCTTAAGCTCATCTTAACCATGTTTTACAATTTAAAGAAACAAACTCTGTCGCAGAGTGTATCTGTATCACGTCCTTTTTAAGATATGAGTCATCCGACAGTAAATATGTCAGAGCTGTACGTCGACCATTATGGCTTTTTCTTATGCGGCGCCAACCTTCAGAAACCAGCGCAGACTATAGCTCTGGTACTGATTATATTTAAATGAAAAATAAGCTCAAAGAAACGCTAAATATCTGAAACGATTAATCATGTTCGTCAGAAGAACATTTCTTAATGAAAAATAGAGATTGTAGCAGCATTTTTCAAGTCTCTTGGCACAAAACGCCAATGAAGATTATTTTAAAAATTGCAAAAATTGATCGGCCGACCAATGAATAAGTCCACCACTCCTGATCTATACCTAATTAAACACACTGTGTGTTTCAGTGTTGGAGAAACTGTTTCCTCTTCATCCTGATGCCTCACGCGGAGCCCTGAGCATTAAAATGTCTGTGTAACAGCGAGCAGGGATTCATTTACTCACTCTGATGAGACATGGCTTATGATTTGCCAGAGAATTTTTTTTTTTTTTCCTCTCCCCCCTCCTCCTCCTCCTGTGTCTCACTAATTAAATGGTTGCTTTTTGAGAGCGAACACGCTGAGTCAACACTTTGAGAATATTCTCTCAAAACTCAAGCTGCCTTTCATCATAATTGCAGGAACTGTACCCTGGATTATTGTCAGCCACTTAATATTGATATTCTTTTCAAACGCCGACTCTTTCTTCTTCTTTTTTTTTTGGTCCCGTTGCAGCATTTGTTGTCATTTACAAAGTGTGTGTGCGCGTTCCCACTGAAGTGCATTATTTTAGCCTTTTCTGGCATTTTGAAATATGACTCTTCAGTTTATGAGGGAAAAAAATATATAGAATAATGACTTTGACATTATCAAAGCTGACATTTAAATGTATGTAAGCGGTGCAGCAGGTAAAGAGGAAAAAGGAGCAGTGTTGGCATTTTTCACAGAGGGAAAACAATGGATCATGTAAATGTTGTTCATGACACCGTTGTGTTATCTGTGCTATTTCCAGCAGTGGCTGAATGAATGAATCAGCTGACCTGTAGTTTGTTACCTATACTATAGTGAGGAAATGAATCCATATATTCATCCACTCTGAAAAAGTTTTGGTCCAACCTGCTCAGCTGAGAAGTTCTTCTCATCTTCAGTGCTCGGGGGTCTCTATCTCACGCAGCAGTGAATCGAGGTCAGTTCATTGAAGCGTCTCTGACTGACCTATTGATCCGCTCCCTTAAGACGAGGTTTATTGGACTTTGTGTGATTGGATTTGGGCTGTTTCCACCTTTCTGTTTTAACGCTTCCATTCCTATTACAGAGAAGTACATATATTACTTGTCTAGTCAGGTGTCTTGTTTAGGTGTCTTTTTAGGTGGAAATTCTGCACAGTTTTCCAATACAATCCACGTTTACACTCCCGTTCAAAAGTTTGGGCACACTTATACAATGTTGGTTGTGTTTTCTATAAAAGTCACACTTTTATTCATCAGAAGAGTTGCAAAATGAATATTTAGGAGATTGTCAAGATTAGAAATAATGATTTTTATTCAAAATAAAGAAGCGGCAAAACTGTTTTCAGCTGTGCTAACATCATTGCACAAGGGTTTTCAAGGGTTTTCTAATCATCCAATAGCCTTCTAATGCGATTTGCAAACACAATGTACCATTAGAACACTGGAAATGGGCCTCTATACACCTATGTACATATTCCATTAAAAACCAGACGTTTGCAGCTAGAATAGTCGTTTACCACATTAACAATGTATAGAGTTGATTTGGGTCAATGACAAATAAAGCTTCAGAAAAGGTATTTTTAAAAAGTATTTTCAATATAGATGGAATGCATATATTGAATAACTATTCTGTTTTAACTCATTTTTTAACTTCACAATGATGTCAGATGGCACAATCAAATATTTATAAAAATATATATACATTCCTATATTCATTGAAAAAATGCTTTTCCTTCACCCCAAACTTTTTAACGGTAGTGTATAAAGCACTTTATGAACACCGTCATCTTTGGAGAACAGAGAGTGTCAGGCTGAAGCATGTTGTGTAGATGCTGACCATAAAGACGTTTAAAAGTCCAACTAAGTGATATTAAAATTAGGAGTAATGTGCTCTCATTTTGCTGTATCAGTTAAAAGCTGAGCAGCTTTTTTGAGCCGACTGTAGTTGACCAAACGTCTGACTAAACCCAACATAGAATTTTACGGGAAAGTATGAAATACAATCTGTGGCTTGTGTCACAAACAATCAAAGTCAGGATATGAAACATTTAGTTATTCTTGACCTGAGAGAGACAAAAACAACGCCCACAGATGGTTAAGCACAAGCGGAGCAGTTCACTTCCACATCCACAAGAATCCATCATCGCTCTCTTATTACAGCTCACGTCCGGCTCAAACACACCTGGAAACATTTCACTCTGACAGGGTTACTTTATCATCGACTTACCTCCCACACGTCGGGTCATAAAAACCAGTAATTTCGTCTCCGCACTCGGTCGCTTCATTTCATTTGTTTATTATTTTTTACCTCGGCCTACAAATCAGAGTGAGAACATTTGACAAAAATGGTTGTTTTTACTGCAGAAATAGTGGCTAATGAGGTGCTTTTACTGTTTTGTTTTGGGATTTTTTTTTTTTAAATCAGTAAAATTACTTTTTATATTATACCTTCATGGAAGTGTGTAGTTTGTCCACTGAGCAAAATTATACTTTTGCCCCAGTCGTTTGTATGCTAATGTGTTAGTATAGTACATATTTATATATAAACACACAACTCCTGTGAGCCGACACTGTGGGAATTGAAAAGTGTCTTTCACATCTATCATCTCGGATGGATTTACATTTCCAGAAAACAACTGTCAACATTTTGAGGTTTAAACTTATAACCAACAGAGACAGCGTTTTTCATTTCCATTTAAATTCAGTGACGTGCCTCTTTGTCTTACTTACACCCTGTCATGCATGGGTTTATAGCGTTAACCTTCATGCACACTCAGAGTAATTACAAGACGGGCAGATGAACAGGCAGCCTGAGGCCAGAGGAAGAGGTGATGAGGAAAGTCAAAGGGGATCTGTGAGACCATGAGCTGCGTCCATCGACGGAGATTTGCGACATCAGGTGGCGTTAGGAAGCGTCAGGAAGTGTGTGTGTGTGTGGTGCACAATAATTACATTATATACATGTTCACTTATAGCCTGAGGATGCTCAGGGTTCACTGCTGTGTGTAATTGGAATGGCAGTATAGGAAACACTGACAATTAACCTGTTTCTACAGCTGGTGACTAATTCTGTGTGTGTATTTTAGTTCACAGAGGGATGGAAACAGCACAAGCCTTTATAATCTATGAGATATTAGATGTTACATGTCTTTTAGTTGTATTTAAAAGCCGTTTAGGTTATTTATTCATATTGGGTGTATTTTTCCTGTTTTGGAAAAGAAACACAAGCTAAAAATTGTACACCAAAACATTTTTTGATGGAGTTGGACCCTAAATTATGCCAAAATACTGTCATTTAAGTCGGTGATTTTCTCCTGCTGTAAATGTGTAGAAGTTACTTTTTATAGTGTTTTCATTGCTATACTTAAAAATGCCAAATGCAGCTCCCAAATTTGCCCTCTGGACCAAACCACACAAGTTTATACGACAAATTGTAAGTTGAAGAATCATCTTGTCAGATCAAAACATTTCCACATTATGATCACATATTATTTAACTGTTTAGTAATATTTAGTAAAGTGACGAACAGAGAAACATGGGTCGTTTACGGTGGCCCTGAAGTGCAAATCACAACAACGTTAACTTAAACACAACATTTACTGAAACACAACAACATGAACTGAAACAGAACGGCACTGTTTCAGTTCATGTAGTTTCAGATAATGTTGTAATGTTTTATCTAATGTTTGTGTGTTTTAGTTAATGTTGTTGTAGTGTTTTAGCTAATGTTGGTGTGTTTTAGTTAATGTTGGCGTGTTTTTAGCTAATGTTGTAGTGTTTTAGCTAATGTTTGTGTGTTTTAGTTAATGTTGTTGTAGTGTTTTAGCTAATGTTGGTGTGTTTTAGTTAATGTTGTTGTAGTGTTTTAGCTAATGTTTGTGTGTTTTAGTTAATGTTGTTGTAATGTTTTAGCTAATGTTTGTGTGTTTTAGTTAATGTTGTTGTAGTGTTTTAGCTAATGTTGGTGTGTTTTAGTTAATGTTGGCGTGTTTTTAGCTAATGTTGCAGTGTTTTAGCTAATGTTGGTGTGTTTTAGCTAATGTTGTCATATGTTCCAGTTAATGTTGTGTTTTAGTTAATGTTGGTATGTTTCAGTTAATGATGTGTTTTAGCTAATGCTGTAGTGTTTGGCTAGTGTTGGTGTGTTTCAGTTAATGTTGGTGATTTGCACTTCAGAGCCACTGTTGTACTTCCATCTTTGTAATCAAGCATGAACACACGAGAGGGTGAGATCATATGTAGTTTAGATGCTGTTGGGGGATTCAGTGTACACATGAATGATGTAGTTCACTCATAGGAAATATATATAAAAAAACATTATTCTTGAGAAAGTTCTTGTTGTGCTTAAAGTCCATAAATAATTTAAGTTTATATAAAAAAACCTTAGCCCCCCCCCCCCACTGCTCATCCTGAGACGCCGTGAATCACACAGGAACAAAAACATGTCTTTATAAAAGGGACGTGAAGCCTTTTCCTCAGGGTGAAGTGAGTGAGATGGTTAAAAGCATCTCCTCCATCTCTTCTGATGAGTATCATGTGACGTTGTCTGCCTGGTCAGGTGACATTGCCTCACACACACACACACACACACACACACACACACACACACACACACACACACACACACACACACACACACTGCTCTTGTCAAGGTCTGGATCTCTTCCAGTGGCATCTTTCCTCTCACTCTGTGTCTACTCATCCTCACCTAAACTGGCCTGTCACGTTCTCCTCTCGTTTTTTCTCCACTAATGACCTTTTTCTTTTTTTCTCTTTCGTATGAAGAAGATTAAACGGACACACAGGTATCACCTTAAATACCCTGTATCGAGATACTCTGTATTTTACTGGCAAGTGGCAGGTACTGTAAATCAGTGGCCTCGAGCACAGGAGACGGGGCCGCAGAGGGCTCAGGGGAGTCGTGGAAGAGCTGTTGTTGCATTTAAATGTTTTTACACAAGGGCACGTCATGAAAAACCTTTTTTCTTTTATAGCTGATCACAGCCACAGCTGCGGAGTGTGTGTATTGATTGACGTTAATTCAGAATACAATGCAGGTGATGGTGATGATAACCCACTTTGAAATTCCAGGCTGCCTGGATTTATTTTGATTTTTATGGCTGCAGAATTGTCAGAGAAATGTTCAAAGAGTGAGTGTGCCGTTTTTTTCCCCAAGAGAAGTCTCAATATCTGGCAGTTATTCAATATTACTGTGTGTTTTGAATGTGCAATCGCAGTTTTTGTTTATAACAAAATAGGAACTCTGATATGACATTTCACATTTCCAATTTGAGCGTTGAACTATATTACATATGTACAACATCTTTGGCAGTCCTAGACTTAGTTTTCAAGATTCAGCCTGTTTTTGGAGTACATGTCTGGCATTTTATTTTTTATTTGTGGTACTCCCTAAAGAGTGGATTTCTTTCCAAGACTTCCTCTAAATGTCTTATTCCTCTTTTGTAAGTCGAGTAATGGTTAATCATTTAAAATCCCTCGTAGATAAGTTCGCACTCTTGCATTTGCAGCTAGAAGACCCGGGTTCATGATACACTTCCTCCCACAGATTAAAAACATGCAAAATGGGGATGAGATAAATTGGACCCTCTCAATTGACCATAGGTCAAAGGCCTATGTCAGCAGAGATTGGCACATCACTCCCACTGTGACCCTCATGTGGAGGATAAAGTGGTAGGAAATGGATAAGTTCAAGAATACGTGTAAGGATCAGGAATCAAATCAAATGGGATTTTCTCCCTCTACCTTTTTCTTCGAGTCCATGGTTGAAAATCTAACAGAACTCTTTGTTGTCCTCAGCAGCAGCAGCAGCACACTTAAACAGGATGGAAGGTGTTTGTCATTGTTCAACTCTCCCTCCTCTGTCCTTCAGTCGACCACTCGTCAACGACCCTCAGAGCTTTCCCTAATTATTGGCTCAACTTGTTGTTGTTGTTTAAGTTGTTGTTTAAGTTGTGGATTTGCAAGCAAGCATCACTGACAATATCATGATTGTCACCCGGCCGAGCCAGACGTCGTCCTTCAGGTTTTTCCAAGGACGTGGGTGTCTCTTTTCTGGCTGTCTGCTTTGTCAATTACCACGGTCCGACCAAAGCGCCCGAGGCTTTCACAAACCTCACTCCAGATATCCACAGATATCCACAGATATGGACGTATGAGCGTCTCAGCTGCTCGTGACACCTGTTGCCTTGATAAAACACATTAAAGTCCATTTTTATGACAGAAATTTTGACCCAATTTTTTGTCTCTGACTCCCGTCAAAGAGAATTTGATTCCCAGTGAAAGTGCGCGGGCTTATTGAACAGGACAGCGTCGTGTTATTACCATAGAAATTGAAAGTGTCAGATACAGTTACCTCGCTCTCCTTTTTTTTGTCTTTTTTCATACGCGACGTGTCATGTGACGCATGCACAGAATCGCTAAGATGGAGACGGCGAAGGACACAAACGCACCTTTTGCTCAGCGAGCAGCTCGCGTCGTCTGTGCTGAACACTCTGTGTTAAGAGAGGGTGATTTTCAAGGTTTTTCTTTTTTCCGTCTGTCTTTCATTTCACTGCCGTCTGTGTCATAGATGTTGTTTATGCCTGTGCCACACTCTCTCTCTTCACATCTGAGTGTGCACTTTCCACTGGGAAAGCAATCCTCCTCCTCCTCCACCTCTTTTTCCTCGCACAACAGGTATTAAGACTTCAGAAAAATCCAGTGTATATCCTCCCAAATAACAACATTCATTTACAAATCCTATTATTGTTGACAGATTAGGTATAAAAATACACATTTCAGGCCTCAGAAATCCACCGCACGTCTGAGGAGATATGATTTATTTAACTGCTGGGTTGTTGACTCTGTGTGTATTTTTTCGATGTTTACTCTTGTGGAGCGGTTTTACTCGACAAGCAGAGGAGTGTGTGTGTGTGTGTGTGTCATCCTTGTTCGCGCACACACACTGTTAGAACTGTTGTAGCTGCCGGGGCCAGGCAGGAATTTCCCCCTGACCACTTACCTGATTAACTTTCTGAGCACATGCGGCACAGCCGATGCTAGCCAACTATAGCACACACACACACACATTTTAGCAAAGCTATTCTTCTGAGGACACACTGCAGTGACTTCCGTAGCCCTGAACTTATTATACGTGTCTCACTGGGACCAGGTTTAGGACAAACACACACAGCCCTCCCCACACCTGAAACACACACACACACACACACACACACCTGCTGATACATTAGCAGGTCTGCAAGGGCAAACCCATACGAGCCATCACAGCTCAGTAATACATGGCCACACACACACACACACACTTCATCCATACATTACTGTCAATTCACCGCAGTCTACTAACGACTCCTCTCTGCAGTAGTCGTCCTGAAATCTGGCCCAGCTGCTGTGACTTGCTTAAACAGTTCAGACTTAATTTTTTATTTATTATATCGGCAGTACACACACACACACACACACACACACATACACACTTCCTCATTTCACTACAGCCTCAGAGGCACTGGTGTAGCTGAATAGTTTTTTCGTTGGTGCCAAAATGTTTATAGAATCCTGTGCTTTCTGACCGTCGATGTTCTCGTTGCGTTTGTAGATTCAGATGATGTTCTTGGAGGATTTGAAAAGCTCCATCTGTCACAAAAACTCTTTTAGAGTCACTCACCCCCCCTGTAGAATGTTCTGAAAGGATGACTCTAGGTCACTCATACAGTCCAAACACATGCAGATTGGACACTCTCAGGTCATTCTCACACCTAATAGTCTCCACCAGACTCTGTTCATCTGGGGTTTTTGCGACAGTCAGCCGCTCCGAGTTTGCTTCACACCTTAGTGAAATGAACCGAAACCTTTTGAATAAGATATTCCCCTCCGCGCCTGAGGGCGGCGCTGCAACAAGAATTACTGAAGGAGAAGACAAACATGAAAACTCACTCAACATGAGAGCAAAACATTTTATGTGAACATACAACACACGTGGTCTTGGGTATCGTTCTACAGGCGCTTATGTTTTGCTTGTGTTTACCCACAATGCCCTGCGTTGTAGTCCATTTGGTTCACTTGAAGCGAAACTGAGACCTAAATTTTTAGGCTCTCTTTCTTCTCCACTTTCTTTAGTAGTTTGAAGTAATTTCTTCAGTTCAATGCTTCACTTCCTCATGATTTACAGTAATCGACTCCCTAAATGCTTTACTCTTCACAATCCTCATAACAGAGCATCTTTTAATGACCACATTTAATAACGTGTCAGTGTTTTGTGTCTTAGTTTTTTCCTAAATTTAAACTTTATAATAATGATCTCTTTTTCAGTGATTCATGATCATTGTTTTTCCTGTTTGTCTCTTCTTGTATCAAACACACTTCATCAAATCATCCTCACTGTTTTAAACCTCTTTGTTTGTCTTAAAACCCCAGTCTGGTTGTTTACTTGTTCCTCCTCCTGTCCTGATTCAATTTGGTCGGAGCTCGTGGACGTGTTTGCTGCTAATTGATACAAAGGGGAAGTGCTCCCATCTTTAGGGACACACTGTTGTCTCTTTTTTATGCTGCCTTTCTTTCTTTTTTTTGTAATAAATTGCTGCAGCCACAGTGAAGATGAGGGGATTATCTCTGCACACTGACTAATGTTTTCATCTACTCTCCCTTGATAGTGAAGGCAACCACAAAGTGAGACTTATAATAAATCTTGTATGGATTGAGTATCTCTACTCGAGGACTCTACTATCTCTCTCTTTTTTTCCTCTACCTTTCTCTAACCGCCTTTTCCTTTATTTGCTCGTTGTAGGAATTGATGACCAAATTGATAACGGAGACTCCAGACCATCCGATCCCTTTCCTCATTGATCACCTGCAGACCAAGCAAGACAGCACTGCCAAGCTGCACCGAGCTCTTTCTGGCTCTGCAGCTTTGTGGGCGCAGAGCTCCCCAGGTCACTACACACACACACACACACACACACACACACACACACACACACACACACAATCTGTGTCCTACAATAACCCACAGTATTCAAAAATGTCTCTCTTTCCAAAAACAGAAAACAAGAACACGCAACGAGAACACAACAGCAACTATGAGAAGCCATGGCAAATTCACCCCAAGAAACCAAAGAAGTCAAAGAGCGACCTGGCTGTTTCCAGTTTGTCTCCTCCATCACCAGAATCCAAGTCAGGTGAGTTTGTTTTATACTTCTTACCACGAAATCAAAATACACAAATTGCAGATAAAATATGGATTAAATCATTCAAAAAATTGTATTTTATTTGTTTGAAAATACTCTTTCTGTTTGCAATGATTGGGAATATTGTTTGCTCCGACTCTTTCGCGTTTTTTGGTTGTTTGCGATTCTGACCGTGGGCGGGGCTTAGGAAGTTGCCTGTTGATTGATTGGCTACTGAGTTTTGGAGCGACAGCTCATGGATCGGAAGTAGTCACAGGCTAGGAGGCCCTGTACTTGTGGAAGTTTTCCCCTGTCAGCATCCAACAAAACAGTTATCAGTTATGCAAGTATCTAGCATATGTCAGATTATAAACGTTAGATACTTATAAGTATTAGCTGTTGCTCCAAAACTCATTAGCCAATCAGCAGGCAGCTTCTTAAGGCCCTGTCCACGGTCGAAAAACTGTATTTTCAAACAAAATAAAATACAATATTTTTAAGTGATTAAACCCATATTTGTGTATTTTTTATTTTTTGTGTTTTGATACAAATCTATTTCCATATTGTATTGTTTTATCCAGTTTATTAAGTGAGATTTCTTCGATTGCACAGTGTCGATTGTAACCTGTTGTGGTGGTTGTATCCCAATTACACACTCCGCTGGCTTTAGTCTCCGTCTTTGATTTGACACAATTATATCCTATTCAGGTTAGTCACGGTGTAGAGTCCAGCTCCCTCCCTCCCTCCCTCCCTCTCTCCCTCTGTCCTCCTTGAGCCCTGTGGATGAGTTTATTATACTTGTGCACTGCTACGCTCTCTAAAGATGAATTGTTCACAGAGTGCGATGCAGAATGGATGCTGATGAGGGGCTGAATTCCTTCAAACCGAGTGCGACACTCGAGACAATCAGATTAGGTCAGATTGGGGACCAAGACGACTTCAATAATTTAACGCTGCGCTCCGTCACTGACAGACCCAGTCTATTTTAGGCTGCGCCGACGATTTCTCACAATCCAAGACAAAGTCTGAAAATGAAAATGACGTAGAAGCAGAAATACAGGAGGTGCTCTGCTTCATTTAAATCATTAAAAATAATATGCAGGTGTGTTACAGTGAGCACGCCTCATGGGAAATTTAAAACAAACGAACGTCCTCTCGTCCTTACTTTTTAAAAATGTGGCATGAATGACAAAGGCCGACATAAATATACTAACATGCTGATTAAAATGATTCCTTCACTGTTCTCTGTGTGTGTTTTGACAAAGAGGTTAATGTGCTTTGGCCTCACGTCTGCTTGACTGATGCTTTAACGGACGACCCACGGGGAGGAGAATCCTTCACCCTTAATCTGAGTTGTTAAGACACAGCAGAGCACAGGCAACACAAAGTAATCACAGGTTACCCCCCAAACACCTCCCCTCCCCTCCCTGTTCCTGCTGCAGTCCCTATATTTGCTGCGATGTTTACGATTTTACAAATGGGGTAAACGTGGGTAGAGGACAGCAGACTGTAGCTCTACAGCAGTCTATTATTCTCTGTCTTTTTTTGGACTGTGAGAGACTCCAAACACAAGCATCTGCCATCACATAATGTTCTATGTTTTATTTAAAATGTCGCTTCGTTCTCTTTTTTAAACACAAACGATGTAACCCTATTATGTGTCCTTCAGCTCTGTCAAGCAATACTATCAGACCTGACTGCCAAGGGTGTCAAAACTCATCTTATTTTATTTTAGGGCCACATACAGAACAATTTGATCTCAAGTGAACTGACCCAGTAAGCATTAGCAGTAAGTAATAGCAGAATAACCCATTTCCCTTTGCTTTACATGGTATGAAGTCACTTTTTACAATTCTGGTCCGTGGGCCGTATGTTTGACACCCCAGATTTATACCATCGTTCTACTGAATGACCTGGTATTTGTGAGCAGTAGAATTCACAGCAACAGAAGTTCTGAACACGGCTAAACTGAGAAACACAGCAGAGGTGTGTGGAGCTGATTGGGTTCATCAATACTTATGATTGATGATACTTCACGTTGTTTCAGCTTTTGCTGCAGCATAAGAATGTTGTGTGTGTGTGTGTGTGTGTGTCCTTTTGCTTTATCAATAATGTGTACATCCATCTGTTTATGAATAAACCATCACATGTGTATGTTGAGGAGCATGTTGCTGCTGCTGGAGGACATCAGCACACTATATGGGTCACTGCCTGCTCCTGTTGGAGTAACTGAGTCTGAATGTTAATCAAAGAGAGAGTGACGGACTGACAGACACACTGGCAGACAGACACTGTCCTCTGGCCTGAGGCCAGTTGGACTCTGTGCTCGTGGAAGAGACGCCTTCACTTTTGTGTTAGTGTTTCTCTCTCACTTCCTGCTGCAGTAATTCACAAAATCCTCATTCGGAAAAAAGATGGATCGATAGATTTGAAAAACATGATTTATTGTTTTGTTTTTTGTGTATGTTTCTGACGTGCAGGGCCTCGCTCGGTCGAGTGCCCGGCCTGGGACTGGAGGGAGAGTCGGGACTTTGACGAGCTCAGCCACATTTTGCAGGAGAGCAAGAAGCTGGGGAAGGCTCTGGAGAGCCTGTCGCGCAGTGAGTGGCTAAAATCCTTGTGTTATCATTCGTTTTTTCAGAATAAAATGCATTTTAAAGTGTGCTGCTTGTATTATTTGCTTCCTTTGAAACTCTTTTTTTTCTCTCTGCAGGTATTGCCATCACAGATGAGCTCGACCAGGTACGTTATTATTTACTCAACAGGACTCGTGCGCTCACTGATGATACGTGGAAATTGTCAATTATAGACGAGTCACCTTTATTTCAACCATTTAAAATGATAAAAGAACTGCATAGAAGTGTCCCGGTTGACTATTTTTATCCTGAGGTGAAGGCTAAGGAGAAGAGATGGGTCTTTAAAAGTGATTTAAAATCTCCAATGGTGAGGGCAGATTTAATTTCCAAGGGTAACTCATTCCAAAGACCTCAGAGCTCAGGATGTTAAGAAAAAGGAGTTCTGAGGTAAAAGTAAGGGGAAAAGTTATTATAGAACTTGTTTGAAGGAGCAGCCCTGATGTTTTACTGATACACAACACAACACTCTTATTGTAGATGATGGGAGGGAAAAAACGCTGCCTATGTTTTGACAGGGATGTCACTCTTGTGCTCATGTCCAGCGTCGTTGGCCGTCGGCCCAGATATTTTTTTAGCCCACTTTTCTGTGTAAGACGGAGCAGAGTGAATACTAAACACCTGCTCGGATCATGTAAACAAGAGAATTTGATCCTATCCTGGATTGAGTCAGAGGCGAGCAGACGTGTCTGTGGATTTCTGCTCTGAGCCGGGGTTGTAAATGCGTGCTTTGAAGCAGAACAGGAGCGAGGTGAATCTCAGAAAGACGATAGTTTGCCATCGTTATTGTCGTTGTGTCGTCGTTCTTTCAGAACTTGGGAGGTTATAACTCAGTGATGCGCCCACGGGTGATCGGGGAGTGGGTCGGTCGTGAAGACGAGGACGCAGACCCGCTCGCTGCT
This sequence comes from Microchirus variegatus, assembly GCF_963457635.1. Lineage (NCBI taxonomy): Eukaryota > Metazoa > Chordata > Actinopteri > Pleuronectiformes > Soleidae > Microchirus > Microchirus variegatus. Next base: position 6,168,914 of record NC_139816.1, on the reverse strand, counting down.
GAGATGCTGCACCCTCCTGTCCCTCGGGCCAAAAGTGAAGTTTGCTGGAGTGGAGACAACAGTCCTGCAGGGAGGTGAGTGAGTGGCATTAGATATTAATGTGCGTCTGTGTGTGTGTTTGTGTGTGTGTGTGTGTGTGTGAATCACTTTAATACCAAAAGTTTAGCAACACTATTGTTGGCACTAAACACGAAGAGGAAGACGACACCGCCGCCTGAGGAATGCCCGTCTTGAGTGACTTTGATAATTCCATTTCAAAGGCTCCATCAAACGTTTGCTGTGCCCCGATACAACTTCAACCCAATTTCAAATTAAAGCTAACCTCATTTCTGTGCAGCACTCAAGGCCAAACTGAATTTTGTGCTCATTTTTTTAAACAGAAAAAAACGGTCCGCCTCTCTGACAACACAACTGTGTCATCTGTTGAGTGCGATTTCTTTGGATTTTATTTTTAAACTTCCAAACAGTCTTAGATGTCTCTGCCAGTCGTTAGTATCACTGTGTGTGTGTTCCATGCACTGCAGCTGCTGATGTGACTAATTAAAGGAGGATTTAATAAAACCCATACATCATACGCAGGGCTGTATGATGACATATACACTTTTAATCTCATTACTGTATGGCTGGATTAAAGGCAGAATGACTTGAGTTTGAAGCCTGAGCTTGTAGATAGGAGGGACGTGTGTGGGCTGCTATTTATATTTACACATCGTATAAGTGAAATGATTTACCTGTGTAGCAGCGACATCCCAGAAATAATCACAGCTCCTTCTCTCTGTACTCGTATCAAAACTACAAGGACCCACTTCAGATTCATTTTCAGAGAGTCCTCTGAGCCACAAAGTCAAAAGGGTGGTTTTAAACTGTGTCTAAGAAGAGTGAGACCATCTCTGAGCTGTCTTTAAGACACTCTTTGAGTCTCAATGGTCCGTCCCCTCTGGTGCTCAGGATGTTTCTCTCTTCCTCTCTTTTCGCTAAGTCTACTTGTTTTCATCATTTTTCACTTTCTTACTTCTTGTCCCCTCATTCCGGCCCACCTGTCACAGAGGAACATGAGGAGAGCTGACAGGTGGCAGCGGTGATGTCTGTGTGTGCGTGAGTGACAAGAGTCCGAGGGGCAGCACATGGGAAATCGGCTTCAACTGTGGCAGAAGTAGATTCAAGCAAATGGCTTGTTATGACAGGCTGTGTCCAGTGGAACGGGATGTTGGGACATCATCCTGAACTTCTGTCCTCTTCTTTTAATCTGTTCCACAGATACAGAGCTACTACTATAGATTGCTTAAGCCATCGTGGCAGGAAAAAAAACGTCAGAATTCACTGCACATTTTAAATCCACACCTGCAGTTTTCTTACGTCTTTTACTGAGCGACAAACTGCAATAACAGCATGGAAAATAAACAAGATATTCAAGTTAGTAAGGATTAGATCAGGCCTGACGAGCTCAAATGACCTGGGCACACAAAAACGAGACATGGCTCCTGTACGAGAGCTCTTACTTAATCCAATGAAGTGATCTTTATCGTCTTGAATGACTGCTTCATGACACCTGAGCTTTAAAGACAGTTAAGTTTGTACTATTGGGATTATTGTGTTGTAATCCAACACCCTCCAAAACAATCTCCTCAAACTACCAGAAGTCGACGAGACCATATTTCTTCTAAATAACGTTGTTAGACTTTAGTTTAGACTGTTTATAATGAGTTAGAAACATAGAAATAAAAACTCAAACTGTGGAATAAACTTGAACAACTTGCCTCGCCTATATTACCAGATAATAATTACCATTCTGAGGGTATATCTGTCATCTCATGACCTCTTCCAATTAGCTGCAAATAGAAGTCATTAAACTGAGATTAGCATCAAATTAATACTCTTCCAGCTCTCTAATCCATGCCCTCAGCTATGGAGTAGAGAAATTAATTTCTCAAATATAAAGGTGTAAAGGATTTTGGAGATTGGTATTTCATCATCTGTTTTTTAAAAATCCATTTTCAGTGTTTTATGCCTGAATAAATAAACATAATTTCATCCGAGGAAGAAGAACCCAAAAAAGTATTATGAGAATAAATAAAGAGTTTTTTGTCTGTAAAACCTTGGATTATCTTGATGAAAACTTTGGGAATGCCAATCATTTATAAGATTTTGTAAATGTTAGCCTACAATTAAATGGAGGATTAAACAGTGATTTTGGGAAGAAAATGATCAATGTAAACCAATAAAAAAGCAGCGCCGTCATTCAGTACAGGATTAGAAAGCGAGGCCTTCGATTGCTTTTACTTAACAGTGTTCAAGCACACAGCGCTGCTTACATCTCCTGCATATAAAGTCTATTTGGATTAAATGGATTTTCCCACTGCCTGAAAATGACGGGGAAACCTCTCTCAGTGAGAGTCAGGATGCTAAATATCCACTGCTAATGGATCTGCGGTGAGTGCTGTGACTATTCCCGGCCTCAGCAATTATCCCTGGCCACCTTCTGCCTGTTGTAAGGCACCTGTGTGGAGCTGGAGCTGGAGCTGGAGCAGGAGGTGGCTGCGTGTAATTGTCCCTAACTACTGTGGAACGACTGCCAGGACGCTTCAAACGCAGTCATGTGAACGCGGCCGAGGCTAATGTGGAAAAACCCTGAGAGGATGCAATTACTGTTGTGACAGAGTTGTTATTAAAGTGATCTTCTCCTCTTCTTCTTCTCTGTGTCGCCTTCAGCCTAAAGATGGAAGCGAAGAGCAAAGGTCTGAAAGAGCAGCAGCAGCATCATAAGAAGCTCCTGGCCGCCATGTTGTCCCAGGACTCCTTCGATTCTCTCCACAGCCCCGCCCCCTCTGTCACTGAGGAGGAGATGGAGGACGAGGACGACGCCATGGAGCTGCTGGGTAAAGTCGAATTTTACCTTATACATAATCTGTGTACATACATAATCTGTATATAACATAATCTGTGTGCATACGTAATTTGTGTACATACATACATAATCCATGTGCATACAAAATCTGTGTGCATACGTAATTTGTGTACATACTTACATAATCTGTGTGCATACATAATTCGAGATAATGTATGTACACAATAATAATAATCATATACATACATAATATGTATGTATTATACGTACAGCATAATATGTACGTATAATACATAATCTGTGTACATACATAATCTGTGTACATTTATAATCTGTGTACATACATAATACATGAAAATACATGCATAATTAGTGTATATACATATAATAATAGAATAATACAGACCATAATGTGTATGAGCAGAAACGTGCTGTACATTTACAGCTGCAGCATCATCAGTGTCTTTATAAAGACTAGAAGAAAAAAAGTCATAGCTGAAACCTTTAATATTTAATGAGCTCATTCTCTGTATCTCATAAAACTTCATGATAAAATCAATCTTTCTCCCCCTCACAATGCATAATTCAATTTGCATTTCACTGACTTTTAGGTGAAATGACTGTAGCGTAATAATTATTTGCGATTCAGTAGCTATCATGGATCAAAATCAGGGCTGTCAATAGATTAGAAAAAAGCAAAACTGAAAGTCGTTAATCTAGATTAATCATGATTAAAAGTTTGCTTTTCTTCTAAACGACTAAATGAATGAGTAATCGGACAGTGTTTAATGATATCTTTTCTTTTTAAACACAGAGAAGTGTGTGATTTCAAAGAGACTGAGGTCTATCAAGTGTTAACCAGGTGTTCTGGTCTTGGACTGTAAGGAATGCATTATAGAATACTGTAGGTTTAGACTGATATATGAATATTGTCACTGAATAAGAAGCGTGTTAAACTGAGCTTGTGTCACCTGCTTAAATCATATTCCTTTCTTAGTCTGCATTCATTCAAATCACATTGGTCAAAGTGGAAAGCACTTAGTCTACACACACAGAGAGAGAGACGCATCTGAGGAAACATTCAAATAAAACTGGTGAAATGTTCTTTTTTTAGTAAGAGAGCGGCTGAACAGCAAAATGTCGACTTGTAAAGGTTTAACCGAGTGGAGACTCTGCTGTAGTGGGTTTACGTCAAAGAGCATTTGCTGAGTCGCTGTGAAAGGAAGACTCTCCTTCCTGTTTACACAGTTGAAGCACACGTGCTCGGCCTCTGAGTGTAAGCAGGTTTTCACTCTGACAGCTGAACAATCACAGAGGACCTGCCTTTTAATTTACCGTCTCATGAATATATACAGGTCTGCGCTTCATGCTGCTCTATTTATTCACTTTATCTTCCACATGAGGCTCGTGGGTTGAGCTGGTGTCGATTTTTCATTAGTTTTAGTTTTTAAAATTAGTTTTACTCCGTTTTTAGAGCAGGTTTGCTAGTTTTTATTAGTTTTTATTGTTTGTAAATGCTACCGGAGCACAGACTCTGACACAGTCACTGAACTGAAATACAGCAGCAGGGGTTGTGATCGCTGTGATACTTTTTTAGACATTTTCTTTGATAAATGTTGGAGATTAATGTACATTTTCAGGATGTTTTAAAGCGGACCTAGACCGGAAGTTCCAATTAACGCTGTTTGAGTGTGTATCTGCGTCATTACCTTGTTTAAGAAGCCCTGAAGGTTCTAAACAAACATTTCAGCCACTGCTGAGAACGCTGTGTTTTATTGTAATCTCGGGCTCAGCGAAATCTCTGAAAATACCCAGTCCGGTTACGTAAACACCGGTTCTCTGGAACGGCAGATCGTCCTGTTGCGTACATTGAACCACGGAAGAAGAATAATGTCCATTGTGGAGGTGTTTCACGAGCGACAGTGTCTTCTGACTCTGGGTCTGACTCCGGGTCAAAGTCATAAAAGGGACTGCGGCGGGGAGTTGTGAAGAAGCTATTTTTAAACATTGTTAAAACAAGGTTTTGATAATGAGTAGCAGTTCATCCACCGTTCCAGAGGGGGGAGCTGTGCTTCTGAGAGCGGGTGTGCTGAATATACTGGCCAATCGCAAGACTCTGTCTTCTGGGTGAGAGAGTTGAGTCTCAAATCTCGCGGCTGGGAAACACCGTCAGAAAAGAGGATTTCTATCGGCTCGTTTACAGCAACTAGGAGGTTTTTGACCATAAAAACAAGTTAATGTATGTAAGTAGACCTCCATAACTCACATATATGTGCAACAGGACCACTCTATGTGAGTTTTAAGTCTTTCTGTTCGCTTTCATTCTCGTGTCGGACATCACGTACATGAGTCTTCCTGTGACGACACTCTCTGACGACGTCACGCTTCCTCGTCAGAGCAGGTACTAAAAAAAACAAGTACCGGGTACTATCTCTAATGGAAAAGTAAAGAAGTGGTGCCGGGAGCATGTAGTGGAGAAGCAGCATTAACACCAACCTTGGCTTTTCTCTTGCATCAGTCAAACACAGCCGGGGCGTCCTCCGTACACAGCGGTGATAAACAGAGCCATAAAGCAGGAGGCTGATGCTGAGCTGTGGCCCTGTGAGATCAGAGCCACAGAAACCAAGGCTCCCTCTCTCCTCCGAGGGCTTTTACATTACAGTGCAAGGCAGTAACTCAAGTTAAGTAATGCAGTGAGGTCACGGCCGACTCTCTGTCAGGGCCTGGTCATGGTGGCTCTTCACAGGAACTACTGCCTACTGTCGGTGTGTGTGTGAGTGAATGTGCGACCTCACCACCACACACTTGATTAAAGTGACGGCAGTGTCGCATGTGGCGGTGCTTTTAGAAATGAACGACCCCTGCGAGGGTTTTTTTTTTTCTGGGCCTCATTGTCGGAGAAGGTTTGGCACAGTTTTTGTGTTCATGTGACCGAAATGTCACACCAGAGAAGACTTATGATCCTCCATGATACCTGTGTGTGTGTGTGTGTGTGTGTGTGGTATATTGATCCTCAAAGGTGAAATCTATCATCTTCCACGTGAAGGTTAAAGCATATGGTGGGACTTAATGATTTGCTCGAGGACTCTGTTGCTATAGGAACTCTCTCTCCCTCTCTAAAAAAAACTAGTTTAACAGTGTTTTAGTTAATGAGAGCAACAGTTTAATGACGTCTGTGTCTTTGACAGTAAAAGAGGACGTTATGTAGATCACTCTGCCCACAGGCAGCATATGGTGCATAGATATACTATATACTGTATACTGTAAACTGACTACTACACTTTTACCAGAGGCAGATCAGTTTTAAGTGTTTGTTTAGCCTGACATCTAGTGGCCAAAATGTTGCATTACACCTCATAGGACACTGAGCCAGGAGTGTGTGTTCTTGTACGAGTATCTTTGTGAGGACCAAAAAACTTGTGTATCTAAAGAAGTGAGGACATTTTGGGTAAGTGAGGACATTAATTTGGCTGGTCCTCACGTTCTGACACAACTAAAAATGGCTTTTTCAGGGTTAAGACCTGGTTTTAGGGTTGGAATTAGATTTAGGTTAGGGTGAGGCACTTAGTTGTGATTGTTAGGGGCTAGAGAATGTATTATGTCTATGAATGTCCTCACAGAATGCTAAATAAACGTGTGTGTGTGTATCGAGTGTATAACAAATGTATTAAACCACCATTTAAATATACAGCTGCTCTAAATTAACAGCATTGGTAATTAACATAATACTTTTTTACTATTTTCAGAAAAAAATAGTTTAAGTGGTTGAATGTTATGCTTGATTAATTTCAGTGAGCCAAGCTCAAAAACCCAGCCAAATAATTAACAAGTTTTTGAAAGATTGCTAAAATATTCATGTTTTCTTGTTTTTATGATGGGTTTTCTAATGAATTTGTGAACACACACTGGAGAAATACTTATTTGGGGACTTTTGTTTGAGCGGAACATGCCACGTATCACTAGTTTCATGTATTATCAGCTTTGCTCTTCACACACTGGTTAATTAGCCGTGAGCCTCCTCCTCCTCGTCTGTGTGTTGCTTGTACACAACAGATCCACACACACACACTGTACACTAATGAGAGTGTTAGTTAGATTAATGAGAAATGCACTTGTCCCATGGTGTGGCTGTAATTAGTCGTGTTATCCAAACATCTTGAGGATAAGAGGAGATTAGAGCTGGGGGGGAAACATAAGTGAACATTTAAATATACTTCAGAATATCCACTGGGAGGCAGTGAAAGGAGCTTTAAGTTTGTCCCATATGTAAGAACTGTGAGAGAATAATAATAATAAATCATGTTTTTGAGAGCACCTGCATTAGAACCTCATGATAAAATAAGGAATGGATTACAAATCTGCAATCCAAGATTTTTCAGATCGATTACAACTATATTAAAAACCCAAAACCAAGGCTTGAGGTTGATTTGTTCCAAAATAAGAAAATCAACTCGGGGGTTAGGTCTCATTGATTCTTTAACTGCTCTCTGGGATGACCGTCCCTGTGTTTTCATTAGTTCTGCGCTTTATATTTGACCACAGACGAAACCGTACTGAAAGCTTAATATGACTCACAAAAAAACCCACGGAAAATCTGCGGAGATTTTTAGCTTCTCACTGGGCCGTGAGACCGCAGCGTAATACTGATCTGAAACCAGAGAAACGAGCAAAGTTCAGCTTGTGGAGAGAAACACACCCTGGTTTTGGCCCGACGCTGTTGTTTCATGGCGACTTTAATGAGACGACGTTAGCCAGTTCTGTTCTTGTTGAAGTTTTTCCTACTTCTGAATTTTTATGTAATTGTGTACAAAATCATTTACATGCAGTGAAAGTTGTATAATTTTTGTGTTTCGTCCCCCGGAGCAACATAAACACAGACTCACTCTCTCTATCTCGAGGTGCTACGAAAAGTTAATTAAATTATGAAGCTTTAATTTTAATCCTGCGTTGGGGAGACATCACTTTAAATGTTGTGAAGCTGCAGGAGAGTCCTAAACACCCACAGAATACACTGTGATGATTGCTGAAACAGGAGAGGAGTAGATTTACCCACTCTCACTGATCCACAGTGACGGTGAAGATTTGGTTTGGACAAGGTGAGGCTGTGACGAAGCTCTGTCCGATCTTTGATCCAGCGCTGCCTAAAGTACAAAGCCTTATTCCACCCACAACCCTTGTTTTTCTTCTGATGAGATGACTTTTTTAGACTTTCAGCTCACAGAGACTTTAACGTTAACTCTCTTAAGGCCACGTCCAGACGGACGGATAAAGTGATGGACACTCAAAGAATCATAACTGGTTAAAATACAGTACATTGACATCACTGCAGACCACATACAAACCTTGAACACAAGTTTCATAGATAGAAAACTGCAAAATTAAGTTGGCCCTTGACTATACAAGTTAAAAAGCTGTTGGAGCTTCCTCCTGTTGTCAGTGCTTTCCTGTTCAGGGAGTGTTTGTTTCACTCTTACTGTACTGAGTGCTCTAATGCTTGTAGAACGTAGATGACAACAATTATTAAAGTTGTTGGTCATACAAACTGTTGTTTTATGGTATATTAGTAGAGTGGCCCACTGTTGTTGTTGTTTGTTTTAAGTAGGGATAGAGTCATTTCAAAGACGTAATTCTCCAGCTGTGTCACAAATGTTGTTCCCCCAAGAAAATAAGAAATAAACAGCCCAAACATGACTCGGCTAAAATGCTTTTGCTGATTTTTATTTACATTCTTTACAGTCTGTGCATTGTGAAGCACGTGACATTGACTTCTTGGATTTTATCGGATTCCACGTATATCTGTAACTATATCTGATCCAGTAATTTTGACCAGTATCGGACTGTTTTAGCTGTACATCTTTGCTCGTCGGCGACGCCAACAGCAGCGATGTCTCTCAGCAACAGCGACAACAACAAACACACACAGACCCCTCTCGCCCACATCAGCCGTTTCATCTCCGTCCAACCAAAGACACAACAGTTGTCCTGTAACAGTGTAAACCAACATTACAGCAGTGTCGTCGTGATAGCAGCAGAGGTGGATGAGTGCACAGCCTGCATGTCAGCGCTGTAACTCGCTCTCTGCCTTAAATCTTTCACAGTGGAGTCTTGAAAGAGCTGCGTTCACCTCTGAAGTTTTCACCGGCCTCGTGGTGAAAAAAATGTCGCCCCCCCTCCTTAAAAGTCTTAACTGCGCCCAGTTTGACGCCTGTAAAAGTCTCGGCGGTGCAGATGGATACGTTAATCGAGAGGCAAATTGCTGCGCTATTATGGCGGCGTTACTGGAAGCAATTACCAATAGGCAAGTTAGACTGCTGTGATCATACCGTAAATCTAGCGGTAGTCATTACACAGGGCACGGTCTAATACCAGCCAGCGTACGCATCTCTGCTCTGCACAAGCATTTGTTGGTGATTTTTGTAAAATGGACACAGTGATGCCGTTCTGTAGCCAGACAGAAGCAAAAGATGGCAGATATATACATTATCTAGCATGACAGATAAGAAGGGTCTCGCTTTCATTCGAGCGAACGGATGCATTGAGTTCATTATACGTTCGTCAGTTGAAAACACAATGATGAACAGAGCTCTCCTGGCTCCCGTCTGCTTTGAGATTTTTAGATTGAAGAGACAGCAGGTGATGTCATTACACAATAACCGATGTGTGCCTGTGTGTTTCTGAGTGAAGGCAGATGTCGAGGTGCACCGCTGTATCTATGCATTTATCCAATCCAGTCCATCTTCTACGGCTTTATCCTCCACATGAGGGTCGTGGGGGGAAATTTGGCCAAAGTGCTGTACACAGACATGGCAAATAAAAAAAAAAGAGGACTTGTGGAAGTGAGTCAACATGTCTGATGTGCAAAGATAAGTCATTCCACAGATTGGCAGAAAGCAACTGAAAATGAGCGGTCACCTCTGAGTTTTGTCTTAGGGTGAATTCCAATTCCTTGCTTAACCCTCAATCTTAACCCTCAATCTCAAAAATGCACTCCCTCTAGTGCAAGTGCTGTCCTGATTCTCAGAAAAATTAAGTTGAGGGGCAAGTTTATGGGCTGTATCGCCCTCAATATTGAGATTTTCTGAGACCACCTTTGGGAGCAAGGGCTACCCAGAATGCTTTGCATGTTTTGATATAACAAAGATGGCGTCGAAAGCAGCTAAACGAGTACGCTACAAATTAAGTATTTTCTTTGTTAATAGAGATATAAAAATGATGAAAACCATTGTATTATCTTAGTTTAGGCCCATATTATGGATTACTGACTTCATTATTGCGTGACATTTATTTTTATTTTACAATCTTTTGACAATAGCCAGCCGGTGCGGACAAGTGATCGTTTGCTATGGTTTACTTTTCAATAAGCCGTGGTGTGTGGTAACTGTCAGCTGAATATGTCCGTGGTTGTGGTATTTGTATGAGTATCATCTTATAACTGACAACCTAATAACTTGACTGACAAACGGATCGTTATAAATAATCGTGACGTAAATGTGTTCTTCTTCTTCTTTTTTGGAGTTGACAGACTGGACGCAGCCTTCACGTTATTCTGCCCCCTACAGTTAAGATTGAGGGTTAAGATAGGAATTGGAATTGGCCCTTAGTCTCAGGGACGTCTAAAAGTGACTCATGTGCCAGATACTGTGGGACTGCAGTCTTTTTATCATTTAAGTGCAGAACGTTAGTTGACATCAATGCACTCCATCTGCTTTTTTTTTTACACAATATGCATGTTCCTTTTTTTTAAGTGGCAAATATAAATGTGACTGTCATCTGCGTAAAACAATGGAATGCGACGGCGTGTTTTCGAAAAAGTTTTATTTTTATTCGTTTTTGGTCATTGATATTGTTTGATTTTATCGTGCGTAGCGGCTCAGTCATCTGCTGTCTTCGTATGTAATTTCTTTTTACTATATAATAAACCGAATAAAAACAAGTTTATCCAAAGCAGCAGCAGCAGAATTCTCCTGAAAGTCGGTGACCAGCGCGGTAAAAGCTTCATAAATCTGCGCTGCGTCTATGATGACGTCCTAATCTTTGCAATATTTGTGGTTAGAAAGTGAGTTAAAAGGAGGTTTGCACCGAGGTCTGTGATACAACTTTCCTCAGGCGTCAGAGCTGTGATGTTGCCCTGCTCATGTGTGTGTGTGTCCCATCTGATTCTGATCAGGGCTTTCTTTTTTTTACTGCAGCGCTCGGTGGGGACTCCGAGTCTAACGGGCACATTTTTAGGCTCGGGAAAGACGTGGAGGGAGGGGGGCGATGGTGGTGGGGGGGGGGGGGGGGGTGTGCTATTGAAAGCTGAGACATAATTATGAAATGTAAGTTGGAATATTGTTTTTATTACAAAGCCAAACAAATGTGTCTGTGCCGCCGCAGCTCACATCAAAGTTGTCTGTGTGACGACGACTAACCGCCAACTTTAATGAATCACAAATGTGTGTGTGTGTGTGTGTGTGTGTGTGTGTGAGGGCGACAAAAGTGTGAGGTCTGCAAGTGTCTCTGTACGAGCTGCGAGGTGTTTTATCTTTACGTCTGAGTATGTGTACGCTCCCTCTCATGTGGCTCCCTGTGTGTGTGTTTGACTGCGCATAGCAGAGCAGCGAGCATCTATCACTTACAGGCTATTAATTAGAGCCCAGCGTTGTGTGGCGCGATGCCGTCAGAGCTCATGAAAGAATGGAAAATTCACTTAAGGTGAAGAAATAATAACTCAAAGAACTCGGCGAGATGGATGATGGAGTGCGTGCGTGTCTCCGCGTGTGGGGTAGCGGCGCTTTTCAGCCGGTTCCAACACATGTGCCTGTCAGCGCGCCATCCAAATAGGTGTCTATTAAGTCATTTGTGCGCTAATGAGGACTGTGTTTTATCTCCGTGAGACGCAGCACAGACAGAGCCAGTCAGTCTGTCACTGTCTCAACAACATGAAACTACACGGAAACTTAGAGGAGAGAGGAGCGCACAAACACTTTATCTGTGAGTGATTGCGGCACGGAATTCCTCGTCGCTCGGGCCTTTTGTTGGGAGGATCGCATCGCTCGAATAGTTTCCACCACCTCTTACTTACTCCCACCTAGTTCAGACCCTTTTTTTTTTTTTTATTATTTATCTGCCGTGTCTCATCGTTAGACAGATGCATGGAGCATGCATGGATGCCCCCCCCCCCCCTCCACCCCCAGTGCCCGGGGAGTGGAAAAGTGACGGGGGCTGACACAAACAGGCGAGTGTGGACAGACAGTTTGTTGTGTCTAGACACAGCGGGGGCTGCGAGGCTGTCATGGTGTCAGGGGGGTAAACTGGTCTCACGGGAGACGCAAGGTAAACTTATCAGGGTGGTGAAGTGTGTGTGAGGCATGCTGGGATTTATTGTCAACCTGGAGAGGAGAGGAGTGTATTCAGTCATTAGACGGAGAAGAAAAGAACACTTGACGTATTAAATGTACAAACAGCCAAGTGTATTTGAAGCTGCAGTGCACAACTTATATTCTGCATTCTTCATCTGTCAAGTAAAACTATCAGACCCTGACTGATACCGCAATTTTTTTGTATATTTGTGGTGTGATGTGAGCTCTGGCCACAAGGAGAAATCGTTGTCTTGTGTGGTTTCACAACACCATACAGAGCCGGACACAATGTGACGAGTTTTGCCGTTAGCGTCGGGAGCTTGCCATGTGAAATTAGCGCTGGAAGCGGCTCTCATCCTTCCATGGATGTCCCGAATTTAACGTTGAAACTCGCCAAGTTGTGTCTGGCTCCGCATGGTGTGTTGTGAAACCCACACAAGGCGACAGTTTCTTCCCCGCAGACTTTTCCACAAGAGATAAAATGAATGACTCAACTAAATTTTTTGAGCTGTAGAATTCACTTCTCAAAATTTTTAGTTTGTGTTTTCAGTTTGTGTTTTCAGTCACAATCCAACCTGTCTGCGGACGTCTCGCTTTACTAGCGCAATGTTGCCGTTGCCTCCATCTGTCGTTTCCTGTTTGCAGCGCCGGAATGTTGGCGTGCAACACAACGTCTAACCACATCTATATTTGGAAGATTGTGTGGAGTAAGAACTGTGTGAACTCTGTTTTCAAGTAATCCCAGCTACGTTTGAAGTGTTGTGTTGATTAAAGGCCGTTTGTCGTCCATCTGAAAAATGTTTGCTTTTCCGTCAAATGTTGCTAGTTTTATTCTGTACTTTAATGCATTTTGACATCATAAATCAACAAAATCCAAGCACACTGATGAAAATCAGTTTAACCGAGGACAAGATGTTCATGTGTTTCCTGTTTGTTGGAGACACAAATCAGACATTTTCATAATCTCTAATCAGAAATAATGAGAATACAGTTACACATGTTAATACATGGGGTCAGATTTAGGGTCATTTTATTTGTGCATCCGTATCCACATATCTTTGTTTTCCTTTCACTCGACTGGCCAAAATTACAGTTTCAAAATAAACCCGTGGTTAATGTGTTGCCCTCCAGATAACAGCCTTTTGTTTACCTCCTGACCTTTGAGGGCATGAGCTTAGCTCTCTCTCTTCTCTCAGGGCCTGAGGTCTTTTCTCTCTCCATCATTGTGTCATTTCATTTTGACTAGAAAGAGTCTAAAAAAGACAAAGTGGGGAGTTGAGGTGGCGAGCAGCTGTGTACACTGAGCTCATGTTCTCCGTCCGTGTCGGAGCCGGGTTGCTGTTATTCCAGTGTGGGGGGGGGGGGGAATCTGCAGCCCCACACACACACACACACACAAGTGAATGTTTCCAAGTGACACCGGGCCATGATTTGTATCTCAGCCGATGACCTGAGGGAAATCTGGTCACATTTGTCATTTTGCCAAAAGACGGCAGAGTGGTCAAGAAGTGAAGAACCCAAAAAACTTCAGCAGTTCCCACGACGGTGGCTCTCTCTCTCTCTCTCTTTCTGTGTCCACGCCTCCCATGATGAATGTGACATTTAATATGGCCCCGCTTAAGGGTCTTACTGCAATGTATCTGTGTGTCCTCCTTGAGGCGCTAAAACAACACCGAGATGGTCAAAATAGAAGAAGAACCGGCGATTTATGAGCTTTCATTGGGTTTGTAGGTGTTTCTTCATAAATGTGTGCACATATTTCAGGTTAAACATTGTATATATCACTTTTTTAATGACTTCTAATACTAAGGTGCCATATGTAAGAATGTGGCCAAAAACGGTTACTACATTCAAATTCAAAATACCGAGGTCTTTTAGGATTCATTTTCTGACGTAACTGGCAACCCATGGTTGCTCGGCAGCTGAGACTCTACTGACTGCAATGATTGGTAGATGGCGGTAGGTGGCGCCACATGCTAAAACATGATTTCAAAACATAAACATGATTTGCAGTCTGCAAAATATTGTTTTTAATGCAAATATTTTGTCTGTACCGTTGTTGTTGGTGAGTTCAGTTTGTTATATGAACATTATTCCTGAGTCTCTGTGACATATTAGGAGGATTTTATGGCCAGTTGCTTTTTGTATTATTACCTTTTATCTTTGTGCCATTACTGGGTTAGGGTTAGAAATGTCCCCATTGTTGGACTAATAGAGGAATATCTTCCATAACCATCCACTGGCCAATGGAAAGATTCATTTTGCCACCCACAGAGCACACACACATTCTACTGCACTGTGTTTATGGAAAAAGAAACGGGTGAGGTATGAATCAATTAACGTGTGATTATTCTGCTCGGAGAACGATGGAGTCGAGCAGACGCGTTCAGGTGTCTCGTCAAACTTGAGTTTTTCTGGCCCCGCTCGACGGCTGATGGATGTTTGGGAAGAGGGAGTTCTCATGCGCGAGTGTCATCCAATATAATCCACGTGATTAGTCACGCATTCTCGTCTTTCAAGGTGTGAGGCCTGATTTTTTTTTTCCCTCCTCCCCTTCAACCAGAATCTCAGATAACACAGTCCCCAAAATGAAAAGTATCAATGTTGGTGTCAGTTAACTCAGATTTGACGAGCACTGTAACTGTGTGTGTGTGTGTGTATGAGAACAGAAACAATGATGATCTACTGCATGTCCTGAAGGCGGCCCCACCTCATTGACTAAAGCTCTTAAATTCCTCTGGTCTGATGGGAAGAATGGGAGGGGAAAAACATATTTATGGTGACCGCTCAAAAATGCTTCCTCGGTACATTCGACCGAGTAAAAGTCCAGACACTCGCTCATCTTCTGCTCGTCCTTCACCGCAGAAAGGTTTTTACCTCTCGAGGACGCGTTTGAAAACCAGAATCTGGCCCAGGATCCTGATCCTTTCCTCTTTTGATCCTTAGCCGAACCGTTGCGTTGCTCCAGTAAACACGGACTTCATTATGGACTTTTACTGCGGCTCGTTCGTAAATCTTGTCGCTGGCGTGGTTTCATGGCTGTCTTGGGGAGTGTTCTTTCAAATAAACCATGCATCATGTTCTGTCTCACTGCTGGAAATTCAGCATCCTGATCTGTTGTCGTGTGAGATGATTCTGTTTCATCTTGAATCACATTCCAGATTTCATATGGGAATAACCAAATACAAAAATGCTGCCTTTAATTAGCATTTCCCACTTTGTCCTCCTGTGTGACAGTTTATTTGTTTATTTTTGACTTATTTTAAAACAAACAAATAGGAAATAATAAGAGTAAGGACAAAATTATGTATTCATTCATTCATTCATACATTCATTCATCCTCTACTGCTTTATCCTCAACATGAGGGTCATGGGGGGGTCGCTGGTGCCAATCCCAGCAGACACAGGGTTAACGTTTGGTCACACCCTGGACAAGTCTTCACCTGTCCTCATCATTCATTCACCTGTCCTCATTGTTCATTCACCTGTCCTCGTCATTCATTCACCTGTCTTCATAGATCACCTGTCCTCATCGTTCATTCACCTGTCCTCATCGTTCACCTGTCTGTCCCCATCCATCACCTGTCTTCATCCTTCACCTGTTCTCATCATTCACCTGTCTGTCTTCATCATTCACCTGTCTGTCCCCATCCATCACCTGTCCTCATCATTCACCTGTCTTCGTCAATCACCTGTCTTCATCATTCACCTGTCCTCATCATTCACCTGTCTGTCCCAATCCATTACCTGTCTTCATCCTTCACCTGTCTTCATCCATCACCTGTCCTCATCATTCACCTGTCTGTCCTCATCATTCACCTGTCTGTCCTCATCATTCACCTGCCTTCATCCTTAATCCTGTCCTCATCATTCGCCTGTCTGTCCCCATCCATTACCTGTCTTCATCATTCACCTGTCTTTGTCAATCACCTGTCTTCATCATTCACCTGTCCTCATCATTCACCTGTCTGTCCCAATCCATTACCTGTCTTCATCCTTCACCTGCCTTCATCCTTAATCCTGTCCTCATCATTCACCTGTCTGTCCCCATCCATTACCTGTCTTCATCCTTCACCTGTCTTCATCCATCACCTGTCCTGATCATTCATGTGTCTGACCTCATCATTCACCTGTCTTCATCCTTCACCTGTCTTCATCCATCACCTGTCCTCATCATTCACCTGTCCTTATCATTCATGTGTCTGTCCTCATTATTCACCTGTCCTCATCATTCACCTGTCCTAATCATTCCAAGTTCCTGGTGCGTGATTTATTTATTTTACTGTGATTTAAAATGTAATGAAGTATATTCTGCTTCCATAAAAACAAACTTAAGTAAAAGTAGAATTACACATTTTGTAAAAATGACTTTTAAAAAGTACACAAAAAACCTGCTCAATTACAGTAACGCAAGTAAAGGTAAAACACTGCTTTCCACCTACAGTATGCGTGTGTTTGCCTAACACTCAGACCTCAGTCAAATCATATTATTTCAGGCAGACTCTCTGTGATCAAATTGGATTTGTGTGTCCAAACATAACCAATATACATCTGCATGGGTAACGGTGTTTGCAGGAGGTGCAGCATCTGACTTCTGTAGATCTCCACTGTTGCGAAGGAGAAACTTGGCAGCGAGCAGAGGAGGAGACTCTTGTGTAGAGAGATTGCAGTTTTTCCGTGCATTAGTCACGGCTGGCTGTGCTGTGCACTGAGGGGTGCGACGCTCCTTTCACCGCTGTAGGCCTCGCCGTCGTCGCTGAGAGTGATGTGGAGAATCAGATTTGAAGAAATCAGATTTTGTGGTTTGTTTTTTGTTTTTTTTTCTTTCCAGACTTTTAAAAACAATATGGATAAAAGTTGGATAAGCAACAAGGCCTGTGTGTGTGTGTGTGTGCTGAGATGAGATGAGAGGAAACTCTCTCCGTCTCCATTTTACCACTCGTATTTCTCGCCAACTTCATTGTTCTTTGTGTCCCTGTTGCCGTACTCTTCCTGTGTCTGCGCTGTCATCAGATCTTCCTCTGCTGCTTCCTACAGCAGAGTTGTGTCATGATCGGCTGGAGAGTCTTGTGTGCGTGTGAGCCGCGCTGCGAGTGTTTATTTACTGGCTCTCGGTCGACTGTCATCACCGGGCATCACGTTGACAAGACGCAGACCAGAGTATGACTAATAACTGTCCTTTTCCTCTCTTTTTCCCCTCTGTCTGTCCTCGTCTCTCTGGCGTCACTCCTCCCTCCCTCCTCAGAGGATCTGGACGACCTGCGCATGGAGGGCGTGACGGGCCTGGTTCCATCGGGCAGTAAATTCAGTCAGGGACGCAGCTCCTATCAGCCTGAGCCACAGGCCAAAGTGACGCTCAACATCTGCTCCAGGTGTGCCAGGTAAATGTCCCGCTGCTCTCCAGAAGAGAATGCTGGTGACTCTCATGTCTGTCCAGGCTATAGAAACGTTCAGTGAGTGAGTTTCTTCTGCCCCTTTTGCATATCTGGCAGTTATTCAACCGTACAGGAATTACGGTACTGAGAAGATGACGTCACAAACGTGTGTTTGGATGGTCATGCTGAGGGGCTGCCGTGATGACAAGTATATGGGCGCAAAGCTCTATTTCTCTGCTTTCCGGTATCCATCCATCCTCTACCGCTTTATTCTCAATCAGGGTCGCGTGAGGGTCAACAGCTGATATAGAGCGAAAGGCGGCATCACACCCTGGACAGATCGCCATAGTCCATAGTTTTTTTTTTTTTGTTCTAGATATCACAAACCGGTCTAAGAGTTACAGTAATGAGTAGTTTGTGTGCCAAAAATGGCAAAACGGTTAACAAGGTTAACAAGTGTAGACTACTACGAGTCATAAGTCAAGGTGGCAGGGTACTGATTATCATCCAAGTCTTGCATTATATACAAGATAGACATGACCTTTAAATTGATCTCCCCATCAAAAATGTATATATTTTATTTAAAATTAGACGACTGCTACAAGAACTTAAAGACATATATGTAAGACGGTGAAAATAATGTGTAGTATTTTGTCTTTAAATCCATAGAAATCAACCGTTTTGTTTTGATCATGAAGCCTCGCAAAAGCCGCAAAAGTAAGCACATATTCTGCCACATATGGGAACCAAACAAAGCAAAAATTCCCATGATCCCGCGGCCTCGAGAGGCAGAAATCCTCTCTGATTCATTAATTATGTATAAAGCACACATATATGAATGGATATTATTGTGTATTTTTTGGTTTCTCCTGTTTCATGTTGCAGGTCATGACACCTCCCTTGTGCCACCTCTCCCACTCCCTCTGTGTATTTATATCAGATGTAACAGACCTCATCCAAGAAAGAGAATAATATCATATCTGAAAGGCATTCTAGTGTTGCTTGTTTTCACAAATTTCCTCTAGCGTTGGATAATCATCTCCGTTATCACTGTTTTTCTTTCACGACACATTTCCTGTCCTCCCCCCACAGTACCCCGTCCCCGGCATCATTGTAGCAGCACTCAGATTTCTGTTTGCTGGGTGTGATACCACACAGGCAGGTGTAGGCAGGACTCTTCCCTGATGCCAGTCCCAGATAAACGGGTATCTCTGCGATGAGACGCCAGCCACAGGTCTGCCTGCACAGCCTCCTCTGTTTGGGGCTTTGGAATTTGTTTGTTTCCTCCTCTTCTTTCATTCACGCTGCTTATCGTTTTCCTGCGCGGAGCGTGGGATGTTGTCAGTGCTCCTTGCAGGAGACGACGCATCGTATCGCCGAGTTGTTGATGACTCAAGCAAACCTATTGTATGCCTTTTCGTGGTTTGTTGAGTGGCAGAGAAAAATCAGCATCTGCATCTGAAATCCTTTTTTTGGCTCTTGTGCGTTTCTCCCTCCTCGGTAAATGTCAGACATCTGTTCTCCTTCTCTGTCTTCCTCTCTCTTTCTGGTCTGAGCCAAATTCTTGCTCTGTCCTCTTTAACCTGACCACCAAAATCCTTCCCGAGCATTTCCGTCGGAGGAGTCGTGGTCTTTCAGAGTAATTTTTCTGGTGAGTGCAAGGTTCATAAACAGATCAGTAATCTGGAGAAGTGTTGCACGCACGGTATGCCCTTTGTGCTCTTCTGGAGACGCAGATTCCTTTTTTTTAATTTTATTTTTAAATCAGGGGTTGTGGAGTTCACACAGATGCACACACACACACATTAGTCTCCACATAAAACATGTGCATGCATGTTCTCTCACGCAAACGCACACACCAGTGTGAAGGAAGACGATGTGGGCAGAGGTCAGGCCAGGAAGTTTGGAGAGTTTCAGTAGCGCTGTCTTGATGACATTCCCAGAATGCCTTGCAGACACGGCCTCGGTATGCGGCCAACCCTTCGGAACATGTGGAACAGTTCATGCTCTTGTGCTTCACACCTGCAGACATCACTACTGTACAGATGTGACCTTGCACTCGCGCTGAACCTTTAAACTCTGCGATATGTTTATTTAAAAAGAAGAATATTTGATGTAATAGAACTGTTACACAGATAGCAGAGGGGGTTCTTGGACAAGCATTCCTCACATACACGCAAACACATTAGAATTCAGTTTTTTATTTTTATTTGGGCTCAGTTCAGTGCATGAACATGTTTCCATGCACAATTAAGTCAAGCTACAGTTGTTTAAATGGACTACTGAGTATTAGAAAACTCTGAAACCACGAGTACGACCACTGATGGCTTCAGTTTATCGTACCCGCCCGTGTGCCAGAGTGCGTTGGGACCGTTGCATGTGTAAGCATCGATATCCACGCTTCTGTCCATTTCCAGCCATTACTTTTAAGCAAGTACTTAACCACACTGTGTTTCTGCGCTAAAAGTGCGAGGATTTCTGTTGCTAAAACCGAGTCTGAACGCACCAAATGGCCTCGAGAATGGCCTTTGCTTGGGAGCGTCTCTCATACTGGGGCTCAGCGTAGTGGGCCTATCTTTAGCTTTGGTCTCGATCGTTAGCTCGAGTGTCTGTGTTGGCTTGAGTGCTAGCTCGAGTTTCGGCATTAGCTCGCGTGTCAGCGTTAGCTCGAGTGCCAGTTCGAGTGTTAGCTTGAGTATCAGCGTTAGCTTGAGTGCCAGAGTGTTAGCTCGAGTGCCAGTTCGAGTGTTAGCTCGGTTTGGTCATTCGTTTTGTATAATATAGTGAGCGCGGACACACCAAGTCCACTCAACATTTAAGCTGTGTGCGGATGGCTCATGGCGTCCATTCTATTTAAAATATTAAATTCTTTAAGCTAACAGAGCGATAATTCAGTCTCCTTGTCAGTCCAAAACTGCACTGCTCTGGATTTAACCATGTTTTTCTTGTTATTTCTGGGTCAAAAGTTCTGCGAGTGTGTAGAGGAGCATGCGCAGAGCCAGCTTGAGGCCAGTTTGAGTTTAATTGAACTTCTAAAAAATTCAAAGCAACCACAGTATATGTGTGTGTGTTAGACATTCAATTTATTTCAATATAATATTTACACATATTTGTAGTGCGGTTGTGGTCGGACTAACTAAACAATAACTATTTTTCTTCATCGTCACGTAAACATTCTGACTGCATTCACTTGATTTTGTTGTCCACGCAGTCAAACAAGTCAGAGAGAGACAAGCAGAGGTGACACAACTCTGTTCCTTCATCTCCACCAGACTCCTCACCTTAAAACCTGTCTTTTTAAAGATTAATGTAGTGTATGTGAGTTAATACGCTCCATTCAGACGTGTTAAGACACCTTTCTTCAGCCTTTGTCCATGTCCGTCCTGTCTGTCCAGACACAGTCGGCTCCAGCAGCAGCTCAGTCTGCCCGTTTGGCTCCTAACTCACTGTGGCAGGTCAGGAAACTGCGCCGCTTCCTCTGGCTCTGCTCTGGCTGGTTGGTTGAAAGTGCAAAGTGCCGTGTGGCCTGTCTGTTGTGGCCGCGTCTGTGTCTCTCGGGCTGTAGCTGTGGTCGCACCGGCATTTCATCTACCTCCTCCATGCACTCAATCAGTTATTTTAATGGCAAATGTGCTCCCTGCCACAAAAACCCTCCCGTGTGCATCCCAGAGCTGCGCAGTTGGCGGAGCAGTTCGAGGAAATGGAGCTCGATCTCCCCCAAAAAACCTCTTTTGAGCTCGTAGTTCTCATTAAATTAATTGCTTTCATATCAGGAATGTACTGCTGGAGTGGAAGCGAGGGCAGGTCTTTTCATGATTATCTTAGGTAGCATTTAACGGTCTCATAAAGTCCATTAAAGAGATGGAGAGACAAGAAGAAGACGGATGTTTAAAGAAAAGAATCTGCTTTTAACCTCGTCCTAAGAGGTAGAGATGGAGAATTTCCTTTGTCTTCACCTCATGGCTGAGCTCATGACATGGAAATAACATGCAGCAGAAGAATTTGGAGCAAAAAAAGTGCCGTGTAATTACAGTCAATATGTGGTTGTAATTTACAGTTGGTTAAAATATGCGTTAGAAAAATAAATGCTGGTTTTAATTCCACACTGACTGTTGCTCAAATTGTGTGAAATACTTAGTAAGAGTTTATAAATTCAGTGAAAAGCCACGTGTGACATGTTTATCTTCCCGCTGAAAATGCGTTTCAGTCGCCGCTCGTCTTTCATCCGTGGAAAAACTTTTCCTATCGACGGGAAACACAAATCTTTTTAGTGCCTCGAGGAGACGTACGGCCAAATCTGTCCAGACCAGCTTCCATTTCAGTCCAAACAAATATCACTTAAAAGAATGAAAAATGTTGTTGGAACACATTATGACAAAGAACAGAAACTAAATGATTTAATAAGGAATCTGTATGCCATGGGTTTTTTTCTTCAGTCTTGATTTTCCACCAAGCACAGCCTGTAAGATATGAACTTTTGGAGATAAAAAAAATCTGCTGGTTCTGATATAATTTGAGAAGCAATGATGCAAAGACGAGGTTTGTGTCCTGAAAATGACCCCTGTCGCCCTCCTCCTGCTCCCAGATTCTAAACTCCCCAAACACTTCCCCTTTGTCTCATCACCTCAGACTGATATTGACCTGCTTGTCTCTGTGTTATCTCACGTTCACTTTCCAAACATGTGACTCGCTGTTGTGGCTAAAGGAGATAATGATGTGAGAGATTGTTTGAAAATGCTCCCCTGTTGTTGTCGCAGTAGTGTATTCAGAGTGTTTGTCGTTTCCAGGTTGCAGGGCGACAGCCTATCAGACGGCAGATCTGAAGAGGAGCACAGGACTCGCATATCTGAACAAGCAGTGCCTGACATCTCCTGTAAGTTCTTTTGTATTGGCTTCCTTTAAGACGGATATAATTATGTAAATGAAGTAAAGTGATGTGTCTTATCACCTTTGTGTCCCTGAGATTAAGGTCAGAATTCTCAAAATAAAACGCAGAAAAAAAGTCAGAATTCTGAGATTAAAGTCGGATTCTGAGAAAATTCTGAGAAAAAAAGTCGGAATTCAGAGAGAAAAGTCAGAATTCTCAGGGGAAAAAAAAATTATTCTAAGATTAAAGTCAGAATTCGGAGAAAAGTAATTCTTAGATTAGTCAGAATTCCGAGAAAAGTTGGAATTCTTAGATTAAAGCCAGAGATTAAAGTCTGAATTCCGAAATTAAAGCAGAATTCTCAGAAAAGTCAGACTTCTGAGATTAAAGTCAGAATTTGGCGATAAAAAGACAGAATCCTCAGATTAAAGTTAGAATTCTCAGATTAAAGTTAGAATTCTCAGAAAAAAGCTCAGAAAAAAAGTCTGAATTCTGAGATTAAAGTCTGAATTCTGAGAAAAAGTCGGAATTCAGAGGTTAAAGTCAGAATTCTCAGAAAAAAAATTGGGATTCTAAGATTGAAGCCACTGATTAAAGTCAAAATTCTAATATTAGAGTCAGAATTCAGAGATTAAAGTTACAACATTTCAAGGTCAAAGTCGATCCATTTCTTCTCCCCTTCCATATTTCTGTGGTCTCATGCTCTGTCCGCTCTCTCTTTATCCCTTGTCCTCTGGAGCAGCTCCAGTGCCTGGTGTGGACACGGTGGCGGGACGGCTGCAGGAATGCGACGCGTTGTCTCAAATGTCGGGCTCTGTAAGTGTCTTCCCTGCATCCATCACCAAACAATTGAGATCACCATACAGCCATCAATTATCGTGTCACCCTCTCCTCCGCAGCCTCTCTGTTTTTTGTGTGTGTGTGTGTGTGTGAGTGAGAGCGAGTGAAAACCACCTCAAGCCTCGTGTTTATACGACACAGCCGATCCATCTTCATGTGGGAACTTCGCATTTTTCGGGCTTACACAGCATTTTCAGTTTTCACACACAGCAGCTGATACCACAATTAGAAATCTCCCTGTATCACTTTGCTCAGCCATCAGCGCTGTCGAGAGGAGCGTGAAAGAATATCTGGTGACACGATGACACTCCAGGCTCATTTAGAGGTTTTTACACAATGGGGGCAAAATGTCTTGTTGGTGCTAAGGTAACGCGTGCTTTTGTTCAGTCAGAGACTGCGTGATAACCTCACACAGGCTTCAGGGCAGAAATCCATATACATATACTGTAGATGTAATGTGGCACAGAGCAGACAAACACTCACATGCTGTTAATAAAGCTGTCAGCTAAGACGCCTATACCTTCGTATAATTAGCCCCCCTTTCCCCCCCAAAAACAAAAATCTAATACCCTTTTTTTTATAATTGCCCAATCTAGGTGTTAGGCAGATTTTTTTTATGGCTTTTTATTTAAAACAGAGATTGGAGCCGAGGCGTCGTGCCGTGTGTGGAGCAGATGCAGAGGCTCCAGACTAACTGAGAGCAGACGTTCAGAGGCCGACTCGAGCTACTTGAATCAAAGCTTGTCATCAGAAGTTCTGATGGAGCACATTAACGCATGCAAGACACCGCCGGGCTTATTACGATCACATCGAATTTCCCTAATTTATATAAACTGGCTCAGGTGTTACAGCACGGGGCTGTAGGTGAATAATTTTATGATTTTTTTAACAACTCCATTTTAGCTCATAACTCTTTGTACACGACGTCTCCCGTCTGGTACACGTGAGGACAATGCTAACACCGTGTGTCCCACATGCAAACATTTCACTTACTGTAGTTTATGTGGTTGTTTTGTCTTTACCGTGCATGTGTTTCACTCTGAAATGACAACATATTATTACCAGGGCTGTCACAGTGAACATGTTAATCGTTGTGATTATTAACCCTTAGAACACAGAGCATTTCGGTTTAAACGTAGAGTATATACAGAGGCTATATAAACACACCTGAGCAAAAAGTACTCAAAATGTTTAAAATTGGATTGAATTTGTGAAATTTGTCACAGTTCAGAGTGGAAAGTAAGTGTCAAACTGACCACTCCAGGCACAGATAGTGTCCGTAATATGCTGGCAGCTGCCTGGTGACTTCCATTTGGACACCTACGCTCTCTAGTATGATGTGAATGTCTGAGTTTCTGACATTCACAGGTTAATTCTGTTGTTGTAATGTCCTAGATGACCTGGTTGGCAATCATAGTTCTAATTTTAATCTGTTGACAGCCCTTTTCCTCCACAGGTCAAACCCTGTCTGGTTCATGTGAGGACATTACCAATACTCCATGTCCCACATGAAAAGCCTCAGTGCAAACATTTATGTGGGTTGTTTTTGTCTTTACGTGCACATGTTTGGCTCTCTTTGAAAAGAAATGACAACATGTAAATAATGTGTTGTTGGTTTAACAGG
Source organism: Microchirus variegatus (assembly GCF_963457635.1). NCBI lineage: Eukaryota > Metazoa > Chordata > Actinopteri > Pleuronectiformes > Soleidae > Microchirus > Microchirus variegatus. The sequence goes on along the minus strand of NC_139816.1, from coordinate 6,144,022 downwards.
TCCTTCTGAGCCTTCAGATGCCACAAGGAAATACGTTCAGTGTTTGATATCATACAGAACACTTTAATCCAGTCCAACTTTATTTATAAAACACACATTTTGAAACCACAGGGTGGACAAAAGTGCAGTACATACAAAACAAATCAACAGTAAGAGGGCTAATGAGGGCTAAAAGACGCACATACAAGCCAATAAAAGAAGCATTTAAAAAATTAAGACACACACAGGAAACGACTCGCTCTGGCTTTAAACGAGATTTAAAAAACAAGAAGTGTGGGAGCTCATTCTACAATTTAGGAGCTGAAACAGAGAAAGCTTAGAGAAATTTTGGGATGGCTAAAATGCGTCCATGTCAGTAGGCGAGCAGCAGTGTTTTGAACGAGCAGCAGCGATTCATTATTGCTCGATTTGCCCCCCATATGAAGGGCATAGCAATAATCCAGGCCAGTGCCAATAAAAGCATGAATGACCTTCACCAAGATCATCACGTGATAGAAGCTGGTAAAAACTACTTTTAGTTACCGCCCTTACAGTACTTGTAGACGTAATCTGCTGCTGCTCCATGTGCTTTTTTAACCTGAATTTCAAAATAAAGGTATTCATAGAAAAGTGCTGCATTTATTCTTATTTAACACATTCCATGAGCTATGCTGAAATGTAGTTTTCTTTGAGTTGTACTGTACGCAGCCCTGGTTTGGGCAGTAAAAGCTCGGTGATGTTGGAAAGTAAACACTGTTAATGGTTATCATTATTAGTCCGACAGAGCCCCCCCCCACCCCCACCTCGTCTCGGCCAGCTCCTTTAGGTGATAATTACCCCATAAAGACAAATACTTTCCTAAAGCAATCGCTGCAGCAAGAAATTCCTCTATGGTTCCCTTTATAAGTGTTAAGTGATCAAATTTAGTGTTTTTTATGGTTGCGTTGCCATCATTAAGTCTGGTTTGTACGGTAGAAATACATGTATGTATGATCATTAGCATTGCCGCGTGTATAATACAAGGCTGAGGCATTGTGATGGTTTGTTTTTGTTTCCAGGGGAATTTGGCCGAGTTTGAGCCCAATTATAAAACACTGTATGGCTTCTCGTATTTGGAAAGAGTTTGCTGCAGCGCGTGTTGGTAGTGCCACTGTGTCTTCTTTTTTAATTACACATTTCCTATCATTTTCCACTGCTGCTGCTGTTTTGGTCTTTTTTTTCTGCTGCTTTTTGTCGTGCTGATTTTTCCAAATTACACTTAGACTTTAGTGTTTTATTGATGCAGTTTATAAACTGTTTATTTTCTCTGCTGGAAGCTCTTCACCTGATCCCAAACAATTACTCATTACAAGCTACTGTTCAGTCACTATAGTTGCATATGTGATTGTTTTGAATGCATTTCTACTCTTTTATTATTTAATTACAGAGACTAGGCTGTGAAATGTGACCAAATTAACAATTTTCTAAAACTTAAAACTTCTCTTTTTAAACCTAATCTTACATACAAAAACAAAACACAGAAATAAAAAACTTGAAACAGGAGAAAAGAAAATGGCTTCTCTCTCCTACTTCTGCTACCTTTGAAATTTAACATACATTTAACACAAAAATTAACAATTTTGCCCAAACATGACAACAATCTCCTTCCAATGAGCCTCTCACAGTGCGACACCTGGTTGTTGACACGCAGACGCTCTCTCAAAGGAGAGAAACTGCAAATAAAAGTGCCATAAGAACCCAAAACATGTGACTTCAGGTCAGAACAGATGTCACTTCCAACCTGTCGTGGAAATAAAGAAGCTGACTGTGTTATTGTCAGTATCCTGTTTGCTTTTGGCTGTGGTTTGTGAACACAGTGAGCCGGTGAACTCTGTATATTATAGTCTATAAAATCCGTTAGGTGTTTATGCTGCGAGCCAAAACAACAGGAACTCATTAAAAGTTGAGTGTTAGACCTCACATCCTCTTATTCTCCTCTGGTATTACAAGCTGTACGGCTTCACACAACAGGGACATGTGTTCTTCAGAGAACACAGTATCTGCAGTCTATTACCGTCCACTTAAATAGATCAGCTTTTGATTCATTTTAATCTAAAACGTGTATGTTTTTTTTTTTGCTCCTGCACTTGCTTGTTTACCGTACGTGCATTTGAACAACAAAACCACGGCACATGTGGCTCATGATCCTGTGCTATAAAGAGAGAATATTTCTCCTCGCATGTTTGAAGAGCGAGTAATCAGTAACATCCAAGACTTTGTTGTGTGGTTGAAATAAAAATAACCCAAATTTCTTCTTCTTCTTTTTTTTTTTAACAATACTCAGTGTTCTCTACCGCACACATGTGCAGATCAAATACTCATGCCATAAATGTTCTCTTATTTTCACACTGCCTCTTCTACACCTTGCTGTTGCACGTGATTTTTACATTTTTGAGTTTTAATAATGGCAGTCAACCAGAGTTTTAAGTCTGGGTGTGGATGTGGCTGGTAATGCGATGGGATGTGATGTCTGCTGCCAACGTACAAAAAACAATAGCGAGCGGTGGTCTTTGGATGAATGGACTGTTGTATGTTCATCACTTATTGTCTCAGAAAACTACAGCGCCTCAATCATGACATGGGAGAAAAAAACTCTAGGTAATAGGTAAAACATGCACATGAATGGCCACAAAATACTATTTTGTTCCCAAGAAATAGGTAAAACATAAAGCCTCAAAAACATGACATGGGGAAAAAAACCTCTAGGTAAAACCTGTGCACAAAATACTAATGTGTGGCCACGAAATACTAAGGCGTGGCAATGAAATGCTAATATGTGGCCACAGAATACTAATTTGTTCCCATGAAATGGGTAAAACGTGGCCATGAAATTCTAATGTTTGGCCACAAAAAACTAATATGTGGCCACAAAACACTAAAATGTTCCCAAGAAATAGGTAAAACATGAAGCCTCAACCATGACATGGGGAAAAAAACCTCTAGGTAATAGGTTAAACTAGGTCACAAAATACTAATGCGTGGCCACAAATTACTAATTTGTTCCCACAAAATACTAATGCTAATTAGTATTTCATGGCCACATATAGTATTAGTATTTTGTGGCCATGAAATAGGTAAAATGTGCCTACGAGTACTTAAAGTAATCCTTTGTACTGACTTTATGCACTGACCCACTTCTCTTTTTTAGGGATAGGGTAAGGATAATAACATTTATGTTATGTTGTCATCTTTGTTAAAACAGAAATAAAATGGTAACAAAGTAAAGTGGAACCAACAAACCCCACAATGCAGTTCAGCAACGCTTTAGTTCACGCTTTAGTTCACTCCATTCAAGTCTTCAGAGAGGGATGAGTCCAATATACCGGAAAATACATTTTATCCTACAGAAACAGACCGTGCTGGGGTAGCATTCATCTGTCAGAGCTTTGTTTTAATGCGATCCATGATGCACACACTTTTTTATTTATTCTTTATTTTAACCCACATGAACAAATGGCTCCAATTTGTGTTAAATTGTCCAGGTAAAAGCTTGAAATAACATAAGAAAAGCTGCGTTTGTCTTGGTGTATGTGCTTGAGCCTTTGTGTGTTTGTATTAGTCCCTTTGCTCCCCGTCCTGACCACAACTAAAGAAAGTCCAACAAAGCCAGCTGTAGGCGCAAACCTCCAGCCCAGCCCAGCCTTGTTTGAGGTCTGTGACTGAGTTGCACACATCCCAAACAGTTCTTGTTGTGTGGACGATCGATGTTGGACCAAACCCCAGATTGTGGTGATTATTACTGGTGACCACACACGTATAGCTGCACACATGCAGACTATAAAATATTTAACTCTAGACTTCCATCCTCTCTCTCTCTCTTTCTCTTCGTCTCTGTCTCTCTCGTGTTTTCACTCAACATGGAATCAATTTATCCAGAAACAAGATCCATGTTTGTTAGTTGGGCAGAAGCATCACCAGAGGGTTTTTCCTCTTCGCTCTTTTACGTCTTTTAGTTTTGTCACACTGCGGAGGAGGAGGAGGAGGAGGATGATTATACAACTCGGGTTTTCCACCGCTGACACTAATATATACATAAGTCATTGCAAAATCACTTTTGGAGAGCGTTAGGCAATCTCTCATCTCTCTTTTGTCTGTGGAAATTATGGGGAATCCAATCGCAGAATCCAAAGAATGACAGCAGTTGCCTCACAGCGAGAAGGTCCAGGGGTTTCCAACACAGGCTCCTCTCCGTGTTGAGTTGGCATGTTTTCTCCAGGTGCTCTGATGTCCCTCGACCATTAAAACGTGTTAATTAATGCTGCTCCTGACCAAGGCACTGGTGTTTAATCTGCTCAGTGGCTGCCCACTGCTCCTAATCCCAGAAAGGTCCTTAAAGGTAGGGTTGGAGATCTTGGAAAAAAACAGTTTTGAGCAGGCTAGATTTTTAATTCAAAAGTCCAAGCCCCTGTCTTCAGACTTCCCCCGAAGCTACGCCTCCAGAGCACAGGAACGGTAAATTTAGGTAATTTTCGGTAACGCTAGCTGTTCCAGTAAAAACAGAGCCACCATGGCATCACTTAGTTCTCGTTTCAAACGCAGCACCGATGATCACTCTGGTCTTGGATCGTTCTGCATCAGCCTTTTTCTTGGCAGTAGCTTTTCCCAAAAAGATGTCTTGTTTGCTAACAACACTTGTTGATGTCACCTTTTCTGCCATAACAGTGCTGCAACCGTCTCGTTGGGTTTAGAAAGCTAGCATAAGCTCTGGTGTTGTCTTCTGTGCATGCTAATGCATGAAGAGGGGTACGCCCACAGGGATTTGGGATAGCGGCAATCCATTAATTCATTGGTTACGATCGGGTTGTGAAGAGGATGTTAAGCAATACAGTAAAAGAAAATGATCTCCCACCCGACCTTTAACTTTTACAATGGAAAAAGAAGTCTGATCCATGTGTGCTGCGTCATACTTTGTTTTAGATAAGGCTGCTTCAAAATAAGATTTAATCATTTCATCATACCTCCTTTACCGTGTAATCAAATTCATTTGTCTCTCAGCACAGTTTTGTGTTGCTCCATTGTTCGTGTTGCTATCTTGTAGGTTTGTAAATATGTATGACTTCACTAAACAACCAGACTTCACACCAAACAAGAGCCATATTTTGATTGTAATGTCTGTTTATTCATCGATGTTATCTGGGGGGCAGTTAACATCGATTGCGAGCAGATTTTTTTGCTACATCCTGTTTATATACGTACGTGGCTGCAGAACAGTACCACCCGTGGTCTGCAGCTTATATACACAGTACGTATGGCCCTGATTACTGTGGAATATTTCCCTGTAGTGGACAGAGGAGCCTGAGGGTCAGCAGCATCAGAAATAAATAATACAGCATAGATCAGTCTTTCCAAAGACCTAAAGATGGGAGGGTACAGCAGTTATTTAATGAATAATTCACAACTTCATTTTAGGCATTTAGATCTCTTATTATAGATCGTGTGATTCGTTATATTTCAAGACAGATGACGGCAACAGCAACATTGGGCTAGTAAAGCGAGACGGCTGCATATTTGACAGAATAAATGCCCTGCCCACCTCTGTATGGCTGCTGTATACACACAAATGCTCCCTCAGTCAGGTCTGATAGTATTGCTTGTCAGAGCCTGATACATCGTTTATGTTCACGAAGATCAAACGGGGGCAGAATTATAGCGTTAGCAACAACATGTGTTATACACATTTTACACTTCAGGCTACTTTCTTGTAAACCGTTATATTTGATTCAGGGATGGTTGTTCTCGTACATTTTTGAAATAGCATCTTTTGTTGGGTTTTTATGACACACACAATACTCATTATGAGCTTTTTTGTATCTTGCTGCTGGCAAATACTCAAAAACAAACACTAAAACGATTAAAAACTAAAACTAAGAATTTACAAAAGTCTGTTTAAAAGTACTGCTACAGATAATGCTAATAAATACGAATCCACTTTTATCAACTGTACATTTGATGTAAGAATCACGGCATCACAGTATGTTTGACAGTATGTGGAATTTAAAACAAAAACCTACAGTATATCATATCTTTTTAGTTTAATAAAGATTATATACAAGTGCACATGGGGGGAACTTGAATCTGTTGGTGGCCTTGTTTGCCTGAGAAGACCCAGAGCTGGAGGAGGACGAGATGAAGTCATGCTGTTGGATTTGGGGGGGGGGGGGGGAGATACCACCAAAGAGAGAGAGAGGAGTAGAGCTGGGGAGGGGATTCAGTTGTAACATTCAAGCCGCCACTCTGCTTTATGAGGGCTGTAATTAAGGATTGGCTTGTGGCAGCGTGGTTCTGTGTGCCAGAGAACGCCTCATGTATCTGACAGACACACAGTTCAATGCCGTAGACCCTGGGAATCCACGCCTGACATTTATCAGCGGATCGTTGATTCACTGTGGAAAGACTTTTTTTTTTTAGTCCACTGTGAATCTTGAACTGCCAGGTTTGTCTTTAAATATCACTGGAAAACTGTGCTGCGTGTACATCACCGACTCCCCCCAAGCCTTACTGTGTCAGCACTTTGTCAAGTCAACTCTGTGTCTCATTAAACGCTCAGTCATCATCAAATGATGTAAGTGTTGGCTCCGGAGATATCGTAACTTCTCTCGTGTAAACCAAACGTACAGGAGGTGGAGCTGTATCGGACTAATTTAATTTTATCACCTGTGCACCGACTATTGTGCTCTTGGTCCACTGGCTTAACAGATCATGAGTAGTAAATTAAGATTAATCACACGGCAAACAACAGGTGGCTTTTCCAAATCATGGCCAGGAAGAGCTACAAACAAGATTTTATAGGTGATATAAATACAAATCTGGATTCAAGAGTGTATTGACACTTTGGGAAACTTGTTTTCCGAGGCCTGCGCTCTTCTCTCTATAGTTTTATATGATACCAATATCTTGTGCATTTAGGAAACTATTCAAAAAAAAGGCTGATTTATTGTTTTTTACTTTGCCACGTTTGCTGCCGACAGCCTCTTTCCCCACAGGCTAATGTGCATACAAGCTCCTTTAGGTTTCACTCAGAGTTTTATAAAAGAGTTTCTTTCTTGAACCACTACTGAAAGTCTCGTGTCCCACACTGACTCAACAGAGTTCACCCTCGTCAGCTTTCATCTGCACTTGTTGTGGTTTCTTTTGTTTTTCCACAGCCCATAAAAAGAATAATTGCTTCTTTTTTTTCAGGGAGATATGGCTCAGATATTTGCAGCAGAACCTGAAATGAATATTAAAAGTTAATTGAAGGGTCTCTCTCTCTCGCTCTCTCTCTCTTCTAATGTGACTTTCTCTCTCTCTCTCCCTGTGTGTGTGTGTGTGTGTGTCTTCTTTTTGCCTCACTAACTAGCGTCAGGCTGTCTGGGAGTCTGATCTGAAGCCAGTGAGAGGTGGGCACACAGGCCTGATTCTGGGCGACGCCCTCTTTTCTAAGGAGCTGGAGAACATGGGCAAACAGCTCGCTGGTAGGTGTGTGTGTGTGTGTGTGTGTGTGCATGTTTTATATATTTATATCTATATATCTATATATAGATATAGATATTCTTTATTGAAAATATATAGAAGAGTATTGGGGCCATTTTCAAAAAAAGAATAAAAAATGATGACTTATCTCAGAATTCCAAGTTTAATCTCAAAATGCCGACTAAATTTCAAAATTCCGACTTTAATTTTAGAAGTCCGATTTTAATCTCAGAATTCCGACTTTAATCTCAGAAGTCCGACTTAGATCTCAGAATTCCGTGTTTAATCTCAGAATTCTGAATTTAATCTCAGCCGATTTTTTCTTTAATCTCAGAATCCTGACTTTAACCTCAGAATTCCGACTTTAATCTCAGAAGTCCGACTTTAACCTCAGAATTCCAACTTTAATATCGGTAGTCCGACTTTAATCTCAGAATTCCGTGTTTAATCTCAGAATTTCATCTTTCATTTCTACAATAAAATCAGTGTCATTGTGACACTTCTACATTCCTGTTAGAAGCAGTATAATTACAGAACATGAACAAAAACATGGGCTGTTTTTTGTTGTTGTCCTTTTTCAGTTCCAGATGCATAAATAAAAAAGTAAAATATGGGGGCGGGTTTCACAGCCCAGCAACTGAATATAAAACAATAAAAATAGGGTGTGGCCAAAGTCCAGAGTCAAGTTAATCTTTCCAATGCAAAGATTTGATAGACGAGGCTTTACTGTTCTTCAAAAGATGGTCATTGGTCACTGTGAGCCAATTCATTATTATTTTTGAATTTTTAGTGTCTTTACTCATTCATTGTATGGGGTAAGTCAATAACAGTACCTCCTCTGAGGACACTGCATTGAACTCTTGTCATTTGGACTTAAACAAAGTGTTATACCTTTAACTTTAACCTCACCACAGTTCAACTCTTAGCCCTTAGACATTAGATTCTACTTTATTAGGACCAGGTTTTGGTCTCCATGAGTCAGTGTTTAGTCCACAAAAAGTCCTGAGAGAGGGAACAAATACGCACAAAAACACACAAACGTATGAAAAACAAAGGGACTCACATGGCCGTTATGACAAGTGTGGGTGTGAGGGATTTTCTTGGTGAATTAAAAAGTGATTTTCCTGCTAAATGTTGTCAGGACTGAAGAAGAATTAAAACAAACACGTTTGCACACAGCAGGATTTCATCTCTGCTGCAGCTTTGGCAGGTTTTCCGTCGACGCTCCGCTGAGTCACTTGGAAGCGTCCGAGCTCGGCTCTCTGTTCCGTCTGACACAATGGAATTTTATGTTGAGCGTTTTTTTGGGGGAACGGTTTGAGACTCATCTTCTGAGTGTGACGTGTGGGTGACTCACAGTCTGCGTCTGTTGTCATAATGATCGAATGTGTCTCTGCTCATGAGGCACATGAAAGCCTGCGGTCGGCGGCCAGAGGGAACGTCGCCATTCTGCCGTCATATGTCACCCACTTGTTTGTTAATGCATGTCCTCCCACTGTGTTTGATAGCGACACTGTGTTTTTAAGACGTCGCCTTCACGCGTCAAACTCATTTGAAGCATCGTCGTAGCTCTGGTGATTGTGGCCGCTCTAAAACAGAACCATTTGCCTTTAATAACAAACTCACTTTCACCCTCACAGGTCCACAGAGTGAATAATCTGGGTGAGAGCTCGCACCAGGCGTTACAGCGACATTGTTTAACAAGCTAATTCAGCCCTTTCAAGCCTTTATTAGCTGCCCGTACTTTTCCATGTTTGGAGCCAGAGCCTAACTTTTCATCTTACATCATTACCCCCAATTACGTGGTCGTGCATGTGCTCCACGTCGCCCCCCCTTTGCGGCACAATAAATCTAATTATTCTTTTCAATAAAATGTTTGATTTGGCTTTCGCCTCAGTGAAAACCCTTATAATGCCCGTGCTGTTGTTAATGCAATACAATGGTTTTGTAGAAATGAACATAAACACAAAAATATGCCATGCTGCATCCATATTGAATATGTACGGAAGAGTATTAGTGCCACATGTAGAGATCTTTTGGAAAAAAAGAAAAAAAAAATTAAAACAGCATTGGATTTTGAGATTGAAGTCACAATTCTGACTTTAATCTCAGAATTTGCTTGTTTTTTTTACTTTCTTTCAAAAAGTCTTTTTACATGTTGCACTAATACTCTTCCGTATGTAAAGGCTAATGAAAGAAGGCGTCTTAAAAAGTATTCTTGAGCGTATGTCCATGTGTGTTTTGATTTTATTCAGGAAACCAATATATATTTTATAATTTTTTTAAGGCCCAAAGATGAAAAGTGCAATTGTTTTTGTTTAGAGAAGGGAAGCAGTAAAAGTTAGCATTAATCGTGAACGGTTGTGTAGCATGCTACGTCCTTGACCTCTCTCCTCTGAGCATGTGCAACTGCTGTTTCATCAAAGACTTTAATAGATTAGATCTGGTCCCATTTCTTTTTTAGCTTTCTCTTCGAAACTTATCAAAAGATTTCCACCATATGGCTTGTGACGGCGCCTCTTTGATGTGCAGTCACTGTCACGACGGATACATCAGGGTCTTCCGTTTCTTTCGTTTACTACGCGGAATTTCAAAAATAAAGCTGCCGGTGACCTGCAGGTCACTTGGCTCGAGCCAGGAAGTGGTGGAAAAGCAGCAGGTTTACAGTAAAACGCATGTCATGTGTTTACCACTCTGCTCGATAAATAACTCGAGATTAAGAAGTCAAGTTTCGTGGGAAGAGCTGACTAATGAACGCGTCTGTTTACAGTGCAGTAATAACACCGGTCATGGATACAGTGCGTGTGTGGTGGAGGAGGAGGAGGGCTGGAAAAATGATTGAATCACTTGCCCCTTCAGCAGGTCTTATGGTTATGATCTGGCTGTTTATGCAGAGCATCACCCTGGAAAGAAAAAAACAGTTTATACACCGCAGCACGAGCTCATGTATGATATAATGCCCTCAGGCCAGAGTGTGACCTGCATCTATGCTCTTATTACCGAGAGGAGGAATAACATGTGGAGAACACAGGTGGTTGAACACGAGGTTCAGGACAAACTCGCAAAGGTCACCCACAGAATAATGAGCGCGGATTAAGCACAGAAACGGCAATCTGATTATGCATCGTCGGAGAATTGGATGTAGTCTGGAATAGATTTCATTTAGATTGAGACTTGTGCTGCATACTGAGCAGATATTTATCAGTGAAATAGAAGCATGTGTTTCACCAGTAACTCGAGAATAAGAGGAGAGGTCGAGGTTTGTGACATTTTTGTCATGCTTCCTTTTGTTTTTTTTCGTCTCGTTTTACGTCACACGTTTCAGTTTTTCCCGAAATACTCGCCGCTGATGAGTCACTCCCCAAATTATCCCACTCCAGTGATAACTGCCAGACTGTGTTGTGTTGAGCTGCGATCGCCAAGACCCTGGAACGCAAGAAGCAGGAAAACACGGAAAAAATGACACAGATGTTGATCGCGGGGAGCTGGCAGCGTCACTTCTTTCACAAACAAGGAATGTTTTTGAGAGTCGCAGTGAGGCAAACAAATGTGTTTTTGTCAGGAACAACAACGTTAGCAGGCCTGCTCTGTTGCTGCTTACTGTATATCAACTTGGAACGCTCTCTGACAGAGGAAGTCGGGATTCACCACAATTTACGGGGTCTATAAATATTTTCATCATTGCCCAGAAGAAGGATTACAGCGCGCAGTCTCGCCCACTTTAATGCTCAGTAAAGTTTGTGAATCATCAGTCTTCTTGTAGGACGCACAGCTTCTGAATATCCAACTCTGTCATGGAATATATGTGTGCCAGAGTGAGAGTGATCTGGGCTTCATGATGCTGCATTTGCTGCATCCTGTTAGCTCCATTAGCTTCGTTAGCTCCTTTATCACTGTTAGCGCGCCTACAGACGACCTGGAGCGGTCTCTTTATTAAACGAAAAGAGCAGCAAACGACGACAAAAAGCTACACATGCAACGTCATGTTAACTTTGCACACCATTAGATTGAAGCAGAATCGAAAATCGAGTTTGAATCGAATCGTGAGATAGTATAAGATACCCACCCCTACTACATATGTAACTATTTTTCAGTGCTGACTTGAATTATCTTCTTCTTCTTCTCCTCCAGAGGTTGAGAAGGATCTGGCCAAGCTGGCAGAGGTAGGGAAGATGACAAAGTGGAGCTCCAACAATCTGCACAGTAGCGCGCTCCACACTCCTCAGCGCCACAGAACACTGCCCGACACGCTTCCTCTGCACAGTCTGCTCTCCAGGCCTCAGTCTCCAGCTGGCAAACCCTGCGGCGTGGGTCTCCCCTTACTCAGCCCCAAGCCCACGTCCCTGGTCATGGGCCGGACTCAATCTCCCAGCAACCCCGGCAGCAGGACTCAAACCCCGAGAACGCCCAGCAGGCCGCTGACCCCTAACAGTTTATTGACGCGCTCCAGCTTTAACCCTGGAGCTCATAAAGAGGTGACCTTCAGGAGGTCGAGGAGTCGCCCCGTGACGCCCACGTGTCAGCCCACACATCCACGACCGCTGCTCACCCCGCCGGGACTCAGCACTACAGACAGCCTTGGTGCCAGCCTTCGGGCCTATCTGTCTGAGGTAAGATCCTCATAAAACCTTTGTCTGTTTCTCTTTATCAAAAAACTAAAGACTGAATCATCGTTTTTATACTTATACCGCACGAATGAGGTGATCGATATTAGTCTGGACGCTGCCCGTTAATGTGTTGCAACACGTCGGGAGATTGATTGTCTTGACAAAAAAGAGCAAAGAGCAATCCAACTTTATTTATAAAGCACTTTAAACAACAGCAGCTGAAACAAAGCATACAAACGTGACCTAATAGACCTAAGAAGAAACAATAAAACAATAAAATACTATAGAAAATATAAAAACAACACAAATGATATATAATACAGTAAAACTAGGAAAAAGATAAGAACCAAAGTCTCATACTGGGTCAAAGGCCAAAGAGTTAAAATGGGTTATAAAATGTCGTACATTTATAAAGAAAGTTGAGAAATCAACTTTCACATAGCCTCCAGGTTTCTCTTTTGCTGAGCTGGTTTCTTCAGGCTGTAGTTTCATATTTAACGGGCAGACAGATGAGTGCTATAGATTTCATGTTGCTGTTGGCAAGAGATTAAAAATGTGAAAAATGGAACTAGTGCATTAATGGACACCGTTATGTCCGTTGGCATGTTACTTTTTCGGTGTTCCTTAACGTTTGAGATTTATCCGGGAATAAAACGGATGGAGTGCACACACAGTGTGTAAATCAAACAAAGTAAAAGTGTCGTAAAATCAGTGCAGCTTCACTGTAATGTTTTAGTACGAGCGAGATGAGTGAACCTGTGAGTGTGGAACGGGCTCTGTGCCCGAGAGTAAAGCTGGCCGTGGAACAGCAGAGAGATTATGACAGAGCTCATAATAATATCACACACGCTGCTGCACGCTCTTAGTGTGGGCTCTGGAGGTCTGTACAGTAGGATGTCCTTTCATTGTGGAAACATTAGTCTGGCATAGAATGAGGGACTTTCACTGGGATTTCTTTCTTTCGTTCTTTCTTCGACTCCTTTCATGATCTACTTAGCAGCAGCAGCACTATTAAAAATATGAAAGCCCTTTGAAGGCTTCAGACTTGGGTTGGCAGGAATGTTGCAGGCCCTCTGTGTGCTCACATGTTGACACCTTTAGATTATCCCCAAACACCACACAGCTCATGTATAGAAGGATTTAAAGCTCTGGATGTTGAGTGAAGGAATTTTACTCGACTTTTCATTAAAATACTTAAAGGTCGGGTTGGAGAACCTGGAAAATACTGTTGGAGCAGTTTGAATTCAAAAGTACAAGTCAGTTAAATCATCTTTAAAAATCTGAGTTGGTTTTGCTTCTTATGTGTTTTACTATGCTTTATATAGTTTTTAAATGTTTTTTTGTTTTTTTTTATGGTATTTGACGTCATTCTGTAGAGCACTTTGGTCAAACTCGGTTGTTTTTAAAATGTGCTCTATAAATAAACCTTGACTTGACTTGACTTCCCTCCGAAGCTCCGCCTCCAGAGCACAGGAACACACAACAAACACAACATCGGTAACTTTCGGTACTTTTCGGTGATGCTAACTTTTTCGGATACTTGTTCAAATGACAACGTGATGCAGAGAAACAACAAATACTCTAAAAAGATTACGACGACATAAACGGAGCCAACATGGCAGCACTTTGCAGCCCTTTTCTGGGCGTTCAGTTATCGCCACCAATGTTCATTATGGTCTTGCGTCAGCCTTTTTCTGGCTTTCCCCAAAAAGACGTCTTTCGTTTACGACCGACACCTGTCTCATTGGATTTAGCAAGCTAGCATAAGCTCTGGCGTTGTGTTTTGAGATATGCTAATGCACGAAGAAGGGTTACGCACATAGGGATTTGGGATAGTGACAATGCATCCATTCATTGCTTATAATCAGGGTGTGGAAAGGATGAGGATGCTCCAACTGTCTCGTAGCTAGCATAAGCTCTGGCGTCATCATTCCTTGTCTGTGTTTCCCTTTCAGGACGAGTTTTACCAGCAGTTGCAGGCCATCCGACAACCGTGGCACATCCCCAGTGACACAGACAGTGATATCCTGGAGACTCCTGAGCAGGATAAGAGTAAGTGACCTATGTAGCGCTTATTTTCTTCCTTATTTACCTTTTTTAAACATTTACCATCTCCTTATTTAAATCAAGGGAACTTCAGTTCCTTGTAGTTTCCCAAAGCTTGCCCCCTCTCTAATGCTTTTACCGTATGTATTTAAAAACTGTTAAGTCATTTTGTCACAGTGAATATCTGAAGCATTAAAGTGGCTATAGATCTATTTTAAAAAAGTGAAGATTAATGGTGCAAGAATTCCGTGTAAAATTCCCGAGGTGGAACTCAAGGACTGACACATAAAAGTTGGGTGAAATCCTTGGTGTTGGTGGGGGGGGGGGGGCATCGTAGGGGTGAGATGTTGTCATGTAAAGCTTCCTTTCCTGGCACCGAGCAACAGAAACATATATCTATCAAGATGGAGTCAAATCCAGCCAGTCCTCTGCTAGAAAGTCATAAATCCATTGGTAGTCGTGGTCTGGCTGCGATACAGAAAAGCAGAATGCTCCAGCTTTGAATGTGACAGAATTAGATCAGACCTCCTCGAATGTTCTGCTCCATAAATCACACCAATGTAAATGGCATTATGGGCTGATTGTTAAGAGCTCTGCCAGAAAGAAACTGAGAGGAGTTCTCAACGCAAGTCAAGTCCACTAATAAACTGTCAAATGGACTCTTTTGTGTGCTTTTAACATTGCCTTATATATGCTTTAATGTCTCATTGTTCTTCTTCTTCGGTTTTTAGTAAGGGTTCTTCAGTTATTAGTAAGGGTTCTTTTCTTGGTTTTTAGTAAGGGTTCTTCAGTTTTTAGTAAGGGTTCTTCTTTGGTTTTTAGTAAGGGTTCTTCAGTTTTTAGTAAGGGCTCTTCTTTGCCATTTTTAATTTGCCGTTTAAAAATGATAATCGTGACAACTGTGTGTATTTGTATGTAACTTTTAGTGTCTGAAGTGACCTTTGACCCTTCATATTATCAAATCTGGCCCTGGTTTAAAAACACCTTGGACACCTCTGACCCAAATTGAGTATTTGTTACTAGAGAGACAGGAAAAGTTCATCCTGTGGGGAAACCATAGGGAAATTATGACCAATTTGTAGTTGTAGCTATCTAGGTCTTATTATTTACTCATCTGTATCTGCAACTCAAATCAGGGAACTTTTTGATTTTAGGAAACAGGAATTCCCGCTCACCAAAGATCGAACATGCAGATAGTTGAGTCACTGTTTTGCTAAATGTGACTCTTGCTAAATAAATGGGTAAATACTTTTAATAGCCCCTGGGGGCCGGCTCTAAGCCTTGGCTCTTAGTTCACTAATGGCATTTTGAGAAAGGATATGAGCCACATTTGAGTTGGAGATGGTTCAGACACACAGAGAGAAACAGAGTTGTGACAAAGCGTTTTCTGGCGTGAGAGAAGGTTCTGCTGAAATCTGCTTTATGTGTGAATGTGAAAGTGTTGTGTTTAACATGCGAGTGATTTTATTTGTCTCTACAGACGTTCTAATTGTTTTTAGAGTTTTGTTTTAGTTGCATTTTGGCAGCTGAACACTTCATTTGTACGACTTTTAGAATTTAGAATTGAGAAACATCTACAAACAGAAAGTTTCCATTGCTGTAGCTCGTTATTCACACGTGAATTACACAACCTCTGGCAGCAGAAGGTGAGGAAACAGGTCTGTTTGACATGTTTGAATCACTGCTGTAATGAAACAGTTAAATACAAATACCTGTAACGTGCATGTGACCATGAATATGAGAGTCACTTCATTAGCGCTGTGTGACTTGGTCTCTGTGAGCCTCAGCCAAGTGTGGTGAGAGAGAGAAAAAAATCCATAGGTATTTCCTGTTATTCTATAAACTTCCACAATGAGACAACCGCACATACCACACAGCAGAGATGAAAGAAGACTTTCAGATTTTCTACGGCTGTGCCCATCTCATTTAGCCGACTAATGAGTTCAATATAAACATTTACATTGACGCCGGTCAGTGCTTGATAAGCTCTGAAGAACTCCATGTTTGACAGCTTTCAAATGATGAAAAACAACAGCTTAATTATCGGCTTATTGGCTTTCGTGCTTATTCTCGTACACTTTTAGACAAATCAGATCTTTTCAGACAGACTGTCTACAGTGTGATCACATTCTGTGTGCAGACGTAACGATGTAGGTGCACCGATTTTTGGAGCTCAGCCTTCAAACACAGACGCAGAGGGGAAAATGGAGGTGCGTGATCTCGCTCTCCAAACAAACGCCAGGTCAACTCCTCTGTGGCACTAGACGAACATGGCGAGGGAAAGGGAGACTGGTATAAATATATATATATACACACACACATATATCGTCATTTTTCTGACTTTGTGCGGTTTTGTACAAATCGCTCGTGTGTCACGTCAAGAGTGACGCAAAGACCATTTGAAATGGATTTGAAATTTTACAAAAAAAAAGTCATACATTAGTATGTCATCCAAAATTTGGCAAAATCCCCAAAAAGGTGTCAAAAAAAAAAAAAAAAAAGTATTGAAAAAAATGTGTCCAAAATTTAACAAAAAGTAAAAAAAAAAAAAAAAATCAAAAATGAGACGAAACGTTAAAAAAAAAAAATTATGTCCAAAATTTGACAAAAAGTCTGAACAATGTTTTTGTCCAAAAGGTGTCGACCAAAATTTGACAAAAAAAAATTCAAAAAAAAATTGGTCCAAAATTTGACAAAAAGTCTGAACAATGTTTTTGTCCAAAAGGTGTCGACCAAAATTTGACAAAAAAAATTTGGTCCAAAATTTGACAAAAAGTTTGAACAATGTTTTTGTCCAAAAGGTGTGGACCAAAATTTGACAGAAAAAATTTCAAAAAAAATTTCAAAAAAAAATTGACAAAAAGTCTGAACAATGTTTTTGTCCAAAAGGTGTCGACCAAAATTTGACAAAAAAAAAGTCAAAAAAAATGTTGTCCAAAATTTTACAAAAAAGTAAAAAAAAAAAAATGTTGTACAAATTTTCACTAAAAAGTCACACTATAGTATGTCGTCCAACATTTGACAAAAAAGTCAAAACAATATTTTTGTTCAAAAAGTGCTGTCCAAAATTTGACAAAAAAAATAGTCAAAAATCGGGCAAAAGAATAAAAAAAGAAGTTGTCCAAAATTTAGCAAAAGTCATCCATTAGTATGTCGTCCAAATCCAGTATGAGCAGCCAGAACGTTCAGACTGAGACGCTCACGTCTGTAGAAAACTGATTTGAATCGCATCTCAAAACGCCTCCAAATGTGGTTTGAATCAGATTTGATGACGTTTTCTTTTCGCTGTCAAAAAATCTTGCCTTGCCGTTTTCAAAACTGGAAGAAAAAGAAATTGCCTACCAACTCTTTTAAAGATCAGATATGGATGAAGTTTATTTTTAGTCCTTAAAACAGATGCTTGGCTCTTTATCGTGTTTCTTTAGTCTTTGTTCTAACTCTTCCTGCATATCATGGCAACACAGTGCGTCCGTCCATGTATCCCACAAAACATGATACATGTCCGTCTTTTGTTTTCACAGGTGCTTCACGAGATGCCAATAAGAGATCTGTGTTTTCAGGTGAGACACAAACCCACAGCAACACTCACACATCTCTACTTTTCTAAGCCAGTGCCTGGAGCAGAGGGAGCCCGGCGTCTGTCGCTGACCTCATTTGTGGAGGCACAAACATGTTGCCTCAGTAACTACCACTGGGCGACCTATACCGTGAAAGCCTCCACCTTCATTTATGGTCCGTTCAATTAACGTCACAGGCTAAATGGAGGGCACAGTGGTTCCGACGTGTGATTGGTGGAGGCCGGCCATGTGTGGAGACATCAGCGCCTGCTGCCCAGTTCCATTAAGTCACTTGGGTTCTGAGTTTACACGCGGCAGACAGCGTCAAATCTCAGCGTCAACATTTGGGAGAAGGAGAAAGTCTGTCTGGTTTGAGGTCGTCTGCGGTTCTCCTTCTTGTGGCTCCTGAGGTGCCCACAGTTCCCAGTGTCAGTGTGCCAGCCTGGAGGCAGATCTGAGAGCAGGCTGCTGCTGCTGCTGCTGCTGCTGCTGCTGCTGCTTGGCTATCAGCGAGCCCAGAGCGTTGCCGTGGTAACCAAACTCAACGCGCGCTGCTGCTTAAGTCACCCCAATCACTGCTCTCCCAGAACTTATGATGAAATATGGTCGTTGGAAGCTTAACTGGGCAGCGGCAGGCCTCATTTTTCCACTTCATGTTTGCCCATGTTCAAATATTAAATGGCTGTTTCACAGTAATTGCCCCAGTTATTATTCTTATTAGTGGTTAAATGTGTCTGATTCTGGTTTCTGGGAGACTGATGTTTTTTGTCTTTCTGTTTTTTTTCTTCACAGGCCTATAGTGACGACGACCACAGACGCTGATTGAAACAAACCATTATGCAAAACCCTACTGGACATTTTGAATATAACGTGTATGGAGACGATTATTTTTCTAATTCACACGAATGAAAAAAGATTGTATACTTTTTTTCACAGATATTTCATATAAATTGTACGTTCGCTGTATGATGAGACGTGGAAAAAAAGGTATGAAATACAACGTTTATTTTTCTTTGCTCTATAGCATGCTGATAAACTTCCATGTGGAGTCTGGAGACACATGCATTTTGTCCTTGACAGACTTTTTTCCAGGCATATTATCATGTGAGGGCAGCGGGGACAGCCCTATGTTCCGAAATCCCTATGTTCCAAAAGCCCTGGAGCTCCACAGCGGGGGACACCGAGCTCCACCAGCCCGCCGCCCTGGAGCCCCAGAGCGGATACAACAAGCACCACACTCACCCCCCTGGAGCTTCACCTTTATACTTTTTTCACCTTTCTACACATTTCTCACACTATTGACATTCATTTTAACTGTTTTACATTATTATTCTATTTTTTTCATTTTCACAAAACTCCGTGCCCCTTTGGAGCTCCACAGCGGGGACACTGACCACCACCTACCCACCGCCCTGGAACCCCAGAGAGGGGACAACTACCACCACCTCCCACCCCACATCGTGGAGCTCCTTTATCTCACCTTTGTTGCAGGTACTTGGAATTATCCTTCAGGCATGTATTTGCAATACATTTAATACTTGTGCCGGAACATTTTACATGGGAACATGGGGATTTCGGAACATAGGTGTGTAACCGAGGGCAGCACACCCATGTTAAGACGATGTATTGATATGCACTGTTTAAAAAAACTTGTGTTTTTCAAGTAATACGCAACTCATGGAAGGAATACAAGGAATGCTGTTATGTCAATTAAACTGATTTGGTGCACATGTTCCCCTCTTCTGTTTCTGTGCCTCCTTTTTGAAGGAGGCACTGTCCTGTGTGTGTTTGCCTGGTCATGTTCTGGTCAAACTGTGGTCGTCTGAGGGTTACACATGCAACGTCAGCACCAGAAACACACACACACACACACAAACACACACACTCCACCCTGACACAGTCTGATCCCAGTGTGGTGAACTCTGCCACAGCAACTTCTCAATCGATCTGAAGTCTTATTTCTCTGAAGGTGAACGTGTCTGAACCTCACCGTGCGGGTACTCGTTCACTGGAATGGGACGTGGTTTTGAAAGATCTCTGGAGGAATTTGAGGACATGCCATGATCGAGTCCCGATTTTTGATCCATTTGCCCTGATGCACTTCGACAGTGAGCTGACTTTCTTCTCAAAAACAAAAAGTATCTCAGAATGACTTGAAATTTACCATCATAATAGTCGGCATCGCCCTGAACAAGGATCTGTTGAAAATATTTGCAAACGTCTTAAGGAATAAATTTAATAAGTTTTTGAATATCTGGAAATGATCCATTTGCCCTGATGCACTTTGACAGTGAGCTGACTTTCTTCTCGAAAAAAAAAAAAAGTATCTCGGAATGACTTGAAATTTACCATCATAATAGTCAGCATCACCCTGAACAAGGATCCGTTGAAAATATTTCTAAATCTCTTAAGGAATAATTTTAATGAATTTCTGAAATTCAGTAACTTCGGCACATTAGCGTTGTGCATGGTAACTGCACTAGTCACTATAAACAGCATTTTCCTGTCATGTTTTAATTTTCCATTTTCAGGAGTTCAGGGTCTGTTCGTGTCCCGCGGATCATCAGCAGCACGCTAACTTAGTTTATACTCTCAATATTTGCCTTTGAGGTCATGTGTCTCCAGTTGTTATGTCAGCATAATATCAAGGCACGAGGACAACTAATGAAGATGAAATACTTTTACCTCTTTTTTGTATTTATTATTCTTCCAAATGTGATCCTAATTATTAATTGTACGCTTCATGTGTCAGTTACAACTGCACAGTATCAGTCACATGTAACCGTGTCGTGCAGAATTGGAAGGGGAAGGGGAAGGGGGGGAATCAGGTTTCATATCATTAATACCAACTCTCTGGGGTATGAAACCTCAGATATCTTTTCAAAGCATGTTTTCTATGCATGTCTTTATACATCAGGCCCCATTCAAAGCAACTTGCAAAAAGGCCCACCCAAGAATAGTGGCAGACACCGGCGTGCTTACTGGGAGATCTGGACCACCTTCAATGGTCAGCAGACTGACCCAGGTCTTAATTTACAAATGAACAGACTGGGATTTATCTCCACGTACAGCACAAATAAATCTATGGCGGAAAAGGGAGGTATGCTTTGAAGGCGTATAAAGTCAGCATTACTACTCACTCAGTATGGTGAGAATGTGCTGTATGTGCAGTGTGTGCTGTACATGTGAGAGTGGCTCTGTTTCGGTGTTGAAGGAAAGTTTGTGGGAGATTTGTAGAACTGTTAAATTCAAATAAAAAGTTGTACTAAAACGGTTTTAATGCCGGGCCGTAAGTTTAATATTTAAAAACCACATTTCCTTTATTTTTCCGTCAAGACACAGGGGCATAATCGTATATTTAATGTAACATTTTTACTTGAATACTCCCAATGCTATAAGGAACTTACATTTCCCCAGAAAAAAAGCTGCTGCCATCTTTGCTCCAGACCTTTGTTAGTTCTCAAAGCTGTGTTATCGCGACCTCACTTTGTATAATGATGCAGAAGCTCTCTTTGTGTGTGTATGTGTGTGTGTGTTTGGACTTCTCTGCAGAACCACCAGGGGAGGTTTGTGTGGCTTTGTTTTTTTTTACAGTAACTGTAATTTAAAACATAATCAACAATCTGGATTGAGTTTTGCGTGCATGTTCATTGAAGTGAAATGCCTGTTCTCACAGAGCTAATGAAATCAGTCCCCACTGTTAACTTCTTCAAGGCTGTCATCGACATGAAAGTTATAGAGTTGGCCTGTGTTGACATTTGAAGGTTAACTTCTACCCCACAATTCACTTTCTTTTCACAAAAGTCATCGTAACACGCAAATATAGTTCTCTTGTTCGCAGCCAGAACAATAGATGCTTTATTATTTGGTTGACACCATGGCTCTAGAGGACTTAATGATGAATAAAACAGCAAAAATCACGTTTAAGATGCTTAAATCCAGTTTTCCTAAGACTTTTAAAATAAGATGGGTATTGTCCAAACGTCCTACAGTTGCCAGTGACCATAACGCACACGAGAATGTGCCGTCTTTTTCACTGCCGTGTGGGAGATGTTGTTGAACGCTAACAAAATGATGACAGTCTGAAAACCATTATCTTTGCGTGGTCATCTGACGGATCTGCAATTACTTGAAATAGTTGTTATTTTACAACACATTGAAAAAACGTGTGTCTCTCCGGCTCGTATGCAGCGGTATAAAGTGGAATAAGTTTTGTTTTTATGTACAGTCTTGCACTAATTAACTTGTTTTTCTGGATAAACCTGTTATGTCTTCTCAGTTGAGACTCCCTGTTAATCAAAACCTGAACATTTTTCACTGAACAGTAAACGACAAACGACAACAAGACGGGAAAGCCCGTGTGTTTGTTTGTGTTTACGGCATGTGTCGCACGAATGTTGCACATTACGTCTGTGTGTCTTTGTCTTGCTTCGCCAATTAAATAAATAAAACAAAAAACAAACAAACAAACAACGCTTTAAAAAGTGTTCCAACTGTCAGTCATTGTTGTGTGAAACAATAACAGGACGTTAAGGCCGGCTAAAGTAGCTCTCCCTCATCCTTTCATGGTTTAGTGATTTATACAATCAAATGCCATTTGCATCACCATGTAAATACATCTAAGACTGATCATTTACAATAACAATAATAATCTTCCTCCTCTTCTTCCGCCTTTTCTTCTTCCTCTCCAATAAATCGCAGACACGGTGCCGCGAGAGCGTGTTGCTGCCCCCTGCAGTTCAACTGTAAAAGCTCCAGTTACGTTAAAAGAAAAATATCACTTCCGGTTTCGTGTGAGAGCGTCGTCAGGTGTTTTAATGTCAACATTTTCTGGAAAGTTTCCCCAAAACAACGGTAAGTTAAGCGCATATATTTATATTTTATTTGTTGAATAAGCAAATAAACAAACAAGCAAGCAAGCAAGCACACACCTGTGGTTAGAGTAGAGCTAACCGCGGCTACGCTAAGCTAAGTACCGCAACTTTGCGCTGTTTTTTTGGCTAGTTTATGTTTTTTCATTTCTATTTAATTATTTTCTTGTGTACATATGACATTGTACCTTGCTCCAGTTGCATACTGTTTGAAAAGAAATAACTGTAGCAATTAAATATGCTAAAAACGCTGTATAAAGCTATATAAAGGCTTTGAGCTTAAAAACAAACAAGGCTGTATTTGTTGTGCAGTTTCCTATAGCTATTTTAGGCTAGATTTCGTAGCTACACGGTGGTGGTAACTGTTGCTGTTTTGCTATTTCACGAATCCACTTTCCCATCACTGTAAATGTACAAATCCAGCCCAAATGAGAGCTTATATAATAGTTTATTGTGTTTTGTTTGTGTAGTACTTAAGGATTATGTCCTGTCTTAGGAACACATCTTAAATCCATTTATTGTTTAAACCTCAGGCTGTGTAATAAAAGTCCTCCCAGACCGTCCTTACCCCAAAACTGTAAACCAGAAGATATGCATCATTGTTGTGTGGATAGTTGAGGCTGTTAGGTTTGGCAGCGGTTGTGAAGCTCTGAAGGACAAGCTGTCCATATTAAACATGTGTTATGTTGTTTCTAGCTGAACGCTTTTCCCAACATTTCAGTCTGCTCTTTGGCCTCTCCTCTTCTTCACATTTACACACGACACAGCGACAGAAACATCTGCTCTGCTAATGCTTCTCGTGTGATGATCAAGGTGTCAGTCTTGATGAATAATGATGAGGACACGCCTCGTCCCTCTTGGTGCATTGTGTTTAAAAGAAAATAGATGGCTACTGGGATTAACCCATGCTTTTATGATGCTTTCAAACATCGTGTATTTAATGTCGATCCAAAGAGAGTCGTTCAGTAGGATTACACGTTGGACGGATACGCAGAAATCCTGCTGTGATCTCTGGCTGCTCGTGAGGCTTTTCCTGTCAAATCACTACTGTAAGCGTTACATTAGGCCCCGAGGCCTTGAAGAGAATCCTGCACTTTCTTACGGGTCATTTGTTAGACCTCAGTGTGTGAGAACAGTAGTCTGAGTTGTCTTGTCTGCATCTCCCTTTTTCATTCACACACGCTAATTTATGGTTGGCGATGTGGTCAGTTTTCCAGACGCTTGGGGATCTTCTCAAAAGCCGGTGCTGTGTGTGTGTGTGTTATACACTGGCTGGCCTTGCGGTGGGTGAGGCTTAGACCTGGGTCAGATGACTCATCCTAACTCACTGCTTGTCTTAAGGTCCAGAGAACTTTGTAAGCTCGTATTATTAGACGTATTATTCTTTCAAATGCGAGGATCTAATCTTGGAATGTTTGGATATTTGTGCTCTCCTTTTTATCTGGAATGGTGTGAAACAAAATATTGTGGCAGGTTACACAAAAGCATTGTTAACCTGGTAATTTGTACGGCTATTGTGAAGCTGCTTTCTCTCCTGCATCCACCAACGTGCCCTCAGGGTAACGTGGAGGAACACCACCTCCACTGCTGTTATACTTGGGTTATGTTTCACCATCAGAGCCCTGCTCCTTTCTTTTTTCATTTACATATAAAGTTTCAGTGGATTTATTGAGTCTACACATGGCTTTGTACTCAACTTGTGATTTATTACCCATTCTCTCGCTGCTGTATTCTAATTGGCTGCTTGCATACTTTTTTTGTGCATTCTCCCATTTGTCAAACAATCCTGCCAGAGGCTGCTGGTAGATGTCGATGGTTGGGTAACGTTTATGTGTACAGCCTTATTTCTGTGACTTTCCTTAATACGTTCACCCTTATTCTGTGTTGCAACATTTAGTTAATAGTTAATGTCCTTATACATAATGCTACACATCACAGTTATTTGTACCCTATTGTTCAAACGTTTGGGGTCACAAGGAAAATCACTTTTTTTCACTGAATATAACATTAAATGAGTCAGAAATACACTCTATACATTGTTAATGTGGTAAACGACTATTCTAGCTGCAAACGTCTGGTTTTTTATATGTACATAGGTGTATAGAGGCCCATTTCCAGTGTTCTAATACATTGTGCTTGCTAATCACGTTAGAAGGCTATTGGATGATTAGAAAACCCTTTAAAACCCTTGTGCTGCTTCTTTATTTGGAATATAAATCATTATTTCTAATCTTGTCAATGTCTTGACTATATTTTCTATTCGTTTTGAAACTCTTTTGATGAATAAAAGTCTGACTTTTAATGGAAAACGCAACAAAAACTGTATAGGTGACCCCAAACTTTTGGGTTGCCGGTGCATGGTCAAAGTAAACTAAAACTCCCATTATAAAACTTTTTTTTACCATATGCTAATTTAATTTACATTTCTGTAAATCCGTTATTAAAAACAATAATTTTTTTGGTCCATCACGTGTGTGATGATAATACAAACGTGTATATATCGTGTCCTTGTGTCTAATGAGGATTGATCGTCTTTGTTGAACCTTAAACCTTGAACACATCTGTGCCTTGATATTTTCTTTCTCCCATTAATAAAACCACACTTCCACCATAAACCGCCATTGTATAACAGTTCCCTCTTAGCGCCGAATGCGGAAACATTAATTTCGAGCTCGATAATTAGTATTTGCTGAAGAAAAGCCCTGGCGTACGATTACAGGTTCCAGATGGACTGCCGCTCTTAACCTCCTCGCATTGTAACGGTGTAAGCGCTAGAAATAATATTGAATCATTTGATTTGGCAGCGAACTGCGTGCTATTTCATCAGCGCTCCAATGGACAGAGTGCAGGAAAAGGGTGGAGTGTGAGCCTGAACGATGCTGTTCAATGTTAAATAACCACCGAGCGTAGGAAAGCAGAGAATGTCTGTACTGATGCCAGATATGTGATGACTTTCAGCTGCTGCACACCTGCTGCTGCTTCTCTCTGTTCGATTGTATCATGTCCATTAGCTGGTGAGTAATGTATGACGGACTCATCGCAATCATCTCTACGCTTTTGATGATGGGTCAAGGGTGAGCAGCTTGTCCATCGTAGCTAAGGACAGATTAAATGTCGCTATGGGAGCAGCAGCGTTGGAAGCGTTTGGATCGCAGAGATGACGCCGTTTCCCCCTCCCTCATCAAAGACTGACGCTGCCAAAGGGTCTGATGTCAATTTCCCAGCAATACACTGCTAAGTGGAATTATTCTGGGGTCGTGAAGCATTAGCGTCAGATCGCTTGAACCGAAGCGCGATGGTTGGACCAGAACATTAACAAGTTACATTTGTTGTTCTGACGGAGGTTTGTCGTGATTTGATAAAGATGTTGAGAGCGTCATCAAAAACAAAAGATGAGTTCCCTTAAACTTCTTACGGCAAAGTTGAGATAAAATTCAGCGAGTCTGTGTGAGTCATAGGAGTTTTTGCTCTGGCTGCGAGAAGCGCTTTCCAGTTTCTGGGTTTCACTTTTATGATTTTGTGTGAAGAACGACTGGATGTCTGCACCAGCTGTCCCAGATTTTTAGTCTTTTAGACCCTCATTTTTTATTTGGGGGTCATTTTCATCAAGAGCTGTAAATGCAATGTTTTTCCAAATTTAGTGCCGAGGAAACCTCACTTGGTCATTTCAGTCATGGGAATGGAGTCGAGTCGAAAAGAAAATGTTGTTACAGAGCAGTTGCACAGCGGGTCGGCTCCCTCGACCAACAGCTGAGGAACAAAGATGTGGCCGCACTGTTTGTAGTCACCTATCGAGAAGGAACCGCAAACTGTTAAAAAACCTGACCCCACAAATGAGATCCATACAAACCGTCTAGTAGGTGGCGTTGTGTTCCAAATGATCTCATTGGTGTCGACCAAAAAGAAAAAGCACACATGGATTTATTGGAGAGTAGAGGAAACACTACTTACTCGGTATCCAAGGCAACATCATCACTTATGAGATATATAACACGGATTAGAAGCTTTTATTGAGAGCATATTTAATTCTCCTTACAGAAAGACATCCATTCAGTTCAGACGCCCTACCTTTTTAGTGAAGGCCTTCACGTTCTTCAGTTCTGGAGCTTTGTGTGAGCCATTAACCCTTTGTAATGATAAGAAAATTGTTCCAAGATTATAAGCTGTGACTTCTGTGCACTGACTGCTCTTTTCTTCTCTTTTCCCCCCCCCATGATTTCTTTTACTGGATCCGAATGAAACAGCCTTTGTCTCTTACATCATCTCAGTGGGGTAAAAGCTGCCTCAAAAAACGTAAATTGATTTTGATTCGTATGTCACCCTGTGGCCCATTTTAAGGGGGCTGGGGAATTAATGAAGAGAAATCGTTGATAACCGAGCAATTTTCGTGTGCCTCAGTGATGTCACTGACAGGTTAGATCATAGTTGGACTTGAATATGTGACTATAGCATGCTGCAGATTGAGTCTTTCAAGTGTCGGCCAAACAATGATGGGTTTTGGGCTGATACTCGGTCCTCTGATATGTTTCCATGAAGCTGAGAGGTTCTTGGGCCTTGCCAACAGTTTTGAGGGAGAAAGAAGAGAGAAGCATGTAAGAATGACTCTTAGAATTAATGTTTCTTGCCCGTAGCTGTGGTCTTTCTTTTTTTGGTTCCCTCCTCAAATCAATTGTGATGAAGATGTGTGAGGAGGTTGAACTGTGCCAGCTCTCCACAAGAGGGCACAGCTGATGAGGCTGATGGAAATTAACTGGAGTGTTTTCTGATGATATTCCTACCTTGTCATTAGTTTGATAAGGTGAAAATCCCCAGTTGTGTAAATATAACACAATGTCTTCTCAATGATATATAAATATATATATATATGTACAGTATATTTGACAGTAGACAGGTTTAAAATGAAGCCTGTTGCCTTCACAGATTCTGTTTCTGTTTCCACGTCTACAGGATGATGGATCATCCTTTCAGGAGGCTCTCATTGTGAAGTGAGTATTAATGAGACTTATTCTAATGTTTTTCACACTTTGTTTACTATTTTAGTCACTTGTTAGTCACAATGTCAAAGGTATAGTCTTTTAAAATGATGTAAACAAGTGAAAATGTTAATTTACTAACCTAAAATGCTAGATTAACAGATCAGTTCATCATTAATTTGCACATTTTCTGCAGCAGGTTTTTACACACTAGGTTTTCTCTGAAATATGAATATTTGTAGACTTTGTAAATTGAATATCTTTAGGTTTTTGACTGTTTGTCACATTTTTTAAACAAGAAAGAGCGCCTTGTATATGTTTTTTTGAGTTGTACTATTAACTGCCATTAACTTGCATATGTTGACAAAGATCCTGTTGAAGACATGCAAAATTTGGTTAATTTCCAGTTTCTTTAACCCTCTTTTGACCATCATGATAATCAGGCCGCATGGATTTATTTAGATTTTTTATGGCTGCAGATTTTGTCTGAGTGAGTTTCTTCTGCTCTTTTTTCCAAGATAACTTTCACTTTTGATATCTTGCAGTTATTCAACCGATCACCAGTCCATAGTTTTTGAATTTTCTAGATATTACAAACGGTCTAGGGAGTTACGGTAACAGAAGGGTTAAATGATATTGAGGTTTTCAAGATGTCAAATTTCTTCATTTTTGTTTTTGTCCGAATTCAGTTTTCTTTATTAAAAAGAAACTTCCTTTAAATACCTCAGTCAGGAAACCGGAAGTGAATTTGGTCACATTTTTTCACTCGTCAACAAAGGTTTACAGATCTACACTGTTGTCCTCATTCCTCAGTATAGGTTAACTGCCTCTTGACTTTGCCGCACTGTGAAGTAGAACTATGACATGATCTTAATGGCATCACCTGCACTTTAGAGCTGGACGTCAAGACCCTGACACAGAAGAGAGCGGTCTGTGGAGGGGGTTTGATTTACAGGAACATGTGGTCAAGGCTGCTGTTTGTGTGTGCAGTTGGTGTGCTATTACAGAACCTTCGACTCTGTAGATGGCCCCATATGGAGCCAAAGACATCTGAAGTTGTCACACACTGTGTGTGTGTCAGTGTTTTGCTTGGAATGAAAAGCGGATAGAGAGGTTTCTTATAGGGGTGGACATTTGGTAGCTGTTCAAACTCAATGTGTTCTTTGCTAAGGTAAAAACAACAATCCTTGATTTTTTTGATTTGAATGTACACTACCGTGCAAAAGTCTTGGGTCACCTATATGATTTTTTTGTGCTTTCCATTAAAAGTCACACTTTTATTCATCAAAAGAGTTGAAAAATGAATAGAAAATATAGTCAAGACATTGACAAGATTAGAAATAATGATTTTTATTCCAAATAAAGAGCCAGCAAAACTGTTCTCAGCCATTAGAACACCGGAGAGATGGATTCTGTAAATGGGCCTCTATAAAAAAAATGACATATTCCATTAAAAACCAGGTATTTGCAGCTAGAATAGTCGTTTACCACATCAACAACGTATAGAGTGTATTTCTGATTAATTTAATGTTATATTCATTGAAAAAAAGTGTTTTTCCTACAAAAATAAGGACGTTTCAAACTTTTGAACAGTAGTGTATATACGTAGTTTTTAATCGCAGCAATAAATGAATTATTTACACTGCAGTTTACCATGGTATACAGTTCTTTTGGGAGGCACAAACTAGTATATTTAGAAATGCTACGTTACTATTAGCCCATTTCCCTCATAAACATAATTGATACCTTTTGGTCTGGTGGTGAAACGTAAACAGACAGGCAGCTGGTGAGACAGCCATGTGTCTTCTTGGGTAGAGCAGCTTCCCAGTCCAGTTTGCATTGTTCACTCCCTCCTCTGTGGCTGTCGGGGCCGAACAGAGGCGAGGAGACAACCGCACAAAGGAAATATTTGTCCAATCTGTCCAAGCAAACTCACCAATTGAGGAGTGAACTTTCCCATCGCATTGCTCTGTGTCTGTGTGACGTGCAATTGAAAGAGGAATTATGCTTTGAACTGCAGGCAGCCTATGCGTTCAGAGAGAGAGAGAGAGAGAGAGATTCGTGGAATTTAATGACCACTACACATTCTGCACCTGTTCCACTGCATTTTGACCTGGTTCAGAATCCAACAAATGAAATTATATTTGGATATTTGTGATAATGGAGTCGACGGTAGACTAAACAATAGCTTGGCTGCATTTTCAAAGCTCCTTTTGCTTTTAAACAAAACATTTAAAGGGTTTTTGAAGGCATAAAGATGTTAGTTTTAGACCGCACTTACTTAGAATAATGTTTATCTGCAGACCTGAGGTATGTTGCTTTTAATACGCCACAAAAAGCCAAAAATCTTTACGTCTGGACAATGATTACCATATGCAAACATCAAATAAGTCCTCATTGTGCCGTAGTTGAAGGCCTTGCCATTTAAGCAGTGTTTTTCAAAGTGCTGTGATCCAGAACACGGGGTTTCCTCCTCCTCCTCCTCCTCCTCCTGTCCGTATCTCCCGTGTTTTCAGAGGGATTTGCTGCGAGCATCACAAAGAGCCGCAGAGTCATCTTATGTTTGCGACGACAAAACCGTTCATCTCTGTGGATTCATGAGATGGTGTTGGGTCTGCCATTAAGAACCCCCCCCCCCCCCCGATTCAGTGTGTGGGTGTTTGGTGTCAAAGGGGTTGCCAGGGGTGGTGAAGACAAACTGTTTGCTCATGTCCACACCGCGAGAATGGATGAGGACACACATGGGATGTTCCTCTCCACGGACACAGCCTCGTCGTGTTTGGAGAGAGGCGAGGAAACGTCGGCTGGAATTGACAGGCACTTTATTGAATGAAGGAAGACTTAGGGCTTTCACCCAGTATTGTCTGAATGGGAGACAGAGACGGAGAAAGTTGTGTGTGTTGGGCGGGGGGTTTTGTGGAGATGAGGTCAGTAAATTTAAAGGCCCGAGTTGTCAACATTGGTTTCCTCCCTTTTATACTTTTTGAGGCTGAAAAACATGTTTTAGATACAACTGATCTTTGTGACCAAGTTTATATACAACTAGTCTTTTGTCCTGGATGGAAGGCTTTGTGGATATGTTTTAAATTTCAAAACAGCTCATAGCAGATACAAGTGTTCTTGATGGTGGCTTCTCACAGATTTTCACAGAAGAAACACTACCGTTCAAAAGTTTGGGGTCACTTAGAAATGTCCTCATTTTTTAAGGAAAAACACTTTTTTCAATGAATATAACATTAAATGAATCAGAAATACACTCTCTACATTGTTAATAAACGACTATTCTAGCTGCAAACGTCTGGTTTTTAATGGATTATGTACATAGGTGTATAGAGGCCCATTTCCAGTGTTCTAATGGTACATTGTGTTTGCTAATCGCATTAGAATGCTATTGGATGAGGTCACAGCTGAAAACAGTTTTGCTGCTTCTTTGTTTTGAATAAAAATCATTATTTATAATCTTGTCAATATCTTGACTATGTTTTATATTAATTTTGCAACTCTTTTGATGAATAAAAGTTAGAATTTTAATGGAAAACACACAAAAAATTGTATAGGTGAGCCCAAACTTTTGAACGGTAGTGTATTTTCTGCCAATTCAGCCATGAGCTGAGAGTGGGAACAAGTGAATAGAGACACTAAAACACAGCTAATAGATCAGTAACCCGCCGTATAATTTCTTAATATAAAACATCTTAAGAGAGAATATGTGTCATTTCTTCTCTCTCTCTCCATTAAATCAATATCGGCTCAGGAAAGTCCAGTATTGGTCAGGCTCTGCTTCAAAGCCTGCACTTTGAACTCATCTGGGTTTGTTTCTCTTTTCACGCTCAGTACTTTTTGCTTCTCTCTGGAGAACCATAACGGGGATTCACAGAACAGCAGCACATTTTTAAAAAAGCAACAACATGCATCTCCAGGACGTGTATCCAAGACACACAACTCTTTAGTGAACATGGTGTATATTTGAAGTTAAAACACCAGTAACACTGTAATAGAACGCGTCTTGTTGTCCATATACCTTGTGTTGTCGCTCTTAGCGTCATATGGAACTGTCGTCAATAGGCTGCAGCAAGAATGTGTGGATTTACAAGCATTTCAAGTACAATAAAGAAAAGAAAAGTAATATGCTTCATGTTTCCCTTTGTGATACAGTAGGTGTTAGTCACTCACTTCTCGTCTGGCCTCGTGCCTGGGACCAATTTGCCAGAAGCTAAATGATTGAGACAGCGCTGCACCCAGGGTCACACAGGCACAAAGTTCTCTCTGCCACAATGAGGTGCCCATGGTTTCACTTAGTACATGTGAATCTGTTTGGAGTGTGGTCGGGTTAGCACTGCTTTGAAGATTATGCAGAATAGTACAGAAATTGTTGAGTCGGTGTTGTATAACTACTGTAATTCTTCATCTATATCTGAAATCAGTTCAAAACACCAGTTGATAAAGACGACGTGTGTCTGGTGTTTTATCAGTAATATTCGTTCCATCCATTGAGTGACAGTGGGGAGGAGGGGGTCCCGCAGTGCAGTTGTGATTTAGTGACAGGTGTAGCATGACCAGTTGAAAGGCTAAAGGTCATGTTTCCATGGCAATACGAATCTGGAACTGCTTGCCGCAACTCACTAAATGGACAGAATTACCCTCCAGCAGTAAAAACAGTAGATTATCACACCATACACGACCGTTCAAAAGTTTGTGGTCACTTTAGAAATGTCCCTATTTTTGAAGGAAAAGCACTTTTTTTCAGTGACTATAACATTAAATAAATCAGCTGCAAACGTCTGGTTTTTAATGGAATATGTACATAGGTGTATAGAGGCCCATTTCCAGTGTTCTAATGGTACGTTGTGTTTGCTAATGGCGTTAGAAGGCTATTGGATGATTAGAAAACCCTTTAAAACCCTTGTGCAACGATGTTAGCACAGCTGAAAACAGTTTTGCTGCTTCTTTATTTGGAAGAAGAATCATTATTTCCAATCTTGTCAATGTCTTACTATATTTTCTATTCATTTTGCAACTCTAATGTGTGACTTTTAATGGAAAACACAACAAAAATGATATAGGTGAACCCTAACTTTTGAACGGTAGTGTATGTAGAGTAAAGTTGTTTTTTTTCATCGTGTTTGTCTTGTGTAGAAAAAGTCCACTCTTAACAGCGTTGAAATTTCCCAAACCCTTTCAGGTTTGCCAGGGTGTTGGCAGCGCTGCTAACTTACGCCTGCCCACTGTGACAAGCAATAACATACCTGATTACAGACGCACAAGTGCGCTCTTTCTCGTCGAAGATAGCGCCGCTGCTACTTAAAAACCACATTTGACAGCAGAGGTGACGGAGGCGAGATGTGTGCAAGGCCCGGTGGAACAGAACTTTGCTTCAGAACTTTGCAGCGTGTGCACATGAACATCAGGTTAAACCAACATCGGGTGGGGAATGGGAGCGAGCCAACAATCATTATAGAGCGAGGGCTGGCAACGGGGCAGGGGTCGGGTTACATGTGGTCGACCCCAGACCTGCCCGTCCTGAACCTGTCCGTCAGAGGGGAGGTAGAAGCAGAAAGTCGAGAGAGAGAGAGAGAGACTGATGAGTGACATATTTTCACACACAGGTTTTTCTTAAAGCTCCCATGGAACGGAAGAACCAATTAACACCAATTTGGTGTGTATCTGCGTCATTACCTTGTTTACGAAGCCCTGAAGGTTCGAAACAAACAGTTCAGCCATTGCTGAGAACGCTGTGTTTTTTTGTAATCTCGGGCTCAGCGAGATCTCTGAAAAAACCTGTTCTGGTTGCATAAACAGCGTTTCTCCTGAACAGCAGATCGTCCTCCTCCGGGCAGCAGAGCGACGGTGTCTTCTGACTCCGGGTCAAAGTCATAAAAGGGACTGCGGCGGGGTAGTCGTGATGAAGCTATTTTTAAACGCTGTTTAAACAATGTTTTGATAATGAGTAGCAGTGCATCCACCGTTCCAGAGGGGGGAGCTGCGCTTCTGAGAGCTGGTGTGCTGATTACGTCACTTCCGGGTATTGGCTAATCACAAGACAGTTGGGAAGGCTCGACGCTGGCTGGCCAATCACAACACAGTCTGTCTTCTGGGGGTGAGATTTCAGTCTGAAACAGCGCGACTGATGAGAGCTTCAGTAAGGAGAGGTTTTCAGGCTCATTTGCAGTAACTAGGAGGTTTTTGACCATAAAAACAAGTTAATGTATGTAAGTTGACCTCCATAACTAACAGAATAGTCATTTACCACATTAACAGTGTATACGATTCATTTAATGTTATATTCATTGGAAAAAAAGGGCTTTTCCTTCAAAAATAAGGACATTTCTAAGTGGAAGTCAAACTTTTGAACGGTAGTGTACTTCATGCCATTGGCTTGCTTGGAATATTTGTGGTCGTGGATGTGACAGATATCATGGAGGTGAACCCACTGCAGGGTCAGGCCCTAATGAGACCCACGGTAGAGTCATTACAGTCAGTGGGAGAACGCTGGACTCTTGAGAGTTAGCTGCAGCATGAGACAGGGGCATTCCCCCTCCTCCTCCTACTCCTCGTCCCCATCCTCCTCTTCCACCAGCTGCTTAACAGATGGAAGGACCTGTTGGCCAAGAAAGTGAAGAAGAAGACGGGAATGAGGGGGCGAACGGGGGGGGGGGGAAGAGACCCATTGACGGTCGGATATACTGAACGATAAGCAAATTTGGGGGTGTGTGAACCTCGGGAGCTCGGTGGAGCAACTTGCTTGCGTGATTTCCCCGACATCGTGGACAAGTGTGTGTGTGTGTGTGTGTAGGAGTGACACGCAAGCATGATCGCCACTTGGGTTGTTAGCGTTCTGGTGTGTTTGTTTACAAGGAGTGCGAAACGGAACGGAACGGAAGTCAGATTGTGCGGGGGAAGGTGATGAGGATGTCAGAGGATGTGAGAGATAGTGAGTGTGAGCCATACAACCTGTGTGCTGGTGTGTGTGTGTGTGTGTGTGTGTGTGTGTTCCTCTGTCTCTGTGAGGACCAGTTTGGTGACTAGATGATCATGAGTGAAGTCAGGGTTGGGGATGAGCATTGTTGCTGAGGTTAAAACAGGGCGCTGAGGTAATGCATTGTGAAAATAACCCTTCTCACAAAGACACAAGTAGAAGATTGTGTGTTAGTGTTTGAGGTGGAGGAGAGCAGCAGTCAGAATAATCTCTGTCCTGCTGTTATTTACTTTCCAGGCCCTTCAGAGAGGAAACCAGTGGGTGTGGTGGGATCAACAGGGACTTGTCCTCTTAGATTTATCCAAACACCACCTCCTCAGATCAGCTCAGAGTTTGCTCTGTGTGTGTGTGTGTGTGAGTGCAGTTTTTTAAACTGTATGCACAGGTGGTATTAATGGAAGAGGAAGCGAGCTCCCAGTTTAACTGCTGTCTTTGTTGGTTTTAGTTTCAGTCGAGCGATTGTATCTATTTGTGATATTTGATTAGTTCTGTCAGGGTATGTGTGTGTACTGATAAACCGTTTTATGTTTGCTGTGAACAAGCAACTTTATACAAACGCTAATGTTTGGGTTTTGAAAGCCAACAGGAAGCTTTTACAATGTTTTTATGGAAATGGATTTATAGTTTTATTATCTTGGATGTGTAGAGAAGCACCTGAAGACACTGTTTCTCTGTGTTTTTTTAGTAATCTGGACCAATTCAGTGGGAATAATATCATTTTCTGTTGAACCTTCATATCGTCATAGTTTCTCCAATCTCTGCAACTCAAGAGATAGAGAAATAAGATCCATTTGTTCATACTTAAAGTAACGCAATGTCAGGTTTGCCCTCAGTATTGTTTGCTACAACCGTCGTGAAATATGTGTCATAGTAATTTGTCGACAAGCCAATGATTTCGGATCGGTTTGGTTTGGTACAGTAGGTATGGTTTTTTGCCGTTTTCAATCAGGAATAATACCAAAACAACCAGCCCCAACCATTCCATTTTTTAGCAACCTTGTCTTGGAATTCCAGGGTAAAATGGTACAGTAACTAAGAAACCAGAAGTTACACAGTGCCAATGCCGGTGATGCAGAACCTTTCTGTGCCATTCCTGCTTTTGTAAGTTCATGTACCGTCAAAATAATCTTGGAGGCATAATTTGATGGTTTGAAATCCTAATCCTTGTGTCACCTTTACTCACTCAACATTGAATATATTGAGTCGTTCACACCACTAAAGGTCAACAGTTTATCTGTTGTCTCCTGTTCATTCTTCTGGAGGTAAGAATGAAGTCAGGTTTCATCAGGACGACGATGGTGCTGTAAAACCATTTAACATTTAGACGTTTGGTCGTAACATGAACTGATGACTTGACACGCAGG
The DNA here is from genome assembly GCF_963457635.1 of Microchirus variegatus. Taxonomy (NCBI): domain Eukaryota; kingdom Metazoa; phylum Chordata; class Actinopteri; order Pleuronectiformes; family Soleidae; genus Microchirus; species Microchirus variegatus. Next base: position 6,108,158 of record NC_139816.1, on the reverse strand, counting down.
TGATGTTATTTCTTTTCTTGCCTCTTTGAAAGTAATCCTTTGTTTGTTTGTTTTTTGTTCACCATTTTATATGCTCATACTAAGGAGAGATTTTATAACGCAAATTAACGGCTTGAAGCAGTGCCTTCCAGTTTTAATCCTTTGTTAAATATTTCAGGGAAATCCAGACATAGAGAGGCTTTAGTGCTTCATCTCTAAAAAACCTCTCCAGTCCTCCAGCCCATCACAGCAGCAGTACACTGTGTAGACCGTTGCGTCGTTGCTGAGGTGGCTTTTGCATAGATTTGATTTGCAGTGAAGGTCCTGTCTCCACAGCTCTGCTTCAGTTGTACCTCAGCCTTGAAGATCTTGAAGGCGTGTCGCATTGCATATGCTTTTACTTTGTCTTGATGAAGGGCATTCATACATTACTCTGTTGAATATGTTGTTTACCGAATTACTGCAGAGGAACTCCTTTTTATTTTAATTTCTTTTGATGCACTCACTGCTGGTGAGTTCACTGAACTGATGCCAGTTCCAATTTAGTTTCTAATGCCATCTTCAGTCCACAACAGCAGTAGTTTCTTTTTTAACTTGCTCTAGGTTTAATTAAGTTCCTTTAAACGTTATTTACCCTGTACCCTTAGATGATCAACAATTATTTCCTAAAGTCGTCTTTTGTGTCCATCTGGGTTCATGACACTCAGCTACAGTTTTACAACGGTGAGCATGACGACCATTGTCGTGTTTTATCTCTGGTCAAAGCCCTCACTTCCTCCCGTCCGGCCTCTTCTCCGCCTCCCACCTTGTTCTCTGCTGCACCTTCCTTACAACCCAAGACTATAAAATGCTAATTTACCACTTAGTTGTTTCTCGGGTTTTGTGTTTGTTTGCTGAGAAGCAGTAGCAGACCTGACCAGGCTGTCACTTCGTAGGTAGGTGAGCGGCAGCTGCCATGCAGCTCGCTGAGTGACTGCGTGTCCTTGGGGCTTTTACGCCCCCCCCCCTAACTCAACCCTAACATTTTGTTCTATTGAGAATGAAGTATCCAGACTCACATAATTTGTTTTGGGGGGGAATTTGTCCCCAAAAGCTAGACATCACCTGGCCATTTTGAAATAGTCATTTGAGTGGGACTGAATCTAGCAGTGTTCTGAGAGTCAGACTTCCCAGCATCTTTCTTTATTGCTGTCTGCACTAAAACACATTCAATCACATTTAATAAAGTGAGGTGACCATGCTTGACTTGAAGCATTGACTACCTTGTTGAGCAGCCAGGATGCTGAAGTGAGTGCTTTTTTATTTTCTCTCAAAGTCTGGACTTCACGATGGATGGCATCCTGTTGGGCTGATTGACACGTGTGGCACTCAATGTGCAATTTGTGTGTTTGATATTTCAGTATGCATACAAATTGGATTTATGTCCGTCTGAGCGGCGGGGTTAGACCGTACCCCTCAAGAGAATGTGCTGAAATAAACGCTTATGTCCCCATGGATCCTTGGGGACAACCTATAAACCCTCTCACAACTGAAATCTCCTTGTCTTTCGCAATAAAAATGTGAATGGAAAGTCGCGGGACACTTACTTACCATTCAAGGCTTGTTTTTGTTAGGTGCTAAGTCCATTATATGTTGTGACTGACCTAGACTGTCAACTCAGGTTGACGTCGTAAAAACGGTCGTCCCGGATAATGAATGGTAAAGGTTCTTTTGAGTCATACTTTCATCATGTTTGTCCATTCATAAGACTGAGCCCCATGACACTTTTTTAATGCGTCTAAGCTGGTAAAATTGTTATGGGTGTCGATGTTTGAAAAAATAGCTTAGTGTTCTTAATAACCCACAAACCAGACACACGCTCGTACAGCTGCTGTTCTGCACGAGTGTCATTACTGTACGACGTGATGTGTCATTAAGTCGACTTCCAGACTGTGTGCAGGTAAAAGAGAGGATGAGGTTTGTGTTGTCACCTGTTGAGTTTATGACTGGAGATACTGGCTTACAGAGCAGCTGATAAGATCAGGACGAGTTTAGAAAGACTGGAGTTAAACGCTGTCGTTTCCTCTTTTATGTGTGTCCGTTTAAAGACGTAATTGCGTAACCTTCATTAGCTTGTTAGTTCTCAGCATCTCTCAGACGTCATTTGTCTGTCTGAGGTTGTGCCGTTGAGACAGGTATTCCCATCTGACAGCTTCCCATTAGAACATCAACGTGCTTGTATGAATATGTGTTTTTGATTTGATTATATAAAGTTAAAAGACAAATATACATCTATGTATAAATCATCCTGAGTGAATATGTGCGGCAAAGGTCCCTGGGTGCAGCTCCTGCAGATGTGAGTGCTGAGTCTGAAGGAGTGTTTTCACATATGAACTGATTTATGCAGCAATTTCGCATGAAGGACAGCGCAGGTTTAAACAAGCGTAGCAGTCTTCCTTCTTTAAAATGCACCCCTATGTTTACAGAATGTACTAACAGAAAAAAAATCCTGGACATGTAGCCAGACTTTGATGCAAAATGTCTGCTCCTCAGAATTTGATGCTATCATCGGCCCATAAACTATGCTGTGGGTGAACGCTGAGATAAGCAACGATCCTGGTCTTCCTCAAAGGACAATTTTGAGCATTAAAATAAGTCCATAAACTGAGTGCTATTATAATTCATCAGGTGACTTTGTTTTTACAACTTAATATTAAGGCAGTTGCATTAATGCACCTGGATCCACCTCCACTTGGCTTAAATGTGGAACTATATTTTTTCTAGGGCTGCAACTCACTATTGTTTTCATCATAATTGATTCATCTGTAGATTTATTTTCTCAATTATTCCATAAAATTTTGATTGCCATTTCCCAAAATGATGACGTTCTCGAATGTCTTGTTTTTCTTGGCGTAAAGAAACCAAAGAATATTCACATTAGAGAAGCTTTAGTGTGTGAAATGGCAAAACACAACCAAAGGTTAACAACCATTCACACAGATTTTCACCAAGACATTTTGAAGTCTTCATGTTACGACCAAACATCTTCTGTGATCAATATGTTTTCCTCTATGGTCTTTCAAGTCATTGATGACCCAGAATGGCTCCCGCAACCTTGGCCTGTCTGGCCTTTCTCTCAGCCTGACTAATCGGCGACCCTTGTGTATGCTTTGTCTGGCTCTTTCACAGCCAGTCTAGGAGCTCCTCTAATTTATGAGTCATTTCCTTGAGAAAACACACCGTCTCAGCTAAGTTCTGATATTGGCAGGAGAGTATAAATTAGGTTTGAATACCGAGGGAGAAGAAAGGTAGCTACAAGAGATGGAGTGATGTCTGACAGGAGGATGGAAAGATTTATGAAGCCTTTATGGTGTTGGTTAACGTCGGAGGGAAGGCAGGCGAGTAGAGAAGGTCTGAGAGGGTAAAGCGAAAGGTAGTGATGCATACTGAAGAGGCAGAATATGATCCAAAATGAAACAAAGCCATTTGGCTTGTGGATTTTGGATTCTTGGATATAACTTTTTTAGTTGGGCCCCATCAAAGGGTTTACTGTCATGCTTGTTGCATTGTGTACTCGGGAACAGCTGTTCGACAACTAAATGCTATCATCAGCAGCCCTAAAGCAACATTTTTTACCATAACAAAGAGTATTGGATAAGAAGAAATGTTGACCACCATCACCAACCAGTTTGGGCTCCAAAGTCACTTGGTCACATCCCCATGAAGGTCAACCAAATTTACTTTAAATGTGCTTTCTCTTCAACATTGTTAACACTGCTATGGGATAAAGCAAATTCATCTTACAGCAGTTGAGGTACAGACGTTGTTGTTATTCAGGAAATAATAACCCCCATTAGTAGTGGCCCATTCCTGCAACTTGTGCAAACATCGCAGCGCAGTAGATTGACACAAAAGAACCGTAGTCGAGCGAGAGACCTCCAACTTTGATGCAAGCAGAAAGGCTATTAACTTTACATCAAAGACACAAATGCAACTCTTTTTCTTCTTGTGGCGTGGTGGTTCCTGCTCCTCAAGCCTGGCCCTGTTTTTCATTTTCTGTCCAGTTTTATGCCAGTCACGTACGTTTGTGCCTCCTTTTGTCTGACAGGCTTTTACTGGAAGACGGTGCATGTGTTTTCAAGTTAAAATCCAGCATCAGCTGTCCTACACACAGGAATATTCCATGGGATATGAGGCAGTCACTTTTAATTTGAAGCCAAAGGCAAGAGCATTTGTCTAGACAATCAGTTTTTCAATTTATTTGCAAATAGTAAATGAATTACTGATCATTCTTGTGATGTTTAATAATAATATTCATAATGATTCGAGGTTTGCTGACATAATCAGGGAACCACTTCGTTTTCCCCCAGATTGTGTTGTAATGACGAGATCTTTCACTCCACCCAGCCACACACAAACCATTATACTGATGATTAGATATTGGCACTCACTATATTTGCAGTATCCCAAAGCGTTTATTTGACAGATTTTATTTTATACACTTTGGAAAATTGACCTCATTGGTGCGTACACGGCCAAGATGATGACTTTTAATTCGTCATGTGGGGGCGAGTACATTTCTTGTCCATTTTCTCAAGTCCACTTGTGCTGCATAAGCCTCAATGTCAAGCCTTGAATTATATCAACAGGTGTGTTTGATTTCCATCCCTTATTTGTCAGATTATCATGGTTCTTTTTGTGGGCTTGGAATAAATACAGGAACTGCCTGTAAGGCTCCATAGGCTTGTTTTGAATTTAGCTGATTTAGTGGCAGACTTCGCCACGTTTCTACGTTTGTTTGATTCTTGGTTGGCTGCTTTGCTCTTTATATGAAAAGCCTCAGGGTTAAGCCAACAGATTCTGATGAGCTCCAGTTGTGATGAATTGCGGCCAATTTGACAGGGTCACCACCGGAGTTCACTTTTCTAGAGGAATTATTACAGACTATATTTTGATTTTTGTTTTCTTTACTTTCAGTGTGTCAGGACAAGTTGGAATGGAATAGAGAATACATTATGAGTCATGGTAATGTGTTTCATGCACATTATTCTCCTGAGGGCTTGCTGTTACTTGATAATCTGGGATTTCTCAGAATTTACTGGCATATCCCTCTTTAGCATAGATTATGTGTGTAGAGTGCATCAGCAAGGATTGTGTCTTCATACAAAATGTTGTATCTTTTCAATTCAATTTAGTCATTAATTTGCCGAGCTCAGGTTTCTCCGAGCGTTGTGTTCGCATAGTGCTGTTTCACATTAGCCTTTGTTTACAAGTTGCGTAGATCAAATGACCGCTACAATCCACTTAAGAAACTGATCTAGGAAATGAGTTTTGGCAAGGAGTCGGTTTTGGAAAGCCTGTCAATGAATAGGAGAGTAAAATAAGAGGGATCTGAGAAAGAAATCCGTCCTTTTTTTTTTTGAACAGTCTTGGTGATTATGATCTGTGTGCTCATCATGTTGGCAAATAGAGCCAAGTTAATGTGACCTGGGTTGTTTTTGGTTCAGATGTTTCTCCCGGGCAAACAAAACGGTGTCATAAAGGCAGTACATTTTCAGAGCTGGAAGATAAAAAGAAAGATCTGTTGCTGTCTTGTTTCAAACCTGGGGTAACAGTATGTTTTCTATTGATGTTGTTCTTAGCACGATCTTTTAGGTCCCTGCCTGTCTCCTACTGTCCTTCTGCTCTGAGTTACTGCCTGGGAGTTGTGGCTTCCTGATCTCGCCTCTTCCCACTGAGCTACTTTAACTACACTTTTTTTTACATAGAAGTAGAGATTCACAGAAGGGATGTAATGGAAATTATCTGCTCAAATGTTTACGTACGGATTACGTTTTACCCTCTGCAAACTGAAAAAACAGGAATCGCTGCATGCTGTTATTGTAAATTCTGAGATTTTGTGGAGTAAGCAAACAAAGAAAACATTGGGAAGTCATTAGTTCAAGCTGGCACCAGCTGGTAAAGTAGAATAACAGATCTTTCCTACCCCTCCCTGCACATTCAGTGGCATCTATGCCGACATGTACTTACCGTCCAGACTGGCTCTCTCTTTTAAAGGCTTAGTTGAAGAAACAAAGTAAAAGTGGTGTTAAACTTTTGGAAGGCTGCAGAAAGATGGTCAGCATGTTTTTCGCTCATTAAGTAGCACGAAGCAGGACGGCCACAGAAACCATCAAGGACATTGCTACAGCCATCTACAGAATTATCCACTCAGACCTCGAGAAAATGAGCCCGTCTGGGTTAGCTTCACCAGATGGGAATTCTCAACATGATCTTCTGGTAACAGATAGGCCAGGAACAGTAGCAGTTGATTGAAAATCACAATAAAATGAATACTTACACAAATATTTTTCAAAAATTAAAATGTACTGTTTTTTTTACTGTATAGTGGGCACTAATCTGCGCATAAACAGCCGTCTGTGTCTGAGGTTGAATGACACACAGGCCGGTAGTTCACTGGGTTTATCAAAATGGCACCTCCCATCACAGATGTTTCATTTAACAGCAAATACCAGCTTCTGAACCTCCTGTTACACCCATTACCACATATTCCCTATCTCTTTTTACATTCACAAGTTCACTAATGGGTGTTTAGTATAATCAAAATGACATTTGGGATTGCTCAAAAATGTTGGTTTCTTTTGTGAAACTTGGTAGACTTGGTAATTTTTTGCTCCTTTATCGGGTCCATCCACCTTGTATCAAAGCTATTTTCCAACAACTCTTAAGAAAAATATCTGCAGCTTTAACTTAATAGTTAATACTTCCTTTGGGTTTGGTCTGTTCTTTCTAGTGTTGTCCAATTGGCACCTTTTATAACCTTTTTGTGAATTTAGCTGCAGATACCACCCAGTGATGTTTACAGCAGTTCCACAACTGTTTTAAACCACTTCCTACAGTATATACACGTTATTCAGGAGAAGCTAAAGCAGCCTGATAGAATTTGTGTACAAACCGTGGATAACATGTTCCAGTTTCCAGCTATATTTCTTTGAAAGACATGTTTATGAAGCATTTAGCAATTGAGAAACTCGGTTGTATGAACCAACTCAACGCTGGTGTCCCACTTTGTCAGCTAGAGCCGCTCTTTTAAATGTGAGGACCATATATTCAACACCGATATTTATCAGAGGAAATGGTTGACATATTTTCAGAAATGTCCAGTTATGCACAATAAACGACCAACAGCCAGAGAATAATTCATGCAGAGGACTCTATGACCAGGATGGAAGAAGCAGGTTTTGTTTTTCTTAACAATACTGGCTTTCTTTATATCCCTCCATTACTTTCACATAAGCACTTTCAAACCTATTTGGTTGGATGGTTTTCACATGGTTAGGGGGGGGAAGGTAGCGCTGGTTTTTTGACATTTAGCCCCTCAGCTGAGGCCCATAGGCCTGGTCTTTGCAGCTGCTAGCAGAACAAGGTTGCTACTTGTCCTAAACGTTCAGTGCCATAAATCAATACACAACCTAGAGCTGCAGTCACTCTATAAACCAGCAACAGTTTTGATGGATATCTATTTAAAAAAATGTCCAAGGTACTCTGCCTTTGCTGGGTGTGCCGTGTAAAACCTTTTCTATGTGAAGAACTTAGACTAGACAACAACGTGAAGAACTTAGACAGCCGAACCAAGTTGTGCTAGAATTGTATAGTGGAAAAGTGCAGCAAGACTGGAGCTAAACTAGTGCTGCGTTTGTGCACAGTATGTCATTAAAGTGCGACACTTTTCGACATGTTTGTTGAACAAGTGGTTGGATATTCTGTACAAACACTGCTGAACAGTGACGTTCAGTTGCTTTGGACCACACTAAAGTGTGTATGTTCAGCTTCTTCAGTGGACTTCTTCAGATGTATTAAAATTTGCCAGGGTGGATGGATACTAACACCTTTTCCTCAGAAGAATTGCTTTACATGCCCTATATCCTTACAGCAGCCTCCTGCAGACCTGCTGCAGTGTAGTTACTGGGTGGTCATGCATCATTTGTTGTAGATGACGTTTTTCAAAGGAGCGTGTGGATGCCAAAGTTGTTATTGATTTATTGCTTTTGACAACCTGTGGTCCTTTGTGAGGAAAAATATGCCCCATATGTATATTTTGGTGTTGTTTGTGCTGGTGGTCCATGTCTGTCTCCTGGAGCTGCAACAATGGATCCCCTTTAATTACAATAATATGGGCCACTTTTCTCTGTATTTTATCTTCGGGGCATTTAACACAATATTGCATTTTGAATTTTGTTTAGAAGGTGTGTGATGACAGGTAGATTCCACATTGGTATGTAAACCATGGATATTTTTACTTCATGTTCCACTGTATCAAAATAAGAGTAACATGTTGCTAAAAAGCATTCCGCCTTAATTAAATTACACCCACAACCTCATTTTAGTGGTCTGAGGTAAGTGGTGGTGTTCTGGGACGGCACAGCATGTATGACTTGTCATTGCTTGCGGAGTTTGTGTGTATTGGGTGTTCTGTCATGACACAGAGATGACGATTTGTTTGCCGTTTGCCACATCTGGTACCACAAAACCAAAATTGGAGGGGGTCTTTGCTATTTGCCTGGTTTGTTCAAGATGTAATTTTTTTTTCAAACTCTTAAGTATTTGTAGTGGTGCCACCCTGTCCTGCACCCACATCCATGCAATGGCATTTGACTCCACAAGTGTGTAAAATCAAATTACTTCAAATTATTTGGACTCAGGCCACTATGAATAATGACAATTATGAACTCATTGATGTTAACGCAACAGCTTTTACACAGTGATGTCATGTATTGAACAGCGTGGGCCGCTGCACTGCTAACGATGTGGCATTAATGCAGCAATATGGAGTTTGATTAATGATCTGGAGGAGACGGAACTAGCAGATGGTATGCTGATCTCATGTTTTTGATGAGCTTGTTTGAGCGCAGCTGCTGTGAGGCCTGTGCTTATGGCAACATATATACGTAGCGCACGAGGCCGTCATTAGCGCTGACATTTTATCTGTGAGATGGAGTCGAGTGCATCGCGGTTGCTTGTGCGTTGTCTGCCTCATGTGGGCTGCTGACGGGTCGGCAGATTCTCAGAGAGACACGAGAGCCTGAGAGGCAGCAGCGTTTGCGAAGGGAAAATATGACGGTGAATATGAAAGAGCTGTTTCGGTGCGTTTAGTGTGGTTGCGGCATATTTTGTCCAATCTGTGTAATCATTCCTATGTGTTCATATCTGAGGTATTCCTCAACATGCAGAGACACAGTGTACATTTTCTGTGGTCATTGGCTTTGACGTTTGCTGCTGGGAAGGGCCCTTTTTTTAATGCAAACATGAAAGCTTTCTTTAAAAACAAGAGTCGTTTCTGTAAATTGATCAATCAGTGCATGTTATCTGACAGGACAGGGGTCCTAAGGATAGCATTAGGAGCCATTATTGTTTTCTCAGATGGAAACCAGGCCTTGCTCTGGTCCTCTGGTTTGGTGTTGTGTGCAACAGACTGATTAGGATTGCCACCACAGGGACCCAACGCAGCTCTTCAAGTCTCATGGATCTTTGCAGAAGGGTGGAAAAGTCGACCACATGACTTTTGAGGAACATCAGCGAGGCAAGAGTCAAGCTGCGATTGTGTAATGTTGTCAAACGGGAGGTGAAAGACTCGCAGGCAGCGGATACGTCCTAATGTTGTTCATCAAACACATCGAAGCCGCTGCCAAAATCCAGTACATTACATGAATACATTAGGCAATGTTTGGTTCTCATTCCCTGTGGGGTGAACAGGAGAATATCTTAGCAACGTTTCCTGCAGATGAACTTCATTCTTAGGGATCAAAGGGCTGCAAAACAAGCAAAGCAACATCGTGCCTACTGTATTCCACATCTGGACCTGGAGATATTGGTAATGTGGAGGCTGCCTGTCATTATTCAGATTGTGCAGCCTTCATTCTTTATTGTAGGAATGCTGTTGTGAGATGAAGCATGTGGCGGATTTCAGTTTCCTTTAATACCATGATTTCCCCCAGAAAACCTGCTAAGCCCGGTGGTAGGACCTCTCTGGCTGCCCACCTGCGGCCCACAGCGTTATTGTAAGACATTTATTAACAATACTTAAACGCTAATTATAGAGTCTTACAAAAAGACACACTCTTGAAATTAAATAAATAATATACATTTTTTAACTTAAATACTAATTAAGTAATCAGCCAGTGTATCTTAAACCAAGCCATGCAATGGTTAAATTTAAAAGTAAAATAAATCAACAAGGCGACCTTGAGTGTCATGATATATAATGCATTATTATAAATAAAAAAGTGGTAGTGCCCCCTCATCTGCCTCATCTGGTGCAGAAAAACAGCCCTTTTATTTCTGCGCACCGCCCCTGCGCTGTTCTCTTCTCCCTCTCCTGCGCTCCTGCGTCTCCAATCGGTCTTTTCCAAAGCAGACTGGATCATTTCTCTACGTGTTTTATCCCCACATAAAAATAATGATGATTATTAATTTATGACGAGGATGGAGTACAGTCACGAGGAAGTGCAGGTGATCCGAGTAGATCTGAGTAAAACGTGGTGACAGACTCTGAAGAGCAGAGCGCACCTTTCATCGTTTTTACTCCGTGGTCTCAATCTTTATGTAGAAGACTCTTTAGCGCTGTAATTAAGAGAATAACAGATGCATTAGATGAGCTGTCTTTAGTTAACTGCTCAAAGAGAGAGAATGTTCTCTGCTGTGAAGTGAATATCGCCAGGCTTATAATACACTGGGAGAAACCCTGAATACAAATTTTCCCCTCTGCACTAGAGCTGACCTCTGGATAGTTATGAATGGATGAGGTCATTTATTCATTGTGGTGTTTGAAAACTTCTTATTATCTATATATCTATCTAATAATTGTCTCTAATTCAGCATTCTTCATTATGTATCGAGACAAATAGGAATTATTTAATGATATGAGAAGTGAAGAATATGGAATTATTTTAGAAAAGCAGAAAAAAAGTAGAGTTTGGAGCACACGGCCTCCCAGTCTTGGTAATGGGGAACAAGGCTATAGTTCGCTTATTAAATCAAAAATGACTTTGAGTGGAAAAGCTTAAGAGTTGAAACTGTGACTTAAGTTAAACCACATTGTGGTGAATCGGGTAATGCTTCTTATGTAATGAGTTTGTAAGATGAAGTTAAAACATTTTATTGAGAAGCTAATTTGAAATTAAGGTATCAATAATGGTTTTGAAAGTCACTCAGACTTTCTGTCTCTGTTTAAAGACGAGTTTTATTTGCCCCCGATTCCCTTGGTTTCTTTCAGTTAACTTTTAAGTATTGTGCTCGATTGTAACTCTGCTTTCATCTCCATGAGGTCATCCGAACTATAGAGGTCTAATGAGGAGAGAAGGCTGAAGGGCAGGATATGAGAATCATCAGGTGATTTTCTGATCTAGATTAAATGCAATAATATAAACCCTCCTTGGCTCCACAAAGTCAAACAGTCTGTGAGCCAATGCATTTATTTGTCTCTGTCACCAGAGCCGGACAGATTGATGACATTACAGTCACAGCTCTGTGGTTTGTGTGGCTGAGTCACTGTGTGCCAAAGAAATGGCAGATGTGGGAGATCATTTCGAGTAGCGTTAAACTGCTCATGAGCAACAGTGTATAAGCTGTTGTGTGTACACATGCATGCACACATCATTGTAAATAAGTGAGAGTGGTGTCTTGGCCAGACTCTGCAGTTCCTCCTCTTTGCGAGCTCAGGTTGCGGCTTCCAGATGGTTCCTTAATCTGTAGGTCCCACTCAGGTCAGCTCCAGCAGAGCCAGGTAACACGAGCCAAACTCATAACCCCACCATCCTCCGAAAGGCATCTATAGAGTCAGACTTTAATGTCTTTACTTCTTCTGAAAGGCACGCTACGCCGAGCCTGAGAGCTATGATCGAGAGGTAGCTTAAATGAAACCTATTATCTACTAGACCTGCCGCTGTGAGCTGAAAATCCCTCTGGCAGTGTGCTTTTGATGACAAAGCAACTGCCCTGTATTCGGTAGAAAAGAGCTTGAACATGACTGTGGTCGAGTTACCAAAGACGTCACCTCATGTGGTGTTGAAGCACTTCATCTTTTCCCATTAACTCTGAGGAGCCTTTATCGCGCTGTCCCGTTGAGTGCATTTCCCATAGAGTTACATTTCTTAACAAAACTGCATCAAACTGCGCCTAAATACTTGTCAAAGCTTTGGTAACAAATTACAACACAGTCCTGAGGGTTCGATTGTCAAGGAACTGATCGATGGGATGGAGGACTCCCTTCAACCCGCAACCACAGCAGCACCTGAGCCTCCACTCTGATAAAAATACCTCACGGTTTGACTTCTCCCGTAGCTTCTTTTATGTCTAATCATTCCCATGCACTGATAAGGAGCTGACTTGACAGGGATTGGGTGTGTCATTGCGGCAAAGATCCAGCTGGAAAGCTTTTCCAGGTCAACCTGAAGGGTGTGAATGCAACTGACCTGCAATTTCACATCCAACCTTTATGTGTTGAAATAGGCCTTTTAAATTATGGGCTTTTGAATCTTTTGATCTCATCAGCCTTATGACTTCAATGTAGTGCATGTAGTCTTTAGCTCACTAGACCTTTTCCACTTTTTACATTGCAATCTTTCTTCACCTTGATTGCCGTTGAACTCACTTGACTTGACTTGACTCAGAAAGGCTCACACCTGTCAATGTCAGGTCCCATGACTGATAATTCATATTAGCCATAAACCATAAACCAAGCAATGAGGTCAAAGGAACTGCCCGCAGAGCTTAGACAGGATTGTGTCATATCCCAGATCTGGGAAAGGCTAGAAACAACAATTCTGCTGCATTAAAAGTTCCCCAGGGGCACAATGGCCTCTATAATTCCTGAATGAAAGAAGTTTGAAACAACCAGGATTCTCCCAAGAGCTTTCTGCCCTGCATCGTGAGCAGTCAGGGGAGAAGGATGTAAGTGAGGCGACTAAGAACCTGATGGTTGCTTTGGCTGAGCTCCAGAGATCCTGTCTGAAAGTATGAGAAAACTTTCAAGGACGACCGTCACTGCAGCGACTTCGCTAATCCAGGTCCATCTCGCTGTGCTGATGAAAGTGCAAAAAAATCAGTGCGCGATCAGGGCCTCAGAGAGGGTTGACTGTCCAAGGTGAACCTTGAGAGGATGGCCATGACTTTCCATCTGAACTTTCATTTTGGATTTATGGAAATGAGTGAGAATTTACTGGAAATGTTGGATAATTTAAGGAAACAGTGTCATGTACAAATAGAAACATTGTGTCAAAACTATATGACACAGTGACAACTATAACTATCTATAGCTAACTAATAATCTATCTAGCCAATATCGACCTCAACAAATCTTACTTTGTTGTCCTTTGTTCACTTTTTATAACTTTTTAAAGATAACAAAAATTGTGTTGAGAGCAAATATCTACATACAACAAATTTCTTTTACACCTAATATCATTTTTTAATTTCGTAGAGATATGTTTGATTAATGAGTTATAAATTTGTTTTATCTTAAAAGCTAAAGGCTTCTTCATACTTGTGTCATTGTGATTGTTCAGTTCGACTGTAGCTCATAAAAGTGAGACAGTCTGAATACTTTATGAATGGACTGGACTCTCAGAATGAATGGTAAATGGAGCGTTTCGGGGAACTCTAGGTGCGGAATAACTGGTGTTTTTTGCCACTTAACTGCTGTGCATGCAGCGTGACAGTAAGATATTTTCCCCTCTGCCTCCCCCCCCCGGCGTGGACACCGTAAAACACCCTTTTAAGATAAAAGTTTACTGCAGAGTGTATGATTTCACCAATACAGAAACCAGTCATGCCAGTCGCTGTGGTGTAATGAACAGGGTGTAGTTGTTCAGCTCCACACGTCTTGTATATTTGCTCTTTGAATACCTGCATTCTGTCCCTCTGTGCAAAATGGAAAGGAAAAAAAAAAAACGCTTCCAAATGCATTGTGAAGCATATTGAGCTTGATGTTTATAAGAAGGTGCAGACGTTTGTGCTTGTCAACATGTGTTTTCCTTTTTCCCCGCTGACCCTCAAAGGGTTCCAGTGATCTTAATGAAACCAATTTTCTTATAAAGACGCCTTTTAGCTTTCGACTCCCTTGCATGAAGCCAATAGCGTTTTTTTGGGGGGTTTTTTTTGGACTCGGTCGCGGTGAGGAGACCTGGAGCCTTTGAAGTAGCCTCTGGTTATTTTTCTGCTTGACAGATCAGAGCAACTGTGCAGAAATCAAACGGGAAGTGGCTCGCCGCCCCAGGTAAACGCTAAACTCGGGAGTGAGCTGGGACTTTTGAAGGCTAATATGACTACTGCTGAGTTAGGGCCATCTGGACAATTTGCCCTGCATCTGAATTCTTGAAAAAGGTGATGCTTAATGGAGTGAGATTGTGTGCGGCCACTTGTGAGCAGACGGTGTATCGAGTGACTCGTCAGCAAACGCCGCTGCACACGTCAGAAAATGGGAACATGATACGCGGTTTCTCGTTGGCGAGGTGTTGATGAAGGCTCTGCAGACCAATATCCACGCCTATGGCAGGAATGTGAATTCCTGAGTGTCTAAAGATGCACCTGGTGGAGTTAATTTTCCCCAGGAGAACAGTGGGTATTGAGGGATGAGCCACGGTCAATTTAGCAAAGTGAGATGTTTGTCTTCGCCGTGGACCGTCTATTGTGTCTGAAGGTTTCCACAGCACTTGCATTTTCCAAATGCACCCCCCCCAAAACAAGCCGTGGGGTTAAGAACAAAATCGCTGAAAGCCGTTACACCGCAACCGATGCTTAGTCAGGTCTGCTTCTCATTGGAAGGGATCTTGGGTGAGGGAGAGGGTTAATCAGGGAAGGCTCAGTGTTGCAAACAATCAATCCCACATCGGTGCTTCCTCCCACCAAGATCACAGATGCTGTACGTAGACGCACACAAACACATAAATTTAAGGAGAAAAATCAATGTAGTATTGTCTTTTGCTACTGCAGGGAAAAAAAATGTTATTTATGATCCCAAACGTTTTCTGTTTTCTTCAATCTGGCCCTTTGTGTGGCCCACATGTTGTTGGTTCTTTTTTCGGGAGGTCCACTTGACCGCAAAACTGCAAATCAGCAGCAAGCTCTGAAACAGTTTTTCCCCAAGAAAACCATATACATGTATGCTGAAATATTCAGTGTATATTATATAGAAGTAAAGGTTTATATGTTACTTCAGATGAGATGATTTGTGATTTACAAATCTTAGTTTCTCATTGGTTTTCAAACACTTTTAAAAATCAAATGAGTAGAGTCTGAATTGTCCTGAAACGCAAAATCTGAGCACCTAACGCCAGAGCAACACCACTGCTTCAGGTATTTACAGTACACGTGGCTCTGTGCGAGTTGTAAAACTGCCAGTAGCATGAAAAACATTCTTTGTTTGTCCGTCCAGGCTTCCTAATATGAAATCCAATTCATTGAAACATGCTATAAATCATACCCTTTGTGGTATTACCCCAAATACACCCATGGCCTATGGAAAAAAGAAAGAGTCAGAAATCATGGACGGCAAGTATTATACTCAAAGTCAGATTTATTTATAAAGCACCTAATCATAATAGAAATGACATTTCAAGTCGAGGAGGTCCAAAATATTATCCACAAACACCCAATATTCCCTTATGAGCGAGCACTTGGCAGCAGTCGATGCCTATAGTAGCAGTATGGAATGGTTCAGGAAGGCCTGAGTCAGGTTCTAGCTAAAGTGAAGTGTTGTATTTCCTCTTAAGGGGTGACCTAAACTGTAAGATGTCATATTTGAGTGCTGTTGCAATGACCACTGATTTCTCTCCTGCAGAATTAAGCATTAAGTCCAGGACAAACTCCTGGAATAAAAGTTATAATCCTTTCCAATATATACGGTATATTACATACAGTAGAAAGGCAAAAAAAATTCAGTGCAGGTTGTCAAAGCGCAGCGGTTGAGATGATTTAGTGTTGTTATAATACAACTGCTTGTGGCCCCGTTGGGCTGTGGGAAACTGGGAGGTCCTGGAGGACAATAAAGGAGTTAAAGGAGGATATTATGTACAGGTTGATTTATCTGCGTGGTCTGGGCTCAACCTGAGCTTCCCTTTACCCCCCAAACACCCAAAGGCTCCCAGGGTTGCAGACGCACAATGCACTAGCCTTAGCCCGAAGAGACTAGAAAGTAGTTTCGCTGCGTTTATTTGTTTGTCATTAGCTGCTATGTCTGATACATAAAATCTCAAACTCTGGCCTAAGAATCAGGAAGACTGTTCCTGTAAACACTGGAACTAAAATGGCTGTTGAAATTATTGCTGCTGTAAATATCCAGATGCACATCAAAATAGTAAGGGGAGGCACAGCCTGACTGTCTCTGTTTTTACATCGTCATATCTCCTTACACCATCGTATTGGCAGTGACACACACACAGTATTTGACTACGGCTGCCATCGACATGACAAAACACAGAGATTGATTCCCCCTGCAACAACTTGATTAGACTCTTCTGCTGCGTCTTCTTCACCAATGGGAACTCTCCTTCCACTGTCTCGTACAAATCATGAAATAAGAGAGAGACAGAGAGAGAGTGAGAGAGAGAGAGAGTGCCTCGGGGTTTGGTTCACACAGCACTGAGGGCTGATATCAGATAACCTCCTCCCTATCCAATGAACAGCCAGAACAAACTTGCCAATAATGATTGGTATGTGTTCAAGACTGAGCCCAGAGCTGATGCTGTTGTCAGACACACACACACTAAAAAAAAAACTCTTCCAGATAAACTATGCAAAACATTTTCAGAGATTAGGCTTTGATATCATCTCCTTATTAAACACAAACAGCCTGATCTTTTTTTTTTTTTTTTAAATTCCACCTTTAATGAGGCTCATTTTATCGTGGATTAAAGGAACATTGTGTGGATGTGTGGCTCTAATACTTCAATGTGTTAAGTATTGTATGTATTAAGTCTGAGCGTGTTTGCCCCCCTTGGCGATAAATAGATGTGTTCGCAGATTGCACTTTTTTTTTTTTTTGTCCCTTCAAGCTCAAGTATTTTTCGAGAACTTGTTTGGTATCATTGTTTGTTTTTTGGAGGAGGGGAAACAAATGAAGCTTTCGTTTAAATGTGGACGCTGGCATGAGGTGATTTCACAAGTAACCGAAGAGAAGGTGGAAAGTAGTAGAAAGAAAGTGGAGCATGGATTGTGTGGAAAGTGTGGATTGGAGCTATGTTTTCTTACCTCCTGCAAATACAGGGTATCTGCGGGGTCTTAAAAAGTCTTAAATCCAATGATTTGAATTTAAGGCCTTAAAATATCTTACATTCTCCTAAAATCTCATAAAAGGTCTTAAATACAATTTTGATGCATAAACTTCAGTCTCGCTTTGAAATGTTCCATTTTTGAGGATGCGATAACGCAACTACAACACGGAACTAAAGTAGGCCACCTGTGCTGCCCAGTGAGAATTTATCGAGCACCACTAGCTAGTGTGCTGTGCACGAGCGCCGCGGTGTGTTTCAGGTGTGTTTCAGCTTAGCATAGCAGCGGAGAACACTTCATGAAAGCCCACAGCGAAGCTGAATTGCAAGTTCAGCAATTTGTGGCTACAATTTTCCTTAGTGTCTTTTGTACTTTTTTGCCAGTATGGATTTGAAATGGGTCTTAAATTGTATTCATTATGGTCTAAAAAAAAGTCTTAAAAAGTCTTAAATTTGACTTGTTGAAACCTGCAGAGACCATGAAATAATGTAATGGCCACTTTTTGACTCCTAGTGCTCTTGGACACAGCGCTAGCATAGATATTTGGCCTTCCTACTAATAAACAATGACAGGGGTCGCTTCTTTGTGAGTACTTGTGTGTGTGTGTGTGTGTTTTGTATTGCGGTCTGGGCAAAGCCAACGTTGGCTCTGTTTGAATAGGGTCAGAATAAAGACTCATACATTTTAATATATTGCCCCCCACGTCAGGCAAGACGGAGCAAACACAATGCCACGATCCGGTGATGAGAATCAGCTTCGTGGGGACTACTTTTGTGTGTGTAGACGTGGATGTGTGGGTTGCCAGTTTGGAAATGCACTCCTTGTGTTTTCTAAAAGGACAAATAGACATCTGGAGGGAGGTGAATGTGTGTATTATAGTAGATGATTAAAAACCACTTCACAACCACAGATGGAGAGAAATGAGTTAAACTTGACCTGACGGCTCGTCTGTCAATCATCTCCTCCTCTTCCACGCTGCTGCACGCGCCGTTTGTGCTGAAGAGGATTCCTTTAAGACGACGGCAATCTAGCGTCGTACTCCACTAATCCCTGATCGCTGACTCGTCCTCCGACCCAGGTCAAAGTTGACCCTCTATATCCACCCTGCAGCGTGTTCCAGGTCAGGTTTTCTCCAAACAATATTAATACCATAATACCACGAAGCTACAGTGTTGTCGAAGGGGATTATCACTTTGATTGCAGGCTCTTATTTGTTCTATTTATAGCAGTAAAATAGTGGCATTTTCCGCTCCGTTCCAGATGGCTTTCACGGCTCAGGCTCACATGCCCTTGACTCTAAAGATTTGGCTGGCGTTCAGGACACTGGCACCACACACACACATCTCAGCCAAACACTATGAGTAATTTAGAATATAGTGGCCTTGTCAGTCATATGCAGTGTTTTAAGTGTTATTCTCTGGGCTCCCTCTCAGGACTTCTTAATTGTGGTAGAAGTAGAAACATTGAAGTGAAAGCCCTTTGAATTCCTGTTGATTTCTGCGTTTTTTCGTTGCCAGCAGCTTCGTTTTCTTTGACTTGAATTCGAAGCCTTGGGGTTTGTGATTT